>NC_141348.1:1936999-2573569 GCF_057382095.1 Aulonocara sp. 'chitande type north' Nkhata Bay
GTTCATAGTGTATTTGTATTGAGTATTACATAAGATGTATGTAGTTTAAACTCAACTTAAACTCTAACAGATCAACAGATCATGCATTTATAACAGCTCTCCACACAGCCCTTTCTCTAGCATTTTATTTTCATTCATTTTCACTTTCATTAGCAGATGTAAAGAGGGTTTTTTTATATATATATCTTATTAAAAGCCCCTCTGATATGTTATATATATCTATAAAAAAAAATCTGTCTCGCTCATGTCTGCAGTAGGCTTACTTAGCATAGGGGGTCTAGCCTCAGGACCCTTACTGGATACAGACATCCCAGGCGAGAATGAAACTTGCGATCCTCGGCTCCAAAGGCCTGTAGATATATATATATATATATATATATATATATATATGTCCAGCTGGGATAGCCTCCATTATCATTAATGGAGCTCCAGTGGAGAGCGTGCAGTCCTTCAAGTATCTCGGTGTCAACATCTCCTCAGACCTGACATGGTCTGCCCACATTCAGGTCCAGACCAAAAAGGCTAGGCAGTGCCTGTACAACCTACGACAACTGAGGAAGTTCAGGGTCTCTCCAGTGATCCTCAGGACTTTCTATACAGGTGCTGTGGAGAGATGTGAGAGATTTTGAAGGACCCATCCCATCTGTTGCTGGGATGGGACGGGTGCCCCCCACCCCCCTATTATCCTTAAGTGACTGAGACAGGACTCATTATCATATTCAAATCAAATCAAATCAAATCACTTTTATTGTCACATCACATGTGCAGGCACACTGGCACAGCACATGCGAGTGAAATTCTTGTGTGCGAGCCCCACAAGCAACAGAGATGTGCAAACACAACAACACAAACGAGCAAAATACAAGAATGGCCAACCTGAAACTAATAAATATATGTACAATGTATAATAGTGTATGCATTTCTGGATGTGTATACTAAATATTTTCCTACGAGTGTGTGTGTGTGTGTGTGTGTGTGTGTGTATACACATTTTTACAAATTAAATAGTAAAAATAAATAAATAAATAATAAAAATAATAAAATATATAAAATATACAGAGTTGAATATGTGCAAAACAAGTGGCATTTATATACAGTGTGTAGTGCAGTGCATATATTCTCATATCATCCTGATTCTTCTGGCCTCGCTATAGCACATGACATTTTAACACCCTTCCCACACAATGTGCACAAGATGTAATTTTCCATATTGTTTTATTTTATTTTATTTCTATTTATATAATGTACATAACTCACCCACTTGCAACACATAATGTCCTCTTTGTATATACTCATTCACTGTATATAAAGTTCTGTCTTTCTCTTTTTTTCGTTGCACGGTCGAGGAGTGTATCAGGTCACATTTCACTGTGTGTTATACCTGTATAGCCATGCACGTGACAAATAAAGAATCTTGAATCACATTTACTCTGGGCCTTCTTGATGTGATGTTCTTCTGCTTCCCTGGCCACTGTGTCTGTAGGGATGGTGTTCACTCTATGTTGCAGCGTCCTGGTGACACCCAGTATATGCTTCAGTGGATGAAGAGAGTCAAACATTAAATTCTGATCTGTATGCGTAGGTTTACGGTACACATCAACTTTTAAATGTCCCAGATTACTGATGAAAATCTCAGCCAGATGAACAGAATCAACCTTTTAGGAGTGTGGATAAAAGTTTGTTAGGTTGCCAGCTGTGCCACGTTTTGATCTAGTTACCAAACCTGGAAACCTACAATCCATCAGCCCAAGTGTTTCCTGTATAATCTGTTTATACAGAATAAATATTACAGAAAGAAGTATTTTCTGTTCATCAGAACATTTTGTCCCATCAAAATATTATTTGTCAGAAAAATGAAATAAATCCAATGAGTGAAATGGTCTAAAAATTATTTTAGACCATTTTAAATTCATCCATTTGCTTCAGCTTATCCTTTTCAGGGTTGCGGGGGGCACTGGAGCCTATCCCAGCTATCTTAGGGCAAGAGGCAGGGTACACCCTGGACAGGTTGCCAGTCTGTCGCAGGGCTACCACACAGAGACAAACAACCATCCGTACTCACATTCACTCATGGATTCACACTTATGGGCAATTTAGATTTTTCAATTGACCTATCCCCTCTAACTGCATGTCTTTGGACGGTGGGAGGAAGCCGGAGTACCCGGAGAGAACCCACACAAACATGGGGAGAACATGCAAACTCCACACAGAAAGATCCCGGCTTGATAGTGGAATTGAACTCAGGACCTTCTTGCAGGTAACTGTGCTACCCCATTTTAAATCACACTAAAATACTATTAGTGTATTTGAGTGCATTGCTGACCACTATTAATCATGTGCTTCATAACATGAGCCAAGGTGTGAAAAAAAGTGTGGGTCATTATCACCAGAGGTTTTGGGTGAAACCAGTGGCACCAGTGTCTGGCAGCCTCGCCTCTGTCAGTGCGCCCCAGAGTGGCTGTGGCTGCAATGTAGCTGCCATCACCAGTGTGTGAATGTGTGTGTAGATGACTGGATGTGTAAAGCGCTTTGGGGTCTTTAGGGACTAGTAAAGCACTATACAAATACAGGCCATTTACCATTTATATGAAAAAAGTGTGATGATCCTCTGCTCTCCATTACATTATTTAAATACAGTTCTTACAATATCATGTAAGAACACGTGATGATCATTCTCATTGAGTGGTAAATGGCCTGTATTTATACAGCGCTTTACTAGTCCCTAAGGACCCCAAAGCGCTTTACATATCCAGTCATCCACCCATTCACACACACATTCACACACTGGTGATGGCAAGCTACATTGTAGCCACAGCCACCCTGGGGCGCACTGACAGAGGCGAGGCTGCCGGACACTGGCGCCACCGGGCCCTCTGACCATTGTGAATCTACACAATACTAGATTTAAATACATTAAATAGAAACAAAGAATAGTGCTGCGGAAACGACACACTCTTCACTAATCGGGATAATTTCAGAGTTTTCTTCAAAGTTTTCTTCTTTATCAATGAGTGATACACGTTTTTATTAAACATTTGAACATAATACAAGACAAACTCTCGTACAGGATATAAAGTCGGAGAGCTACATGTTTTGAAATACACGCAGACATACCAAGACATTTTTGACAGTTTCATGCTCCCAATTTTGTGGAAACAGTTTGGAGATGACCCCTTCCTGTTCCAACATGACTGTGCAGCAGCGCACAAAGAAGGGTCTAGAAAGACATGTATGAGCGAGTTTGGTATAGAAGAACTTGACCAGTCTACAGGGAGTGCAGAATTATTAGGCAAGTTGTATTTTTGAGGAATAATTTTATTATTGAACAACATCCATGTTCTCAATGAACCCAAAAAACTCATTAATATCAAAGCTGAATGTTTTTGGAAGTAGTTTTTAGTTTGTTTTTAGTTTTAGCTATTTTAGGGGGATATCTGTGTGTGCAGGTGACTATTACTGTGCATAATTATTAGGCAACTTAACAAAAAACAAATATATACCCATTTCAATTATTTATTTTTACCAGTGAAACCAATATAACATCTCCACATTCACAAATATACATTTCTGACATTCAAAAACAAAACAAAAACAAATCAGCGACCAATATAGCCACCTTTCTTTGCAAGGACACTCAAAAGCCTGCCATCCATGGATTCTGTCAGTGTTTTGATCTGTTCACCATCAACATTGCGTGCAGCAGCAACCACAGCCTCCCAGACACTGTTCAGAGAGGTGTACTGTTTTCCCTCCTTGTAAATCTCACATTTGATGATGGACCACAGGTTCTCAATGGGGTTCAGATCAGGTGAACAAGGTGGCCATGTCATTAGTTTTTCTTCTTTTATACCCTTTCTTGCCAGTCACGCTGTGGAGTACTTGGACGCGTGTGATGGAGCATTGTCCTGCATGAAAATCATGTTTTTCTTGAAGGATGCAGACTTCTTCCTGTACCACTGCTTGAAGAAGGTGTCTTCCAGAAACTGGCAGTAGGACTGGGAGTTGAGCTTGACTCCATCCTCAACCCGAAAAGGCCCCACAAGCTCATCTTTGATGATACCAGCCCAAACCAGTACTCCACCTCCACCTTGCTGGCGTCTGAGTCGGACTGGAGCTCTCTGCCCTTTACCAATCCAGCCACGGGCCCATCCATCTGGCCCATCAAGACTCACTCTCATTTCATCAGTCCATAAAACCTTAGAAAAATCAGTCTTGAGATATTTCTTGGCCCAGTCTTGACGTTTCAGCTTGTGTGTCTTGTTCAGTGGTGGTCGTCTTTCAGCCTTTCTTACCTTGGCCATGTCTCTGACATCACAAGGTGTGCAATAGCACACCTTGTGCTTTTGGGCACTCCAGTGATGTTGCAGCTCTGAAATATGGCCAAACTGGTGGCAAGTGGCATCTTGGCAGCTGCATGCTTGACTTTTCTCAGTTCATTGGCAGTTATTTTGCGCCTTGGTTTTTCCACACGCTTCTTGCGACCCTGTTGACTATTTTGAATGAAACGCTTGATTGTTCGATGATCACGCTTCAGAAGCTTTGCAATTTTGAGACTGCTGCATCCCTCTGCAAGATATCCCACTATTTTTGACTTTTCTGAGCCTGTCAAGTCCTTCTTTTGACCCATTTTGCCAAAGGAAAGGACGTTGCCTAATAATTATGCACACCTGATATAGGGTGTTGATGTCATTAGACCACACCCCTTCTCATTACAGAGATGCACATCACCTAATATGTTTAATTGGTAGTAGGCTTTCAAGCCTATACAGCTTGGAGTAAGACAACATGCATGAAGAGGATGATGTGGACAAAATACTCATTTGCCTAATAATTCTGCACTCCCTGTAAAATTGGGGTTCATAAAAATCCAAATGAACTCCCTTTGTGTAGTACATTCATATATAAATTTTTTAAGTACTAACCCCTGACAGTTTGCAAGCAGATCAAGCAGAATTTTTGGAGGTTGTTTATGATTATTTATTTAAAGTGATTAAGAAACATTCATAGAGTTCTTTATCTACACAAACACTGTATAGTACAAGAGGTTCTAGGTGGTATTTATCTTACTTAATGTTACATTAGGAGTTGCTGTAGCTCAAGAGGGAGAGCAGGTCACTTTGGTCAACAGCTACAGAAATACATTTTACTTTGGCTTTGATCCACTTTCAAGGAAATAAACATTCCATAAATTTTTTTCCTGTCATTACAGAACCTCAGTGACAATTTGCAGGATAAAATTTGTAGAGTAATTTTGAAATTTCAAGTTTGACCTGATGATGGCAGTGTTTTTTCACTTCTACACTGTCACTGTTACAAAAAAGTGCTTAACTCAAAAGAATCAACCATGTTGTGTGTACAAAAAACAGACAATGTTGCAAATAATTAATTTTAAATTATCTTTAGGTGCTTGTTATTAATAGCCTGTCACAAAACAGATCATTTGTTCTTAATTCTTTAAATTAATCTACAAAAATTCAAAATGTAACACAGTTTGGCAGGAAAAAATACTATTTTATGCCCAGTGATTCTCAAGCAGTCATTAGTCAAATCTTAGCATTTCCTGATATGGTGAGTAGAGTGTTCTAAAAGACAAATTGAAGAGACTGGAAAAGCGGAGAATTAAAGAAAAAAAAAGTCGTCCTCTGGTTTAATATATTTCTTCAACATTAAATGATCCAGTGACAGTTGTCAGTATTCCCACTGCTGCACAGCAACAACAACTGTTGATCATTCATTCAGCAAATTTTATTTTTCAAATTGTTAACAAATACAGTTTAAAACATTAATTAGTCATTGTCAGTTTGTGATTTGTCCTGTTCTCATTGTGAGACGAATTATGATGGCTGTTTGGTAGCCGTCTGCATACAGTGCATACTCTCTCTCTCTCTTCATGTGTGTGTGTTTCTCTGGTGAATTTCGACAACAGTTTTATGTTAACATACAATCCTTAATATGTTTTATGTGTGTGTGTGTTTGTGTGTGGGGGAGGGGGGGGAGGGGGGGGGGGGCACCATAGAGAGTGTTTGCCCAGGGCGCCAAACAGGCTAGGACCGCCACTGACCATCACGTTAATCTAGCTAAGTGTAAACAGCAGTAAATACTAAATATTGAATGTTCTTGTGTAGCAAGCAGGACCGACAGCGCACAATGTGCTTGGAAATAGCACCAATAAAGGTGTAGTTTATGTCTATGAACAGTGACAGTGACTTCCTGACAAATAGACCACAGTCTGTCAGACCCGCCCCCCACCGGTCCAGCACCATCACACTCAGCATCGGGTCTCCACAAGGATGTGTTTTGAGTCCCCTCCTGTTTACGCTCTACACATCCGACTGCTCCCCTACCCATCTCTCAAACACCATCATAAAGTTCGCGGATGACACCACAGTGGTTGGACTCATCTCAAGGGGGGATGAGTCGGACTACAGAGATGAGGTCAACAGACTGACTGAGTGGTGTTCAGTTAACAACCTCCAACTGAACACCACGAAAACTAAAGAACTTATCTTGGACTTCAGGAAGGGCAGAGCAGACCCGGCCCCACTTTACATTCACGGGAGCTGTGTGGAGAGGGTACACTCCATGAGGTTTCTGGGTGTGCAGATATCTGATGACCTCTCCTGGACTGCAAATACTACAGCGGTGGTTAAAAAGGCCCAGCAGCGTCTCCACTTTCTGAGAGTGCTCAGGAGGAACAACCTGGAGGAGAGGCTGCTGGTGACATTTTACAGAGCCACCATAGAGAGCATCCTAACGTACGGCGTAACAACATGGTATGCAGGGTGCTCAGCTGTGGACAGGAAAGTACTGCAGAGGGTCATCAACACAGCCCAGAAGATCACTGGCTGCTCTCTGCCCAGCCTGGAGGTCACTGCAAACTCTCGGTACCTCAGCAGAGCTGGTAATATCATCAAGGACCACTCTCACCCCAGCAACCAACTGTTTGAACTATTACCGTCAGGCCGACGGTACAGGTCACATAAAACCAGGACAAACAGATTCGGGGTTGACTTCTTTCCCAGAGCTATCACCGTAGTAAATAAGCACAAAAACAATTGAACCTATTCCATACCGTCACTGTCATTATATTATGCTGCTATTCATACTGTCATTATATTATGCTGCTATTCATACTGTCATTATATTAATGCTGCTATCCTGTATATATTGTACATACTATTGTTTGAGTACTTATGATTGGTTTTTTTGTACTTTTTATATCTTACATTTATATTTATTATTGAAACTTGCACCAAGGGAGTGGCACTCCAATTTCGTTGTACTCTGTACAATGACAATAAAGGCTATTCTATTCTATTCTATTCTATTCTATTCTACAGCTGCTGGATGGGATTAGCATGTCATAGCTATCTACCAAACTGCTAATTGGGGGATTTCAGGCCATCTATGGATCATTTTTGCTAACTGTTTATTCAGCTTAGGCTCAAAGAGCTGCAGCCTGTGCCCTAGCTGTCATAGGGCAAGAGGCGTGGTCCACCTGCACAGGTGAGCAGTCCATCACAGGGCCAACAGAGAGAGACAGAGAAGCACTCTCTCACATCCACACCTACAGCCAATTTAGAAGCACCAATGAACCTAAGCAGCATTTCATTGGACTGTGGGAGAACATCCAACCTCCACAGAAAGGCCAACAAGCTTCAACCTACAACCTTCTTGCTTTAAGGCACTAGTGCGAACCACTTTTCCCCATTTCAGCCCAAATCCTGCATCTTCCTGTTTCTGACTCCAGGCCAGCTCCACTAACACTTTCTCATCAGACACTGCCACCTAGTGGAGGAAGTCTTAGTTCCATTTGAAGCTTCAGATTACAGTTAGTTCCTTTACAAAGAGGTGGAGGTGGTGGGGCCACAGCACCATCATCACTGAGTGCCATAGGACACTTAACCTTTGTTTCCATATGCTGGGAACTTCCTGTTGTTCCAAGGAGGACTGGAAAATGTGTGAAAATCTCCCAGTCAGTTCCTCACAGCACACTTCAATCATTTCCCTCCCACAGCATCAGGACCAGGGCTTTTTCTCTCTTTGGTCCCACTAAGAGATTTCCACACAAACACCTCATCAGTGGGACTCTCAGAGCTACCAGCCCTTTGCTGCAATCACAAAGCTCTTCATTGAAATCAATGATATCAAAGCTGGAATCAAATGAGTCCAAGTCTTCTGCTGATTCAGCATCACATTCATCTTTGCTCCTTGTTCTGCATCCCCACCATGGACTTCATTCCTTTCCAAGCCAGCCTTGAGTGTCCTTTATTCAGCTCATCCTCTGCTTTACTTTTACACCTGATTTTAGCTGCTTTATCTCTCTTTCAACAAGTTTCTGTGCCTCAATCTTTTTCTTTTCTCCCTCATAACAAGACAGCTTCTTCTGCCTGAGAACATGTTGGAGTGATTTACTAATCCAGGGCTGCTTATTGGGGAAAATACTTCCTGTTTTCAAAGTACTCCCCATTTTTCCCAGAAAGAAATGTAAGTAGAAATCGATGATCTAAGTGAGAACATGAGCCTTTATAAAGTCCCAGTGGGTGCAGTCAAAGCAGTCCCTCAGTCCCAGTATAGAGTCTTTGGTCCAGACTGGAACAACTGTGTGCCCAGTTTGAGCTCTCTTCAGTGCTGTGACCTGACAGACCCAGAGGGGCCATCACATCACATTTAGAAGCTCCCCTAATGGAGCCACAACACATGTCCAACACTTAGTCTGTCTTGTTGGACCAACTGGAAGAAATGATTCAAGGACTTAGTCACAGAACAGAGATTCAAATCTCCAAAATCCAACTGGCTGCATCAGGACATATAGTCTGAAACTCTGCACAGTTTCCTGTTTGAAGCTGCTTCCTGTTGGCTTCAGCTGTTTGGAGTTTCCATTTTCTAAACTTCTACATTCTGAACCTTCTTCAGCTCTGAACAGATGATGAAACACTGAATGATTTCAAGCTCACACTTTGTCTAATAAACTTACATCTTTCATTCTTTATACAGATTTAGTCGCTGTGGTTTGTCAGAGATCAGCTGTGATTATCTGGCAGCAGCACTGAAGTCCAACCCCTCCCATCTGAGACAGCTGGACCTGTGGGACAACAACCTGAAGGATCCAGATGTGAAGCAGCTGTCTGATCTTCAGAGTCCAGACTACAGACTGGAGACTCTGAGGTCAGTAGAGTGATGGAGTGAGTGGGTGGTGCTGTCAGCAGTATTGTACTAAACACAGTCAGTATGAAACAAAGATCCAGTGTTTCCTGTAAAGCTGCAGCTTCTCAGTGAAGCTGTGAGAGGAGAATGGTGACAGGCTTCAGGATTGGACACAAACACTTCCTGTTTCTGACCTTTATGGTCACCATAGTAATGGCTGACACGCTCTGATCAAACACTGTCAACAGCCAATCAGCTCTCTGAACAAAGCAGCACGCAGACCAATGACTGCATTCATTTCCAAGTTTAAAGCAGTGAAGAACACAGTCTGTAGGTGAGGAAGAATTTAGTGAGAGCAGATGTTTGGATGGAATTCCTCCAGTTAACAGCTGGAACCGTCCATCTGGATTGTTGGGCTTGTTGTTGGGGTTCCTACAGAGCTCAGAGTGGACACACCAAGGTTCTTCTAATGAATGAAAGTCCAAACTCAAACTAGGAGGGAAAAACATTTTCATCAACTTCAATAAAAATCCAAAGATTAGAAAAAGTGAAGCAACAATGAGTCCTAGTACAGTCCCAGCACTGAAGTCCCTGCTGCTCTTTATACTGGATGTGCTGCATCACTGACTGACAGCTGATGAAGAGTCTCTGGAAACACTCGTTTATCTCCTCTGCTCTTCCTTCTTCTCTCTGCAGGTGGAGCTGATGATGGTAAACAGGACGGTGTGTGTGCTGAGAGAGGAGGAGCTGTGTCCTGATGATCCAGAGAGGTTGAAGCAGCAGCAGCTTGTGTGTAGAGACGCTCTGACTGGGCCATGTTACTGGGAGGTGGAGAGGAGAGCTTCATCCAGCAGTGACTGACAGAGGAATGAGAAGAAGTGCAGATGACTGTCAGTGCTGCAGAGTGAACTGCTCTGAGAACAGCTCCACTGTCAGACACAATGTAGAGTCCAGCATCATCCCTGTGTGTCCCTCTGGATCTGACAGAGGATCATCAGTGTATCTGGACTGCTCTGCTGCTGCGCTGTCCTTCTACAGTCTCTGCACAGTCTCTGTCTGACTCTGGCTTCAGACCCTCCTGGATCAAACTCACCTGGAAAGACTTTCAAACATCACTCAATAGATTTGAATACAGAATATATTTGATATATACTGTAGATGTACTGTAGAGTTGCAGTTTGTCACTTGTAAATACAGTCTGTGAGCAGCTATGAGCTGAAAGATCTTTCTAGAAACACGAAATGTTTTCACTCTTCTGTTGCTTTTTCAGTTCATTTTATTAGATAGTTAAGTTTGAAACAATAAGTAGTTGAAATATTAAGAAATAATACATAAGAAATAAATAGTAATCCATGTTTGTTGATTAGATTTATATGTTTAAATGTGTTATTTGTGCTAATTGTGCAATTATAGAGGAACCTTTTCTAAAGTTGTGTTGTGGCTAAGAGGGCATTTTTTGGCTGTCACACTCAGCAAGCTAATTAAGAGACGAGCCACGAGGTTTGCACGTCTGCAGAAAGATAAATAAAGAGTGCCTTTTCTGGACATCCCCACCGAGTAAAAATGAAAGTTTATTCCCTTTGAGTGAGGCCAATGAGGTAAATGTTTTGTTTATTATCGTTGTATGTAAATGCACGAGTTTTGCATGGTATTCAAGTGCAATAGCCGCAGTGTGAAGTGTAATGTGTACTTTATTGTGTACTTTGTTGGAATGTTTCGTTGTATATAATGCTTAAGGACTTTAGTAAGAATATTCATTTAAGTTTGTATTTCCTTTTAGTTCTGACGGCATTGTATCGGCTGTGGTTGGACATCATTACATGTTAAGACATGTGGAAGAATCCTCCTGTCCGAAATAAATGTCAGTTTAAACACAAAGAACAAGTTGAGCTTTATTAAGACTCGAGGGGAGTAACAATGATCATTGTTCTGACAGCATTTTGAGTGGGAACAGTTCAAAGTTATTTACTGATTGAAACGAGCTGAATGTTTCTGTGCACGATGAAGAAGATCAGCAGCAGCAGCTCAGCTGATCAATGAGTTGACATCTATCAGTCGTTTCATGAGATGAAGTCATCAGCAGACATTTGTTCTAACTGTGTGATGAATGTCAGAACGTCAGGGCTCTGCTTTAGTCACTACTTGATGATCATTGGCTCATTGTTGAATCCAGTGGCCCAGTCTGACCTCTGAGGAGGAAACACATGTTTACTGAGTGAATCGCTGCCATTAGGAACTAGTTTTTCATATCACAGCCTAGAAATCACACAGGACCATTTCTGCAAGTGAAAAGTCGTGATTGGAGGAAAATAATTGTATCGTTTGTGCAACTGTTGTTTGTAAATTAAGAATTGTCCCAACTACATGTGCTGCTGACCTTTGACCTTTTCTTTAGGTGCACAGAGGCCAGAGGAGTCTGTGGAAACATCCAGAACTGAGGCAGTGCTACAGATGTCTTCAAATAAAGTGGTGTATTATCCATGGATGCGTTCCATTCCTGTTCAGACCTGCTCGCTGTCAATGGGCTTCATTCCCAGTGTTGGGGAGTAACGGAGTACATGTACCGCCGTTACATATTTAAAATACAAATATTTTTGTTGTTGTTGTTGTTGTGCTAAGCTAACAGGCAGAATGCTACAGGCATAGCCCTAACGAATGTAGCCTCATGGGCAGTGTAGTCTGTGCTGCAGGGAGAATGGACTGCCATACCCGTCTGTGAGCGCGAGGAGGGAGAAAAAGGAGAGTGGAAAACTACGAGTTGTCATCGAGCAGAAACGGGAGCTGGAAGCATGTAAATATAATAATAACCACTGCAGCCAAGAAGAGTGCCTGACGAGCCCAGTTGTAATGAGCTATTAAGACTCGACTGTACGCTGTGTTCGTGTTTTCCTCCGAAACAATAAGCTCCGTTGGAGCAGCCTTTCAACGCCTCTCTCTGTCTCTCGCTAGCAAACTTGACCCAGTCAACAAAGAAATTTTTCGGCTCCGAGCCCGACACGGACCCCGACGTATTAGCCAGAGGTCCCTTTACTACGGTTCGGAGCTGCGGAGCTTCAGTAATAGTAATAAATCACATTCATGTAGTTGTAAACAGCATGATAATATATTAAGTAATCCAAAGTATTCAGAATACGTTACTCTCATTGAGTAACGTAACGGAATACGTTACAAAATACATTTTGGGGCATGTATTCTGTAATCTCTAGTGGAATACATTTTAAAAGTAACCTTCCCAACACTGTTCATTCCATTTCAGACTGCCGGTGGTCGGCTGGAATCCAAACTCAACATGGCTCCTGTGTTAGAAGAGCCTCTGATTTTAAAATATGCACATTTAATAGTTTCTTTCCAACACTATGGAGCTACCAGCCCAGTATATGTAGCCCACAGTAGATGGAGTTATCAAGCTGCACTGACAAACATCATGACTCATGTAATCTCTACATGTGGACCTTTCACAGATGGATCCAAGTGCAGATTCAACTCTGCATTACATTTGACTTCAGCTGTTACACACTTTCATTTTCTGGCTGTGTCACTTCCTGCTTTTTGGATCAGATAGTTTATCCATGTCCGCAAATGTTTGGCTGCATATTTTTATCATCTATATTTTCCAGTCTTCATACAGCCGATATTTCATGTGAACTCCAATATGCCACCTGCCATCACGTTTTCAGGGTTCATTCAGTGTTGGAAATGTAGGACAAACAGCAGCACATGTTCTCTAAATGTTTGCAGTAATTTTTAAATGAAGCTGATACTACATGAGACATTTTCCACATTTATTGTCTTTGAACAGAGAATAATAAAGCCATCAAACATATACAGGTTTGTGCAAATACAAATGCCTGTGGTGCATTTGATGACCTGCAGAGGAGAACAAGTCGGGCTTTTCAGCCCTAACACAACCTCTTTGTTCTCAATACTACAAAACCTTAAAAGGCTGATATGCAAGTTTGCATGAATCACCAACACAGTTGTATTTTTTCTACTATAGTTATATTTAAGGTGATCAAATATCTGCTGACTGATTAGATCCAGTATCTATTACAGATGAACTGGATATCACAGCGCATGCTGTTAATCCGTCATATCAAACTAAACAGTGTTGCTGGTGTAAATATCCTCCAATAAAGTCAGATTGTTGTGATTATGCTTCATTTTTATGTACTGGGGTATCAATGACCCCCACGCTGCCGCAGCAGCGCCTGTGCGTGGGCCCCAAGTGCTACGTTTTCTTTCCCGATCCCCTGACGAACCCATTAGAATCGCTCTGGGGCACTCTTCGACCCCAAATGATCGTTCTGTTTTTTTCATTCTCATTCACCTGTCTCTACTGAGGGTGGGGTACTTTGGGACCCCCGGGGTCTGGGGCTGCCCCGAAGGGGAGCAGGGGGCATATAAGTCTGTGGACGGACCTGCGCTAGGTTCTTCGGATCACAATGTTATTCATCTCCTCCCTGCTTACAGATCTGTGATTAGGAGGGAGAAGGCCTGTGTGAAGCGGACTAATGTCTGGACAAAAGACAGTTGTGTTGCCCTTCAGGGGTGTTTTGATTGCACTGATTGGTCCTTGTTTCAAGAGAGCACTTCTGATTTGGATGAACTCACTGATGTGGTGTGTAGCAAAGACTCTGTGATTCCAGTCAGAGAATTTAAGACTTTCCCTAATAACAAACCGTGGCTCTCTAAAGATATTAAGGATCTGATACTTAAAAGGAAACTTGCTTTTAACGAGGGAGACGTTCCCACTATGAGAATATTGAGGAAGGAGGTGAGGGCTGCACCCTCTGTCAGAGTCAAAGTCTTTAGGTCTGTAAGGGATATAATACTCTTCATCTTTGCCTGACTGCCTCTTTTTCTTGGTCTTTGGTCGCTCTTCGCCATCTTCCTGCTGACCTCTTCTTTTACCACCTACCATCTCTGAAAACACCCCCTGGTGGAAATAGAAAGAATTACATGGTACAAAGTGACAAAACATGATACAGAGATCCTACTATCTTCCTCTTCTAGTTTGTATACAACATCATCTACATCAAAACTGCACTTTATTTTGCTTCTTCTTCATCAGACAGCACAAACAACTTTCTCATTTTGACTCAAATATTGGTTTTGAATGAAAATTATGCAACAATCCTGGGTGTTTATTCAACTTGTGAGCAGGTTTTCTAATCCACCGTACTATTATTATTGACACTAGTACATGTTCGTGCTGCTGGCAAACTAATAAACTCAAGAGCATATAGCAAAGCAAAAAAGTGAAAAGTAGGTCTTGCCTACATAAATAAACATAAGACAGTTGTGAGACTTTGACATAGTAACATGTGCAGTAATATTTACACCTGTGATGACATCTCACAAGCATTAGCCTTATTTTGAAACCAAGATTGTTTACACAGAGTTTGTAATTGCAGAGAAATGCTCCATTTATTTTGGTCATTTCATTTTTGAGCAGGAAGCTCACCTTTTTTGTTATAGCCTTTAGCTGAATAGAGAGTTTTCCAATTAAATACATATTCTTTAAATAATGTTCCCTCTTATAAGAAGTAGGATAATTAAATTTAAAAAAAAAAAAAAACGTATTATACCTCTATCACTTAGAAAAAAACCCTGTTTTTTTTCTGTTGTCTGTTATATAACGTTAGTGATGCTCGTTTCAATTCATTTCTTAATCAGCTAAACAAGTCAGTTAAGAAACAGTCAAATATTAAGTTAAATTTGAAAACGGTTTAAAAAAAAACATCCCCATTCCAAAATGTCACATGACAATCTCATTGGCTCACGGAGTTATGATGTCACTACACTTTGATCTTTTGAAGTTTTTCCTTAAACAGGGGTGAGAAACAGCAGTTTTTTAGTTCGTGTCTTCGCAGCATTTGTGTTTGCAGCCTTCACACGTTCACCACAGAAACTTTTGGAAACCTTTGCAGAGTTGTCGTGTACAACCTTCAACATGTATCCAACAAGACACCAACTGTTGGGGGAAAGCTCTGCAAAAACCCAGGAGAAATAAAGACACAATGAGACAAAGTTACTTTTTATGCTTTAACGTGCACACGGGTAAGCTGTTAAGAACAACTCACACCCATGAACAGAGGCTTGGCATTTTTATAGGCACAAATCACAGAGACGGTGAGAACAGGATAAGAAAATAATAAACAGATAAAATAAACAACTCCATATGTGGCGCTAGTCTCGTCAGCAGAGAGCTGGGAGAAAGATAAAATAATCTAAAACAATATGTCCCAAAACAATATGTCTTCGCTGGGAAAGTCTAAAAGGATAATTCTAAACTAATCTAACCATAGACAAAGGGCATCTTTGTACATTTAAAAGAAGGTAAAGAAACATAGAATCATTTTCCACTAACATATTCCCTCCTGTTTTAACTTATTTTAAATGTATACAACAATTGTCTGTAAAGGTTATTTATTAAGTATCTTTAGCAATTTTTTAATTGTCAAAATGTCAGCATAGCATAAATGTAAATCATGTGGTCTAAAGAATGAAACAAATAAAATAATAAAAAGAACAAAGAAAAGTATAGTAAATAAAATAGCAACAGGAATAATCAAGAGAAAACAATAAAACTAAAACTACAAAAAATAAAAGGATAAAACCTTATATTGTACCTGCATAAACTACTAATGTGTTAATCAGTGCATGATCACTTGACAAGTCATTTTTAATCACCACGTCATTTATTAGCAGCTATTACAAGTTGTCCTCTAACAGAATTGCAACGGGATGCTGTTCTTTTTGAGACACGGCAACATAAGCAGTCATTGTAGGTGTGTGGTCAGTGACATATTTTTGCAGAACAGTCAAATTCTGCAAAACTTAATAAATGTCTCCTCCAGCTTCGTATCCATCAGGGATAAAAGTGCAACATGTCTCCCCGATCAGCTTACAAACTCCTCCTTGTGATGCTGTTAGCAGGTCTAGTGTCAGTCTGTTCTGCAGCACCATCATTCTGATGGCCTTCTGTTCTCCTGCTAAGGCCGTTCCCAGGGTCTTAGTTAAGTTGATGTGTCGTAGCAGAGCATATCGGTTGATTTCCACGTGATCCCGCACCTCGGCAACTCCAATGCCGGGGATCAAGCTCTGTAAGAATTTCATTCCTCCTCAGATGTGAAACTCTGGTTCCTTTACTGCTTGGTGCCGTCCGTGCACATCCTGTCTGGTACTGAGTCTTTGTTTGTAGTGGCATCCGGTAGATAGGTGAGTAGGCAGCTCCCCCACTGCCCGCGATCCATTGTTCATCACACATACTGGCAGTTGTGCTGCGTGCAGTTTGTTCAGTAGAATTACATCAGGCAGTGGGTCTGAGACTTGGGGCCAGGTCAGTAGCTAGGTCTGTCCGGAACAGTTCACATTTGTGGGTCATGATGACCTCCAGGTTGCTTTTGCTGGGATGCTGTAGTTGGCCTTGGACCAAAGAGTACCGTAGCCTGGATGTGTTGCCAGGCCCAACAGGCACCAACTGCGATCTTCAGGTATGCTGTACGGCCACAGGCCAAACGTCTGTGAGGATAGGGGCATATGGGTACATGCAAAGCAGTCAGTTTTATTATTCAGGTGAGCTGTAGTGTTCATAAACTGCCACCAGAAATTAGTGGCGTAGCCATGGGGAAACTTGGTGTACTTTCCTTTGTCATACAGTGTCTGCCTTTTCTTCATATAGCGTGACTTGTTGTCCCTCACGGAAGCAAAGATGAGGAGCCCGGTCAGGGTCAGGGCCGCTGCAGCTATTAGGAGCCACCACCTCATGACAACAGGACACACCCTCCTGTCGTGAGTAGACCCCCCGGCCAGGAAGGCTAACCCCTCCACCGGGCGAGATCACAACGATTGGGCGAGCCTGTGTCGGCTGAGTTTAGATGGCTTCACTTACTCGCCTGCAGTGACTCTGATGGATCCAGGATGGTCGTTCCGCAATTTTGCAAGCGGTGGGCGTGGTGAGGAGAACCTGATGTGGTCCCTCCCACCTGGGTGTGCTCCAGTTTTTCCTTTGGAGCACCTTGATCAGAACCCAGACACTGGGCTGTAATCTGCAAGACACTTGATAGACATCATTACATTCTTCGTTATTTACAATCATCTCTTTATTTTCCTACAACTTAGACATACATTTTGCTACTGAAATTGTATCTGCCTTTTTCACTGGGTAGATTTCCGGCCACTTTGAGAACACGTCTATGACCACTAGGGCGTATTTCGACCCTTGGCATTCATTTAGCTCAATAAAGTCCATATGAATTGTGTGAAAAGGATAAGGTGGTGTGGGAAAACTGTCTCTTTTTGGTCTCAGGTTCCCCTGAGCATTCTATTTTTGACACGCCATGCATGTTCTGACAAATTGTTTTGCTGAAGTTCCAAAATTTACAGTGTAGAAATGAGAGTTGACAATACAGGTCATTGCCCCCGTTGACAAATGCGTACAGCCATGAGTCACTAACGCCGCCATTTTGTGGAGGGATTTTGGCAACACTGGCTTGCCATAACACATCATTAAGTCGTTTGTCAGAACTGCACCGTGTTTTAGCCATTTTGCCTGCTCGGCTGTGCTTGCTGCTTTTTGTTCATTTTTCAACACATCCAGTGGAATCTGATGTGTGTCTACTGCCATCAATGTGATGTTTGTCGTTTGTGCCACCTGTTTTGCTGCTCTGTCAGCAAAGTTATTGCCTGTAGTAATGAAAGAGCCATCAGTTTTGTGTGCTGCACATTTACACAATGCGAGTTGTTGTGGTAAATGTATTACAGTCAGTAGGCGTTGTAGCAGGCTGGCATGCTGGATGTGGTTGATGTAATCATTCCTCTGTTTTGCCAAATATTCTGCAAAATGATGCACAGCAGAGAAAACATACTGGCTGTCTGTATAAATGTTTATTTGTTTATCTTTGTGTATTTCACATGCGCGAATCACAGCTATCAGCTCAGCGCTCTGTGCAGAATATGAAGAAGAAAGTGGTTTTGCTTCTATTATCCTACTATCTGTGGTTACTGCGTAACCTACACAATTTCGGCCTGTGCTGTAAGGTCAAATAAGTTCTTAAGTGGCTGCCTCAAAACTGTTTTGCATTATTTCTCTGTGGCCTACTCCTACAATCTCGTGTGAAGTGACCTTCCTCTCCACGGTTCTAGCAGGCGTTGTCTCTATGTTATCTGCTGTTTCTGCGTGACTGTCTGCAGCCTTGGTGTTTGTGACTTTGCTCGCCTCTCTGTTCCTGATAGCCACCTGCGGATTAGTGTTTTAGTCTATTGTCAACACGTCAGCCTTATTTTTAAGTTACAGAATGCTTCTTCTTTTTTTTGTCTTGGTTTGGGAGAATAGATGCAACACTACATTTTCACTTAAGGCAGTTTGAAATAATTTCTAGTTTTCAAACAAATCATGGATCTCACACATTTCAAACTTTCAAGTTAGGGTTGTTTCCCATTTATACATATATATATATATATATTTAACTTTGCATTGCTCATAGCTCATAGCTCTAAACCTAGGCATTTTTCAATCATATGCCTAATCACCATGTGTCACTGTGATTCTCAAGTATTGTCACAAGTTCGTTTAAATTCGTTTCCAAAACCAACAAAATAATCAAACAAAAACATAAACGTGTCAGGACACAAAAGAAAAAAGAAAAATGCTGCCACCCGAACAAGGCAGAAGTCTGCATATGTTGGCTTTTAATAGCATGCAGCTTCTGCTCTAAAAGAAACAAATAAATAAAAATAAAAGAAAATGTGTAACATGCTCATCAGCTTAGCAGTGTCTACATATTTAATTCAGCTTCTCAATCCTGTAGTCTTAGCTGTTGTCTACAGGGTTTTGCTTATTGGTTGTTATTATAGGTGTGCTCTATATCTCAGCAATGTGTCATGCTAGAATGATAGCTGTGAAGCTGGTCAAGTGCCTCTATGCACTTCATTAGTTAGTTATTCTCTGTATTGTCTTCATCTCACATGTCATTACACTGAGTTTCAGCAAACCTTAAGCTTGATGCAGAGTACTGCTTAACAATTATCCACCTCACATCATAACCGACTAAGGTGCCTCTTCATATTAACAAGAAAAACTGGACAAACAATGCTCACACATGCAGAAAAGGATGGATCAAATGGCGAGAAACAACTCCGAGCTCACTAAGGGGATATTGTTGGAATACAACAACTTGAAGCGCAAACACACTGAAATGCAGGCGCAAAAGCAAGAACAAGACAACATACATGGCGACCTGCAGCGTACGCTCCAAGATATCCACAGAAGAAATGAGGAGCTACAAGACATGTACAAAGAAGTACAACAGAGAAACACAGACATGCACAAGGACAAGATAATGCAGGAGGAAACATCCAAAGAGCTCAAGGAAAAGCTTGAAGAAAAACAAGCAACATTGGAAGAGGTGGAGAAAACATGCAAGAAGCTTGAGAAACAAAACGTAGAAACCATCGATGAGTTGAGAACCCTCATCCTGGAAAAAAAAGCTCTTGTAGAAAACTGCATGAAAAAGAAGAACAAACGCTTCCGCTGGCCCTGGAGGAGGAACTCTACTGCTTCCTCACCTGGTGTAGCCTCGTCTTGCTCCACCTCTGTTCACCCCCCCAACCAGTCCCGGCAGTTGACTGTCCCCTCCTGAGCCTGGTTCTGCCGGAGGTTTCTGCCCGTTTAAAGGCAGTTTTTCCTCCCAACTGTCGCCTAGTGCGTGCTCAGAGGGGATTGTTGGGCTTTTCTCTCCTCTGCCTTGTTTCTTCATTTACTTAACTTTTTGTTCTTACTTCATTTTACCTTGTTTCATTATTTACTTGTTAACTCTTTCTTTTTCAACTTATTTATAAAACAATAAACAATTGAATTTATCCTTTGAGTATTTTTCATCTATACCTTTTTCAAACATTCATATCTGTCGTTTATCTTCTTCTTGAAACCTCATAAATGGTGAAGGAAAAATCCAACAGTTCATCTATATATAAAGAAGCACTTAAACTAAAACTGACATAGCTACGTTAATCCTACCGTAAAACAATAAGACGAGGTACGACCTCTCTCATGCTCCTAGGATGTGGGGGTGAACGCCAGAACACCCTGGAATGTTACAGACCTCCTAGGATGAGACATTCTTTCAATATGCCACCAACTATATACTTCTACACACAAATGATTACATGCAGTATTCTACCATATGCAAACTTATATCATTAAAAGACTATACTGACTACTAAGTAAAATTTTCCATTGACATACTTCATCATGAGAAGTATGGCTGCTGTGCCAACCTTGTTGTTGGTCAAAACTCCCTCACTTTCTATCTGCTGGATGAGTGTCCTTATACCAAGGTTCCATTTGAGCTTCTGGCTGGAGAAATAGTTAATAATCCTTCTGCCTTTGGTTACGAGGGCCTGACCTAAGCGCTCACTGATATCGATGCCTGTGAGTTTGTAAAAGTGGTTCGAAAGACCTTTCCGAGTAAACAAGAATGGCCACTGCTCCTGAATTTCAGCTACTGAAGGTGAGGGACAACTGTTGATAAGCTGCCGCTGAGAAATATGTGTGAGGCACATGAAGTCATCCACATCAGGTCTCTCCAAAGCTCCAGGTCCTTGTGAATTGAAAATTGTTAACAAGATGTGTTTCTTTTCCTCTAAAGAAGTTGGCGTTTCCCCCTCAGGAAGTTCAACTGGCTGCCAATTTATACAACCATAGCTATCAACAAGGCATCTAACTTTTTTAGGTGGGGTTGCACTACTGTTGGGACTGCAGTCTTCCTCATTCCTGGTTCTCTTTGTTTGACGAAGACGATTTGATGCTTCTTAGTAGTGAATAATGTCCACAACCCAGTCTTTCTGACCATACTTCTCCTGTCCTCTGGATGAGCTCTGTCTCCTCTTGTGATTGCATGCGACAGTCGGAGTGGAAATCTTTCCCAAGGAATCTGGAAGTGTGAGACCCAAGAGCTGGAGTAATGGTTGTACATAGTGGTGGGCGTGGAGGAGGAGGGGTGAGGTGGATGGCTTGATGTTTCAGCTGATGCAGCAGGGCAAGGCTCCAGAGTAATGGTGTCATTCAGGTTCTCTGGTCTGTTGCCATCTAAAAAAAAATAAATAAATAAAGATCATTGGAAAAGCTACCTTAAAAAGCTACTATGTCAACAAATATGTCCTCACTAAAAGATGAACCCTTCAATTAGGATTGAGTAGTAACGGCAAGGCAGTTTTGGGGACCTTGTCTGAAGATGAAAAGAAGCAATCCCAGGACTGCAAAAGAACTACAAACTCAAGGTCTTGCATTGAAAAGACCTTGAGTCAATATGTTTTACAGCATGTCACAATTTCAAACCCTTAGTTGTACCACTACCAATGAAAGGTTAATGGTGTTAGATTTAGTGTCTACTTTTGTTTATGTTTTCCGTGTTAATTATCTACCGGACAATGTGAGCCCCAAAACGCTCTTCAATATTATACTGTCAAAGTACATGTGTAGTATGGTGAAGAGAACAAAAAAGCTAATCAAGCTAATCAGTGACATATGAGTCTATGAGTGACCTTCAAATCATAGACTCAAGTCTATGATTTATACAGAACCTACACAAACCTCCTTTAAATGCAAGAAGTAGTTTACGTATTTGAATTGGTGTGAGAAAGGATTTGAGATCTTCTGCCTCCACAAACAAAAGATCACTTTTTTGTTGTACACCAATAACGTCCGTCAGATGTTTTACAATGCAGATTATTTTCTCTCTGTCTAGTGCCGGCAGGAGCCTTGTGAGTTCCTCTTCAATTTCCATCCCTGAAAAAGAATTAAGAGGAAACTGAATGGTGTAGGGAGACAACAAAAAGACCTGCCATGTTATAAAGTGGTAGTGGGTAATAATCCATCAGACTGTCAGCATTTACACACACACTTCTTTCTGGAGGGCAACGCAAGCAGTGAAGTCCAAGGTCAATGAGAAGTACGGATTGATGCAACTCGAGCACAAAGTACAATCCAGAATCATTAACAAGTATAACAGCTATCTTCCCAAAAACCAAGCCATCATCACTGTCATCTACAATGGAAACATAGCCTTTCACATACTTGGTACCTTTGTGGACAACTGCTGACACATCCAAAGTGGTCTGATTAGTGCAGCCGGCTTTTGCCACAGCTTCTTGAATGACAGCATTGTAAAGATGATGATTGTAATCACTTGCTTCTCCAATGATTTGAACTGTAGGTGGAAACAATTGGCCCACTGAGAGGTAGGACTGCAGTAACTGATGCCGTTCTGTCAGAGTCTTGCATAAGTTGACGAAGTTGTGCACTGTTCTTGTACATGCTTTGAAATACGAGTGCTTGCTCTCAAACCTAAGGGTCCACAAACGAATGTGTGGTCCAAAGTGAAGGATAAGCTCTGCATAATGTAACAAATAGTGAGTTCATAGTGACTAATAGTGACTTCAGTGCACGGTTGCAGGCATCAGCTGACACAGAATCGCTGGCACAGGCTGGTTAGTTATTTAATGGTTTCAACTTAGTTTATTTTCTCTAAAACTTCAGTGCACGGTCGCAGGGATCAGCTGACACAGATCGCTGGTTAGTTATTTAATGGTTTCAGCTTAGTTTATTTGATCTACAACTTCATTCCACGTTCGCAGGGATCAGCTGACACAGATCTCTGGCACAGCCTGGTTGGTTATTTAATGGTTTCAGCTTAGTTTATCTAAAACTTCAGTGCACGGTTGCAGGGATCAGCTGACACAGATCGCTGGCACAGGCTGGTTAGTTATTTAATGGTTTCAGCTTAGTTTATTTGATCTAAAACTTCAGTGCACGATTGCAGGGATCAGCTGAAACAGATCGCTGGTACAGGCTGGTTAGTTATTTAATGGTTTCAGCCAAGTTTATCTAAAACTTCAGTGCACGGTTGCAGGGATCAGCTGAAACAGATCGCTGGCACAGGCTGGTTAGTTATTTAATGGTTTCAGCCAAGTTTATCTAAAACTTCAGTGCACGGTTGCAGGGATCAGCTGACACAGATCCCTTGCACAGGCTGGTTAATTATTTAATGGTTTCAACTTAGTTTATTTTATCTAAAACTTCAGTGCACGGTCGCAGGGATCCGCTGACACAGATCGCTGGCACAGGCTGGTTAGTTATTTAATGGTTTCAGCTTAGTTTATTTGATCTAAAACTTCAGTGCACGGTTGCAGGGATCAGCTGACACAGAACGCTGTCACAGGCTGGTTAGTTATTTAAATGGTTTCAGGTTAGTTTATTTGATCTAAGACTTCAGTGCATGGTCGCAAAGATCAGCTGACACAGATCCCTGGCACAGGCTGGTTAGTTATTTAATGGTTTCAGCTTAGTTTATTTTCTCTAAAACTTCAGTGCACGGTCGCAGGGATCAGCTGACACAGATCGCTGGTTAGTTATTTAATGGTTTCAGCTTAGTTTATTTGATCTAAAACTTCAGTGCACGGTTGCAGGGATCAGCTGACACAGATCGCTCGCACAGGCTGGTTAGTTATTTAATGGTTTCAGGTTAGTTTATTTGATCTAAGACTTCAGTGCATGGTCGCAAAGATCAGCTGACACAGATCCCTGGCACAGGCTGGTTAGTTATTTAATTGTTTCAGCTTACTTTATTTTCTGTAAAACTTCAGTGCACAGTTGCAGGGATCAGCTAACACAGATCCCTGACACACGCTGGTTAGTTATTTAATGGTTTCAACTTAGTTTATTTTCTCTAAAACTTCAGTGCACGGTTGCAGGGATCAGCTGACACAGATCGCTGGCACAGGCTGGTTAGTTATTTAATGGTTTCAACTTAGTTTATTTTCTCTAAAACTTCAGTGCACGGTTGCAGGGATCAGCTGACACAGATCGCTGGCACAGGCTGGTTAGTTATTTAGTGGTTTCAGCTTAGTTTATTTGATCTAAAACTTCAGTCCACGTTCGCAGGGATCAGCTGACACAGATCTCTGGCACAGCCTGGTTGTTATTTAATGGTTTCAGCTTAGTTTATTTGATCTAAAACTTCAGTGCACGGTTGCAGGGATCAGCTGACACAGATCGCTCGCACAGGCTGGTTGGTTATTTAATGGTTTCAGGTTAGTTTATTTGATCTAAGACTTCAGTGCACGTTCGCAAAGATCGGCTGAAACAGATCGCTGGCACAGGCTGGTTAGTTATTTAATGGTTTCAACTTAGTTTATTTTATCTTAAACTTCAGTGCACGATTGCAGGGATCAGCTGAAACAGATCGCTGGTACAGGCTGGTTAGTTATTTAATGGTTTCAGCCAAGTTTATCTAAAACTTCAGTGCACGGTTGCAGGGATCAGCTGAAACAGATCGCTGGCACAGGCTGGTTAGTTATTTAATGGTTTCAGCCAAGTTTATCTAAAACTTCAGTGCACGGTTGCAGGGATCAGCTGACACAGATCCCTTGCACAGGCTGGTTAGTTATTTAATGGTTTCAACTTAGTTTATTTTATCTAAAACTTCAGTGCACGGTCGCAGGGATCCGCTGACACAGATCGCTGGCACAGGCTGGTTAGTTATTTAATGGTGTCAGCTTAGTTTATTTTCTCTAAAACTTCAGTGCACGGTCGCAGGGATCAGCTGACACAGATCGCTGGTTAGTTATTTAATGGTTTCAGCTTAGTTTATTTGATCTAAAACTTCAGTGCACGGTTGCAGGGATCAGCTGACACAGATCGCTCGCACAGGCTGGTTAGTTATTTAATGGTTTCAGGTTAGTTTATTTGATCTAAGACTTCAGTGCATGGTCGCAAAGATCAGCTGACACAGATCCCTGGCACAGGCTGGTTAGTTATTTAATTGTTTCAACTTACTTTATTTTCTGTAAAACTTCAGTGCACAGTTGCAGGGATCAGCTAACACAGATCCCTGACACACGCTGGTTAGTTATTTAATGGTTTCAACTTAGTTTATTTTCTCTAAAACTTCAGTGCACGGTTGCAGGGATCAGCTGACACAGATCGCTGGCACAGGCTGGTTAGTTATTTAATGGTTTCAACTTAGTTTATTTTCTCTAAAACTTCAGTGCACGGTTGCAGGGATCAGCTGACACAGATCGCTGGCACAGGCTGGTTAGTTATTTAGTGGTTTCAGCTTAGTTTATTTGATCTAAAACTTCAGTCCACGTTCGCAGGGATCAGCTGACACAGATCTCTGGCACAGCCTGGTTAGTTATTTAATGGTTTCAACTTAGTTTATTTTATCTTAAACTTCAGTGCACGGTCGCAGGGATCCGCTGACACAGATCGCTGGTTAGTTATTTAATGGTTTCAGCTTAGTTTATTTTATCTAAAACTTCAGTGCACGGTCGCATGGATCCGCTGACACAGATCGCTGGCACAGGCTGGTTAGTTATTTAATGGTTTCAGCTTAGTTTATTTGATCTAAAACTTCAGTCCACGTTCGCAGGGATCCGCTGACACAGATCGCTGGCACAGGCTGGTTAGTTATTTAATGGTTTCAGCTTAGTTTATTTGATCTAAAACTTCAGTGCACGGTTGCAGGGATCAGCTGACACAGATCGCTGTCACAGGCTGGTTAGTTATTTAAATGGTTTCAGGTTAGTTTATTTGATCTAAGACTTCAGTGCATGGTCGCAAAGATCAGCTGACACAGATCCCTGGCACAGGCTGGTTAGTTATTTAATGGTTTCAGCTTACTTTATTTTCTGTAAAACTTCAGTGCACAGTTGCAGGGATCAGCTAACACAGATCCCTGACACACGCTGGTTAGTTATTTAATGGTTTCAACTTAGTTTATTTTCTCTAAAACTTCAGTGCACGGTCGCAGGGATCAGCTGACACAGATCCCTGGCACAGGCTGGTTAGTTATTTAATGGTTTCAGCTTTGTTTATTTGATCTAAAACTTCAGTCCACGTTCGCAGGGATCAGCTGACACAGATCGCTGGCACTGGCTGGTTAGTTATTTAATGGTTTCAGGTTAGTTTATTTGATCTAAGACTTCAGGGCATGATCGCAAAGATCAGCTGACACAGATCGCTGGCACTGGCTGGTTAGTTATTTAATGGTTTCAGCTTAGTTTATCTAAAACTTCAGTGCACGATTGCAGGGATCAGCTGACACAGATCGCTGGTTAGTTATTTAATGGTTTCAGCTTTGTTTATTTGATCTAAAACTTCAGTCCACGTTCGCAGGGATCAGCTGACACAGATCGCTGGCACAGGCTGGTTAGTTATTTAATGGTTTCAGCTTAGTTTATTTGATCTAAGACTTCAGTGCACGGTTGCAGGGATCAGCTGACACAGATCGCTGGCACAGGCTGGTTAGTTATTTAATGGTTTCAACTTAGTTTATTTTATCTAAAACTTCAGTGCACGGTCGCAGTGATCAGCTGACACAGATCGCTGGTTAGTTATTTAATGGTTTCAGCTTTGTTTATTTGATCTAAAACTTCAGTCCACGTTTGCAGGGATCAGCTGACACAGATCGCTGGCACAGGCTGGTTAGTTATTTAATGGTTTCAGCTTAGTTTATTTGATCTAAAACTTCAGTGCACGGTTGCAGGGATCAGCTGACACAGATCGCTGGCACAGGCTGGTTAGTTATTTAATGGTTTCAGCTTAGTTTATTTTGATCTAAGACTTCAGTGCACGTTCGCAAAGATCAGCTGAAACAGATTGCTGGCACAGGCTGGTTAGTTATTTAATGGTTTCAGCTTAGTTTATTTGATCTAAAACTTCAGTGCACGATTGCAGGGATCAGCTGAAACAGATCGCTGGTACAGGCTGGTTAGTTATTTAATGGTTTCAGCCAAGTTTATCTAAAACTTCAGTGCACGGTTGCAGGGATCAGCTGAAACAGATCGCTGGTACAGGCTGGTTAGTTATTTAATGGTTTCAGGTTAGTTTATTTGATCTAAGACTTCAGTGCACGTTCGCAAAGATCAGCTGAAACAGATCGCTGGCACAGGCTGGTTAGTTATTTAATGGTTTTAACTTAGTTTATTTTATCTTAAACTTCAGTGCACGGTCGCAGGGATCCGCTGACACAGATCGCTGGTTAGTTATTTAATGGTTTCAGCTTAGTTTATTTTATCTAAAACTTCAGTGCACGGTCGCAGGGATCAGCTGACACAGATCGCTGGTTAGTTATTTAATGGTTTCAGCTTTGTTTATTTGATCTAAAACTTCAGTCCACGTTTGCAGGGATCAGCTGACACAGATCGCTGGCACAGGCTGGTTAGTTATTTAATGGTTTCAGCTTAGTTTATTTGATCTAAAACTTCAGTGCACGTTTGCAGGGATCAGCTGACACAGATCGCTGGCACAGGCTGGTTAGTTATTTCGTGGTTTCAGCTTAGTTTATTTTGATCTAAGACTTCAGTGCACGTTCGCAAAGATCAGCTGAAACAGATTGCTGGCACAGGCTGGTTAGTTATTTAATGGTTTCAGCTTAGTTTATCTAAAACTTCAGTGCACAGTTGCAGGGATCAGCTGACACAGATCCCTGGCACAGGCTGGTTAGTTATTTAATGGTTTCAGCTTAGTTTATCTAAAACTTCAGTGCACGGTTGTAGGGATCAGCTGACACAGATCGCTCGCACAGGCTGGTTAGTTATTTAATGGTTTCAGCTTAGTTTATTTTCTCTAAAACTTCAGTGCACGGTTGCAGGGATCAGCTGACACAGATCGCTCGCACAGGCTGGTTAGTTATTTAATGGTTTCAGCTTAGTTTATCTAAAACTTCAGTGCACGGTTGCAGGGATCAGCTGAAACAGATCGCTGGCACAGGCTGGTTAGTTATTTAATGGTTTCAGCCAAGTTTATCTAAAACTTCAGTGCACGGTTGCAGGGATCAGCTGACACAGATCCCTTGCACAGGCTGGTTAATTATTTAATGGTTTCAACTTAGTTTATTTTATCTAAAACTTCAGTGCACGGTCGCAGGGATCCGCTGACACAGATCGCTGGCACAGGCTGGTTAGTTATTTAATGGTTTCAGCTTAGTTTATTTGATCTAAAACTTCAGTGCACGGTTGCAGGGATCAGCTGACACAGATCGCTGTCACAGGCTGGTTAGTTATTTAAATGGTTTCAGGTTAGTTTATTTGATCTAAGACTTCAGTGCATGGTCGCAAAGATCAGCTGACACAGATCCCTGGCACAGGCTGGTTAGTTATTTAATGGTGTCAGCTTAGTTTATTTTCTCTAAAACTTCAGTGCACGGTCGCAGGGATCCGCTGACACAGATCGCTGGTTAGTTATTTAATGGTTTCAGCTTTGTTTATTTGATCTAAAACTTCAGTCCACGTTTGCAGGGATCAGCTGACACAGATCGCTGGCACAGGCTGGTTAGTTATTTAATGGTTTCAGCTTAGTTTATTTGATCTAAAACTTCAGTGCACGTTTGCAGGGATCAGCTGACACAGATCGCTGGCACAGGCTGGTTAGTTATTTCGTGGTTTCAGCTTAGTTTATTTTGATCTAAGACTTCAGTGCACGTTCGCAAAGATCAGCTGAAACAGATTGCTGGCACAGGCTGGTTAGTTATTTAATGGTTTCAGCTTAGTTTATCTAAAACTTCAGTGCACAGTTGCAGGGATCAGCTGACACAGATCCCTGGCACAGGCTGGTTAGTTATTTAATGGTTTCAGCTTAGTTTATCTAAAACTTCAGTGCACGGTTGCAGGGATCAGCTGACACAGATCGCTCGCACAGGCTGGTTAGTTATTTAATGGTTTCAGCTTAGTTTATTTTCTCTAAAACTTCAGTGCACGGTTGCAGGGATCAGCTGACACAGATCGCTCGCACAGGCTGGTTAGTTATTTAATGGTTTCAGCTTAGTTTATCTAAAACTTCAGTGCACGGTTGCAGGGATCAGCTGACACAGATCGCTGGCACAGGCTGGTTAGTTATTTAATGGTTTCAGCTTACTTTATTTTCTGTAAAACTTCAGTGCACAGTTGCAGGGATCAGCTAATACAGATCCCTGACACACGCTGGTTAGTTATTTAATGGTTTCAACTTAGTTTATTTTCTCTAAAAATTCAGTGCACGGTTGCAGGGATCAGTTGACAAAGATTCCTGGCACAGGCTGGTTAGTTATTTAATGGTTTCAACTTAGTTTATTTTCTCTAAAACTTCAGTGCACGGTTGCAGTGATCAGCTGACACAGACCGCTGGCACAGGCTGGTTGGTTATTTAATGGTTTCAACTTAGTTTATTTTATCTTAAACTTCAGTGCACGGTCGCAGGGATCAGCTGACACAGATCGCTGGTTAGTTATTTAATGGTTTCAGCTTTGTTTATTTGATCTAAAACTTCAGTCCACGTTCGCAGGGATCAGCTGACACAGATCGCTGGCACAGGCTGGTTAGTTATTTAATGGTTTCAGGTTAGTTTATTTGATCTAAGACTTCAGGGCATGATCGCAAAGATCAGCTGACACAGATCGCTGGCACAGGCTGGTTAGTTATTTAATGGTTTCAGGTTAGTTTATTTGATCTAAAACTTCAGTGCACGGTTGCAGGGATCAGCTGACACAGATCGCTGGTTAGTTATTTAATGGTTTCAGCTTTGTTTATTTGATCTACAACTTCAGTCCACGTTCGCAGGGATCCGCTGACACAGATCGCTCGCACAGGCTGGTTAGTTATTTAATGGTTTCAGCTTAGTTTATCTAAAACTTCAGTGCACGGTTGCAGGGATCAGCTGACACAGATCGCTCGCACAGGCTGGTTAGTTATTTAATGGTTTCAGGTTAGTTTATTTGATCTAAAACTTCAGTGCACGGTTGCAGGGATCAGCTGACACAGATCGCTGGCACAGGCTGGTTAGTTATTTAATGGTTTCAGCTTACTTTATTTTCTGTAAAACTTCAGTGCACACTTGCAGGGATCAGCTAACACAGATCCCTGACACACGCTGGTTAGTTATTTAATGGTTTCAACTTAGTTTATTTTCTCTAAAAATTCAGTGCACGGTTGCAGGGATCAGTTGACAAAGATTCCTGGCACAGGCTGGTTAGTTATTTAATGGTTTCAGCTTAGTTTATTTGATCTAAAACTTCAGTGCACGGTCGCAGGGATCCGCTGACTCAGATCGCTGGCACAGGCTGGTTAGTTATTTAATGGTTTCAGCTTAGTTTATTTTATCTAAAACTTCAGTGCACGGTTGCAGGGATCAGCTGACACAGATCGCTGGCACAGGCTGGTTAGTTATTTAATGGTTTCAACTTAGTTTATTTTATCTAAAACTTCAGTGCACGGTCGCAGTGATCAGCTGACACAGATCGCTGTCACAGGCTGGTTAGTTATTTAAATGGTTTCAACTTAGTTTATCATAAAAAACTTCAGTGCACGGTTGCAGGAATCAGCTGAAACAGATCGCTGGCACAGGCTGGTTAGTTATTTAATGGTTTCAGCTTAGTTTATCTAAAACTTCAGTGCACGGTTGCAGGGATCAGCTGACACAGACCGTTGGCACAGGCTGGTTAGTTATTTAATGGTTTCAACTTAGTTTATCTAAAACTTCAGTGCACGGTTGCAGGAATCAGCTGACACAGATCGCTGGCACAGGCTGGTTAGTTATTTAATGGTTTCGGTTTGGTTTATTTTATCTAAAACTTCAGTGCACGGTTGCAGGGATCCGCTGACACAGATCGCTGGCACAGGCTGGTTAGTTATTTAATGGTTTCAGCTTAGTTTATGTAAAACTTCAGTGCACGGTTGCAGGAATCAGCTGAAACAGATCGCTGGCACAGGCTGGTTAGTTATTTAATGGTTTCAGCTTAGTTTATCTAAAACTTCAGTGCACGGTTGCAGGGATCAACTGACACAGATCGCTGGCACAGGCTGGTTAGTTATTTAATGGTTTCAGCCAAGTTTATCTAAAACTTCAGTGCACGGTTGCAGGGATCAGCTGACACAGATCGCTGGCACAGGCTGGTTAGTTATTTAATGGTTTCAGCTTAGTTTATCTAAAACTTCAGTGCACGGTTGCAGGGATCAGCTGAAACAGATCACTGGTACAGGCTGGTTAGTTATTTAATGGTTTCAGCCAAGTTTATCTAAAACTTCAGTGCACGGTTGCAGGGATCAGCTGACACAGATCCCTGGCACAGGCTGGTTAGTTATTTAATGGTTTCAGCTTAGTTTATCTAAAACTTCAGTGCACGGTTGCAGGAATCAGCTGACACAGATCGCTGGTACAGGCTGGTTAGTTATTTAATGGTTTCGGTTTGGTTTATTTTATCTAAAACTTCAGTGCACGGTTGCAGGGATCAGCTGACACAGATCGCTGGCACAGGCTGGTTAGTTATTTAATGGTTTCAGCTTAGTTTATCTAAAACTTCAGTGCACGGTTGCAGGGATCAGCTGACACAGATCCCTGGCACAGGCTGGTTAGTTATTTAATGGTTTTAACTTAGTTTATTTGATCTAAAACTTCAGTGCACGATTGCAGGGATCAGCTGAAACAGATCGCTGGTACAGGCTGGTTAGTTATTTAATGGTTTCAGCCAAGTTTATCTAAAACTTCAGTGCGCGGTTGCAGGGATCAGCTGACACAGATCCCTTGCACAGGCTGGTTAGTTATTTAATGGTTTCAACTTAGTTTATTTTATCTAAAACTTCAGTGCACGGTTGCAGGGATCAGCTGACACAGATCGCTGGTTAGTTATTTAATGGCTTCAGCTTTGTTTATTTGATCTACAACTTCAGTCCACGTTCGCAGGGATCAGCTGACACAGATCTCTGGCACAGGCTGGTTGGTTATTTAATGGTTTCAGCTTAGTTTATTTGATCTAAAACTTCAGTGCACGGTTGCAGGGATCAGCTGACACAGATCTCTGGCACAGGCTGGTTGGTTATTTAATGGTTTCAGCTTAGTTTATTTTATCTAAGACTTCAGTGCACGTTCGCAAAGATCAGCTGAAACAGATCGCTGGCACAGGCTGGTTAGTTATTTAATGGTTTCAACTTAGTTTATTTTATCTAAAACTTCAGTGCACGGTCGCAGGGATCCGCTGACACAGATCGCTGGCACAGGCTGGTTAGTTATTGAATGGTTTCAGCTTAGTTTATTTGATCTAAAACTTCAGTGCACGGTTGCAGGGATCAGCTGACACAGATCGCTGTCACACGCTGGTTAGTTATTTAAATGGTTTCAGGTTAGTTTATTTGATCTAAGACTTCAGTGCATGGTCGCAAAGATCAGCTGACACAGATCCCTGGCACAGGCTGGTTAGTTATTTAATGGTTTCAACTTAGTTTATTTTCTCTAAAACTTCAGTGCACGGTTGCAGGGATCAGCTGACACAGATCGCTCGCACAGGCTGGTTGGTTATTTAATGGTTTCAACTTAGTTTATTTTATCTTAAACTTCAGTGCACGGTCGCAGGGATCCGCTGACACAGATCGCTGGTTAGTTATTTAATGGTTTCAGCTTAGTTTATCTAAAACTTCAGTGCACGGTTGCAGGGATCAGCTGACACAGATCCCTGGCACAGGCTGGTTAGTTATTTAATGGTTTTAACTTAGTTTATTTGATCTAAAACTTCAGTGCACGATTGCAGGGATCAGCTGACACAGATCGCTGGTTAGTTATTTAATGGTTTCAGCCAAGTTTATCTAAAACTTCAGTGCACGGTTGCAGGGATCAGCTGACACAGATCGCTGGTTAGTTATTTAATGGTTTCAGCTTAGTTTATTTGATCTAAAACTTCAGTCCACGTTCGCAGGGATCAGCTGACACAGATCGCTGGCACAGGCTGGTTAGTTATTTAATGGTTTCAGCTTAGTTTATTTGATCTAAGACTTCAGTGCACGGTCGCAGGGATCAGCTGACACAGATCGCTGGCACAGGCTGGTTAGTTATTTAATGGTTTCAGCTTAGTTTATTTGATCTAAAACTTCAGTCCACGTTCGCAGGGATCAGCTGACACAGATCCCTGGCACAGCCTGGTTGGTTATTTAATGGTTTCAGCTTAGTTTATTTGATCTAAAACTTCAGTGCACGGTTGCAGGGATCAGCTGACACAGATCCCTGGCACAGGCTGGTTAGTTATTTAATGGTTTCAGCTTAGTTTATTTGATCTAAGACTTCAGTGCACGTTCGCAAAGATCAGCTGAAACAGATCGCTGGCACAGGCTGGTTAGTTATTTAATGGTTTCAACTTAGTTTATTTTATCTAAAACTTCAGTGCACGGTCGCAGGGATCAACTAACACAGATCCCTGACACACGCTGGTTAGTTATTTAATGGTTTCAACTTAGTTAATTTTATCTAAAACTTCAGTGCACGTTTGCAAGGATCAGCTGACAAAGATCGCTGGCACAGGCTGGTTAGTTATTTAATGGTTTCAGCCAAGTTTATCTAAAACTTCAGTGCACGGTTGCAGGGATCAGCTGACAAAGATCCCTTGCACAGGCTGGTTAGTTATTTAATGGTTTCGGTTTGGTTTATTTTATCTAAAACTTCAGTGCACGGTTGCAGGGATCAGCTGACACAGATCCCTGGCACAGGCTGGTTAGTTATTTAATGGTTTTAACTTAGTTTATTTGATCTAAAACTTCAGTGCACGATTGCAGGGATCAGCTGAAACAGATCGCTGGTACAGGCTGGTTAGTTATTTAATGGTTTAAGCCAAGTTTATCTAAAACTTCAGTGCGCGGTTGCAGGGATCAGCTGACACAGATCGCTGGTTAGTTATTTAATGGTTTCAGCTTTGTTTATTTGATCTACAACTTCAGTCCACGTTCGCAGGGATCAGCTGACACAGATCGCTCGCACAGCCTGGTTGGTTATTTAATGGTTTCAGCTTAGTTTATTTGATCTAAAACTTCAGTGCACATTCGCAAAGATCAGCTGACACAGATCGCTGGCACAGGCTGGTTAGTTATTTAATTGTTTCAGCTTAGTTTATCTAAAACTTCAGTGCACGGTTGCAGGGATCAGCTGACACAGATCGTTGGCACAGGCTGGTTAGTTATTTAATGGTTTCAACTTAGTTTATCTAAAACTTCAGTGCACGGTTGCAGGAATCAGCTGACACAGATTGCTGGCACAGGATGGTTAGTTATTTAATGGTTTGGGTTTGGTTTATTTTATCTAAAACTTCAGTGCACGGTTGCAGGGATCAGATGAAACAGATCGCTGGCACAGGCTGGCTAGTTATTTAATGGTTTCAGCTTAGTTTATCTAAAACTTCAGTGCACGGTTGCAGGGATCAGCTGACACAGATCCCTGGCACAGGCTGGTTAGTTATTTAATGGTTTTAACTTAGTTTATTTGATCTAAAACTTCAGTGCACGATTGCAGGGATCAGCTGACACAGATCCCTTGCACAGGCTGGTTAGTTATTTAATGGTTTCAACTTAATTTATTTTATCTAAAACTTCAGTGCACGGTTGCAGGGATCAGTTGACACAGAGCGCTGGCACAGGCTGGTTAGTTATTTAATGGTTTTAACTTAGTTTATTTGATCTAAAACTTCAGTGCACGATTGCAGGGATCAGCTGACACAGATCCCTTGCACAGGCTGGTTAGTTATTTAATGGTTTCAGCTTAGTTTATTTGATCTAAGACTTCAGTGCACGGTTGCAGGGATCAGCTGACACAGATCGCTGTTACAGGCTGGTTAGTTATTTAATGGTTTCAACTTAATTTATTTTATCTAAAACTTCAGTGCACGTTCGCAAAGATCAGCTGAAACAGATCGCTGGCACAGCCTGGTTGGTTATTTTGTGGTTTCAACTTAGTTTATTTTGATCTAAGACTTCAGTCCACGTTCGCAGGGATCAGCTGAAACAGATCGCTGGCACAGGCTGGTTAGTTATTTAATGGTTTCAACTTAGTTTATTTGATCTAAAACTTCAGTGCACGGTTGCAGGGATCAGCTGACACAGATCGCTGTTACAGGCTGGTTAGTTATTTAATAGTTTCAACTTAGTTTATTTGATCTAAAACTTCAGTGCACGGTTGCAGGGATCAGCTGACACAGATCGCTGGCACAGGCTGGTTAGTTATTTAATGGTTTCAACTTAGTTTATTTTCTCTAAAACTTCAGTGCACGGTCGCAGGGATCCGCTGACACAGATCGCTGGCACAGGCTGGTTAGTTATTTTGTGGTTTCAGCTTAGTTTATTTTGATCTAAGACTTCAGTGCACGTTCGCAAAGATCAGCTGAAACAGATTGCTGGCACAGGCTGGTTAGTTATTTAATTGTTTCAGCTTAGTTTATCTAAAACTTCAGTGCACAGTTGCAGGGATCAGCTGACACAGATCCCTGGCACAGGCTGGTTAGTTATTTAATGGTTTCAACTTAGTTTATTTTCTCTAAAACTTCAGTGCACGGTCGCAGGGATCCGCTGACACAGATCGCTGGCACAGGCTGGTTAGTTATTTAATTGTTTCAGCTTAGTTTATCTAAAACTTCAGTGCACAGTTGCAGGGATCAGCTGACACAGATCCCTGGCACAGGCTGGTTAGTTATTTAATGGTTTCAACTTAATTTATTTTCTCTAAAACTTCAGTGCACGGTCGCAGGGATCAACAGACACAGATCGCTCGCACAGGCTGGTTAGTTATTTAATGGTTTCAGCTTAGTTTATTTGATCTAAAACTTCAGTGCACGGTCGCAGGGATCAGCTGACACAGATCCCTGATACACGCTGGTTAGTTATTTAATGGTTTCAACTTAGTTTATTTTCTCTAAAAATTCAGTGCACGGTCGCAGGGATCCGCTGACACAGATCGCTGGCACAGGCTGGTTAGTTATTTAATGGTTTCAGCTTAGTTTATTTGATCTAAAACTTCAGTGCACGGTCGCAGGGATCAGCTGACACAGATCGCTGGCACAGGCTGGTTAGTTATTTAATGGTTTCAACTTAGTTTATTTTCTCTAAAACTTCAGTGCACGGTCGCAGGGATCCGCTGACACAGATCGCTGGCACAGGCTGGTTAGTTATTTAATGGTTTCAGCCAAGTTTATCTAAAACTTCAGTCCACGTTCGCAGGGATCAGCTGACACAGATCCCTGACACACGCTGGTTAGTTATTTAATGGTTTCAGCTTAGTTTATTTTCTCTAAAAATTCAGTGCACGGTTGCAGGGATCAGTTGACAAAGATTCCTGGCACAGGCTGGTTAGTTATTTAATGGTTTCAGCTCAGTTTATCTAAAACTTCAGTGCACGGTTGCAGGGATAAGCTGAAACAGATCGCTGGCACAGGCTGGTTAGTTATTTAATGGTTTCAGCTCAGTTTATCTAAAACTTCAGTGCACGGTTGCAGGGATCAGCTGACACAGATCGCTGGCACAGGCTGGTTAGTTATTTAATGGTATCAGGTTAGTTTATTTGATCTAAGACTTCAGGGCATGATCGCAAAGATCAGCTGACACAGATCGCTGGCACAGGCTGGTTAGTTATTTAATGGTTTCAGCTTAGTTTATTTGATCTAAAACTTCAGTGCACGGTTGCAGGGATCAGCTGACACAGATCGCTGGCACAGGCTGGTTAGTTATTTAATGGTTTCAGCTTAGTTTATTTGATCTAAAACATCAGTGCACGATTGCAGGGATCAGCTGAAACAGATCGCTGTCACAGGCTGGTTAGTTATTTAAATGGTTTCAGGTTAGTTTATTTGATCTAAGACTTCAGTGCATGGTCGCAAAGATCAGCTGACACAGATCCCTGGCACAGGCTGGTTAGTTATTTAATGGTTTCAGCTTACTTTATTTTCTGTAAAACGTCAGTGCACAGTTGCAGGGATCAGCTAACACAGATCCCTGACACACGCTGGTTAGTTATTTAATGGTTTCAACTTAGTTTATTTTCTCTAAAACTTCAGTCCACGTTCGCAGGGATCAGCTGACACAGATCGCTGGTTAGTTATTTAATGGTTTCAGCTTTGTTTATTTGATCTAAAACTTCAGTCCACGTTCGCAGGGATCCGCTGACACAGATCGCTGGCACAGGCTGGTTAGTTATTTAATGGTTTCAGCTTAGTTTATTTGATCTAAAACTTTAGCGCACGGTCGCAGGGATCCGCTGACACAGATCGCTGGCACAGGCTGGTTAGTTATTTAATGGTTTCAGCTTAGTTTATTTGATCTAAAACTTCAGTGCACGGTTGCAGGGATCAGCTGACACAGATCGCTGGCACAGGCTGGTTAGTTATTTAATGGTTTCAGCTCAGTTTATCTAAAACTTCAGTGCACGGTTGCAGGGATCAGCTGAAACAGATCGCTGGCACAGGCTGGTTAGTTATTTAATGGTTTCAGCTCAGTTTATCTAAAACTTCAGTGCACGGTTGCAGGGATCAGCTGACACAGATCGCTGGCACAGGCTGGTTAGTTATTTAATGGTATCAGGTTAGTTTATTTGATCTAAGACTTCAGGGCATGATCGCAAAGATCAGCTGACACAGATCGCTGGCACAGGCTGGTTAGTTATTTAATGGTTTCAGCTTAGTTTATTTGATCTAAAACTTCAGTGCACGGTTGCAGGGATCAGCTGACACAGATCGCTGGCACAGGCTGGTTAGTTATTTAAATGGTTTCAGGTTAGTTTATTTGATCTAAGACTTCAGTGCATGGTCGCAAAGATCAGCTGACACAGATCCCTGGCACAGGCTGGTTAGTTATTTAATGGTTTCAGCTTACTTTATTTTCTGTAAAACGTCAGTGCACAGTTGCAGGGATCAGCTAACACAGATCCCTGACACACGCTGGTTAGTTATTTAATGGTTTCAACTTAGTTTATTTTCTCTAAAACTTCAGTCCACGTTCGCAGGGATCAGCTGACACAGATCGCTGGTTAGTTATTTAATGGTTTCAGCTTAGTTTATTTGATCTAAAACTTCAGGGCATGATCGCAAAGATCAGCTGACACAGCTCGCTGGCACAGGCTGGTTAGTTATTTAATGGTTTCAGCTTAGTTTATCTAAAACTTCAGTGCACGGTTGCAGGGATCAGCTGACACAGATCGCTCGCACAGGCTGGTTAGTTATTTAATGGTTTCAGGTTAGTTTATTTGATCTAAGACTTCAGTGCACGGTTGCAGGGATCAGCTGACACAGATCGCTGGCACAGGCTGGTTAGTTATTTAATGGTTTCAGCTTACTTTATTTTCTGTAAAACTTCAGTGCACACTTGCAGGGATCAGCTGACACAGATCCCTGACACACGCTGGTTAGTTATTTAATGGTTTCAACTTAGTTTATTTTCTCTAAAACTTCAGTGCACGGTTGCAGGGATCAGTTGACAAAGATTCCTGGCACAGGCTGGTTAGTTATTTAATGGTTTCAGCTTAGTTTATTTGATCTAAAACTTCAGTGCACGGTCGCAGGGATCCGCTGACTCAGATCGCTGGCACAGGCTGGTTAGTTATTTAATGGTTTCAGCTTAGTTTATTTTATCTAAAACTTCAGTGCACGGTTGCAGGGATCAGCTGACACAGATCGCTGGTTGGTTATTTAATGGTTTCAGCTTAGTTTATTTGATCTAAAACTTCAGTGCACGGTTGCAGGGATCAGCTGACACAGATCCCTGGCACAGGCTGGTTAGTTATTTAATGGTTTCAGCTTAGTTTATTTGATCTAAAACTTCAGTGCACGGTTGCAGGGATCAGCTGACACAGATCGCTGTCACAGACTGGTTAGTTATTTAAATGGTTTCAACTTAGTTTATCATAAAAAACTTCAGTGCACGGTTGCAGGAATCAGCTGAAACAGATCGCTGGCACAGGCTGGTTAGTTATTTAATGGTTTCAACTTAGTTTATCTAAAACTTCAGTGCACGGTTGCAGGAATCAGCTGACACAGATCGCTGGCACAGGCTGGTTAGTTATTGAATGGTTTCAGCTTAGTTTATCTAAAACTTCAGTGCACGGTTGCAGGGATCAGCTGACACAGATCGCTGGCACAGGCTGGTTAGTTATTTAATGGTTTCAGCTTACTTTATTTTCTGTAAAACTTCAGTGCACGGTCGCAGGGATCAGCTGACACAGATCGCTGGCACAGGCTGGTTAGTTATTTAATGGTTTCAACTTAGTTTATTTTCTCTAAAAATTCAGTGCACGGTTGCAGGGATCAGCTGACACAGATCGCTGTCACAGCCTGGTTAGTTATTTAAATGGTTTCAGGTTAGTTTATTTGATCTAAGACTTCAGTGCATGGTCGCAAAGATCAGCTGACACAGATCGCTGGCACAGGCTGGTTAGTTATTTAATGGTTTCAGCTTACTTTATTTTCTGTAAAACTTCAGTGCACGGTCGCAGGGATCAGCTGACACAGATCGCTGGTTAGTTATTTAATGGTTTCAGCTTAGTTTATTTGATCTACAACTTCAGTCCACGTTCGCAGGGATCAGCTGACACAGATCTCTGGCACAGCCTGGTTGGTTATTTAATGGTTTCAGCTTAGTTTATTTGATCTAAAACTTCAGTGCACGGTTGCAGGGATCAGCTGACACAGATCGCTGGCACAGGCTGGTTAGTTATTTAATGGTTTCAGCTTAGTTTATCTAAAACTTCAGTGCACGGTTGCAGGGATCAGCTGAAACAGATCGCTGGTACAGGCTGGTTAGTTATTTAATGGTTTCAGGTTAGTTTATTTGATCTAAGACCAGTGCACGTTCGCAAAGATCAGCTGAAACAGATCGCTGGCACACGCTGGTTAGTTATTTAATGGTTTCAACTTAGTTTATTTTATCTAAAACTTCAGTGCACGGTTGCAGGGATCAGCTGACACAGATCCCTGGCACAGGCTGGTTAGTTATTTAATGGTTTCAGCTTAGTTTATCTAAAACTTCAGTGCACGGTTGCAGGAATCAGCTGACACAGATCGCTGACACAGGCTGGTTAGTTATTTAATGGTTTCAACTTAGTTTATTTTATCTTAAACTTCAGTGCACGGTTGCAGGAATCAGCTGACACAGATCGCTGGTACAGGCTGGTTAGTTATTTAATGGTTTCAACTTAGTTTATTTTCTCTAAAAATTCAGTGCACGGTTGCAGGGATCAGTTGACAAAGATTCCTGGCACAGGCTGGTTAGTTATTTAATGGTTTCAACTTAGTTTATTTGATCTAAAACTTCAGTGCACGATTGCAGGGATCAGCTGAAACAGATCGCTGGCACAGGCTGGTTAGTTATTTAATGGTTTCAGCCAAGTTTATCTAAAACTTCACTGCACGGTTGCAGGGATCCGCTGACACAGATCGCTGGCACAGGCTGGCTAGTTATTTAATGGTTTCAGCTTTATTTGATCTAAAACTTCAGTGCACGTTCGCAGGGATCAGCTGACACAGATTCCTGACACACGCTGGTTAGTTATTTAATGGTTTCAGCTTAGTTTATTTGATCTAAAACTTCAGTCCACGTTCGCAGGGATCAGCTGACACAGATCTCTGGCACAGGCTGGTTAGTTATTTAATGGTTTCGGTTTGGTTTATTTTATCTAAAACTTCAGTGCACGGTTGCAGGGATCAGCTGACACAGATCGCTGGCACAGGCTGGTTAGTTATTTAATGGTTTCAGCTTAGTTTATCTAAAACTTCAGTGCACGGTTGCAGGGATCAGATGAAACAGATCGCTGGCACAGGCTGGCTAGTTATTTAATGGTTTCAGCTTAGTTTATCTAAAACTTCAGTGCACGGTTGCAGGGATCAGCTGACACAGATCCCTGGCACAGGCTGGTTAGTTATTTAATGGTTTTAACTTAGTTTATTTGATCTAAAACTTCAGTGCACGCTTGCAGGGATCAGCTGACACAGATCGCTGTCACAGGCTGGTTAGTTATTTAAATGGTTTCAGGTTAGTTTATTTGATCTAAGACTTCAGTGCATGGTCGCAAAGATCAGCTGACACAGATCCCTGGCACAGGCTGGTTAGTTATTTAATGGTTTCAACTTAGTTTATTTTCTCTAAAACTTCAGTGCACGGTTGCAGGGATCAGCTGACACAGATCCCTGGCACAGGCTGGTTAGGTATTTAATGGTTTCAACTTAGTTTATCTAAAACTTCAGTGCACAGTTGCAGGGATCAGCTGACACAGATCCCTGGCACAGGCTGGTTAGTTATTTAATGGTTTCAACTTAGTTTATTTTCTCTAAAACTTCAGTGCACGGTTGCAGGGATCAGCTGACACAGATCCCTGGCACAGGCTGGTTAGTTATTTAATGGTTTCAACTTAGTTTATCTAAAACTTCAGTGCACAGTTGCAGGGATCAGCTGACACAGATCCCTGGCACAGGCTGGTTAGTTATTTAATGGTTTCAACTTAGTTTATTTTCTCTAAAACTTCAGTGCACGGTTGCAGGTATCAGCTGACACAGATCCCTGGCACAGGCTGGTTAGTTATTTAATGGTTTCAACTTAGTTTATTTTCTCTAAAACTTCAGTGCACGGTTGCAGGGATCAGCTGACACAGATCCCTGGCACAGGCTGGTTAGTTATGTAATTGTTTCAGCTTAGTTTATCTAAAACTTCAGAGCACGGTTGCAGGAATCAGCTGACACAGATCGCTGGCACAGGCTGGTTAGTTATTTAATGGTTTCAGCTTACTTTATTTTCTGTAAAACTTCAGTGCACGGTCGCAGGGATCAGCTGACACAGATCGCTGGCACAGGCTGGTTAGTTATTTAATGGTTTCAGTTTGGTTTATTTTATCTAAAACTTCAGTGCACGGTTGCAGGGATCAGCTGACACAGATCGCTGGCACAGGCTGGTTAGTTATTTAATGGTTTCAGCTTAGTTTATCTAAAACTTCAGTGCACGGTTGCAGGAATCAGCTGACACAGATCGCTGACACAGGCTGGTTAGTTATTTAATGGTTTCAACTTAGTTTATTTTATCTTAAACTTCAGTGCACGGTTGCAGGGATCAGCTGACACAGATCCCTGGCACAGGCTGGTTAGTTATTTAATGGTTTCAGCTTACTTTATTTTCTGTAAAACTTCAGTGCACGGTCGCAGGGATCAGCTGACACAGATCGCTGGCACAGGCTGGTTAGTTATTTAATGGTTTCAACTTAGTTTATTTTCTCTAAAAATTCAGTGCACGGTTGCAGGGATCAGTTGACAAAGATTCCTGGCACAGGCTGGTTAGTTATTTAATGGTTTCAGCTTAGTTTATTTGATCTAAAACTTCAGTGCACGATTGCAGGGATCAGCTGAAACAGATCGCTGGCACAGGCTGGTTAGTTATTTAATGGTTTCAACTTAGTTTATTTGATCTAAAACTTCAGTGCACGATTGCAGGGATCAGCTGAAACAGATCGCTGGTACAGGCTGGTTAGTTATTTAATGGTTTCAACTTAGTTTATTTTCTCTAAAAATTCAGTGCACGGTTGCAGGGATCAGTTGACAAAGATTCCTGGCACAGGCTGGTTAGTTATTTAATGGTTTCAACTTAGTTTATCTAAAACTTCAGTGCACGGTTGCAGGAATCAGCTGACACAGATCCCTGGCACAGGCTGGTTAGTTATTTAATTGTTTCAGCTTAGTTTATCTAAAACTTCAATGCACGGTTGCAGGGATCAGCTGACACAGATCGCTGGCACAGGCTGGTTAGTTATTTAATGGTTTCAGCTTAGTTTATCTAAAACTTCAGTGCACGGTTGCAGGGATCAGATGAAACAGATCGCTGGCACAGGCTGGTTAGTTATTTAATGGTTTCGGTTTGGTTTATTTTATCTAAAACTTCAGTGCACGGTTGCAGGGATCAGCTGACACAGATCGCTGGCACAGGCTGGTTAGTTATTTAATGGTTTCAGCTTAGTTCATCTAAAACTTCAGTGCACGGTTGCAGGGATCAGATGAAACAGATCGCTGGCACAGGCTGGCTAGTTATTTAATGGTTTCAGCTTAGTTTATCTAAAACTTCAGTGCACGGTTGCAGGGATCAGCTGACACAGATCCCTGGCACAGGCTGGTTAGTTATTTAATGGTTTCAACTTAGTTTATTTTCTCTAAAACTTCAGTGCACGGTTGCAGGGATCAGCTGACACAGATCCCTGGCACAGGCTGGTTAGTTATTTAATGGTTTCAACTTAGTTTATCTAAAACTTCAGTGCACAGTTGCAGGGATCAGCTGACACAGATCCCTGGCACAGGCTGGTTAGTTATTTAATGGTTTCAACTTAGTTTATTTTCTCTAAAACTTCAGTGCACGGTTGCAGGTATCAGCTGACACAGATCCCTGGCACAGGCTGGTTAGTTATTTAATGGTTTCAACTTAGTTTATTTTCTCTAAAACTTCAGTGCACGGTTGCAGGGATCAGCTGACACAGATCCCTGGCACAGGCTGGTTAGTTATGTAATTGTTTCAGCTTAGTTTATCTAAAACTTCAGAGCACGGTTGCAGGAATCAGCTGACACAGATCGCTGGCACAGGCTGGTTAGTTATTTAATGGTTTCAGTTTGGTTTATTTTATCTAAAACTTCAGTGCACGGTTGCAGGGATCAGCTGACACAGATCGCTGGCACAGGCTGGTTAGTTATTTAATGGTTTCAGCTTAGTTTATCTAAAACTTCAGTGCACGGTTGCAGGAATCAGCTGACACAGATCGCTGACACAGGCTGGTTAGTTATTTAATGGTTTCAACTTAGTTTATTTTATCTTAAACTTCAGTGCACGGTCGCAGGGATCCGCTGACACAGATCGCTGGTTAGTTATTTAATGGTTTCAGCTTAGTTTATCTAAAACTTCAGTGCACGGTTGCAGGGATCAGCTGACACAGATCCCTGGCACAGGCTGGCTAGTTATTTAATGGTTTCAGCTTAGTTTATCTAAAACTTCAGTGCACGGTTGCAGGAATCAGCTGACACAGATCGCTGGCACAGGCTGGTTAGTTATTTAATGGTTTCAGTTTGGTTTATTTTATCTAAAACTTCAGTGCACGGTTGCAGGGATCAGCTGACACAGATCCCTGGCACAGGCTGGTTAGTTATGTAATTGTTTCAGCTTAGTTTATCTAAAACTTCAGTGCACTGTTGCAGGGATCAGCTGACACAGATCGTTGGCACAGGCTGGTTAGTTATTTAATGGTTTCAACTTAGTTTATCTAAAACTTCAGAGCACGGTTGCAGGAATCAGCTGACACAGATCGCTGGCACAGGCTGGTTAGTTATTTAATGGTTTCAGCTTAGTTTATCTAAAACTTCAGAGCACGGTTGCAGGGATCAGCTGAAACAGATCGCTGGTACAGGCTGGTTAGTTATTTAATGGTTTCAACTTAGTTTATCTAAAACTTCAGAGCACGGTTGCAGGGATCAGCTGAAACAGATCGCTGGTACAGGCTGGTTAGTTATTTAATGGTTTCAGGTTAGTTTATTTGATCTAAGACCAGTGCACGTTCGCAGGGATCAGCTGACACAGATCGCTGGTTAGTTATTTAATGGTTTCAGCTTAGTTTATTTGATCTACAACTTCAGTCCACGTTCGCAGGGATCAGCTGACACAGATCTCTGGCACAGCCTGGTTGGTTATTTAATGGTTTCAGCTTAGTTTATTTGATCTAAAACTTCAGTGCACGGTTGCAGGGATCAGCTGACACAGATCGCTGGCACAGGCTGGTTAGTTATTTAATGGTTTCAGCTTAGTTTATCTAAAACTTCAGTGCACGGTTGCAGGGATCAACTGAAACAGATCGCTGGTACAGGCTGGTTAGTTATTTAATGGTTTCAGGTTAGTTTATTTGATCTAAGACCAGTGCACGTTCGCAAAGATCAGCTGAAACAGATCGCTGGCACAGATCCCTTGCACAGGCTGGTTAGTTATTTAATGGTTTCAACTTAGTTTATTTTATCTAAAACTTCAGTGCACGGTCGCAGGGATCCGCTGACACAGATCGCTGTCGCAGGCTGGTTAGTTATTTAAATGGTTTCAGGTTAGTTTATTTGATCTAAGACTTCAGTGCATGGTCGCAAAGATCAGCTGACACAGATCCCTGACACACGCTCGTTAGTTATTTAATGGTTTCAACTTAGTTTATTTTCTCTAAAACTTCAGTGCACGGTTGCAGGGATCAGCTGACACAGATCGCTGGCACAGGCTGGTTAGTTATTTAGTGGTTTCAGCTTAGTTTATTTGATCTAAAACTTCAGTGCACGGTTGCAGTGATCAGCTGACACAGATCGCTGGTTAGTTATTTAGTGGTTTCAGCTTAGTTTATTTGATCTAAAACTTCAGTGCACGGTTGCAGGGATCAGCTGACACAGATCGCTGGCACAGGCTGGTTAGTTATTTAGTGGTTTCAGCTTAGTTTATTTGATCTAAAACTTCAGTGCACGGTCGCAGTGATCAGCTGACACAGATCGTTGGCACAGGCTGGTTAGTAATTTAATGGTTTCAACTTAGTTTATCTAAAACTTCAGTGCACGGTTGCAGGAATCAGCTGACAAAGATCGCTGGCACAGGCTGGTTAGTTATTTAATGGTTTCAGCTTAGTTTATCTAAAACTTCAGTGCACGGTTGCAGGAATCAGCTGACACAGATCCCTGGCACAGGCTGGTTAGTTATTTAATTGTTTCAGCTTAGTTTATCTAAAACTTCAGTGCACGGTTGCAGGGATCAGATGAAACAGATCGCTGGCACAGGCTGGTTAGTTATTTAATGGTTTCGGTTTGGTTTATTTTATCTAAAACTTCAGTGCACGGTTGCAGGGATCAGCTGACACAGATCGCTGGCACAGGCTGGTTAGTTATTTAATGGTTTCAGCTTAGTTTATCTAAAACTTCAGTGCACGGTTGCAGGGATCAGCTGACACAGATCCCTGGCACAGGCTGGCTAGTTATTTAATGGTTTCAGCTTAGTTTATCTAAAACTTCAGTGCACGGTTGCAGGAATCAGCTGACACAGATCGCTGGCACAGGCTGGTTAGTTATTTAATGGTTTCAGTTTGGTTTATTTTATCTAAAACTTCAGTGCACGGTTGCAGGGATCAGCTGACACAGATCGCTGGCACAGGCTGGTTAGTTATTTAATGGTTTCAGCTTAGTTTATCTAAAACTTCAGTGCACGGTTGCAGGAATCAGCTGACACAGATCGCTGACACAGGCTGGTTAGTTATTTAATGGTTTCAACTTAGTTTATTTTATCTTAAACTTCAGTGCACGGTCGCAGGGATCCGCTGACACAGATCGCTGGTTAGTTATTTAATGGTTTCAACTTAGTTTAGTTTATCTAAAACTTCAGTGCACGGTTGCAGGGATCAGCTGACACAGATCGCTGGTTAGTTATTTAATGGTTTCAACTTAGTTTAGTTTATCTAAAACTTCAGTGCACGGTTGCAGGGATCAGCTGACACAGATCGCTGGCACAGGCTGGTTAGTTATTTAATGGTTTCAACTTAGTTTATTTTCTCTAAAAATTCAGTGCACGGTTGCAGGGATCAGTTGACAAAGATTCCTGGCACAGGCTGGTTAGTTATTTAATGGTTTCAACTTAGTTTATTTGATCTAAAACTTCAGTGCACGATTGCAGGGATCAGCTGAAACAGATCGCTGGTACAGGCTGGTTAGTTATTTAATGGTTTCAGCCAAGTTTATCTAAAACTTCACTGCACGGTTGCAGGGATCAGCTGACACAGATCCCTTGCACAGGCTGGTTAGTTATTTAATGGTTTCAACTTAGTTTATTTTATCTAAAACTTCACTGCACGGTTGCAGGGATCCGCTGACACAGATCGCTGGCACAGGCTGGTTAGTTATTTAATGGTTTCAGCTTTGTTTATTTGATCTACAACTTCAGTCCACGTTCGCAGGGATCAGCTGACACAGATCTCTGGCACAGCCTGGTTAGTTATTTAATGGTTTCAGCTTTGTTTATTTGATCTACAACTTCAGTCCACGTTCGCAAAGATCAGCTGACACAGATCCCTGGCACAGGCTGGTTAGTTATTTAATTGTTTCAGCTTACTTTATTTTCTGTAAAACTTCAGTGCACAGTTGCAGGGATCAGCTAACACAGATCCCTGGCACAGGCTGGTTAGTTATTTAATGGTTTTAACTTAGTTTATTTGATCTAAAACTTCAGTGCACGGTTGCAGGGATCAGCTGACACAGATCGTTGGCACAGGCTGGTTAGTTATTTAATGGTTTCAACTTAGTTTATCTAAAACTTCAGTGCACGGTTGCAGGAATCAGCTGACAAAGATCGCTGGCACAGGCTGGTTAGTTATTTAATGGTTTCAGCTTAGTTTATCTAAAACTTCAGTGCACGGTTGCAGGGATCAGATGAAACAGATCGCTGGCACAGGCTGGCTAGTTATTTAATGGTTTCAGCTTAGTTTATCTAAAACTTCAGTGCACGGTTGCAGGGATCAGCTGACACAGATCCCTGGCACAGGCTGGTTAGTTATTTAATGGTTTTAACTTAGTTTATTTGATCTAAAACTTCAGTGCACGCTTGCAGGGATCAGCTGACACAGATCGCTGTCACAGGCTGGTTAGTTATTTAAATGGTTTCAGGTTAGTTTATTTGATCTAAGACTTCAGTGCATGGTCGCAAAGATCAGCTGACACAGATCCCTGGCACAGGCTGGTTAGTTATTTAATGGTTTCAACTTAGTTTATTTTCTCTAAAACTTCAGTGCACGGTTGCAGGGATCAGCTGACACAGATCCCTGGCACAGGCTGGTTAGTTATTTAATGGTTTCAACTTAGTTTATCTAAAACTTCAGTGCACAGTTGCAGGGATCAGCTGACACAGATCCCTGGCACAGGCTGGTTAGTTATTTAATGGTTTCAACTTAGTTTATTTTCTCTAAAACTTCAGTGCACGGTTGCAGGGATCAGCTGACACAGATCCCTGGCACAGGCTGGTTAGTTATTTAATGGTTTCAACTTAGTTTATCTAAAACTTCAGTGCACAGTTGCAGGGATCAGCTGACACAGATCCCTGGCACAGGCTGGTTAGTTATTTAATGGTTTCAACTTAGTTTATTTTCTCTAAAACTTCAGTGCACGGTTGCAGGTATCAGCTGACACAGATCCCTGGCACAGGCTGGTTAGTTATTTAATGGTTTCAACTTAGTTTATTTTCTCTAAAACTTCAGTGCACGGTTGCAGGGATCAGCTGACACAGATCCCTGGCACAGGCTGGTTAGTTATGTAATTGTTTCAGCTTAGTTTATCTAAAACTTCAGTGCACTGTTGCAGGGATCAGCTGACACAGATCGTTGGCACAGGCTGGTTAGTTATTTAATGGTTTCAACTTAGTTTATCTAAAACTTCAGAGCACGGTTGCAGGAATCAGCTGACACAGATCGCTGGCACAGGCTGGTTAGTTATTTAATGGTTTCAGCTTACTTTATTTTCTGTAAAACTTCAGTGCACGGTCGCAGGGATCAGCTGACACAGATCGCTGGTTAGTTATTTAATGGTTTCAGCTTAGTTTATTTGATCTACAACTTCAGTCCACGTTCGCAGGGATCAGCTGACACAGATCTCTGGCACAGCCTGGTTGGTTATTTAATGGTTTCAGCTTAGTTTATTTGATCTAAAACTTCAGTGCACGGTTGCAGGGATCAGCTGACACAGATCGCTGGCACAGGCTGGTTAGTTATTTAATGGTTTCAGCTTAGTTTATCTAAAACTTCAGTGCACGGTTGCAGGGATCAGCTGAAACAGATCGCTGTCACAGGCTGGTTAGTTATTTAAATGGTTTCAGGTTAGTTTATTTGATCTAAGACTTCAGTGCATGGTCGCAAAGATCAGCTGACACAGATCGCTGGCACAGGCTGGTTAGTTATTTAGTGGTTTCAGCTTAGTTTATTTGATCTAAAACTTCAGTGCACGGTTGCAGGGATCAGCTGACACAGATCGCTGGCACAGGCTGGTTAGTTATTTAGTGGTTTCAGCTTAGTTTATTTGATCTAAAACTTCAGTGCACGGTCGCAGTGATCAGCTGACACAGATCGTTGGCACAGGCTGGTTAGTTATTTAATGGTTTCAACTTAGTTTATCTAAAACTTCAGTGCACGGTTGCAGGAATCAGCTGACAAAGATCGCTGGCACAGGCTGGTTAGTTATTTAATGGTTTCAGCTTAGTTTATCTAAAACTTCAGTGCACGGTTGCAGGAATCAGCTGACACAGATCCCTGGCACAGGCTGGTTAGTTATTTAATTGTTTCAGCTTAGTTTATCTAAAACTTCAGTGCACGGTTGCAGGGATCAGATGAAACAGATCGCTGGCACAGGCTGGTTAGTTATTTAATGGTTTCGGTTTGGTTTATTTTATCTAAAACTTCAGTGCACGGTTGCAGGGATCAGCTGACACAGATCGCTGGCACAGGCTGGTTAGTTATTTAATGGTTTCAGCTTAGTTCATCTAAAACTTCAGTGCACGGTTGCAGGGATCAGATGAAACAGATCGCTGGCACAGGCTGGTTAGTTATTTAATGGTTTCAGCTTAGTTTATCTAAAACTTCAGTGCACGGTTGCAGGAATCAGCTGACACAGATCGCTGACACAGGCTGGTTAGTTATTTAATGGTTTCAACTTAGTTTATTTTATCTTAAACTTCAGTGCACGGTCGCAGGGATCAGCTGACACAGATCGCTGGTTAGTTATTTAATGGTTTCAGCCAAGTTTATCTAAAACTTCAGTGCACGGTTGCAGGGATCAGCTGACACAGATCCCTGGCACAGGCTGGTTAGTTATTTAATGGTTTCAGCTTAGTTTATTTGATCTAAAACTTCAGTGCACGATTGCAGGGATCAGCTGACACAGATCGCTGGCACAGGCTGGTTAGTTATTTAATGGTTTCAACTTAGTTTATTTTCTCTAAAAATTCAGTGCACGGTTGCAGGGATCAGTTGACAAAGATTCCTGGCACAGGCTGGTTAGTTATTTAATGGTTTCAACTTAGTTTATTTGATCTAAAACTTCAGTGCACGATTGCAGGGATCAGCTGAAACAGATCGCTGGTACAGGCTGGTTAGTTATTTAATGGTTTCAGCCAAGTTTATCTAAAACTTCACTGCACGGTTGCAGGGATCAGCTGACACAGATCCCTTGCACAGGCTGGTTAGTTATTTAATGGTTTCAACTTAGTTTATTTTATCTAAAACTTCACTGCACGGTTGCAGGGATCCGCTGACACAGATCGCTGGCACAGGCTGGTTAGTTATTTAATGGTTTCAGCTTTATTTGATCTAAAACTTCAGTCCACGTTCGCAGGGATCAGCTGACACAGATTCCTGACACACGCTGGTTAGTTATTTAATGGTTTCAGCTTTGTTTATTTGATCTACAACTTCAGTCCACGTTCGCAGGGATCAGCTGACACAGATCTCTGGCACAGCCTGGTTGGTTATTTAATGGTTTCAGGTTAGTTTATTTGATCTAAGACTTCAGTGCATGGTCGCAAAGATCAGCTGACACAGATCCCTGGCACAGGCTGGTTAGTTATTTAATTGTTTCAGCTTACTTTATTTTCTGTAAAACTTCAGTGCACAGTTGCAGGGATCAGCTAACACAGATCCCTGGCACAGGCTGGTTAGTTATTTAATGGTTTTAACTTAGTTTATTTGATCTAAAACTTCAGTGCACGGTTGCAGGGATCAGCTGACACAGATCGCTGGCACAGGCTGGTTAGTTATTTAGTGGCTTCAGCTTAGTTTATTTGATCTAAAACTTCAGTGCACGGTCACAGTGATCAGCTGACACAGATCGTTGGCACAGGCTGGTTAGTTATTTAATGGTTTCAACTTAGTTTATCTAAAACTTCAGTGCACGGTTGCAGGAATCAGCTGACACAGATCCCTGGCACAGGCTGGTTAGTTATTTAATTGTTTCAGCTTACTTTATTTTATCTAAAACTTCAATGCACGGTTGCAGGGATCAGCTGACACAGATCGCTGGCACAGGCTGGTTAGTTATTTAATGGTTTCAGCTTAGTTCATCTAAAACTTCAGTGCACGGTTGCAGGGATCAGATGAAACAGATCGCTGGCACAGGCTGGCTAGTTATTTAATGGTTTCAGCTTAGTTTATCTAAAACTTCAGTGCACGGTTGCAGGGATCAGCTGAAACAGATCGCTGGCACAGGCTGGTTAGTTATTTAATGGTTTCAGTTTGGTTTATTTTATCTAAAACTTCAGTGCACGGTTGCAGGGATCAGCTGACACAGATCGCTGGCACAGGCTGGTTAGTTATTTAATGGTTTCAGCTTAGTTTATCTAAAACTTCAGTGCACGGTTGCAGGAATCAGCTGACACAGATCGCTGACACAGGCTGGTTAGTTATTTAATGGTTTCAACTTAGTTTATTTTATCTTAAACTTCAGTGCACGGTCGCAGGGATCCGCTGACACAGATCGCTGGTTAGTTATTTAATGGTTTCAGCCAAGTTTATCTAAAACTTCAGTGCACGGTTGCAGGGATCAGCTGACAAAGATTCCTGGCACAGGCTGGTTAGTTATTTAATGGTTTCAACTTAGTTTATTTGATCTAAAACTTCAGTGCACGATTGCAGGGATCAGCTGAAACAGATCGCTGGCACAGGCTGGTTAGTTATTTAATGGTTTCAGCCAAGTTTATCTAAAACTTCACTGCACGGTTGCAGGGATCAGCTGACACAGATCCCTTGCACAGGCTGGTTAGTTATTTAAAGGTTTCAACTTAGTTTATTTTATCTAAAACTTCACTGCACGGTTGCAGGGATCCGCTGACACAGATCGCTGGCACAGGCTGGCTAGTTATTTAATGGTTTCAGCTTTATTTGATCTAAAACTTCAGTGCACGTTCGCAGGGATCAGCTGACACAGATTCCTGACACACGCTGGTTAGTTATTTAATGGTTTCAGCTTAGTTTATTTGATCTAAAACTTCAGTCCACGTTCGCAGGGATCAGCTGACACAGATCGCTGGTTAGTTATTTAATGGTTTCAGCTTAGTTTATTTGATCTAAAACTTCAGTCCACGTTCGCAGGGATCAGCTGGCACAGATCGCTGGTTAGTTATTTAATGGTTTCAACTTAGTTTATTTTATCTAAAACTTCAGTGCACGGTCGCAGTGATCAGCTGACACAGATCGCTGGCACAGGCTGGTTAGTTATTTAATGGTTTCGGTTTGGTTTATTTTATCTAAAACTTCAGTGCACGGTTGCAGGGATCAGCTGACACAGATCGCTGGCACAGGCTGGTTAGTTATTTAATGGTTTCAGCTTAGTTTATCTAAAACTTCAGTGCACGGTTGCAGGGATCAGATGAAACAGATCGCTGGCACAGGCTGGCTAGTTATTTAATGGTTTCAGCTTAGTTTATCTAAAACTTCAGTGCACGGTTGCAGGGATCAGCTGACACAGATCCCTGGCACAGGCTGGTTAGTTATTTAATGGTTTTAACTTAGTTTATTTGATCTAAAACTTCAGTGCACGATTGCAGGGATCAGCTGAAACAGATCCCTTGCACAGGCTGGTTAGTTATTTAATGGTTTCAGCTTAGTTTATTTGATCTAAAACTTCAGTGCACGCTTGCAGGGATCAGCTGACACAGATCGCTGTCACAGGCTGGTTAGTTATTTAAATGGTTTCAGGTTAGTTTATTTGATCTAAGACTTCAGTGCATGGTCGCAAAGATCAGCTGACACAGATCCCTGGCACAGGCTGGTTAGTTATTTAATGGTTTCAACTTAGTTTATTTTCTCTAAAACTTCAGTGCACGGTTGCAGGGATCAGCTGACACAGATCCCTGGCACAGGCTGGTTAGTTATTTAATGGTTTCAACTTAGTTTATCTAAAACTTCAGTGCACAGTTGCAGGGATCAGCTGACACAGATCCCTGGCACAGGCTGGTTAGTTATTTAATGGTTTCAACTTAGTTTATTTTCTCTAAAACTTCAGTGCACGGTTGCAGGGATCAGCTGACACAGATCCCTGGCACAGGCTGGTTAGTTATTTAATGGTTTCAACTTAGTTTATCTAAAACTTCAGTGCACAGTTGCAGGGATCAGCTGACACAGATCCCTGGCACAGGCTGGTTAGTTATTTAATGGTTTCAACTTAGTTTATTTTCTCTAAAACTTCAGTGCACGGTTGCAGGGATCAGCTGACACAGATCCCTGGCACAGGCTGGTTAGTTATTTAATGGTTTCAACTTAGTTTATTTTCTCTAAAACTTCAGTGCACGGTTGCAGGGATCAGCTGACACAGATCCCTGGCACAGGCTGGTTAGTTATGTAATTGTTTCAGCTTAGTTTATCTAAAACTTCAGTGCACTGTTGCAGGGATCAGCTGACACAGATCGTTGGCACAGGCTGGTTAGTTATTTAATGGTTTCAACTTAGTTTATCTAAAACTTCAGAGCACGGTTGCAGGAATCAGCTGACACAGATCGCTGGCACAGGCTGGTTAGTTATTTAATGGTTTCAGCTTACTTTATTTTCTGTAAAACTTCAGTGCACGGTCGCAGGGATCAGCTGACACAGATCGCTGGCACAGGCTGGTTAGTTATTTAATGGTTTCAGCTTAGTTTATCTAAAACTTCAGTGCACGGTTGCAGGGATCAGCTGACACAGATCGCTCGCAGAGGCTGGTTAGTTATTTAATGGTTTCAACTTAGTTTATTTTCTCTAAAACTTCAGTGCACGGTCGCAGGGATCAGCTGACACAGATCGCTGGCACAGGCTGGTTAGTTATTTAATGGTTTCAGCTTACTTTATTTTCTGTAAAACTTCAGTGCACGGTCGCAGGGATCAGCTGACACAGACCGCTGGCACAGGCTGGTTAGTTATGTAATTGTTTCAGCTTAGTTTATCTAAAACTTCAGTGCACTGTTGCAGGGATCAGCTGACACAGATCGTTGGCACAGGCTGGTTAGTTATTTAATGGTTTCAACTTAGTTTATCTAAAACTTCAGAGCACGGTTGCAGGAATCAGCTGACACAGATCGCTGGCACAGGCTGGTTAGTTATTTAATGGTTTCAGCTTAGTTTATCTAAAACTTCAGTGCACGGTTGCAGAGATCAGCTGACACAGATCCCTGGCACAGGCTGGTTAGTTATTTAATGGTTTTAACTTAGTTTATTTGATCTAAAACTTCAGTGCACGATTGCAGGGATCAGCTGAAACAGATCGCTGGTACAGGCTGGCTAGTTATTTAATGGTTTCAGCCAAGTTTATCTAAAACTTCAGTGCGCGGTTGCAGGGATCAGCTGACACAGATCCCTTGCACAGGCTGGTTAGTTATTTAATGGTTTCAGCTTAGTTTATTTGATCTAAAACTTCAGTGCACGCTTGCAGTGATCAGCTGACACAGATCGCTGTCACAGGCTGGTTAGTTATTTAAATGGTTTCAGGTTAGTTTATTTGATCTAAGACTTCAGTGCACGGTTGCAGGGATCAGCTGACACAGATCCCTGGCACAGGCTGGTTAGTTATTTAATGGTTTCAACTTAGTTTATTTTCTCTAAAACTTCAGTGCACGGTTGCAGGGATCAGCTGACACAGATCCCTGGCACAGGCTGGTTAGTTATTTAATGGTTTCAACTTAGTTTATCTAAAACTTCAGTGCACAGTTGCAGGGATCAGCTGACACAGATCCCTGGCACAGGCTGGTTAGTTATTTAATGGTTTCAACTTAGTTTATTTTCTCTAAAACTTCAGTGCACGGTCGCAGGGATCAGCTGACACAGATCGCTGGCACAGGCTGGTTAGTTATTTAATGGTTTCAGCTTAGTTTATCTAAAACTTCAGTGCACGGTTGCAGGGATCAGCTGACACAGATCGCTCGCACAGGCTGGTTAGTTATTTAATGGTTTCAGCTTAGTTTATCTAAAACTTCAGTGCACGGTCGCAGGGATCAGCTGACACAGATCGCTGGCACAGGCTGGTTAGTTATTTAATGGTTTCAGCTTACTTTATTTTCTGTAAAACTTCAGTGCACGGTCGCAGGGATCAGCTGACACAGACCGCTGGCACAGGCTGGTTAGTTATGTAATTGTTTCAGCTTAGTTTATCTAAAACTTCAGTGCACTGTTGCAGGGATCAGCTGACACAGATCGTTGGCACAGGCTGGTTAGTTATTTAATGGTTTCAACTTAGTTTATCTAAAACTTCAGAGCACGGTTGCAGGAATCAGCTGACACAGATCGTTGGCACAGGCTGGTTAGTTATTTAATGGTTTCAACTTAGTTTATCTAAAACTTCAGTGCACGGTCGCAGGGATCAGCTGACACAGATCGCTGGCACAGGCTGGTTAGTTATTTAATGGTTTCAGCTTACTTTATTTTCTGTAAAACTTCAGTGCACGGTCGCAGGGATCAGCTGACACAGATCGCTGGCACAGGCTGGTTAGTTATTTAATGGTTTCAACTTAGTTTATTTTCTCTAAAACTTCAGTGCACGGTCGCAGGGATCAGCTGACACAGATCGCTGGCACAGGCTGGTTAGTTATTTAATGGTTTCAGCTTAGTTTATCTAAAACTTCAGTGCACGGTTGCAGGGATCAGCTGACACAGATCGCTCGCAGAGGCTGGTTAGTTATTTAATGGTTTCAGCTTAGTTTATCTAAAACTTCAGTGCACGGTCGCAGGGATCAGCTGACACAGACCGCTGGCACAGGCTGGTTAGTTATTTAATGGTTTCAACTTAGTTTATCTAAAACTTCAGAGCACTGTTGCAGGGATCAGCTGACACAGATCGTTGGCACAGGCTGGTTAGTTATTTAATGGTTTCAACTTAGTTTATCTAAAACTTCAGAGCACGGTTGCAGGAATCAGCTGACACAGATCGCTGGCACAGGCTGGTTAGTTATTTAATGGTTTCAACTTAGTTTATCTAAAACTTCAGTGCACGGTTGCAGAGATCAGCTGACACAGATCCCTGGCACAGGCTGGTTAGTTATGTAATTGTTTCAGCTTAGTTTATCTAAAACTTCAGTGCACAGTTGCAGGGATCAGCTGACACAGATCCCTGGCACAGGCTGGTTAGTTATTTAATGGTTTCAACTTAGTTTATCTAAAACTTCAGAGCACGGTTGCAGGAATCAGCTGACACAGATCGCTGGCACAGGCTGGTTAGTTATTTAATGGTTTCAACCTAGTTTATCTAAAACTTCAGTGCACGGTTGCAGAGATCAGCTGACACAGATCCCTGGCACAGGCTGGTTAGTTATTTAATGGTTTCAGCTTAGTTTATCTAAAACTTCAGTGCACGGTTGCAGAGATCAGCTGAAACAGATCGCTGGTACAGGCTGGCTAGTTATTTAATGGTTTCAGCTTAGTTTATTTGATCTAAAACTTCAGTGCATGGTCGCAAAGATCAGCTGACACAGATCCCTGGCACAGGCTGGTTAGTTATTTAAATGGTTTCAGGTTAGTTTATTTGATCTAAGACTTCAGTGCATGGTCGCAAAGATCAGCTGACACAGATCCCTGGCACAGGCTGGTTAGTTATTTAATGGTTTCAACTTAGTTTATTTTCTCTAAAACTTCAGTGCACGGTTGCAGGGATCAGCTGACACAGATCCCTGGCACAGGCTGGTTAGTTATTTAATGGTTTCAACTTAGTTTATCTAAAACTTCAGTGCACAGTTGCAGGGATCAGCTGACACAGATCCCTGGCACAGGCTGGTTAGTTATTTAATGGTTTCAACTTAGTTTATCTAAAACTTCAGTGCACGGTTGCAGGGATCAGATGAAACAGATCGCTGGCACAGGCTGGCTAGTTATTTAATGGTTTCAGCTTAGTTTATCTAAAACTTCACTGCACGGTTGCAGGGATCAGCTGACACAGATCCCTTGCACAGGCTGGTTAGTTATTTAATGGTTTCAACTTAGTTTATTTTATCTAAAACTTCACTGCACGGTTGCAGGGATCCGCTGACACAGATCGCTGGCACAGGCTGGCTAGTTATTTAATGGTTTCAGCTTTATTTGATCTAAAACTTCAGTGCACGTTCGCAGGGATCAGCTGACACAGATTCCTGACACACGCTGGTTAGTTATTTAATGGTTTCAGCTTTGTTTATTTGATCTACAACTTCAGTCCACGTTCGCAGGGATCAGCTGACACAGATCTCTGGCACAGCCTGGTTGGTTATTTAATGGTTTCAGGTTAGTTTATTTGATCTAAGACTTCAGTGCATGGTCGCAAAGATCAGCTGACACAGATCCCTGGCACAGGCTGGTTAGTTATTTAATTGTTTCAGCTTACTTTATTTTCTGTAAAACTTCAGTGCACAGTTGCAGGGATCAGCTAACACAGATCCCTGGCACAGGCTGGTTAGTTATTTAATGGTTTTAACTTAGTTTATTTGATCTAAAACTTCAGTGCACGGTTGCAGGGATCAGCTGACACAGATCGCTGGCACAGGCTGGTTAGTTATTTAGTGGCTTCAGCTTAGTTTATTTGATCTAAAACTTCAGTGCACGGTTGCAGGAATCAGCTGACACAGATCCCTGGCACAGGCTGGTTAGTTATTTAATTGTTTCAGCTTACTTTATTTTATCTAAAACTTCAATGCACGGTTGCAGGGATCAGCTGACACAGATCGCTGGCACAGGCTGGTTAGTTATTTAATGGTTTCAGCTTAGTTTATCTAAAACTTCAGTGCACGGTTGCAGGGATCAGATGAAACAGATCGCTGGCACAGGCTGGTTAGTTATTTAATGGTTTCGGTTTGGTTTATTTTATCTAAAACTTCAGTGCACGGTTGCAGGGATCAGCTGACACAGATCGCTGGCACAGGCTGGTTAGTTATTTAATGGTTTCAGCTTAGTTCATCTAAAACTTCAGTGCACGGTTGCAGGGATCAGATGAAACAGATCGCTGGCACAGGCTGGCTAGTTATTTAATGGTTTCAGCTTAGTTTATCTAAAACTTCAGTGCACGGTTGCAGGGATCAGCTGAAACAGATCGCTGGCACAGGCTGGTTAGTTATTTAATGGTTTCAGTTTGGTTTATTTTATCTAAAACTTCAGTGCACGGTTGCAGGGATCAGCTGACACAGATCGCTGGCACAGGCTGGTTAGTTATTTAATGGTTTCAGTTTGGTTTATTTTATCTAAAACTTCAGTGCACGGTTGCAGGAATCAGCTGACACAGATCGCTGACACAGGCTGGTTAGTTATTTAATGGTTTCAACTTAGTTTATTTTATCTTAAACTTCAGTGCACGGTCGCAGGGATCCGCTGACACAGATCGCTGGTTAGTTATTTAATGGTTTCAGCCAAGTTTATCTAAAACTTCAGTGCACGGTTGCAGGGATCAGCTGACAAAGATTCCTGGCACAGGCTGGTTAGTTATTTAATGGTTTCAACTTAGTTTATTTGATCTAAAACTTCAGTGCACGATTGCAGGGATCCGCTGAAACAGATCGCTGGCACAGGCTGGTTAGTTATTTAATGGTTTCAGCCAAGTTTATCTAAAACTTCACTGCACGGTTGCAGGGATCAGCTGACACAGATCCCTTGCACAGGCTGGTTAGTTATTTAAAGGTTTCAACTTAGTTTATTTTATCTAAAACTTCACTGCACGGTTGCAGGGATCCGCTGACACAGATCGCTGGTTAGTTATTTAATGGTTTCAGCTTAGTTTATTTGATCTAAAACTTCAGTGCACGTTCGCAGGGATCAGCTGACACAGATTCCTGACACACGCTGGTTAGTTATTTAATGGTTTCAGCTTAGTTTATTTGATCTAAAACTTCAGTCCACGTTCGCAGGGATCAGCTGACACAGATCGCTGGTTAGTTATTTAATGGTTTCAGCTTAGTTTATTTGATCTAAAACTTCAGTCCACGTTCGCAGGGATCAGCTGGCACAGATCGCTGGTTAGTTATTTAATGGTTTCAGCTTAGTTTATTTGATCTAAAACTTCAGTCCACGTTCGCAGGGATCAGCTGACACAGATCGCTGGTTAGTTATTTAATGGTTTCAACTTAGTTTATTTTATCTAAAACTTCAGTGCACGGTCGCAGTGATCAGCTGACACAGATCGCTGGCACAGGCTGGTTAGTTATTTAATGGTTTCGGTTTGGTTTATTTTATCTAAAACTTCAGTGCACGGTTGCAGGGATCAGCTGACACAGATCGCTGGCACAGGCTGGTTAGTTATTTAATGGTTTCAGCTTAGTTTATCTAAAACTTCAGTGCACGGTTGCAGGGATCAGATGAAACAGATCGCTGGCACAGGCTGGCTAGTTATTTAATGGTTTCAGCTTAGTTTATCTAAAACTTCAGTGCACGGTTGCAGGGATCAGCTGACACAGATCCCTGGCACAGGCTGGTTAGTTATTTAATGGTTTTAACTTAGTTTATTTGATCTAAAACTTCAGTGCACGATTGCAGGGATCAGCTGAAACAGATCCCTTGCACAGGCTGGTTAGTTATTTAATGGTTTCAGCTTAGTTTATTTGATCTAAAACTTCAGTGCATGGTCGCAAAGATCAGCTGACACAGATCCCTGGCACAGGCTGGTTAGTTATTTAATGGTTTCAACTTAGTTTATTTTCTCTAAAACTTCAGTGCACGGTTGCAGGGATCAGCTGACACAGATCCCTGGCACAGGCTGGTTAGTTATTTAATGGTTTCAACTTAGTTTATCTAAAACTTCAGTGCACGGTTGCAGGAATCAGCTGACACAGATCGCTGACACAGGCTGGTTAGTTATTTAATGGTTTCAACTTAGTTTATTTTATCTTAAACTTCAGTGCACGGTCGCAGGGATCCGCTGACACAGATCGCTGGTTAGTTATTTAATGGTTTCAGCCAAGTTTATCTAAAACTTCAGTGCACGGTTGCAGGGATCAGCTGACAAAGATTCCTGGCACAGGCTGGTTAGTTATTTAATGGTTTCAACTTAGTTTATTTGATCTAAAACTTCAGTGCACGATTGCAGGGATCCGCTGAAACAGATCGCTGGCACAGGCTGGTTAGTTATTTAATGGTTTCAGCCAAGTTTATCTAAAACTTCACTGCACGGTTGCAGGGATCAGCTGACACAGATCCCTTGCACAGGCTGGTTAGTTATTTAAAGGTTTCAACTTAGTTTATTTTATCTAAAACTTCACTGCACGGTTGCAGGGATCCGCTGACACAGATCGCTGGTTAGTTATTTAATGGTTTCAGCTTAGTTTATTTGATCTAAAACTTCAGTGCACGTTCGCAGGGATCAGCTGACACAGATTCCTGACACACGCTGGTTAGTTATTTAATGGTTTCAGCTTAGTTTATTTGATCTAAAACTTCAGTCCACGTTCGCAGGGATCAGCTGACACAGATCGCTGGTTAGTTATTTAATGGTTTCAGCTTAGTTTATTTGATCTAAAACTTCAGTCCACGTTCGCAGGGATCAGCTGGCACAGATCGCTGGTTAGTTATTTAATGGTTTCAGCTTAGTTTATTTGATCTAAAACTTCAGTCCACGTTCGCAGGGATCAGCTGACACAGATCGCTGGTTAGTTATTTAATGGTTTCAACTTAGTTTATTTTATCTAAAACTTCAGTGCACGGTCGCAGTGATCAGCTGACACAGATCGCTGGCACAGGCTGGTTAGTTATTTAATGGTTTCGGTTTGGTTTATTTTCTCTAAAACTTCAGTGCACGGTTGCAGGGATCAGCTGACACAGATCCCTGGCACAGGCTGGTTAGTTATTTAATGGTTTCAACTTAGTTTATCTAAAACTTCAGTGCACAGTTGCAGGGATCAGCTGACACAGATCCCTGGCACAGGCTGGTTAGTTATTTAATGGTTTCAACTTAGTTTATTTTCTCTAAAACTTCAGTGCACGGTTGCAGGGATCAGCTGACACAGATCCCTGGCACAGGCTGGTTAGTTATTTAATGGTTTCAACTTAGTTTATCTAAAACTTCAGTGCACAGTTGCAGGGATCAGCTGACACAGATCCCTGGCACAGGCTGGTTAGTTATTTAATGGTTTCAACTTAGTTTATTTTCTCTAAAACTTCAGTGCACGGTTGCAGGGATCAGCTGACACAGATCCCTGGCACAGGCTGGTTAGTTATGTAATTGTTTCAGCTTAGTTTATCTAAAACTTCAGTGCACTGTTGCAGGGATCAGCTGACACAGATCGTTGGCACAGGCTGGTTAGTTATTTAATGGTTTCAACTTAGTTTATCTAAAACTTCAGAGCACGGTTGCAGGAATCAGCTGACACAGATCGCTGGCACAGGCTGGTTAGTTATTTAATGGTTTCAGCTTACTTTATTTTCTGTAAAACTTCAGTGCACGGTCGCAGGGATCAGCTGACACAGATCGCTGGCACAGGCTGGTTAGTTATTTAATGGTTTCAGCTTAGTTTATCTAAAACTTCAGTGCACTGTTGCAGGGATCAGCTGACACAGATCGCTCGCAGAGGCTGGTTAGTTATTTAATGGTTTCAACTTAGTTTATTTTCTCTAAAACTTCAGTGCACGGTCGCAGGGATCAGCTGACACAGATCTCTGGCACAGGCTGGTTAGTTATGTAATTGTTTCAGCTTAGTTTATCTAAAACTTCAGTGCACTGTTGCAGGGATCAGCTGACACAGATCGTTGGCACAGGCTGGTTAGTTATTTAATGGTTTCAACTTAGTTTATCTAAAACTTCAGAGCACGGTTGCAGGAATCAGCTGACACAGATCGCTGGCACAGGCTGGTTAGTTATTTAATGGTTTCAGCTTAGTTTATCTAAAACTTCAGTGCACGGTTGCAGAGATCAGCTGACACAGATCCCTGGCACAGGCTGGTTAGTTATTTAATGGTTTTAACTTAGTTTATTTGATCTAAAACTTCAGTGCACGATTGCAGGGATCAGCTGAAACAGATCGCTGGTACAGGCTGGCTAGTTATTTAATGGTTTCAGCCAAGTTTATCTAAAACTTCAGTGCGCGGTTGCAGGGATCAGCTGACACAGATCCCTTGCACAGGCTGGTTAGTTATTTAATGGTTTCAGCTTAGTTTATTTGATCTAAAACTTCAGTGCACGCTTGCAGTGATCAGCTGACACAGATCGCTGTCACAGGCTGGTTAGTTATTTAAATGGTTTCAGGTTAGTTTATTTGATCTAAGACTTCAGTGCACGGTTGCAGGGATCAGCTGACACAGATCCCTGGCACAGGCTGGTTAGTTATTTAATGGTTTCAACTTAGTTTATTTTCTCTAAAACTTCAGTGCACGGTTGCAGGGATCAGCTGACACAGATCCCTGGCACAGGCTGGTTAGTTATTTAATGGTTTCAACTTAGTTTATCTAAAACTTCAGTGCACAGTTGCAGGGATCAGCTGACACAGATCCCTGGCACAGGCTGGTTAGTTATTTAATGGTTTCAACTTAGTTTATTTTCTCTAAAACTTCAGTGCACGGTCGCAGGGATCAGCTGACACAGATCGCTGGCACAGGCTGGTTAGTTATTTAATGGTTTCAGCTTAGTTTATCTAAAACTTCAGTGCACGGTTGCAGGGATCAGCTGACACAGATCGCTCGCACAGGCTGGTTAGTTATTTAATGGTTTCAGCTTAGTTTATCTAAAACTTCAGTGCACGGTCGCAGGGATCAGCTGACACAGACCGCTGGCACAGGCTGGTTAGTTATGTAATTGTTTCAGCTTAGTTTATCTAAAACTTCAGTGCACTGTTGCAGGGATCAGCTGACACAGATCGTTGGCACAGGCTGGTTAGTTATTTAATGGTTTCAGCTTAGTTTATCTAAAACTTCAGTGCACGGTTGCAGGGATCAGCTGACACAGATCGCTCGCACAGGCTGGTTAGTTATTTAATGGTTTCAGCTTAGTTTATCTAAAACTTCAGTGCACGGTCGCAGGGATCAGCTGACACAGATCGCTGGCACAGGCTGGTTAGTTATTTAATGGTTTCAGCTTACTTTATTTTCTGTAAAACTTCAGTGCACGGTCGCAGGGATCAGCTGACACAGACCGCTGGCACAGGCTGGTTAGTTATGTAATTGTTTCAGCTTAGTTTATCTAAAACTTCAGTGCACTGTTGCAGGGATCAGCTGACACAGATCGTTGGCACAGGCTGGTTAGTTATGTAATTGTTTCAGCTTAGTTTATCTAAAACTTCAGAGCACGGTTGCAGGAATCAGCTGACACAGATCGCTGGCACAGGCTGGTTAGTTATTTAATGGTTTCAGCTTACTTTATTTTCTGTAAAACTTCAGTGCACGGTCGCAGGGATCAGCTGACACAGATCGCTGGCACAGGCTGGTTAGTTATTTAATGGTTTCAACTTAGTTTATTTTCTCTAAAACTTCAGTGCACGGTCGCAGGGATCAGCTGACACAGATCGCTGGCACAGGCTGGTTAGTTATTTAATGGTTTCAGCTTAGTTTATCTAAAACTTCAGTGCACGGTTGCAGGGATCAGCTGACACAGATCGCTCGCAGAGGCTGGTTAGTTATTTAATGGTTTCAGCTTAGTTTATCTAAAACTTCAGTGCACGGTCGCAGGGATCAGCTGACACAGATCTCTGGCACAGGCTGGTTAGTTATTTAATGGTTTCAACTTAGTTTATCTAAAACTTCAGAGCACTGTTGCAGGGATCAGCTGACACAGATCGTTGGCACAGGCTGGTTAGTTATTTAATGGTTTCAACTTAGTTTATCTAAAACTTCAGAGCACGGTTGCAGGAATCAGCTGACACAGATCGCTGGCACAGGCTGGTTAGTTATTTAATGGTTTCAACTTAGTTTATCTAAAACTTCAGTGCACGGTTGCAGAGATCAGCTGACACAGATCCCTGGCACAGGCTGGTTAGTTATGTAATTGTTTCAGCTTAGTTTATCTAAAACTTCAGTGCACTGTTGCAGGGATCAGCTGACACAGATCGTTGGCACAGGCTGGTTAGTTATTTAATGGTTTCAACTTAGTTTATCTAAAACTTCAGAGCACGGTTGCAGGAATCAGCTGACACAGATCGCTGGCACAGGCTGGTTAGTTATTTAATGGTTTCAACTTAGTTTATCTAAAACTTCAGTGCACGGTTGCAGAGATCAGCTGACACAGATCCCTGGCACAGGCTGGTTAGTTATTTAATGGTTTCAACTTAGTTTATCTAAAACTTCAGTGCACTGTTGCAGGGATCAGCTGACACAGATCGCTGGCACAGGCTGGTTAGTTATTTAATGGTTTCAACTTAGTTTATCTAAAACTTCAGTGCACGGTTGCAGAGATCAGCTGACACAGATCCCTGGCACAGGCTGGTTAGTTATTTAATGGTTTCAGCTTAGTTTATCTAAAACTTCAGTGCACGGTTGCAGAGATCAGCTGAAACAGATCGCTGGTACAGGCTGGCTAGTTATTTAATGGTTTCAGCTTAGTTTATCTAAAACTTCAGTGCACGGTTGCAGAGATCAGCTGACACAGATCCCTGGTACAGGCTGGCTAGTTATTTAATGGTTTCAGCTTAGTTTATTTGATCTAAAACTTCAGTGCATGGTCGCAAAGATCAGCTGACACAGATCCCTGGCACAGGCTGGTTAGTTATTTAAATGGTTTCAGGTTAGTTTATTTGATCTAAGACTTCAGTGCATGGTCGCAAAGATCAGCTGACACAGATCCCTGGCACAGGCTGGTTAGTTATTTAATGGTTTCAACTTAGTTTATTTTCTCTAAAACTTCAGTGCACGGTTGCAGGGATCAGCTGACACAGATCCCTGGCACAGGCTGGTTAGTTATTTAATGGTTTCAACTTAGTTTATCTAAAACTTCAGTGCACAGTTGCAGGGATCAGCTGACACAGATCCCTGGCACAGGCTGGTTAGTTATTTAATGGTTTCAGCTTAGTTTATCTAAAACTTCAGTGCACGGTTGCAGGGATCAGATGAAACAGATCGCTGGCACAGGCTGGTTAGTTATTTAATGGTTTCAGCTTAGTTTATCTAAAACTTCAGTGCACGGTTGCAGAGATCAGCTGACACAGATTCCTGGCACAGGCTGGTTAGTTATTTAATGGTTTTAACTTAGTTTATTTGATCTAAAACTTCAGTGTACGATTGCAGGGATCAGCTGACACAGATTCCTGGCACAGGCTGGTTAGTTATTTAAATGGTTTCAACTTAATTTATTTTATCTAAAACTTCAGTGCACGGTTGCAGGGATCAGCTAACACAGATCCCTGACACACGCTGGTTAGTTATTTAATGGTTTCAGCCAAGTTTATCTAAAACTTCAGTGCGCGGTTGCAGGGATCAGCTGACACAGATCCCTTGCACAGGCTGGTTAGTTATTTAAATGGTTTCAACTTAATTTATTTTATCTAAAACTTCAGTGCACGGTTGCAGGGATCAGCTAACACAGATCCCTGACACACGCTGGTTAGTTATTTAATGGTTTCAACTTAGTTTATTTTCTCTAAAACTTCAGTGCACGGTTGCAGGGATCAGCTAACACAGATCCCTGACACACGCTGGTTAGTTATTTAATGGTTTCAACTTAGTTTATTTTCTCTAAAACTTCAGTGCACGGTCGCAGGGATCTGCTGACACAGATCGCTGGCACAGGCTGGTTAGTTATTTAAATGGTTTCAGGTTAGTTTATTTGATCTAAGACTTCAGTGCATGGTCGCAAAGATCAGCTGACACAGATCCCTGGCACAGGCTGGTTAGTTATTTAATGGTTTCAACTTAGTTTATTTTCTCTAAAACTTCAGTGCACGGTTGCAGGGATCAGCTAACACAGATCCCTGACACACGCTGGTTAGTTATTTAATGGTTTCAACTTAGTTTATTTTCTCTAAAACTTCAGTGCACGGTTGCAGGGATCAGCTGACACAGATCGCTGGCACAGGCTGGTTAGTTATTTAGTGGTTTCAGCTTAGTTTATTTGATCTAAAACTTCAGTGCACGGTCGCAGTGATCAGCTGAAACAGATCGCTGGTTAGTTATTTAATGGTTTCAGCTTAGTTTATTTGATCTAAAACTTCAGTGCACGGTTGCAGGGATCAGCTGACACAGATCCCTGGCACAGGCTGGTTAGTTATTTAATGGTTTCAGCTTAGTTTATTTGATCTAAAACTTCAGTGCACGATTGCAGGGATCAGCTGAAACAGATCGCTGGTACAGGCTGGTTAGTTATTTAATGGTTTCAGCTTAGTTTATCTAAAACTTCAGTGCACGGTTGCAGGGATCAGCTGAAACAGATCGCTGGTACAGGCTGGTTAGTTATTTAATGGTTTCAGCTTAATTTATCTAAAACTTCAGTGCACGGTTGCAGGGATCAGCTGAAACAGATAGCTGGTACAGGCTGGTTAGTTATTTAATGGTTTCAGCTTAGTTTATTTGTTCTAAAACTTCAGTGCACGGTTGCAGGGATCAGCTGACACAGATCGCTGTCACAGGCTGGTTAGTTATTTAAATGGTTTCAGGTTAGTTTATTTGATCTAAAACTTCAGTGCATGGTCGCAAAGATCAGCTGACACAGATCCCTGGCACAGGCTGGTTAGTTATTTAATTGTTTCAGCTTACTTTATTTTCTGTAAAACTTCAGTGCACATTTGCAGGGATCAGCTGACACAGATCGCTGGTACAGGCTGGTTAGTTATTTAATGGTTTCAGCTTAGTTTATTTGATCTAAAACTTCAGTGCACGTTCGCAGGGATCAGCTGACACAGATCGCTGGCACAGGCTGGTTAGTTATTTAATGGTTTCGGTTTGGTTTATTTTATCTAAAACTTCAGTGCACGGTTGCAGGGATCAGCTGAAACAGATCGCTGGTACAGGCTGGTTAGTTATTTAATGGTTTCAGCCAAGTTTATCTAAAACTTCAGTGCGCGGTTGCAGGGATCAGCTGACACAGATCCCTTGCACAGGCTGGTTAGTTATTTAATGGTTTCAGCTTAGTTTATTTGATCTAAAACTTCAGTGCACGTTCGCAGGGATCAGCTGACACAGATCGCTGGCACAGGCTGGTTAGTTATTTAATGGTTTCAGCTTAGTTTATTTGATCTAAAACTTCAGTGCACGATTGCAGGGATCAGCTGAAACAGATCGCTGGTACAGGCTGGTTAGTTATTTAATGGTTTCAGCCAAGTTTATCTAAAACTTCAGTGCACGGTTGCAGGGATCAGCTGACACAGATTGCTGTCACAGGCTGGTTAGTTATTTAAATGGTTTCAGGTTAGTTTATTTGATCTAAGACTTCAGTGCATGGTCGCAAAGATCAGCTGACACAGATCCCTGACACACGCTGGTTAGTTATTTAATGGTTTCAACTTAGTTTATTTTCTCTAAAACTTCAGTGCACGGTCGCAGGGATCAGCTGACACAGATCCCTTGCACAGGCTGGTTAGTTATTTAATGGTTTCAGCTTAGTTTATCTAAGACTTCAGTGCACGGTTGCAGGGATCAGCTGACACAGATCGCTGGCACAGGCTGGTTAGTTATTTAATGGTTTCAGCTTAGTTTATCTAAGACTTCAGTGCACGGTTGCAGGGATCAGCTGACACAGATCCCTGGCACAGGCTGGTTAGTTATTTAATGGTTTCAGCTTAGTTTATTTGATCTAAAACTTCAGTGCACGGTTGCAGGGATCAGCTGACACAGATCCCTGGCACAGGCTGGTTAGTTATTTAATGGTTTCAGCTTAGTTTATTTGATCTAAAACTTCAGTGCACGGTTGCAGGGATCAGCTGAAACAGATCGCTGGTACAGGCTGGTTAGTTATTTAATGGTTTCAGCTTAGTTTATCTAAAACTTCAGTGCACGGTTGCAGGGATCAGCTGAAACAGATCGCTGGTACAGGCTGGTTAGTTATTTAATGGTTTCAGCCAAGTTTATCTAAAACTTCAGTGCATGGTTGCAGGGATCAGCTGAAACAGATCGCTGGTACAGGCTGGTTAGTTATTTAATGGTTTCAGCCAAGTTTATCTAAAACTTCAGTGCACGGTTGCAGGGATCAGCTGACACAGATCGCTCGCACAGGCTGGTTAGTTATTTAATGGTTTCAGGTTAGTTTATTTGATCTAAGACTTCAGTGCATGGTCGCAAAGATCAGCTGACACAGATCCCTGGCACAGGCTGGTTAGTTATTTAATGGTTTCAACTTAGTTTATCTAAAACTTCAGTGCACAGTTGCAGGGATCAGCTGACACAGATCCCTGGCACAGGCTGGTTAGTTATTTAATGGTTTCAACTTAGTTTATTTTCTCTAAAACTTCAGTGCACGGTCGCAGGGATCAGTTGACAAAGATTCCTGGCACAGGCTGGTTAGTTATTTAATGGTTTCAACTTAGTTTATTTTCTCTAAAACTTCAGTGCACGGTTGCAGGGATCAGCTAACACAGATCCCTGACACACGCTGGTTAGTTATTTAATGGTTTCAACTTAGTTTATTTTCTCTAAAACTTCAGTGCACGGTTGCAGGGATCAGCTGACACAGATCGCTCACACAGGCTGGTTAGTTATTTAATGGTTTCAGCTTAGTTTATCTAAAACTTCAGTGCACGGTTGCAGGGATCAGCTGACACAGATCGCTCACACAGGCTGGTTAGTTATTTAATGGTTTCAACTTAGTTTATTTTCTCTAAAACTTCAGTGCACGATTGCAGGGATCAGCTGAAACAGATCGCTGGCACAGGCTGGTTAGTTATTTAATGGTTTCAGCTTAGTTTATTTGATCTAAGACTTCAGTGCACGTTCGCAAAGATCAGCTGAAACAGATCGCTGGCACAGGCTGGTTAGTTATTTAATGGTTTCAGCTTAGTTTATTTGATCTAAAACTTCAGTGCACGATTGCAGGGATCAGCTGAAACAGATCCCTTGCACAGGCTGGTTGGTTATTTAATGGTTTCAACTTAGTTTATTTTATCTTAAACTTCAGTGCACGGTCGCAGGGATCCGCTGACACAGATCGCTGGTTAGTTACTTAATGGTTTCAGCTTAGTTTATTTTATCTAAAACTTCAGTGCACGGTCGCAGGGATCAGCTGACACAGATCGCTGGTTAGTTATTTAATGGTTTCAGCTTAGTTTATTTGATCTAAAACTTCAGTCCACGTTCGCAGGGATCAGCTGACACAGATCGCTGGCACAGGCTGGTTAGTTATTTAATGGTTTCAACTTAGTTTATCTAAAACTTCAGTGCACGGTCGCAGTGATCAGCTGACACAGATCGCTGGTTAGTTATTTAATGGTTTCAGCTTAGTTTATTTGATCTAAAACTTCAGTGCACGGTTGCAGGGATCAGCTGACACAGATCGCTGGCACAGGCTGGTTAGTTATTTAATGGTTTCAACTTAGTTTATCTAAAACTTCAGTGCACGGTTGCAGGAATCAGCTGACACAGATCGCTGGCACAGGCTGGTTAATTATTTAATGGTTTCAGCTTAGTTTATCTAAAACTTCAGTGCACGGTTGCAGGGATCAGCTGACACAGATCGCTGGTACAGGCTGGTTAGTTATTTAATGGTTTCAGCCAAGTTTATCTAAAAATACAGTGCGCGGTTGCAGGGATCAGCTGACACAGATCGCTGGCACAGGCTGGTTAGTTATTTAAATGGTTTCAACTTAGTTTATTTGATCTAAGACTTCAGTGCACGCTTGCAGGGATCAGCTGAAACAGATCGCTGGTACAGGCTGGTTAGTTATTTAATGGTTTCAGCCAAGTTTATCTAAAAATACAGTGCGCGGTTGCAGGGATCAGCTGACACAGATCGCTGGCACAGGCTGGTTAGTTATTTAAATGGTTTCAACTTAGTTTATTTGATCTAAGACTTCAGTGCACGCTTGCAGGGATCAGCTGACACAGATCGCTGTCACAGGCTGGTTAGTTATTTAAATGGTTTCAACTTAGTTTATTTGATCTAAGACTTCAGTGCATGGTCGCAAAGATCAGCTGACACAGATCCCTGGCACAGGCTGGTTAGTTATTTAATGGTTTCAACTTAGTTTATTTTCTCTAAAACTTCAGTGCACGGTTGCAGGGATCAGCTGACACAGATCGCTGGCACAGGCTGGTTAGTTATTTAGTGGTTTCAGCTTAGTTTATTTGATCTAAAACTTCAGTGCACGGTTGCAGGGATCAGCTGACACAGGTCGCTCGCACAGGCTGGTTAGTTATTTAATGGTTTCAGGTTAGTTTATTTGATCTAAGACTTCAGTGCATGGTCGCTAATATCAGCTGACACAGATCCCTGGCACAGGCTGGTTAGTTATTTAATGGTTTCAGGTTAGTTTATTTGATCTAAAACTTCAGTGCACGGTTGCAGGGATCAGCTGACACAGGTCGCTCGCACAGGCTGGTTAGTTGTTTAGTGGTTTCAGCTTAGTTTATTTGATCTAAGACTTCAGTGCATGGTCGCAAAGATCAGCTGAAACAGATCGCTGGCACAGATCCCTTGCACAGGCTGCTTAGTTATTTAATGGTTTCAACTTAGTTTATTTTATCTTAAACTTCAGTGCACGGTCGCAGTGATCAGCTGACACAGATCGCTGGTTAGTTATTTAATGGTTTCAGCTTTGTTTATTTGATCTACAACTTCAGTCCACGTTCGCAGGGATCAGCTGACACAGATCGCTGGCACAGGCTGGTTAGTTATTTAATGGTTTCGGTTTGGTTTATTTTATCTAAAACTTCAGTGCACGGTTGCAGGGATCAGCTGACACAGATCGCTGGCACAGGCTGGTTAGTTATTTAATGGTTTCAGCTTAGTTTATCTAAAACTTCAGTGCACGGTTGCAGGGATCAGATGAAACAGATCGCTGGCACATGCTGGCTAGTTATTTAATGGTTTCAGCTTAGTTTATCTAAAACTTCAGTGCACGGTTGCAGGGATCAGCTGACACAGATCCCTGGCACAGGCTGGTTAGTTATTTAATGGTTTCAGCTTAGTTTATTTTCTCTAAAAATTCAGTGCACGGTTGCAGGGATCAGATGAAACAGATCGCTGGCACATGCTGGCTAGTTATTTAATGGTTTCAGCTTAGTTTATCTAAAACTTCAGTGCACGGTTGCAGGGATCAGCTGACACAGATCCCTGGCACAGGCTGGCTAGTTATTTAATGGTTTCAGCTTAGTTTATCTAAAACTTCAGTGCACGGTTGCAGGAATCAGCTGACACAGATCGCTGGCACAGGTTGGCTAGTTATTTAATGGTTTCAGCTTAGTTTATCTAAAACTTCAGTGCACGGTTGCAGAGATCAGCTGACACAGATCGCTGGCACAGGCTGGTTAGTTATTTAATGGTTTCAGCTTAGTTTATTTGATCTAAAACTTCAGTGCACGGTTGCAGGGATCAGCTGACACAGATCCCTGGCACAGGCTTGTTAGTTATTTAATGGTTTCAACTTAGTTTATTTTATCTAAAACTTCAGTGCACGGTTGCAGGGATCAGCTGACACAGATTGCTGGCACAGGCTGGTTAGTTATTTAATGGTTTCAGCTTAGTTTATCTAAAACTTCAGTGCATGGTTGCAGGGATCAGCTGACACAGATCGCTGGCACAGGCTGGTTAGTTATTTTGTGGTTTCAGCTTAGTTTATTTTGATCTAAGACTTCAGTCCACGTTCGCAGGGATCAGCTGACACAGATCGCTGGCACAGGCTGGTTAGTTATTTAATGGTTTCAACTTAGTTTATTTGATCTAAAACTTCAGTGCACGGTTGCAGGGATCAGCTGACACAGATCGTTGGCACAGGCTGGTTAGTTATTTAATGGTTTCAGCTTAGTTTATCTAAAACTTCAGTGCACGGTTGCAGGGATCAGCTGACACAGATCGCTGGCACAGGCTGGTTAGTTATTTAATGGTTTCAGCTTAGTTTATTTGATCTAAAACTTCAGTGCACGGTTGCAGGGATCAGCTGACACAGATCCCTGGCACAGGCTTGTTAGTTATTTAATGGTTTCAACTTAGTTTATTTTATCTAAAACTTCAGTGCACGGTTGCAGGGATCAGCTGACACAGATTGCTGGCACAGGCTGGTTAGTTATTTTGTGGTTTCAGCTTAGTTTATTTTGATCTAAGACTTCAGTCCACGTTCGCAGGGATCAGTTGACACAGATCGCTGGCACAGGCTGGTTAGTTATTTAATGGTTTCAGCTTAGTTTATCTAAAACTTCAGTGCATGGTTGCAGGGATCAGCTGACACAGATCGCTGGCACAGGCTGGTTAGTTATTTTGTGGTTTCAGCTTAGTTTATTTTGATCTAAGACTTCAGTCCACGTTCGCAGGGATCAGCTGACACAGATCGCTGGCACAGGCTGGTTAGTTATTTAATGGTTTCAACTTAGTTTATTTGATCTAAAACTTCAGTGCACGGTTGCAGGGATCAGCTGACACAGATCCCTGGCACAGGCTGGTTAGTTATTTAATGGTTTCAGCTTAGTTTATCTAAAACTTCAGTGCACGGTTGCAGGAATCAGCTGACACAGATCGCTGGCACAGGCTGGTTAGTTATTTAATGGTTTCGGTTTGGTTTATTTTATCTAAAACTTCAGTGCACGGTTGCAGGGATCAGCTGACACAGATCGCTGGTATAGGCTGGTTAGTTATTTAATGGTTTCAGCCAAGTTTATCTAAAACTTCAGTGCACGGTTGCAGGGATCAGCTGACACAGATCCCTGGCACAGGCTGGTTAGTTATTTAATGGTTTCAGCTTAGTTTATCTAAAACTTCAGTGCACGGTTGCAGGGATCAGCTGACACAGATCGCTGGCACAGGCTGGTTAGTTATTTTGTGGTTTCAGCTTAGTTTATTTTGATCTAAGACTTCAGTCCACGTTCGCAGGGATCAGCTGAAACAGATCGCTGGCACAGGCTGGTTAGTTATTTAATGGTTTCAGCTTAGTTTATTTGATCTAAAACTTCAGTGCACGGTTGCAGGGATCAGCTGACACAGATCGCTGGCACAGGCTGGTTAGTTATTTAATGGTTTCAACTTAGTTTATCTAAAACTTCAGTGCACGGTTGCAGGGATCAGCTGACACAGATCGCTGGCACAGGCTGGTTAGTTATTTAATGGTTTCAACTTAGTTTATCTAAAACTTCAGTGCACGGTTGCAGGAATCAGCTGACACAGATCGCTGGCACATGCTGGTTAGTTATTTAATGGTTTCGGTTTGGTTTATTTTATCTAAAACTTCAGTGCACGGTTGCAGGGATCAGCTGACACAGATCGCTGGCACAGGCTGGTTAGTTATTTAATGGTTTAGGTTTGGTTTATTTAATCTAAAACTTCAGTGCACGGTTGCAGGGATCAGCTGACACAGATCGCTGGCACAGGCTGGTTAGTTATTTAATGGTTTCAACTTAGTTTATCTAAAACTTCAGTGCACGGTTGCAGGAATCAGCTGACACAGATCGCTGGCACAGGCTGGTTAGTTATTTAATGGTTTCGGTTTGGTTTATTTTATCTAAAACGTCAGTGCACGGTTGCAGGGATCAGCTGACACAGATCGCTGGCACAGGCTGGTTAGTTATTTAATGGTTTCAGCTTAGTTTATCTAAAACTTCAGTGCACGGTTGCAGGGATCAGCTGACACAGATCGCTGGTACAGGCTGGTTAGTTATTTAATGGTTTCAGCTTAGTTTATTTGATCTAAAACTTCAGTGCACGATTGCAGGGATCAGCTGAAACAGATCGCTGGCACAGGCTGGTTAGTTATTTAATGGTTTCAACTTAGTTTATTTTCTCTAAAACTTCAGTGCACGGTTGCAGGGATAAGCTAACACAGATCCCTGACACACGCTGGTTAGTTATTTAATGGTTTCAACTTAGTTTATTTGATCTAAAACTTCAGTGCACGGTTGCAGGGATCAGCTGACACAGATCCCTGGCACAGGCTGGTTAGTTATTTAATGGTTTCAACTTAGTTTATTTTATCTAAAACTTCAGTGCACGGTCGCAGTGATCAGCTGACACAGATCGCTGGTTAGTTATTTAATGGTTTCAGCTTAGTTTATTTTATCTAAAACTTCAGTCCACGTTCGCAGGGATCAGCTGACCCAGATCGCTGGCACAGGCTGGTTAGTTAATTAATGGTTTCAGCTTAGTTTATTTGATCTAAGACGTAAGTGCACGGTTGCAGGGATCAGCTGACACAGATCGCTGGCACAGGCTGGTTAGTTATTTAATGGTTTCAGCTTAGTTTATTTGATCTAAAACTTCAGTGCACGGTTGCAGGGATCAGCTGACACAGATCGCTGGCACAGGCTGGTTAGTTATTTAATGGTTTCAGCTTAGTTTATTTGATCTAAGACGTAAGTGCACGGTTGCAGGGATCAGCTGACACAGATCGCTGGCACAGGCTGGTTAGTTATTTAAATGGTTTCAACTTAGTTTATCATAAAAAACTTCAGTGCACGGTTGCAGGAATCAGCTGACACAGATCGCTCGCACAGGCTGGTTAGTTATTTAATGGTTTCAGCTTAGTTTATCTAAAACTTCAGTGCACGGTTGCAGGGATCCGCTGACACAGATCGCTCGCACAGGCTGGTTAGTTATTTAATGGTTTCGGTTTGGTTTATTTTATCTAAAACTTCAGTGCACGGTTGCAGGGATCAGCTGACACAGATCGCTGGCACAGGCTGGTTAGTTATTTAATGGTTTCAACTTAGTTTATCTAAAACTTCAGTGCACGGTTGCAGGAATCCGCTGACACAGATCGCTCGCACAGGCTGGTTAGTTATTTAATGGTTTCGGTTTGGTTTATTTTATCTAAAACTTCAGTGCACGGTTGCAGGGATCAGCTGACACAGATCCCTGGCACAGGCTGGTTAGTTATTTAATGGTTTCAGCTTAGTTTATCTAAAACTTCAGTGCACGATTGCAGGGATCAGCTGACACAGATCCCTGGCACAGGCTGGTTAGTTATTTAATGGTTTCAACTTAGTTTATTTTCTCTAAAACTTCAGTGCACGGTCGCAGGGATCAGCTGACACAGATCGCTGGCACAGGCTGGTTAGTTATTTAATGGTTTCAGCTTAGTTTATTTGATCTAAAACTTCAGTGCACGGTTGCAGGGATCAGCTGACACAGATCGCTCGCACAGGCTGGTTAGTTATTTAATGGTTTCAGGTTAGTTTATTTGATCTAAGACTTCAGTGCATGGTCGCAAAGATCAGCTGACACAGATCCCTGGCACAGGCTGGTTAGTTATTTAATGGTTTCAGCTTAGTTTATTTGATCTAAAACTTCAGTGCACGGTTGCAGGGATCAGCTGACACAGATCGCTCGCACAGGCTGGTTGGTTATTTAATGGTTTCAGGTTAGTTTATTTGATCTAAGACTTCAGTGCACAGTCGCAGGGATCCGCTGACACAGATCGCTGGTTAGTTATTTAATGGTTTCAGCTTAGTTTATTTGATCTAAAACTTCAGTGCACGGTTGCAGGGATCAGCTGACACAGATCGCTCGCACAGGCTGGTTGGTTATTTAATGGTTTCAGGTTAGTTTATTTGATCTAAGACTTCAGTGCACAGTCGCAGGGATCCGCTGACACAGATCGCTGGTTAGTTATTTAATGGTTTCAGCTTAGTTTATTTGATCTAAAACTTCAGTGCACGGTTGCAGGGATCAGCTGACACAGATCGCTCGCACAGGCTGGTTGGTTATTTAATGGTTTCAGGTTAGTTTATTTGATCTAAAACTTCAGTGCACAGTCGCAGGGATCCGCTGACACAGATCGCTGGTTAGTTATTTAATGGTTTCAGCTTAGTTTATTTTATCTAAAACTTCAGTGCACGGTCGCAGTGATCAGCTGACACAGATCGCTGGTTAGTTATTTAATGGTTTCAGCTTTGTTTATTTGATCTAAAACTTCAGTCCACGTTCGCAGGGATCAGCTGACAAAGATTCCTGGCACAGGCTGGTTAGTTATTTAATGGTTTCAACTTAGTTTATTTTCTGTAAAACTTCAGTGCACGGTCGCAAAGATCAGCTGACACAGATCCCTGACACACGCTGGTTAGTTATTTAATGGTTTCAACTTAGTTTATTTTCTCTAAAACTTCAGTGCACGGTTGCAGGGATCAGCTGACACAGATCGCTCGCACAGGCTGGTTAGTTATTTAATGGTTTCAGGTTAGTTTATTTGATCTAATACTTCAGGGCACGATTGCAGGGATCAGCTGAAACAGATCGCTGGTACAGGCTGGTTAGTTATTTAATGGTTTCAGCTTAGTTTATTTGATCTAAAACTTCAGTGCACGGTTGCAGGGATCAGCTGACACAAATCGCTCGCACAGGCTGGTTAGTTATTTAATGGTTTCAGGTTAGTTTATTTGATCTAATACTTCAGGGCACGATTGCAGGGATCAGCTGAAACAGATCGCTGGTACAGGCTGGTTAGTTATTTAATGGTTTCAGCTTAGTTTATCTAAAACTTCAGTGCACGGTTGCAGGGATCAGCTGACACAGATCCCTGGCACAGGCTGGTTAGTTATTTAATGGTTTCAGCTTAGTTTATTTGATCTAAAACTTCAGTGCACGGCTGCAGGGATCAGCTGAAACAGATCGCTGGTACAGGCTGGTTAGTTATTTAATGGTTTCAGGTTAGTTTATTTGATCTAAGACTTCAGTGCACGGTCGCAGGGATCAGCTGAAACAGATCGCTGGCACAGATCCCTTGCACAGGCTGGTTAGTTATTTAATGGTTTCAGCTTAGTTTATCTAAAACTTCAGTGCACGGTCGCAGGGATCAGCTGACACAGATCGCTGGCACAGGCTGGTTAGTTATTTAATGGTTTCAGGTTAGTTTATTTGATCTAAAACTTCAGTCCACGTTCGCAGGGATCAGCTGACCCAGATCGCTGCACAGGCTGGTTAGTTATTTAATGGTTTCAACTTAGTTTATCTAAAACTTCAGTGCACGGTCACAGTGATCAGCTGACACAGATCGCTGGTTAGTTATTTAATGGTTTCAGCTTAGTTTATCTAAAACTTCAGTGCACGATTGCAGGGATCAGCTGAAACAGATCGCTGGCACAGGCTGGTTAGTTATTTAATGGTTTCAGCCAAGTTTATCTAAAACTTCAGTGCGCGGTTGCAGGGATCAGCTGACACAGATCCCTTGCACAGGCTGGTTAGTTATTGAATGGTTTCAGCTTAGTTTATTTGATCTAAAACTTCAGTGCACGGTTGCAGGGATCAGCTGACACAGATCTCTGGCACAGGCTGGTTGGTTATTTAATGGTTTCAGCTTAGTTTATTTGATCTAAAACTTCAGTGCACGGTTGCAGGGATCAGCTGACACAGATCTCTGGCACAGGCTGGTTAGTTATTTAATGGTTTCAGGTTAGTTTATTTGATCTAAAACTTCAGTGCATGGTCGCAAAGATCAGCTGACACAGATCCCTGGCACAGGCTGGTTAGTTATTTAATTGTTTCAGCTTACTTTATTTTCTGTAAAACTTCAGTGCACATTTGCAGGGATCAGCTAACACAGATCCCTGACACACGCTGGTTAGTTATTTAATGGTTTCAACTTAGTTTATTTGATCTAAGACGTAAGTGCACGGTTGCAGGGATCAGCTGACACAGATCGCTGGCACAGGCTGGTTAGTTATTTAATGGTTTCAACTTAGTTTATCTAAAACTTCAGTGCATGGTTGCAGGGATCAGATGAAACAGATCGCTGGCACAGGCTGGTTAGTTATTTAATGGTTTCGGTTTGGTTTATTTTCTCTAAAACTTCAGTGCACGGTTGCAGGGATCAGATGAAACAGATCGCTGGCACAGGCTGGTTAGTTATTTAATGGTTTCGGTTTGGTTTATTTTCTCTAAAAATTCAGTGCACGGTTGCAGGGATCAGTTGACAAAGATTCCTGGCACAGGCTGGTTAGTTATTTAATGGTTTCAACTTAGTTTATTTTCTCTAAAACTTCAGTGCACGGTTGCAGGGATCAGCTGACACAGATCGCTGGCACAGGCTGGTTAGTTATTTAGTGGTTTCAGCTTAGTTTATTTGATCTAAAACTTCAGTGCACGGTTGCAGGGATCAGCTGACACAGATCGCTCGCACAGGCTGGTTGGTTATTTAATGGTTTCAGGTTAGTTTATTTGATCTAAGACTTCAGTGCACGTTCGCAAAGATCGGCTGAAACAGATCGCTGGCACAGATCCCTTGCACAGGCTGGTTAGTTATTTAATGGTTTCAACTTAGTTTATTTTATCTAAAACTTCAGTGCACGGTCGCAGTGATCAGCTGACACAGATCGCTGGTTAGTTATTTAATGGTTTCAGCTTAGTTTAGTTTATCTAAAACTTCAGTGCACGGTTGCAGGGATCAGCTGACACAGATCCCTGGCACAGGCTGGCTAGTTATTTAATGGTTTCGGTTTGGTTTAGTTTATCTAAAACTTCAGTGCACGGTTGCAGGAATCAGCTGACACAGATCGCTGGCACAGGCTGGTTAGTTATTTAATGGTTTCGGTTTGGTTTATTTTATCTTAAACTTCAGTGCACGGTTGCAGGGATCAGCTGACACAGATCGCTGGCACAGGCTGGTTAGTTATTTAATGGTTTCGGTTTGGTTTAGTTTATCTAAAACTTCAGTGCACGGTTGCAGGAATCAGCTGACACAGATCGCTGGCACAGGCTGGTTAGTTATTTAATGGTTTCGGTTTGGTTTATTTTATCTAAAACTTCAGTGCACGGTTGCAGGGATCAGCTGACACAGATCCCTTGCACAGGCTGGTTAGTTATTTAATGGTTTCAACTTAGTTTATTTTCTCTAAAACTTCAGTGCACGGTTGCAGGGATCAGCTGACACAGATCGCTCGCACAGGCTGGTTAGTTATTTAGTGGTTTCAGGTTAGTTTATTTGATCTAAGACTTCAGTGCATGGTCGCAAAGATCAGCTGACACAGATCCCTGGCACAGGCTGGTTAGTTATTTAATTGTTTCAGCTTAGTTTATTTTCTGTAAAACTTCAGTGCACATTTGCAGGGATCAGCTAACACAGATCCCTGACACACGCTGGTTAGTTATTTAATGGTTTCAACTTAGTTTATTTTCTCTAAAAATTCAGTGCACGGTTGCAGGGATCAGCTGACACAGATCGCTGGCACAGGCTGGTTAGTTATTTAGTGGTTTCAGCTTAGTTTATTTGATCTAAAACTTCAGTGCACGTTCGCAAAGATCAGCTGAAACAGATCGCTGGCACAGATCCCTTGCACAGGCTGGTTAGTTATTTAATGGTTTCAACTTAGTTTATTTTATCTTAAACTTCAGTGCAAGGTCGCAGGGATCAGCTGACACAGACCGCTGGTTAGTTATTTAATGGTTTCAGCTTAGTTTATTTTATCTAAAACTTCAGTGCACGGTCGCAGGGATCAGCTGACACAGACCGCTGGTTAGTTATTTAATGGTTTCAGCTTAGTTTATTTGATCTAAAACTTCAGTCCACGTTTCTCAGGGATCAGCTGACCCAGATCGCTGGCACAGGCTGATTAGTTATTTAATGGTTTCAGCTTAGTTTATTTGATCTAAGACGTAAGTGCACGGTTGCAGGGATCAGCTGACACAGATCGCTGGCACAGGCTGATTAGTTATTTAATGGTTTCAGCTTAGTTTATTTGATCTAAGACGTAAGTGCACGGTTGCAGGGATCAGCTGACACAGATCGCTGGCACAGGCTGGTTAGTTATTTCGTGGTTTCAGCTTAGTTTATTTTGATCTAAGACTTCAGTGCACGTTCGCAAAGATCAGCTGAAACAGATCGCTGGCACAGATCCCTTGCACAGGCTGGTTAGTTATTTAATGGTTTCAACTTAGTTTATTTTATCTTAAACTTCAGTGCAAGGTCGCAGGGATCCGCTGACACAGATCACTGGTTAGTTATTTAATTGTTTCAGCTTAGTTTATCTAAAACTTCAGTGCACGGTTGCAGGGATCAGCTGACACAGATCGTTGGCAGAGGCTGGTTAGTTATTTAATGGTTTCGGTTTGGTTTATTTTATTTAAAACTTCAGTGCACGGTTGCAGGGATCAGCTGACACAGATCGCTGGCACAGGCTGGTTAGTTATTTAATGGTTTCAGCTTAGTTTATCTAAAACTTCAGTGCACGGTTGCAGGGATCAGCTGACACAGATCCCTGGCACAGGCTGGTTAGTTATTTAATGGTTTCAGCTTAGTTTATCTAAAACTTCAGTGCGCGGTTGCAGGGATCAGCTGACACAGATCGCTGTCACAGGCTGGTTAGTTATTTAATGGTTTCAGGTTAGTTTATTTGATCTAAGACTTCAGTGCATGGTCGCAAAGATCAGCTGACACAGATCCCTGACACACGCTGGTTAGTTATTTAATGGTTTCAACTTAGTTTATTTTCTCTAAAACTTCAGTCCACGTTCGCAGGGATCCGCTGACACAGATCGCTGGTTAGTTATTTAATGGTTTCAGCTTTGTTTATTTGATCTAAAACTTCAGTCCACGTTCGCAGGGATCAGCTGACACAGATCGCTGGCACAGATCCCTTGCACAGGCTGGTTAGTTATTTAATGGTTTCAACTTAGTTTATTTTATCTTAAACTTCAGTGCACGGTCGCAGGGATCCGCTGACACAGATCGCTGGTTAGTTATTTAATGGTTTCAGCTTTGTTTATTTGATCTAAAACTTCAGTGCACGGTTGCAGGGATCAGCTGACACAGATCGCTGGCACAGGCTGGTTAGTTATTTAATGGTTTTAACTTAGTTTATTTGATCTAAAACTTCAGTGCACGATTGCAGGGATCAGCTGAAACAGATCGCTGGTACAGGCTGGCTAGTTATTTAATGGTTTCAGCTTAGTTTATTTGATCTAAGACGTAAGTGCACGGTTGCAGGGATCAGCTGACACAGATCGCTGGCACAGGCTGGTTAGTTATTTAATGGTTTTAACTTAGTTTATTTGATCTAAAACTTCAGTGCATGATTGCAGGGATCAGCTGACACAGATCGCTGGTACAGGCTGGTTAGTTATTTAATGGTTTCAGCTTAGTTTATCTAAAACTTCAGTGCACGGTTGCAGGAATCAGCTGAAACAGATCGCTGGTACAGGCTGGTTAGTTATTTAATGGTTTCAGCTTAGTTTATTTGATCTAAAACTTCAGTGCACGGTTGCAGGGATCAGCTGACACAGATCGCTGGCACAGGCTGGTTACTTATTTAATGGTTTTAACTTAGTTTATTTGATCTAAAACTTCAGTGCACGATTGCAGGGATCAGCTGACACAGATCCCTTGCACAGGCTGATTAGTTATTTAATGGTTTCAACTTAGTTTATTTTATCTAAAACTTCAGTGCACGGTTGCAGGGATCAGCTGACACAGATCCCTTGCACAGGCTGGTTAGTTATTTAATGGTTTTAACTTAGTTTATTTGATCTAAAACTTCAGTGCACGATTGCAGGGATCAGCTGAAACAGATCGCTGGTACAGGCTGGCTAGTTATTTAATGGTTTCAGCTTAGTTTATCTAAAACTTCAGTGCACGGTTGCAGGGATCAGCTGACACAGATCGCTGGCACAGGCTGGTTAGTTATTTAATGGTTTTAACTTAGTTTATTTGATCTAAAACTTCAGTGCACGATTGCAGGGATCAGCTGAAACAGATCGCTGGTACAGGCTGGTTAGTTATTTAATGGTTTCAGCCAAGTTTATCTAAAACTTCAGTGCACGGTTGCAGGGATCAGCTGACACAGATCCCTTGCACAGGCTGATTAGTTATTTAATGGTTTCAACTTAGTTTATTTTATCTAAAACTTCAGTGCACGGTTGCAGGGATCAGCTGACACAGATCCCTTGCACAGGCTGGTTAGTTATTTAATGGTTTCAGCTTAGATTTTTTGATCTAAAACTTCAGTGCACGGTTGCAGGGATCAGCTGACACAGATCTCTGCCACAGGCTGGTTGGTTATTTAATGGTTTCAACTTAGTTTATTTTATCTTAAACTTCAGTGCACGGTTGCAGGGATCAGTTGACACAGATCGCTGGCACAGGCTGGTTAGTTATTTAATGGTTTCAACTTAGTTTATTTTCTCTAAAACTTCAGTGCACGGTTGCAGGGATCAGCTGACACAGATCGCTCGCACAGGCTGGTTGGTTATTTAATGGTTTCAGGTTAGTTTATTTGATCTAAGACTTCAGTGCACGTTCGCAAAGATCGGCTGAAACAGATCGCTGGCACAGGCTGGTTAGTTATTTAATGGTTTCAACTTAGTTTATTTTATCTTAAACTTCAGTGCACGGTTGCAGGGATCCGCTGACACAGATCGCTGGTTAGTTATTTAATGGTTTCAGCTTAGTTTATCTAAAACTTCAGTGCACGATTGCAGAGATCAGCTGAAACAGATCGCTGGCACAGGCTGGTTAGTTATTTAATGGTTTCAGCCAAGTTTATCTAAAACTTCAGTGCGCGGTTGCAGGGATCAGCTGACACAGATCCCTTGCACAGGCTGGTTAGTTATTGAATGGTTTCAGCTTAGTTTATTTGATCTAAAACTTCAGTGCACGGTTGCAGGGATCAGCTGACACAGATCTCTGGCACAGGCTGGTTGGTTATTTAATGGTTTCAGCTTAGTTTATTTGATCTAAAACTTCAGTGCACGGTAGCAGGGATCAGCTGACACAGATCTCTGGCACAGGCTGGTTAGTTATTTAATGGTTTCAGGTTAGTTTATTTGATCTAAGACGTAAGTGCACGGTTGCAGGGATCAGCTGACACAGATCGCTGGCACAGGCTGGTTAGTTATTTAATGGTTTCAACTTAGTTTATTTGATCTAAGACGTAAGTGCACGGTTGCAGGGATCAGCTGACACAGATCGCTGGCACAGGCTGGTTAGTTATTTAATGGTTTCAACTTAGTTTATCTAAAACTTCAGTGCATGGTTGCAGGGATCAGATGAAACAGATCGCTGGCACAGGCTGGTTAGTTATTTAATGGTTTCGGTTTGGTTTATTTTATCTAAAACTTCAGTGCACGGTTGCAGGGATCAGCTGACACAGATCGCTGGCACAGGCTGGTTAGTTATTTAATGGTTTCGGTTTGGTTTATTTTATCTAAAACTTCAGTGCACGGTTGCAGGGATCAGATGAAACAGATCGCTGGCACAGGCTGGTTAGTTATTTAATGGTTTCGGTTTGGTTTATTTTCTCTAAAAATTCAGTGCACGGTTGCAGGGATCAGCTGACACAGATCGCTGGCACAGGCTGGTTAGTTATTTAATGGTTTCAACTTAGTTTATTTTCTCTAAAACTTCAGTGCACGGTTGCAGGGATCAGCTGACACAGATCGCTGGCACAGGCTGGTTAGTTATTTAGTGGTTTCAGCTTAGTTTATTTGATCTAAAACTTCAGTGCACGGTTGCAGGGATCAGCTGACACAGATCGCTCGCACAGGCTGGTTAGTTATTTAATGGTTTCAGGTTAGTTTATTTGATCTAAGACTTCAGTGCACGTTCGCAAAGATCGGCTGAAACAGATCGCTGGCACAGATCCCTTGCACAGGCTGGTTAGTTATTTAATGGTTTCAACTTAGTTTATTTTATCTTAAACTTCAGTGCACGGTCGCAGGGATCCGCTGACACAGATCGCTGGTTAGTTATTTAATGGTTTCAGCTTAGTTTATTTTATCTAAAACTTCAGTGCACGGTCGCAGAGATCCGCTGACACAGATCGCTGGTTAGTTATTTAATGGTTTCAGCTTAGTTTATCTAAAACTTCAGTGCACGGTTGCAGGGATCAGCTGACACAGATCCCTGGCACAGGCTGGCTAGTTATTTAATGGTTTCAGCTTAGTTTATTTTATCTAAAACTTCAGTGCACGGTCGCAGTGATCAGCTGACACAGATCGCTGGTTAGTTATTTAATGGTTTCAGCTTAGTTTATCTAAAACTTCAGTGCACGGTTGCAGGGATCAGCTGACACAGATCCCTGGCACAGGCTGGCTAGTTATTTAATGGTTTCGGTTTGGTTTAGTTTATCTAAAACTTCAGTGCACGGTTGCAGGGATCAGCTGACACAGATCGCTGGCACAGGCTGGTTAGTTATTTAATGGTTTCGGTTTGGTTTATTTTATCTAAAACTTCAGTGCACGGTTGCAGGGATCAGCTGACACAGATCGCTGGCACAGGCTGGTTAGTTATTTAATGGTTTCGGTTTGGTTTAGTTTATCTAAAACTTCAGTGCACGGTTGCAGGAATCAGCTGACACAGATCGCTGGCACAGGCTGGTTAGTTATTTAATGGTTTCGGTTTGGTTTATTTTATCTAAAACTTCAGTGCACGGTTGCAGGGATCAGCTGACACAGATCCCTTGCACAGGCTGGTTAGTTATTTAATGGTTTCAACTTAGTTTATTTTCTCTAAAAATTCAGTGCACGGTTGCAGGGATCAGCTGACACAGATCTCTGGCACAGGCTGGTTGGTTATTTAATGGTTTCAGCTTAGTTTATTTGATCTAAAACTTCAGTGCACGGTTGCAGGGATCAGCTGACACAGATCTCTGGCACAGGCTGGTTAGTTATTTAATGGTTTCAGGTTAGTTTATTTGATCTAAGACTTCAGTGCATGGTCGCAAAGATCAGCTGACACAGATCCCTGGCACAGGCTGGTTAGTTATTTAATTGTTTCAGCTTACTTTATTTTCTGTAAAACTTCAGTGCACATTTGCAGGGATCAGCTAACACAGATCCCTGACACACGCTGGTTAGTTATTTAATGGTTTCAACTTAGTTTATTTTCTCTAAAAATTCAGTGCACGGTTGCAGGGATCAGTTGACAAAGATTCCTGGCACAGGCTGGTTAGTTATTTAATGGTTTCAACTTAGTTTATTTTCTCTAAAACTTCAGTGCACGGTTGCAGGGATCAGCTGACACAGATCGCTGGCACAGGCTGGTTAGTTATTTAGTGGTTTCAGCTTAGTTTATTTGATCTAAAACTTCAGTGCACGTTCGCAAAGATCAGCTGAAACAGATCGCTGGCACAGATCCCTTGCACAGGCTGGTTAGTTATTTAATGGTTTCAACTTAGTTTATTTTATCTTAAACTTCAGTGCAAGGTCGCAGGGATCCGCTGACACAGATCGCTGGTTAGTTATTTAATGGTTTCAGCTTAGTTTATTTTATCTAAAACTTCAGTGCACGGTCGCAGGGATCAGCTGACACAGACCGCTGGTTAGTTATTTAATGGTTTCAGCTTAGTTTATTTGATCTAAAACTTCAGTCCACGTTCGCAGGGATCAGCTGACCCAGATCGCTGGCACAGGCTGGTTAGTTATTTCGTGGTTTCAGCTTAGTTTATTTTGATCTAAGACTTCAGTGCACTTCCGCAAAGATCAGCTGACCCAGATCGCTGGCACAGGCTGGTTGGTTATTTAATGGTTTCAGCTTAGTTTATTTGATCTAAGACGTAAGTGCACGGTTGCAGGGATCAGCTGACACAGATCGCTGGCACAGGCTGGTTAGTTATTTCGTGGTTTCAGCTTAGTTTATTTTGATCTAAGACTTCAGTGCACATTCGCAAAGATCAGCTGAAACAGATCGCTGGCACAGGCTGGTTAGTTATTTAATGGTTTCAACTTAGTTTATCTAAAACTTCAGTGCACATTTGCAGGGATCAGCTGACACAGATCCCTGGCACAGGCTGGTTAGTTATTTAATGGTTTCAACTTAGTTTATCTAAAACTTCAGTGCACAGTTGCAGGGATCAGCTGACACAGATCCCTGGCACAGGCTGGTTAGTTATTTAATGGTTTCAGCTTAGTTTATCTAAAACTTCAGTGCACGGTTGCAGGGATCAGATGAAACAGATCGCTGGCACAGGCTGGCTAGTTATTTAATGGTTTCAGCTTAGTTTATCTAAAACTTCACTGCACGTTCGCAGGGATCAGCTGACACAGATTCCTGACACACGCTGGTTAGTTATTTAATGGTTTCAGCTTTGTTTATTTGATCTACAACTTCAGTCCACGTTCGCAGGGATCAGCTGACACAGATCTCTGGCACAGCCTGGTTGGTTATTTAATGGTTTCAGGTTAGTTTATTTGATCTAAGACTTCAGTGCATGGTCGCAAAGATCAGCTGACACAGATCCCTGGCACAGGCTGGTTAGTTATTTAATTGTTTCAGCTTACTTTATTTTCTGTAAAACTTCAGTGCACAGTTGCAGGGATCAGCTAACACAGATCCCTGGCACAGGCTGGTTAGTTATTTAATGGTTTTAACTTAGTTTATTTGATCTAAAACTTCAGTGCACGGTTGCAGGGATCAGCTGACACAGATCGCTGGCACAGGCTGGTTAGTTATTTAGTGGCTTCAGCTTAGTTTATTTGATCTAAAACTTCAGTGCACGGTCACAGTGATCAGCTGACACAGATCGTTGGCACAGGCTGGTTAGTTATTTAATGGTTTCAACTTAGTTTATCTAAAACTTCAGTGCACGGTTGCAGGAATCAGCTGACACAGATCCCTGGCACAGGCTGGTTAGTTATTTAATTGTTTCAGCTTACTTTATTTTATCTAAAACTTCAATGCACGGTTGCAGGGATCAGCTGACACAGATCGCTGGCACAGGCTGGTTAGTTATTTAATGGTTTCAGCTTAGTTTATCTAAAACTTCAGTGCACGGTTGCAGGGATCAGATGAAACAGATCGCTGGCACAGGCTGGTTAGTTATTTAATGGTTTCGGTTTGGTTTATTTTATCTAAAACTTCAGTGCACGGTTGCAGGGATCAGCTGACACAGATCGCTGGCACAGGCTGGTTAGTTATTTAATGGTTTCAGCTTAGTTCATCTAAAACTTCAGTGCACGGTTGCAGGGATCAGATGAAACAGATCGCTGGCACAGGCTGGCTAGTTATTTAATGGTTTCAGCTTAGTTTATTTGATCTAAGACTTCAGTGCATGGTCGCAAAGATCAGCTGACACAGATCCCTGACACACGCTGGTTAGTTATTTAATGGTTTCAACTTAGTTTATTTGATCTAAAACTTCAGTCCACGTTCGCAGGGATCAGCTGACACAGATCGCTGGCACAGATCCCTTGCACAGGCTGGTTAGTTATTTAATGGTTTCAACTTAGTTTATTTTATCTTAAACTTCAGTGCACGGTCGCAGGGATCCGCTGACACAGATCGCTGGTTAGTTATTTAATGGTTTCAGCTTTATTTATTTGATCTAAAACTTCAGTGCACGGTTGCAGGGATCAGCTGACACAGATCGCTGGCACAGGCTGGTTAGTTATTTAATGGTTTCAGCTTAGTTTATTTGATCTAAGACGTAAGTGCACGGTTGCAGGGATCAGCTGAAACAGATCGCTGGTACAGGCTGGCTAGTTATTTAATGGTTTCAGCTTAGTTTATCTAAAACTTCAGTGCACGGTTGCAGGAATCAGCTGAAACAGATCGCTGGTACAGGCTGGTTAGTTATTTAATGGTTTCAGCTTAGTTTATTTGATCTAAAACTTCAGTGCACGGTTGCAGGGATCAGCTGACACAGATCCCTGGCACAGGCTGGTTACTTATTTAATGGTTTTAACTTAGTTTATTTGATCTAAAACTTCAGTGCACGATTGCAGGGATCAGCTGAAACAGATCGCTGGTACAGGCTGGTTAGTTATTTAATGGTTTCAGCCAAGTTTATCTAAAACTTCAGTGCACGGTTGCAGGGATCAGCTGACACAGATCCCTTGCACAGGCTGGTTAGTTATTTAATGGTTTTAACTTAGTTTATTTGATCTAAAACTTCAGTGCACGATTGCAGGGATCAGCTGAAACAGATCGCTGGTACAGGCTGGCTAGTTATTTAATGGTTTCAGCTTAGTTTATCTAAAACTTCAGTGCACGGTTGCAGGGATCAGCTGACACAGATCGCTGGCACAGGCTGGTTAGTTATTTAATGGTTTTAACTTAGTTTATTTGATCTAAAACTTCAGTGCACGATTGCAGGGATCAGCTGAAACAGATCGCTGGTACAGGCTGGTTAGTTATTTAATGGTTTCAGCTTAGTTTATTTGATCTAAAACTTCAGTGCACGGTTGCAGGGATCAGCTGACACAGATCCCTGGCACAGGCTGGTTACTTATTTAATGGTTTTAACTTAGTTTATTTGATCTAAAACTTCAGTGCACGATTGCAGGGATCAGCTGAAACAGATCGCTGGTACAGGCTGGTTAGTTATTTAATGGTTTCAGCCAAGTTTATCTAAAACTTCAGTGCACGGTTGCAGGGATCAGCTGACACAGATCCCTTGCACAGGCTGATTAGTTATTTAATGGTTTCAACTTAGTTTATTTGATCTAAAACTTCAGTGCACGGTTGCAGGGATCAGCTGACACAGATCCCTTGCACAGGCTGGTTAGTTATTTAATGGTTTCAGCTTAGATTTTTTGATCTAAAACTTCAGTGCACGGTTGCAGGGATCAGCTGACACAGATCGCTGGCACAGGCTGGTTAGTTATTTCGTGGTTTCAGCTTAGTTTATTTTGATCTAAGACTTCAGTGCACGGTTGCAGGGATCAGCTGACACAGATCGCTGGCACAGGCTGGTTAGTTATTTCGTGGTTTCAGCTTAGTTTATTTTGATCTAAGACTTCAGTGCACGTTCGCAAAGATCAGCTGAAACAGATCGCTGGCACAGGCTGGTTAGTTATTTAATTGTTTCAGCTTAGTTTATCTAAAACTTCAGTCCACGTTCGCAGGGATCAGCTGACACAGATCGCTGGCACAGGCTGGTTAGTTATTTAGTGGTTTCAGCTTAGTTTATTTGATCTAAAACTTCAGTGCACGATTGCAGGGATCAGCTGAAACAGTTAAAAGAGCAGTTACGTCACCATGAATCTGTGGACAGGTAATATCCATATTTTGATTTATGATGTTCTGGAGTTAAATGGGAACCAAAGCATATTTTCAAAGGTGTTATATGCTATAAAATACTTTGAAAAATTAGGTGAGGGAAATGAAAAAGACATTTTTCTATGTTTGAGTCACAGTAACTTTGACATAGTAACATCTGCAGTAATATTTACAGCTCTGATGACATCTCACCAGCGTTAGCTTTATTTTGACACCAAGACTGTTTACACAGAGTTTGTAATTGCAGAGAAATACATTTATTTTGGTCATTTCATTTTGGAGCAGGAAGCTCACCCTTCTTGTTATACCCTTTAGATGAATACAGAGTTTTTTAATTAAATACATATTCTTTAAATAATGTTCCCTTTTATAAAAAGTAGGATCATTAAAAAAACAAAACATTTATTATAGCTCTGTCACGCAGAAAAAAGCTGTCTTTTTTCTGTGGTCTGTTATATAACATTAGGGGTGTTCGTGGCAATTAACTTTTTAATCGACTAAGCAGGTCAAGTAAGAAACACTTAAATATTAAGTTACATTTGAAAACTGTTTAAAAATATATATATATCCCCATTCCACATTCCAGAATGTCATGTGACAACCTGATTGGCTTAGGAGTGATGATGTCACAAGGAAGTTTTTCCTTAAATAGGGGTGACAAACAGCAATTTTTAGTTCGTTACTTCGCAGCCTTCGTGTTCGCAGCTTTCAAACGTTCACTACAGAAACATTCGGAAACCTCTCAGAGTCATCGGATACAAACGCCAGCATGTATCCAAGATTACGGCAACCGAGACAAAACGATTACGCCGCCTCTCCTTCCTTGCGTGGCCGGCCAACTTCTCCAAATGGCCTCTTATCCACCCAAAGGGCATTACAGGAGAGTAGGAGTGAAAACAACCATCTCCAGAACAAAATTCAACAACTTGAAAAAGAAAAAGTTCACCTGGAGAAGAAGTGCTTACAAATGGAAGCACAAAACAAACACCTGGAAGAAACACTACAGCGCCAGCCCGACATCAACATTATTAATGAGGGCTGGGGGATCAAGTTTGCTCAAGCCAGAGAGCAGATTGTATTCCTCATCAAAGAAAACAAGCAAAAGAGCGCTGAAGTGAAAGAAATGTCCGAGCAGCTTCAAGGCAGGAAAGCCACGATTGATAAGCTAGAGTGGGATCTCCAATACATGGACCAACAGAATCACCTGCTCCAAAGAAAGCTTGATGAAGCTGAAGAAAAAAATAAAGACCTTCTTCAAGAGAAGGCGCAACAGCAAGAAAGACTGTCAGAAGAAAAGTGCACTATCAAGGACTTTGAGAGTAAAAATCAAAAGTTGCAAGGATTCTGTAATGAACTGAAGGTCAAAACAAGTGAGCTGCAGGGAGAAAAGGAAACTCTGGAAAAACGATGCTCACAGATGCAAAAAAGGATCGATCAAATGGCCAAAAACAACTCAGAGCTCATTAAGGGGATATTGTTGGAATTCAACAACTTGAAGCGGGAAAACACAGAAATGCAGGCGCAAAAGCAAGACAAAATGCATGAAGACCTGCAGTGTACGCTCCGCGACACCCAGAAAAGAAATGAGCAGCTAGAAGGCCTGCACAAAGAAGATCAAGTGAGAAATGCAGACCTGCAGAAGGCAAAGCTGACACAGGAGGCAACATCCAAAGAGCTCAAAGAACAGCTTGAAGAAACACGAGCAACATTAGAACAGGTGGAACAAACATGCAAGAAACTTGAGGAGCAAAACACCGAAACCATCCATGAGTTGAGAACCCTCATCCTGGAGAAAAAGGGGCTCGTGGAAAAGTCCATGAAAAAGAAGAAAAGATTCTTCAGCTTTTTCCGGAAGAGGGACAATACTGCTTCTTCAACTGATGTAGCCTCGTCTTGCTCCACCTCTGTTCACCCCCCCAACCAGTCCCGGCAGTTGACTGCCCCCTCCTGAGCCTGGTTCTGCCGGAGGTTTCTGCCCGTTTAAAGGCAGTTTTTCCTCCCCACTGTCGCCTAGTGCTTGCTCAGAGGGGATTGTTGGGGTTTCTCTCCTCTGCCTTGTTTCTTTATTTACTTGTTAACTTTTTGCTCTTACTTCATTTAACCTTGTTTCTTTATTTACTTGTTAACTTTTTGCTCTTACTTCATTTAACCTTGTTTCTTTATTTACTTGTTAACTTTTTGTTCTTACCTCATTTAACCTTGTTTCTTTATTTACTTGTTAACTTTTTGCTCTTACTTCATTTAACCTTGTTTCTTTATTTACTTGTTAACTTTTTGTTCTTACTTCATTTAACCTTGTTTCTTTATTTACTTGTTAACTTTTTGTTCTTACCTCATTTAACCTTGTTTCTTTATTTACTTGTTAACTTTTTGTTCTTACCTCATTTAACCTTGTTTCTTTATTTACTTGTTAACTTTTTGCTCTTACTTCATTTAACCTTGTTTCTTTATTTACTTGTTAACTTTTTGTTCTTACCTCATTTAACCTTGTTTCTTTATTTACTTGTTAACTTTTTGTTCTTACTTCATTTAACCTTGTTTCTTTATTTACTTGTTAACTTTTTGTTCTTACCTCATTTAACCTTGTTTCTTTATTTGCTTGTTAACTTTTTGCTCTTACTTCATTTAACCTTGTTTCTTTATTTGCTTGTTAACTTTTTGCTCTTACTTCATTTAACCTTGTTTCTTTATTTACTTGTTAACTTTTTGTTCTTACCTCATTTAACCTTGTTTCTTTATTTACTTGTTAACTTTTTGCTCTTACTTCATTTAACCTTGTTTCTTTATTTACTTGTTAACTTTTTGTTCTTACTTCATTTAACCTTGTTTCTTTATTTACTTGTTAACTTTTTGTTCTTACCTCATTTAACCTTGTTTCTTTATTTACTTGTTAACTTTTTGTTCTTACCTCATTTAACCTTGTTTCTTTATTTACTTGTTAACTTTTTGCTCTTACTTCATTTAACCTTGTTTCTTTATTTACTTGTTAACTTTTTGTTCTTACCTCATTTAATCTTGTTTCTTTATTTACTTGTTAACTTTTTGTTCTTACCTCATTTAACCTTGTTTCTTTATTTACTTGTTAACTTTTTGTTCTTACCTCATTTAACCTTGTTTCTTTATTTGCTTGTTAACTTTTTGTTCTTACCTCATTTAACCTTGTTTCGTTATTTACTTGCTTGTTTAACTTTTTTTTCAACTTATCTAACAAAATAAAACAGTTGAATTTATCCTTTGAGTATTGTTCATCTAATCTTTGCAGAGTTTTTCCAAAACACTTTCAAACATTCAGATCTGTCTTTCATTTTCTTCTTGAAACCTCATGAACGGTGACCTAAAAACTCTGGAACATGGTTTGAAACACTGAAATTGTTTCAGCTGAAACTGGCAAAGTCATACGTGCGTGTGTGTGTGTCACAGGTGATATGGTGTCACTAGTCCGGTCATCATGTTTAGGCTCATTCACGCCAAAATGATTTAGGCTAAATCTTTAAAACAGTGTCATTGCACACACTTTTCAATCACACAAATGCAGGATTAACTATTTGCAGTATCTTATCTGATTTATTATGAGAATGTCATGCCTGATCATTTGTACCCACACCATCAAAAATGGGGGCAAAAGGGAGGAGATCGCGTTTAATCGATTATAACACGAGGTCAGAAATATAAGTGCTGACATGAGTAGTGTCCACAGAAACCTCTGAGTCTCAGCTAAAAGCTCATGTAAACCATTTCTACAAACACCAAACAAAGCAAAGACACCAAACAGTTAAAAGAGCAGTTACGTCACCATGAATCTGTGGACAGGTAATATCCATATTTTGATTTATGATGTTCTGGAGTTAAATGGGAACCAAAGCATATTTTCAAAGGTGTTATATGCTATAAAATACTTTGAAAAATTAGGTGAGGGAAATGAAAAAGACATTTTTCTATGTTTGAGTCACAGTAACTTTGACATAGTAACATCTGCAGTAATATTTACAGCTCTGATGACATCTCACCAGCGTTAGCTTTATTTTGACACCAAGACTGTTTACACAGAGTTTGTAATTGCAGAGAAATACATTTATTTTGGTCATTTCATTTTGGAGCAGGAAGCTCACCCTTCTTGTTATACCCTTTAGATGAATACAGAGTTTTTTAATTAAATACATATTCTTTAACCCTTTAAGACCTACCATAGAACCAAGTCTGCCAGAGCTTATATTATATTTTTACATGCTGTGGTGCCATTTTTGGGAGCATTTCAAGTTGCTATACATCAATACAACCATTATAGTCCAGATTTTAATAATATGTATTCATTAAGTGCATAGTAATTACATAAATTGCAAAAAAGTGCAATAAACTATAAAAACATTGAAAATTGTTTTTGCTTTTTTAACATATATTTCTAGTTAGAGACATTTAAGAGGCTTATTCCTCAAAACTGTGAATGCAAAAAAGTTGCACAAAATAGTTTCCTACCACAGGAAATTTATTTTGAGTGTCTTCATAGTTTTATTTTTGAAATACACCAATTTTTATACACTGCAGGAAAAACGAAAATAAATATTATACTGCAAATTTGCAAAAAAGCAGCATGTGCATCAAAATAAACTATTTCCAGCAGTGCAATATGAGTCCTAAGCATCCCAGAAACGACACAGAAAGTCATAAAGTCAAAGATAACTTTTAAAAACAGCAGTATAGGCCCTGAGGCCCTGATGGTAAAAAAAAACTACATTTCCGCAAAAATGACGTCACTTCCGGTTTCGGGCAGGTAATGGCGGACATGCAAAAGTTCGCGCTGACGTCTATTCCAACGTAGGAAGTGTTATGAACAGCTGATCGGATCGGCAAAGCGTGTTTCTGGAATATTACACTCAACAAAAATATAAACGCAACACCTTTGTTACTGCTCCCATTCCCCATGGGATGGACGTAGAGACCTAAAATTCATTCCAGATACACAATATAACCATCCCTCCCAAACAGTGGTCACAAATCAGTCCAAATGTGTGGTAGTGGGCACATCTGCTATATTGAGATAATCCATCCCACCTCACAGGTGTGCCACATCAGGATGCTGATCTGACATCATGAGTAGTGCACAGGTGTACCTCAGACTGCCCACAACAAAAGGCCACCCTGGAATGTGCAGTTTTTTGCGCTATTGGGGGGTCTGGGGACCCAGAACCGGTCAGTATCTGGTGTGACCACCATTTGCCTCATGCAGTGCAACACATCGTCGCATGGAGTCTATCAGATTGTCAATTGTGGCCTGTGGAATGTTGGTCCACTCCACTTCAATGGCTGTGAGAGGTTGTTGGATATTCGTGGGAACTGGTACACGCTGTCGTATACGCCGGTCAAGCACATCCCGAACATGCTCAATGGGTGACATGTCCGGTGAGTATGCTGGCCATGCAAGAACTGGGACATTCTCAGCTGCCATCTGCCCTGAACAATGTGAACCATGATTCATCCGTGAAGCGCACACCTCTCCAACGTGCCAGACGCCATCGAATGTGAGCATTTGCCCACACAAGTCTGTTACGGCGACGAGCTGGAGTCAGGTCAAGACCCCGATGAGGACGACGGGCATGCAGTTGAGCGTCCCTGAGACGGTTTCTGACAGTTTGTGCAGAAATTGTTTGGTTGTGCAAACCAATTGTTCCAGCAGCTGTCTGGGTGGCTGGTCTCAGACGATCTTGGAGGTGAACCTGCTGGATGTGGAGGTCCTGGGCTGGTGTGGTTACACGAGGTCTGCGGTTGTGAGGCCGGTTGGATGTGCTGCCATATTCTCTGAAACGCCTGTGGAGACGGCTTATGGTTGAGAAATGAACATTCAATGCACGGGCGACAGATCTGGTTGACATTCCTGCTGTCAGCATGGCAATTGCACGCTCCCTCATTGCTTGTGGCATTTTGCTGTGAGACAAAACTGCACATTCCAGGGTGGCCTTTTGTTGTGGGCAGTCTGAGGTACACCTGTGCACTACTCATGATGTCAGATCAGCATCCTGATGTGGCACACCTGTGAGGTGGGATGGATTATCTCAATATAGCAGATGTGCCCACTACCACACATTTGGACTGATTTGTGACCACTGTTTGGGAGGGATGGTTATAATGTGTATCTGGAATGAATTTTAGGTCTCTACGTCCATCCCATGGGGAATGGGAGCAAAAACAAAGGTGTTGCGTTTATATTTTTGTTGAGTGTATAATGAAGCCTTTTCAAAATGTCAATTACCCAAGACTTTGTCCGAAGCTACTATTTGTTTAATCTTGAAAAAGGACAAGGATCCTCTGTTGTGCAGCAGTTACAGACCAATTTCTCTTTTAAATATTGATTTTAAAATACTATCTAAAATCCTCGCACTTAGGCTTCAACGTGTTCTGCCACAAATTATCGCCTCTGACCAGACGGGATTTATGGCCGGCAGGCACTCGTATGACAATTCAAGACGCCTCTTGAATATTATCCATACATCGTGCAACTCAATTCCAGAGGTTGTGGTATCTCTTGACGCGGAGAAAGCTTTCGACCGCGTCGAGTGGAGCTTCCTCTATGAGGTGATGGATAGGTTTGGCTTAGGGGCTGACTTTATTCTCTGGGTTAAGGTACTATATTCCTCGCCATCCACCTGTATTCGTACTAACAACAACTTGTCTTTGCCTTTTCCACTTGAGAGGGGCACTAGGCAAGGGTGCCCTCTCTCACCCCTCCTATTCGCCATTGCTATCGAGCCTCTTGCAATATGGCTGCGTTCAGAGGATAGATTTAAAGGCATTACAAGGTTTGGTGTGACCCACAAACTCTCCCTTTATGCAGATGACTTGCTCCTGTACATTTCTGACCCTCTAAACTCATTCCCGGTGCTGTTTGACATACTGGACCAATATGGTACACTGTCAGGATATAAGCTCAATTATCAAAAAAGTGAGTTGCAATCCCTCAATTCCCTGGTCAGAGCTCTTCCCCACTCAATAGAGCCTTTTAAGTGGACAGAAACCGGATTTAGATATTTGGGGGTTTTTATTTCCTCTTCTATACATAAAATGATGAGGGAGAATTTTCTATCCCTACTAGAAAATGTTGGGAAAGATTGTGACCGTTGGACTTCTCCACCATTGTCAGTGGCAGGGAGAGTTAACCTGATAAAGATGAGTGTCCTCCCAAAATTCTTGTATCTTTTTCAACATGTCCCGATTCTTCTTCCCAAGGCATTTTTTGACAATTTAGAAAAGATTCTGTCACATTTCATATGGGGAGGGAAACAAGCTAGAATTCGCAAGTCTATTCTTCAATCCTCTAAAACTGACGGTGGTCTTGGTCTGCCCAATCTTAGACACTACTATTGGGCAGCTAACATACAAAAACTTTTATATTGGGTTCATAACGACCCCCCTGCACCAGCCTGGGTACAAATGGAAACTGCATCTAGCTGTTACTCATTATCATCACTACTCAGCTCACCACTCCCTTTTTCTCCAACCCTTGTTGGGGATAATCCAATAGCTAAGGAAACTGTAACTATTTGGCCTTTATCAAAAAATTTTAATTTTGCACCTTCGAACACTGATGTGGCCTTTAGCAGTTGGAAAGATAACGGACTTAGGACTGTTAAGGACTTGTACAGTCAGGACACCTTTCTATCTTTTGCTGACCTATCGTCTAAATACAACCTGCCTAATTCCAACTTTTTTCGTTATCTTCAGGCTAGAAATTTTGTAAAAACGCAGTTCCCTCACTTTCCCAATCGGCCTCCAGAAACAAATCTGGATATCATCCTGCAGACGAACCCTCATCAAAACAGACTGATATCAGCCTTGTATAAAATACTAGATGCTTTGGTCCCCAAATCCATTTCTCATATTAAGCTGAGATGGGAGGAAGAGCTAATGACAACCCTGCCAGAACAGCAGTGGGATTCTGCTTTGAAATTGATTCACTCGTCCTCAATTTGTGCTCATCATGCTTTGATTCGGTGCAAGGTGGTCTATAAACTACACTATACAAACGCAAAATTATCTAAAATCTATCCAACCATTAGTGATGCCTGTAGCAGATGCGGACTATCACCTGCCAACCATGTCCACATGTTTTGGTCTTGTTCGAAACTGAGTGCATTTTGGAGGAATATATTCGACACATATGGAGGGACATATGTGTCCCTCCATATGTGTCCCTCCTAACAGTCTTGTGGCGGGTCTGTTAGGAGGGACAGTCTGGCCACAAGCATATGGCCAGACTGTCCCTCCTAACCCACTCTCCGCAATTTTTGGCATTCCTCCCGACTTGAACTTATCTGGTCCCCTCAAACAGGCCCTAGCCTTTACCACTTTACTGGCCCGGAGGCTTATTCTGTTGAAGTGGAAGCTTCCCCACCCCCCAACTCATGATCATTGGGTGAGAGATGTACTTTTTAACTTAAAGTTGGAAAAACTTAGATTCTCTCTAAAAGGTTCTATTAGGGACTTTAACAAAATTTGGAAATCATTTCTCTTGCTGGTGGACACCATTACTTTACTTCCTGAGTCTGAAGTGAACTGAGCGAAGTTACATTATAATGTTTGTTTGTTTTTTGTTGTTGTTTTTGTGTGTGTGCGTGTGGGCAGAGACTGGTTCTCTGCTGTGTTTTGTCTAGTGTGGACCTGGTAGGGGGAGAATTCGGGTTGGGGGGTTGGAGGGTATAATGGGCATACCACTGTTCTGAAATCAAGATTGACTTTGCTGTTGCTAACTTTGTATTGTTTTGTTGTTTGTTTGTTTGTATTGCATTGTTGAAATCAATAAAACAAAGTTGGAACGAAAAAGCAACAGAAGAGTGAAAACGTTTCCTGTTTCTAGAAAGATCTTTCAGCTCATAGCTGCTCACAGACTGTATTTACAAGTGACAAACTGCAACTCTACAGTACATCTACAGTATATATCAAATATATTCTGTATTCAAATCTATTGAGTGATGTTTGAAAGTCTTTCCAGGTGAGTTTGATCCAGGAGGGTCTGAAGCCAGAGTCAGACAGAGACTGTGCAGAGACTGTAGAAGGACAGAGCAGCAGCAGAGCAGTCCAGATACACTGATGATCCTCTGTCAGATCCAGAGGGACACACAGGGATGATGCTGGACTCTACATTGTGTCTGACAGTGGAGCTGTTCTCAGAGCAGTTCACTCTGCAGCACTGACAGTCATCTGCACTTCTTCTCATTCCTCTGTCAGTCACTGCTGGATGAAGCTCTCCTCTCCACCTCCCAGTAACATGGCCCAGTCAGAGCGTCTCTACACACAAGCTGCTGCTGCTTCAACCTCTCTGGATCATCAGGACACAGCTCCTCCTCTCTCAGCACACACACCGTCCTGTTTACCATCATGTCCACCACCTGCAGAGAGAAGAAGGAAGAGCAGAGGAGATAAACGAGTGTTTCCAGAGACTCTTCATCAGCTGTCAGTCAGTGATGCAGCACATCCAGTATAAAGAGCAGCAGGGACTTCAGTGCTGGGACTGTACTAGGACTCATTGTTGCTTCACTTTTTCTAATCTTTGGATTTTTATTGAAGTTGATGAAAATGTTTTTCCCTCCTAGTTTGAGTTTGGACTTTCATTCATTAGAAGAACCTTGGTGTGTCCACTCTGAGCTCTGTAGGAACCCCAACAACAAGCCCAACAATCCAGATGGACGGTTCCAGCTGTTAACTGGAGGAATTCCATCCAAACATCTGCTCTCACTAAATTCTTCCTGTGTTCTTCACTGCTTTAAACTTGGAAATGAATGCAGTCATTGGTCTGCGTGCTGCTTTGTTCAGAGAGCTGATTGGCTGTTGACAGCGTTTGATCAGAGCGTGTCAGCCGTTACTATGGTGACCATAAAGGTCAGAAACAGGAAGTGTTTGTGTCCAATCCTGAAGCCTGTCACCATTCTCCTCTCACAGCTTCACTGAGAAGCGGCAGCTTTACAGGAAACACTGGATCTTTGTTTCATACTGACTGTGTTTAGTACAATACTGCTGACAGCACCACCCACTCACTCCATCACTCTACTGACCTCAGAGTCTCCAGTCTGTAGTCTGGACTCTGCTGAAGATCAGACAGCTGCTTCACTCCTGAATACTCCAGGTTGTTCCAGCTCAGGTCCAGGATCTTTGACAAACCACAGCTCCTCAATCTGTATAAAGAATGAAAGATGTAAGTTTATTAGACAAAGTGTGAGCTTGAAATCATTCAGTGTTTCATCATCTGTTCAGAGCTGAAGAAGGTTCAGAAAGTAGAAGTTTAGAAAATGGAAACTCCAAACAGCTGAAGCCAACAGGAAGCAGCTTCAAACAGGAAACTGTGCAGAGTTTCAGACTATATGTCCTGATGCAGCCAGTTGGATTTTGGAGATTTGAATCTCTGTTCTGTGACTAAGTCCTTGAATCATTTCTTCCAGTTGGTCCAACAAGACAGACTAAGTGTTGGACATGTGTTGTGGCTCCATTAGGGGAGCTTCTAAATGTGATGCACTGTTCAAATCACGATTAAAAACCCACTTATTCAATCTTGCCTTTCCCTCTAGTTAATATTTCTTTTATGATTTTATATCACGCACTTTTATGCTCATTTAAATTCTTGTTTGCTCTGTACCTGTTGCTTTCCTATGTATTAGTGACAGTTATCTGCTTGCATATTTAGTACTTGCTTTGGTCCTATTTCTATTATCCTCCTCATATACTCTATTTTATTTGTTAAGCACCTTGGCATACCCTTGGTTTTTAAGTGTGCTTTATAAATAAAGTTTATTATTATTATTATGATGTGATGGCCCCTCTGGGTCTGTCAGGTCACAGGACTGAAGAGAGCTCAAACTGGGCACACAGTTGTTCCAGTCTGGACCAAAGACTCTATACTGGGACTGAGGGACTGCTTTGACTGCACCCACTGGGACTTTTTAAAGGCTCATGTTCTCACTTAGATCATCGATTTCTACTTACATTTCTTTCTGGGAAAAATGGGAATTACTTTGAAAACAGGAAGTATTTTCCCCAATAAGCAGCCCTGGATTAGTAAATCACTCCAACATGTTCTCAGGCAGAAGAAGCTGTCTTGTTATGAGGGAGAGAAGAAAAAGATTGAGGCACAGAAACTTGTTGAAAGAGAGATAAAGCAGCTAAAATCAGGTGTAAAAGTAAAGCAGAGGATGAGCTGAATAAAGGACACTCAAGGCTGGCTTGGAAAGGAATGAAGTCCATGGTGGGGATGCAGAACAAGGAGCAAAGATGAATGTGATGCTGAATCAGCAGAAGACTTGGACTCATTTGATTCCAGCTTTGATATCATTGATTTCAATGAAGAGCTTTGTGATTGTAGCAAAGGGCTGGTAGCTCTGAGAGTCCCACTGATGAGGCGTTTGTGTGGAAATCTCTTATTGGGACCAAAGAGCAGCACAACTTTCACATCATATTCATCTCAGCACAACTAAAACATGCTGACTGACCTCAGAGTTTCAAGTCCACATCCTGGACTCTCCAGGAAACCACACAGATGCTTCACTCCTGAATCCTGCAGCTTGTTGTTCCAGCTCAGGTGCAGCTGTCTCAGATGGGAGGGGTTGGACTTCAGTGCTGCTGCCAGATAATCACAGCTGATCTCTGACAAACCACAGTAACTCAATCTGTATAAAGAATGAAAGATGTAAGTTTATTAGACAAAGTGTGAGCTTGAAATCATTCAGTGTTTCATCATCTGTTCAGAGCTGAAGAAGGTTCAGAATGTAGAAGTTTAGAAAATGGAAACTCCAAACAGCTGAAGCCAACAGGAAGCAGCTTCAAACAAACACAACAAGAGAAAAAACTCTGAATGTTTCACATTAAAGTCATACATTTATCATAAAAACAGGACAAAGACTTGAAAAAGTCGTGTTTTTCCTTCCAGGAACCACAAGGCTTCACTTTTAAAGGTGAAGTGTGAAAGAAATGGACATATTTGAAGTCCAACACCTTTTTCCAGTCACATTATTAAAGCAGACAAACTACAAGCTCATTTTCATTCCAACAAGTCATCTTCTGACCTGGACTAACAACACTGGTCTCTATGTGCAGCTGGCTGTGAGACCAGTGCTCAGGGAGCGTCTACAAAGTGCAACACTGAAAGAACATCACACACTCATTTGCTTCCAGCATTTTCACACAAACATCTACTGTCATTATTGTCACCAAACTCTGTGGATCCTTTATTGCAAATTCAAATGGGATCAAATGGTCACACAAAAGAGGGTTATGAGGAAATATGATGAAATGTTGTGTATTAGCAGCAAGTTATTGAATCATTTTCCTCAGAAACCAAACAAAATGATTGACAAACATGTTTTTACAAACTCAGTGTTGGACTTGGATCAGCAGGATAAGCTGATGTTTAAAGGCAGTTGAGTCTCGCTGTATGAGAGTCCAGTTATTACTCAATATTTATGGATGATGTTCTTTCAGTGTTGCACTTTGTAGACGCTCCCTGAGCCTCACAGCCAGCTGCTCATGAACCAGCTGACATTACCCAGCATTAGAGGCGGCTGTAAAAAAATGGATTTTCCTATTTAAATGGTTTTAATTTGAATAAAGCGATGTTGATTCATTCAATCCTGAATCGATTTTTAATATAAATGTATTTTGCCAGAATCTCAGGTTAAAGCTCCCAAAAGTATTTCAACAACAAGCAAACAGATAAAACAGTAAATGAGAGCAGCTAAACACACAAAGATGGAAACACAGAGCGTGGATCGTTCACTCGACGGCACGTACACGGACACGCCGTCGGGGCTGAAAGTGGACAGCTCACAGATCCTGAAGCTGCAGGTTTCATCTGTCTCCAACCAAAACTGACTGAACCAGCAGCAGAAGAAGATCCAAACTACGCTTTACGTTTGATGAACATCGTCATGAATTCTCTCTGACTTTGACGTTTACTTCCTGCACAGCTCTTTCTCTCTCAGTGTACTTCAAGAACAGTTTACCTTCAAAAATCTGTTTCCTGCATTATTCACTGCTTATTACGCACCAGTCTGCTGTTGTGTTCACTGCTGTCGGCCTCCCAAAACAAAGCCTCATTTCTGCTGTTCAATACTGAAGAAATGTAAACCTTTTAAAATGATGACAGATTACAAACTCTCAGCTGTGTCTGTAATCAAACCTCTGTAACTTTGCTTCACTTCAGCAGCATCAGCTCATGTTCACATGTTGATTCATGGTTTGCTTCAGTTTTTGATGGACTGCAGAATATTTTGAAGGTTATCTGCTATAAAAAGCCAGAACAGGAAAATCTGCTTCATGTGTTTCTGTTTGATCCTCAGTGACTTTGACACAAAGGCCTCTGCTGTGATGATCACACCTCTGATCAAGTCTCACAGTGTCAGCTTTGTTTTTATACATATGGATATGTGCTGATAAATGATCAGAATTATAATATTTCCCACTGTCTGCTGTGTGCCGTGACCTTTGACCTGCTAAAGACAGTCAGCTGTGGATTATTCATTGTTGTGTCTGATACTTAGAACTGTGAGGAAGAACACTACACAGTTAATCAGGGTCCCCTCTCTCTGAATCAGGAAAGGTGGGCAGGCCGCGTGTGGGCCGCGGGCCATACGTTGAGTCTCACTGTTTGAAATGTGAACATTGTTCTGCTGCAGTCAATGGACTAAACCAGAGAAGAAGAAAACAGACTTTACCATGAAGATCCTCAGTGTGGATCAGTATAATATCAGCCTGATGTCTGCAGTTTAGTGTCAGCACAACTTTCACATCATATTCATCTCAGCACAACTAAAACATGCTGACTGACCTCAGAGTTTCAAGTCCACATCCTGGACTCTCCAGGAAACCACACAGATGCTTCACTCCTGAATCCTGCAGCTTGTTGTTGGAGCTCAGCTCCAGCTGTCTCAGATGGGAGGGGTTGGACTTCAGTGCTGCTGCCAGATAATCACAGCTGATCTCTGACAAACCACAGCTCCTCAATCTGTATAAAGAATGAAAGATGTAAGTTTATTAGACAAAGTGTGAGCTTGAAATTATTCAGTGTTTCATCATCTGTTCAGAGCTGAAGAAGGTTCAGAATGTAGAAGTTTAGAAAATGGAAACTCCAAACAGCTGAAGCCAACAGGAAGCAGCTTCAAACAAACACAACAAGAGAAAAAACTCTGAATGTTTCACATTAAAGTCGTACATTTCTCATAAAAAAAGGTCAAAGACTTGAAAAAGTCGTGTTTTTCCTTCCAGGAACCACAAGGCTTCACTTTTAAAGGTGAAGTGTGAAAGAAATGGACATATTTGAAGTCCAACACCTTTTTCCAGTCACATTATTAAAGCAGACAAACTACAAGCTCATTTTCATTCCAACAAGTCATCTTCTGACCTGGACTAACAACACTGGTCTCTATGTGCAGCTGGCTGTGAGACCAGTGCTCAGGGAGCGTCTACAAAGTGCAACACTGAAAGAACATCACACACTCATTTGCTTCCATCATCCAACCTGAAGAGGAAACAGAGACGCTTCCCCTTCAAAGTAAAAGCTGCTCCTTTTGGACACAGTATCAAAGAAAGTCTACAGTATAACATAGAAAAGACAGAACAAAGTTTTGGTTGTTTTTAAATTGTGCAGAAGTGAAACTACACTAAGCTCAATTATGTGACAGACATTTCATCCCATGTCAGTTTGGCCTCATCCTGGGCTGGATTATCCAGCACACACTCTGACCACAGGCCCAGGGGCCACGCACAGCTGGGCTCCATCCAAGAGACAGGAAACAAACCAACACAATAAAAAGCACCATGTGATCTTCTTACATCTTCAAGACAAACATAGTCATGAAGAAAATTTATTCAAATGGATGGAATTCCTCCAGTTAACAGCTGGAACCGTCCATCTGGATTGTTGGGCTTGTTGTTGGGGTTCCTACAGAGCTCAGAGTGGACACACCAAGGTTCTTCTAATGAATGAAAGTCCAAACTCAAACTAGGAGGGAAAAACATTTTCATCAACTTCAATAAAAATCCAAAGATTAGAAAAAGTGAAGCAACAATGAGTCCTAGTACAGTCCCAGCACTGAAGTCCCTGCTGCTCTTTATACTGGATGTGCTGCATCACTGACTGACAGCTGATGAAGAGTCTCTGGAAACACTCGTTTATCTCCTCTGCTCTTCCTTCTTCTCTCTGCAGGTGGTGGACATGATGGTAAACAGGACGGTGTGTGTGCTGAGAGAGGAGGAGCTGTGTCCTGATGATCCAGAGAGGTTGAAGCAGCAGCAGCTTGTGTGTAGAGACGCTCTGACTGGGCCATGTTACTGGGAGGCGGAGAGGAGAGCTTCATCCAGCAGTGACTGACAGAGGAATGAGAAGAAGTGCAGATGACTGTCAGTGCTGCAGAGTGAACTGCTCTGAGAACAGCTCCACTGTCAGACACAATGTAGAGTCCAGCATCATCCCTGTGTGTCCCTCTGGATCTGACAGAGGATCATCAGTGTATCTGGACTGCTCTGCTGCTGCTCTGTCCTTCTACAGTCTCTGCACAGTCTCTGTCTGACTCTGGCTTCAGACCCTCCTGGATCAAACTCACCTGGAAAGACTTTCAAATTCAAATTCAAATTTTATTTGTCACACACACAACCATACCCAGTATGACATGAGGTGAAATGCTTGTAGCTGTGCAATGCCCGACCATTAAATGACAGTGGTTTTACAGTATTTACAATTTACAGGTTATTACAAAATGTACAGATTTAACTTAGAAATTTACAGTAAAAATGTGCAAATAGCAGAAAGAGATTATAAGGAAGTGCACATGAAGAAAAACCAGTGTGTGTGGTGATGTGATGTGTGTGAGAGTCCAGTCTTATAGTGATGTGATGTGTGTGAGAGTCCAGTCTTATAGTGATGTGATGTGTGTGGGAGAGTTCAGTCCTACACCTGGTTCACGCCGCAATGTATTGCGCCATTTTCCGGGTCCACAAATCAAAACAAACGCATCGTGTTGGAACGACGACGACATGAAACATGCTTAAAAGCAGCTCCAAAGAAAACGGACGGTATAGAGACCGATTGCGTCCTGAGGCGAAGCAGCAGCACTTGAAAAAATTAGAGTGCATCGCAAATCTGGACCCATATGAAATACGGCAGTGGAGTAAAGACCCAGACAACTTACCGCCACTGTCCTACCCTGATATCTTCACGTATCTTGTTTGTGGAGTAAGCGCTTACACTGCGAACCAGTTTTGTAATTACAAGTCACTGGAGGCGCACATCCAATTTACAAATGGCTGGGTGCAAGATTTGGCTATTTTCAAGCCGCCAAACTGTGAGTACGTCGTCATTAATACCAAGGTAAGTCAGCTGGAGTGCATTGAGTGTAATAGCCATTGTCCACCCCCCCACCATAATTAATGTTGTGTGATTGGGCCATCTGAACATGCTACTTATATAAATCCCAGCAGGAAGCATGTTTTAATAGTGTGATTGGGTCATCTGAACATCCTAACTATATAAATCCAAGCAGGAAGCATGTTTTAATAGTGTGATTTGGTCATCTGAACATGCTACCTATATAAATCCCAGCAGGAAGCATGTTTTAATCGTGTGATTGGACCATCTGAACATGCTACCTATATAAATCCCAGCAGGAAGCATGTTTTAATCGTGTGATTGGACCATCTGAACATGCTACCTATATAAATCCCAGCAGGAAGCATGTTTTAATAGTGTGATTGGGTCATCTGAACACGCTACCTATACGACAGAGCCATTTACCATGTAAGGTAGCATATTCTGATAAGTTAGCACGGATTGATAGACAAGACTATAAATTTACGCTACGGTAGGATGTTTTGACAGAACACCGGTTCTCGTCGCCAACATTTTTCTTTTGTTAAGCTTACTGTTATCAAGGCATGGTAAATGAACAGTAAACCTTGCCTGATGACTAATCTTCCCGTTTCCCTCTCATTGATTTATTTGGGTTGTCATGGCAGAAGTATTAAACGATGCCTTTTATTAGAACATAAGCATTTAAATGCAGTAATTGTATTTGAATTAGTTAAACATGAGTGGGCAACTCTGACCATGACAAGACTGCATTTGCTCTAAAAACTTAATAAAAAATTTAGACATATTGTTGTCATTATTTTTACTCTTCAATTTTATGTGTTTTTTCTTTAAGATGGTATCAGAAGTTGCTCCTCCACCATGAAAAAAACCATCTGCATATATTCTTTCACTACATCCACGATTCTCCTCTGTGGTCTTCCTCATTCATCCTGTTTGGAGCTTAATGTTCAACATCCTTTATCTGTTAAATTACAGAAGGAGAAGTAAGTAATCATCAGAGCAGGAATCATGATAAATGATAAATAGATTACCAGTACATACAAACATAACACTTGGATAATTTCTCTGATAACGCTGCATTGGATGGGTTTATTAACGGTGGGCTGAAATTGTACTACAGTCTGCTGGTGAGGAACTTTTTTGAGTGTTGAATAAAATGTCCTCCACAATCTGTATATGAATTGTCATTAAAACCACAGAGATTCTTACTTATAAAGGAAAGAAAAGTGGGACAAAGCCCATCAACATATAGTGTATATTTTCTGAAACATTACAAAGATGCAGGTAATTCTGGGTTCACCTGAATTACAGATTAGACTGGTGGACAAACAGAGATGTTGTGTACAACTGGTGACAGCATCAGTGACAACAAATTAATCAGCAAGGTTGGAAGCAGAATTAGGAGGCGTCAGAGTCAGCGAGGGTCAGAGATCGACGAACAAATTTCCCACCTTCATGGATAATGCATCACCCTCAAAAGGATTCAAAATTTGGGCCACGAAGAACAGTTCAGGAAACCTATTTTGTTTCGTCTGTGAAACTGTATAAATGAAATGTAAATTATGTTAAAGGCAAACACATTTGTAAGCCATAAGAAACAAACATGCTTTGCAATATACCTTCAAACATCTGTATAGATTTGATACATTATTTATTAACTGAATTTGCTAACATGTCTTACATAGTGAGAGTATTTCTTTTACTGATGATATTTCAATGATATGTATTTTTTATGACTAAATAATGCTCTATCGAACACCTGGCAATAACAGCAGGTGTGGCAATTTTGTAATTTGTTGTTTAAATTTGATATTATTGTAGGCAGTATATTTTCTTAGCCTTTGTCATACTCATGCTTAACCCTCACAGGCTCAAATAAAGTTTTTGTTGCTAATGCACAAAATAATACCTGCAGTGGTACTTCTGAGTAAAAAACTCATGAAATATGTATGTGGGGTGATCAGGTTGTTAGCTTTTAACTGTTGCAAATCTGCAACGCCTGCCTTGAGAGGGTTAACACAGCAATCTCAGAAACAGTACAGTAATTTGGGGTGTGGATCACAGGGTGAAGAGTGGGGGTCACCCAGAGTCAGAATCCAGTGAAATATCAGTGTCACCTCTTACAGTTTTCCTGTAATCTGAGCTCAAAGATGAGGATATTAAAAGTACAGTACTGTATATTGGGTAAATTTTACTGTAAATTTTCTCTGAATCGTACAGTAATTTTTGCTGTGGATCACAGGGTGAAAAGTGGAGATGAACCAAAACTGGGAGTGGATTGTGAAGTACAATAGTGTCAGGACACAAAAGACTGCTTTTCTAAGCCAGTCGGCACCCGTACCGTAATATGCATAAGAATAGTGCAACAACATTTTAGGTGCGGCTGGCTTGACTGTGTCGTCGTAAGTGAGGGCTCACTTGACCACGGTCAAATATGGTGCTGGAGAAACAAACTACAGAGAACTTCGTAAAGAGAGTATTGAGTGCTTTGGCGATGTAAATGGACTGGTTCTTATATAGTACTCAAAGCACTTTAAAGAACTTGCCTCATTCAGGTGTACGCAAGCACTTTTCTCTGTAAGCACTTTCTGTGTAATGTTCACACACATTCGGAGAGCAACTCTGCGTTGGTATCTTGCCCAGGGATATTTGGCATGCAGACGGGGATTGAAGCACCTTCCTCTACTACCTGAGCAAAGCCACCCCATGTTCGTCGGTGCACAGATTTCTTTCAATACAGTATTATCACAACTGTGCAAAAATACAGGCATGAAAGCTTAAAGTGCGCGATCACAATAAAGGTGACGCTCAGAGACTGACTGAGTGATCTGAGAACTCATCAGCCCTCATCACTGCCTTCACTTACTTGCTGCTATGGGTGCAGGAATAACACAGTTATGCAGTTACTTTCTCAGTCTGCTAGAGCCTCCACTTGAACGCAAGAACCTTCATTTATCTTCTCAAACGGAATTCAAAATGTTTTTTACAAATTGAAGGATTAAGATATAAATCGCAGAAGCATCGATCCACACATTCAAAGAAGAACAACCCAACAAACTCTTCATAAAACTCCAAGAGTATGAAAATCTTTATTTCTGTCTATTCTGTGTTGTTAATAACATCACATCTTCACATAGTAGCAAAAACATATTAAAAAAACATTAATCTCAACATGCATACTGTACTTCAAGTTTCTCTCATGGAAAGGCCAGTGTTACTTTTATAGTATCCTTTCCATAAATATCATAAATATCTTTACCCATGTAGTGGAATTATTTTATTTTTTCATTTTAGTTAACAAGTATAATGTGACCACATTCACTTTTTATCAGGACAAGCTACACCACCACGGTGGTTAGCATACAATAACACTGCCTTGTTCTCAAAGCTTCTTGCTAACTGTACTTTTTTCTGAGATGTTCTCTTTAAGTAAGGATACTGAAAGTGTAAGCAGTGTATACGGTCACATCACGTGCTTAAGGTTGTGTTAGCACTGATAATTCCTTCACAGTTCTTTAAAGATGCTGAAGTCATCATATCAGCTGTAAATGCAGTGCTGCTGCTGTCCTTACGCTATACTTTCAAGCATCACACTTTCTTACTGACCAGTTTATTTCCACTTTTTATGCTCTAGTATGGTGTGACTGAATGAAGTCAGCAAACCAAATTCTGTCCATCTGAGGATGAGAAAGAAACTTGCATGAAATGGGAAGAATGAGATGAAGATGGCTCCTATGCTTTAGACGTGGCACTGTTTCTGCCATTGTAAGTACGCTAATGCTTGAAAGATCCATTAAAAGTCTGACACTTCACTCTTCAGCTGGAGCGTCCATCAAGTTTTACATTCCAGGTTTCCTCGTTGGGATTACGACTCAGACGATGATGTGAAAAATTAGTTATTACATTAAACCCATAAAATCAACACTGGCAAAAAAGCCGTGCACTTCACAGAGCAGCTTTCTATGGCCGAGCAGCTCCTGCAGGTGTAAGGTGTAGGTGTCACAGCACTCTGGTCCAAAGAGTTTATGTGCAGCATGCAGACAGAAAATGGCTTTACAGAATATGACTGAATGTTGAGGCACCAAAACACACTCAGTCTGCCCCTCAGTCTGATCAAGAAGAAAACCTGACTGCGCGCTTCATAACATCAGTATGATGATGTCCCAGAGGCCATGTTCAGGTTATTCTCCCGTCCACACTGAGCGGGCGGATCAGTGGAGTCTGCATTAGCTTTAACAGAAAGGTCTGATTTAAGCAGGTAAGCTGAATAGACAAGAAAAGCTAGAAAGCTTTATCAACTATAACCCCAGCGAGGACCTTGACAGGTGTCTTGTGTACAGGTGAAGGCTGGACAGTCAGCAGGATACCTTCCTAACATTTGTCATTCCCAGCATTGAACCATTTCCTGGCACAGCCTCAGTGAAACAGAGCATCGTTTCCACCCCACAGTTACAGACAGGCTGTGCTTTTCTTTGGTAACACCGTCGAAAGAGAAGCCCCGTGTCCTCTCTCAGTAGCTGCTTTCGTGTCATGTCAGGATGTACAGGCTGCTCAGTGCTGACGGGTCATCAGTCGGTGTGCTCTGAAGGATGATGTCTCTGCACAGTGTCAGCAAATGAGAAGGAGATGAGTTGTAAAGGAGAGCCAGAGAAAGGCAGTACTAACCTAAAGCCAGTGCCTCCACCTGCTTCTACTCCTCCCACCTCTAGTACTAACACTACTCTACTGATACTACAACCACTGTAGTTTGACTTTAATGCTACACACTGGTACAGTACTGGTACACTTACTGGAGTTTTACTCCTGTTCCTGCTCATCACCACGCCTACTACTTTTTTAAACTTTATGATAAGTGTGAACATTTACACAACAGCATACAAACAAGTTTAAAGTAGAAAAAAGGAAGCAAAGAGCTGAGAAATACATAAAACATAACACAGAAGAAAAAGAAACCTTTGCAGGGATTCCTTCTACACCCAGTTTGAGTAAAAACTAACTGAAACACAAGGAAAGAAGATAAGATCAACTAAAATAAGGGTTGTATAATAATACTTAGTACTGGCAGCCAGCAGCGCCAAGCCTCAGCCTCCCAGTAGACACACCTATGGTACCGATTTAAAATCCTACATGTCTTTGTTCTCAGGTTATCACGTTCACAAACTTTGGTGTCCACGCTATTTGCCTGCCAGGCTGACAATGATTTAGATCACAGAAACATTTTTAAGCTGTTATTCCTGGTTTCACAGTGGAAAACTCCGGGTAACGTCCATTATCTTTGCTCCTGTATAAGACTTTCCTGAATGCTGAGGTTTGGTCTTCCACATGAAATTCAGTACTTTTGTTTCAGTTTCATTAATGATGCATTGATTTTGGACATCGATGTAATATATATGTGATACACGACAGTCTTTGAGTCCGTCCTTCTCATATATAATCCCACTGTTTTTGCACTTAGTAATGACTGATTTAAAAAAGAAAAGTGAAATATTTCTAATGAACTCACCACGATTCTTATTACAAACTTCATTAAGAGCTACTGGATCAACAGGGGTGTCCTGGATTTGTTAGTAATATAATATAGTAATATATTATTATTAGTTTTAATTATTTAGTCAAAAATCAATTCCAGACTGCTCTGAAAGAAATCAAAAAGAAAGGACATTTTCTGAAGACTGAGCTTTAATGCCAGATATCTATACGATCCAAATGTAAACACACACTTGTAGTTACTGAAATTATTCATTTTCACAGGTTGTGTGTCAATTGTTTGAGAAAACCTGGTGTTAATGTCCCCTCCTCCCACAAAAATGATCAAAAGGAAGTGCTGAGGTTATTATCAGGATGTCCTAAAAGCTCTCAGTTAATCCAACATGCTGCAGCGAGAGTCCTGACAGGGACTAGAAACAGAACATTTATTGGCTCCAGAATAAAAGATTCAAAATCCTCACATAAAAGGTTTTGAATAATCAGCCCCTGTCTTATCTTAATGACCTTATAGTACCATATCACCCCATTAGAGCACTTCGCTCCGAGTATTTAAAAGTAAAATGGGAGCCAGACCCTTCGGTTTCCAGGCCCCTCTTGGTAAATGGACCGGTTCTTATATAGTGGTTTTCTACTCTGAGCACTCAAAGCTTGCCTCATTCACCCGTTCACACCCATTCATACTCTGACGGATGCACCGGAGAGCAACTTTCATGCAGGATATCTGGCATGTAGACGGGGAGTAGGTGACCTGCTCCCCCACCTGAGCTACAGCCACCACTTCTGTGGAACCAGCTTCCAGTTTGGGTTTGGGGGACAGACACCCTCTCTACTTTTAACATTAGGATTACAACTTTCCTTTCTTCCCTGAATCCTCCCTTAGTTAGCCTAAGTCTAGGCTGCTGGCAGGTTCCCGTGATGCACCAAGTGTTTCTTCTTCAGTCGCCCTTTTCACTCACTATCTATTTAAACACCTCTCTGCATTCAATCATTAGTTGAGAATATTCTCTGGCTCTCTTCCCCAGATTGTCTTTATCCAGTCTTCCTCCTCTCACCCCCCCAACCAATCGCAGCAGATGCCCGCCCCTCCCCCAGCCTGGTTCAGGTTTTCACCTGCTAAAAGGGAGTTTTTCACCTTTGTGCACCATAATTGCAGGGCCTTTACCTTACAATATACAGTGTCTTGAAGTGACTATTGTTGTGATTTGGTACTAGCATAAAGAAAATTAGCACTAAGGAAAGTAGTTTTCTGTACAAAGTGTCAGGTAGACGGTAGTTGGTAACTTTAATGGCTGTTTTTCTTTGGAGGGCTGCATGCAAACACATAGGCTGCATTTCCTAAATCCTTGGATCTGAGTAACCAACAGAACAAACACTCTAGTGTGACTCCTGCTTTAACGCTACCATTAATGCTAGCAGTATTCATGCTACTTCCACATGCTACTCTGAAAATCACTTCCAGGTCTATTAACAATAGTATCAAGAAAAATACTATCCTGATTACTTCTGATGTACTAGGATTACTAGTTTCTCACAGTGATTGATAGCTCTTGTCAACATACAGTTAACATACCTGTTTGTTCCCAGAACTCTGAACACACGACTCTCATCTGTAATTTCTTGTGTTACCTGCACATAAAGTGAAAATTCACATGTGTAATGACTTAGAACAAATATGATAAGCACATGATACGAGCTCAGCCAACGCTGGATGAATTTACTAGTTCATCACCTCATCTGAATGGAAACTTTTGTCAGGTGGGGGTTAACTTCACACAGTCGTGTTATATCAGTAAAGTCTTGACAGCTTTTGTCAGCTTTTACCAATCAGTTTTTTTTTTTTCTTTCACTCATTCATTCATTCATTCATTCTTTCTTTCTTTGCTGATAGTGGAACCTATCGTCGCATTTAGTTTCCACTCTCAGCAAAATGACGTCATTTCAAAAAGAAAAAGAAGAACTTTTAGATCGGATTACCTCGCTGAATCCTTTTTAGGCCGGGACTTTCATTTCATTTCATTGTCCCAAATAAGTGGCTTTCTCCTGAGCCCATTTTAATGTGGAGAAACTCACTTGTAACAATTTTCTCGACTAGTCGTATAGCACTTTTAATTCCCGACGTGCAGATCTGCTTAAAGAAAAGAAATTGACAAACAGAATCAGTGCCTGTTCAAAAAAATGAGAAATAAAAAATAACAAAGATTATCAAACAAAACTTTCAGTGCACTGTGAAAGTATCAAAATAAAAAGGCCTTGTTAAGTCATGACACAAGCTCCTCATCTCAGGAGGGTAAATCATACCATTAGCATGGTTTATCATACCATCATACTAATCGGCAGGCTCAACTTCACAACAGAAGAGAAAAAAAAAAATCATCAGCTAGATTCACTCCAAACCAACCATCAGCTGCACAACACACAACATAACCCTAATGTCTTATTAGCTATGAGTTTAGTCACCAGGTCTGTGCTCTTCACTCATTTAGGCCACAGATTTATTCAGTTTTCCTTTTTCCCTTCATCATAAAACATGTGACATGTTGTCATGCACTTCACAAAAGAAGTTTGTTCTGATGTATTCAGAGTTGTGTATCTAGGTACAGGATTCACTCGCACATCAAAGCAGGAAACTCAGTGTTTTAGAGTTTCCACTCAACACACAACAAACTCCAACACATCTCATTCACTCGTGCTAGAATTCAGTCACCTTTCCTTAATCTAAGAACGATCAACTAATTTGCATATCAGCTATTAACCCACTAAGTTGACAGGACAACAGAAATGCATGTTCAAAAATTATCACAAAAGACAATTTCCCTCGTACAGTAAATTACTTGTGCTGCATCAATCAAGCAGGAAGCTTCTCCCAATTTACTATATTAACTAAATTTATTATCTGATCACTAGTTGGTCAAACCAGGATCTTTTTCCCACAAAAGTTAAACTGTTGTCCTGCAACCTAGAGAGTCAATTTTTTGCATTGGATAAATTCAGTATTTGATAACAAGTGTCTGCTAAATTGACACTATTTTAACACTGATGAAAGATAACAAGCTAATTTTCATTGCATGTGTGTTTGTGTTATTAGGCAGGTCTAATGCATGTCTGTGGAGCTGCGTCTCCAGCAGGGCATGTTCTTAAAGCTGCCTTTCCTACACACTTCTCTACTATTATTTGATCATTTCTTAACTAATGTGTTATGAGTCCACTGGTCTTTGCATCACACTAAGTGACTTGGACAAGATGATAAACAGACTCACACGCTTAAGATGTTGTCTAATCTTCATGAGTTATTTTGTGTTTGGAAGTGTTAGTAGGGTTAATGCATGTTGTGCTTGTGTGTGTGATTTTGTATATGTTTCTTTTTTGCAGTGTTTCAGACTCCTTCACAATTTTCCAACTTAAGCAGTCAGTTTTGTTTTTCCCAGGTTTGCTAACCCAAATTTTGATTTCCCACATTAAATAATTCCTATGTGTTCTCACCACTCCTCTCACTCTGTTGTCCTCTCACTCTGTTGTCCTCTCCCACTTCAACAGTCCAACAGCCTGCAGTTCTCCTTCAGCTTTGTCCTGTGTTCCACTGTCTCTTCTTGCCATTTTACTCCAAGGGTGGCAAATGTCAAACTCCAACAGTCTACTCAGTTCTCCTCAAAAGTTTTCTTCACATGTATAGTGAAGTTGCAGCTTGTTGTAAACACAGTGCCATTCATCCGATCAGTCAGGATGATGGGTTTGCTCTTCTTCTCTGATGCTGTTTGTCCACATTGCTGCTTGCTGGGACTCTTTGCTGCTGTCTCTTTATCTGCCATGTTATTGCTCTTTGGAGCTGCATTCCTTGTCTTCAGGGAGGTGTGAGAGCTTGTGAGGTTGAGAAACACATGGCACTGTAAATAAGTTAGCCAGAAACTTGGCCTGCATGTTTCCAATGATGTTAAATTATAACTTTCTTCCGACCGCTGCATGTGGAAAATTGATTCAGGTCTGCTTTTCACCTGAAAGTGACAAACTAAGACATGCTCATTATTATCATCACTGCTTAATCAACACACATCTCTCTCTCTCTGTGTGTGTTTTTGTGAACAGTCCTTTCTTAAAAGCAGAAAATTAAATTGTAGTTATTTTTGGCTGATCAACACAAAACCTTTTTCCTATGACCTTTTTTTTTTCCATCCATCCATCCATCCGCTTCCGCTTATCCTTTTCAGGGTCGCGGGGGGCGCTGGAGCCTATCCCAGCTGTCATAGGGCAAGAGGTGGGGTACACCCTGGACAGGTCGCCAGTCTGTCGCAGGGCTAACACACAAGGACAGACAACCATTCATACTCACATTCACTAGCACATTCACACCTAGTGGCAATTTAGATTATCCAATTAACCTATCCCCACAAGCTGCATGTCTTTGGACAGTGGGAGGAAGCTGGAGTACCCGGAGGGAACCCACGCAAACACGGGGAGAACATGCAAACTCCACACAGAAAGACCCCGGCCTGATCGTGGAATTGAACTCAGGACCTTCTGTGCGGCAACAGTGCTAACCACCGTGCCACCGTGCTGCCGCCCTTTTTTTTTTTTATCTACAATATAAATTCTTTCTCTTTTTCACTCTTTTTTTGTATTTTTTTTTTTTTTTAATAGCTGGTGACCTGCAGAATCCCCGCTCTCACAATCAAAGGCAATTACTTTTACACAGCGCACAAAAACACTGTGACGTCAGACACATTCACACTCACTTTTTCATCTGCGTAAATAAATCACATGGCTGATGATATGTGCCATGGTGATCCATAAATATGATCACCAGTTTATTTAACTATTTTTCAACCCAACAAAATAAATAAACAAAAACATGATGCTGATGTTATGAACACTCTACACACAAGTCAAGATGCAGGAAAACTGCTCACGGAAACGCTGCACACTCCAGTTATCACAGTTATCATAGTTCTGTTTGTGTGAATTATCTGCTTTCATTATTAATACCAGTTTATAGGTTGTTATCCTTTTTATTATTAGTTTGAATGCATTAAAATTAAATTGTAATTTAGCCTTTTGTTTATTTTACTTTATTCCTCTTGCATTTATATCTATTCAGTCGGGTCTGTTTCCAACCCTTTTTTAAACAACTTCAAACTACTGTGATCTCTAATTTTCACTGGGTGAGGGATTATTATGTTCTTCCTAGTCTGAACTGCTCTCTTCACCTGAGCTGCTATCCTATTCTGAGTTACTGTCTTCTTTGTTTCTTACAGTCACGTACAAAATGTCCCTCTTTTCCACACCTCCAGCATGTAGTGTTAAAACCACTGTTTGGTGTGTGTGTAGCCTCTACCTCTTGCTCTTCCACTATGCATTCCTCTCTCTTTCTTTTGGATTAGTTCTGCTCCGGCTTGCTGTTTTTCTAGACATTTCTCATCAGGTGTTAATTTTACTTGTTTATTCCCCATTTTCAAAGATTTTTTGCTGGGCCGTCACTGGCACGCTTGACTTCAGAGTGGTTTACTGATACGGCCTTCGACTTCACCCTAACGGTGAAGCGGTATCAGTTTTATGAGATGAAACTCAACCGTTCTCCTTTGTCACCAATACGTGAGCCTCAGCAAAGAAAACAAAAATAGAAGTAGTTCAGCAGCGTATTGTGCTGTAAAATCAACTTACTTCCAGACACATACACACATAGACATTTGCGCGCTAATTTGTCACGAGATAATTTCAGCTACCTCTAAAACTGGTCGAAACACAGTTCCTTTTGGCGAACTTAAACCTAATTTATCACATTTCTTTAAACCTTTGCGGCCGTCTTTATATACCAAATAGTGTTTCTCACCCCCGATGTCCCACTGACGGTTCGGATCACCAGACTGAATCCCAGCGCCGTGGACCTGGTCACCGGCCCAGACTCGAATTCACACTCTGGGACTCTCTCCTCGTCTAAGAGGGCTGTGCACAGACTTCGATGCCTACTCCCCACGGCGTCAGGAATCAGTGCTGGATCCTGGAACAGAGTCACAGATAACAGTTCTGATATATTCTGCTCCGGCTACGAAGGACCAAATAAATGTTAAGGAATATATTCTAAAACGCTTCTTCAGTAAAGACTCAGAGAAGAGAAACACACAGAACTTCTTGCTAGCAAGGGCAGTCTCAGAGACTCGCGCTGAGCTTTGCCCTGGTCTTTATTTATACTTCAGTGGTGCGTGTGTGTGTGTGTGTGTGTGTGTGTGTGTGTGTGTGTGTTCAGAGTGTGTGTGTTCAGAGTGTGACCCCATAAACAACTTCCCTTAACCTGCTGGTCTGGAAAATCCAACAGTTCATCTATATGTAAAGAAGCACGTAAACTAAAACAGACATAGCTACGTTAATCCTGCCGTAAAACAATAAAACAAGGTACGAACTCTCTCATGCTCCCAGGACGTGGGGGTGCATTCCTGGAGTGCACCCCAAGCCTGCAGCCTGTTAGAGATCACACACAATTGATTATATGCCTCTAAGTATACATCGTTGAATATTTCCTAATACAAATAACTACATGCAGTATTCTACCATATGCAAACTTATATCACTAAAAGATTATACTGACTACTAAATACAATTTTCCATTGACAAAAATGTATTATTATTATCTTTGAAATATCTCAGTGTGACACTGATACTGTACATGAGTGTGGTAGGTTTTGAAAACAGCATCAGCAGAGTACACAGCAAAGGGGAAAGGAACAATTGTTCCTTTCAAATTTTATACAAAACATCCAATCCTGGATCATATCCACTTAGGATTGAGTGATCCAAATACACCACATTGTGACAATAACCACGGCATAGCAGCTGATGAGCAGCAGATAGATACTGCTCATGGCACCACTGGTGCAACTACACTTGCAGTCAAGACCGCCTAAACCAAGACCAGAGGGTATCGAGACCAAGACAAGACTAAGAACAAGTCGAGACGAGACCAAGACCAAGTTCAAGATGAGACGAAGTCGAGACGAGACCAAGACCGAGACCAAGATGAGACGAAGTCGAGACGAGACCAAGTCCAAGATGAGACGAAGTTGAGACGAGACCAAGACCGAGACCAAGACCAAGATGAGACGAAGTCGAGACAAGACCAAGTCCAAGATGAGACGAAGTTGAAACGAGACCAAGACCGAGACCAAGACCAAGATGAGACGAAGTCGAGACGAGACCAAGACCAAGATGAGACGAAGTTGAGACGAGACCAAGACCAAGACAGACAAAAAAGTCTTTAAACTGCAGCCAGACGCTGCTTCGTTTACGGGTGTCAGGCATATTTATGTGTTTTTGCTTTCGCACAGCCCTCCTCACCACTGTCTACTGTCTCACTCACTTACTGAGAGGACAGACGCACCCTCCACTTGACTGTCGCGAAATGCAGATCCAAAAGCAACAACATGGCAGGTCAAGAGACAACAGCAGTATCCTGAGCAGCGAGGGGTCGAGCAGCAACAGCAGTATGTGCAAAAGGCATCAGCAAGGAGAAAACACCATCATCATGACTGGATGGATGGAGATGCGTTTCCAACAAGCTGCAACTTCACTGTGTGTGAATGCAAATTGAGAACAGTGTCTGAGTTGGACATTTGTTACGTTTGGAGTGAAACGGCAGTGGAAGAGACAGTGGGCGTAGATTTCGTTTTGGCATTGGTGGGGACCAATGACCAATGATTCAGTTTTTTTTTCCTTTTTGTCTGTGCTTCTTGATAACAAAAGGAGAAATGTACTTGCCTAAATATGCTCTTCTACATGCTTTTAAACCATTTAAAATTACAATTGATAGTTTTATATGTGAGTTATATAATGCTAAATTACAATTAAACAAATGACTAAGTATTTTAGACTTTCAGTCAGCAAGCCGGCCTAAAAATACATCAACGTAAACACACTGGCGACAAACTGAAATACTGCAAAGAATGTGGGAGAAGCTTCCCCACGTCAGGTGACTTAAAACGACATGAACTCTTTCACAGTGGGGTCAAAAAGCATCTCTGTGATCAGTGTGGGTCATCCTTCACCACTGCAGGTGACCTTAAAACACACAAACGAGTCCACACAGGAGAGAAACCATACAAGTGCAGACACTGTGACAAAAGCTTCTCACATTCAAGTAATTGTAACGAGCATGAACGTACACACATGGAAGGAAACTACAGCTGTGAGCAGTGTGACAAGAGCTTCAGTAATCTCAGTTCATACTCTGCACACAAACAATCCCACGTTACTAATAAACTGTTTCACTGTTACCAATGTGCCAAAACATTCACTTCATTATCTGCTCTGTGCAAACATCAGCGCGATCACGCAGGGCTGAAATCGTTCCCATCACAGGACGACAGCGAATCTGAAGAGAGAGAAACATCCTCTGGTTTCAGAGTCCAACTTAAAACCCTGGAGATCAGGCTCCACAGAGTTCAGATCGGCTCTCCTTAAAGATCTAATGAGGCTATGAATCAAAATGTTCCTGTAGTTCCATTTTAATCTTTATAAATTGTTCTTCTGTAGTGTTTGTGTTCAGTGGTTACCTTTTTTTTCAGTGGTTGGATGAAAAATCAGTTTCCTGTTGTTCAAGTTTTTATTGAATGTATTTTATTAAAGTTCTTAAATAAAGTTAAAAAAAAGTTAAATAAAGAATTGTTTGAACGACAAAGATTTGGAGCCATGATGTCATTTCCTGTATTTCAGAGTAAAGACTGAAGTGACAAATGGAAACATGTTTACAGTCATGGAATAAACACTGATGGGTCATCTGTAGGAAGAACTATTGCTGACCTGACAGACTCGACCTTGTTTACAAAGAAAGAAAGGAACTGATTACATGTGTCAGCAGAGGCTTTCAGGGTTGTTTAGAGTAGAGCTGATAATGTTAAAGAGAACACGGGGATTATGACAATTTAACACAATGATCTGAGAAAAATATCTGTTTCTCTCACTTTCACTGTATTCTGATCAAATTTCCAACATTCTTTTAACATTTCAAAAGAAACCTGCAATTTGTCTTTCTTCCACTTCCACTCTGCTCTCCTACACTGACGCCTGACCAATGTTCCCTCTAAGCTGCAGGCGTGAGCAATTGCGCACTGCAGGCACGGTCTCTGCGCACAGTACATCTGTGTTGCGCACAAAAAAATCCAACCTGAATTGGTTTTCTTCCTGAATACTATCGTTGTTTATATTTACTGCGGGGAGAAACGGTAAAAACGGCGTTTTATAAGGAAAACGCTCGAAAGCCTGTGAGCAAAAAAAACAAAAACCCCACCCTTTCCTATTGGTCGAAAGATGTACCATGTCAACCAATCAAAAAATTCAATTCAAGTCAACTTTATTTATATAGCGCCAAATCACAACAAAAGTCGCCTCAAGGCGCTTCATAGGTAAAAATGATATTGCAACAGTTGTTTAGGGAGGGGGAAGTTTTAGGAGTGACGGCGTGTTTGAGATGTGAGAGATTTGCCACGTTTAGCACAAATCTTGTGTCGTTAGTGTGTAGTGTAGTCAATACGTTTGTTGTGTGTGTCAGAACAATGAGACGACTGCTGAATGTTACAGGTGTTACAGCAGTGATACATCTCCTGTTGTCAGGCCTGCAGGTATCAGGCTGTTGTTCTCCTTCATCTCATAGTGGACAGAAATTATTTTTGGAGCGGCACAAATAATTTGTGTGGCATCAGATTCTCGCTTTGGCTGTGAGAGGTCCCGGGTTCAAATCCTGGACGAGCCCACGTGTTGTCTATAGAGCCTCTCAGCTGCCACATGTTGTTTAGGCTCCATTTGAAAGAATCTCTGCAGCTGCACACGTTCCCATAGTCCCTCATACAGGGACAGCTAACAGAGCTGATATGAAGGATGTCATTGGCCTTGTTCTTATTGTTTACCATTTGAATTCTCCAAAAAGTTTTTCTAAGGTAATTATTTGTTATTCATGTTAACAAGATAACACAGAGTTTTATTTTAGATTAAATAAGAGAATTCAATTCAAACTCACTCTGCTTTTCAATCCTGGACACAGTTATTCCCACACCAGGAAGTGATGTTCTGTGTGAGGATGCTCTCCACAGCGCCTGAATAGAAAGTTCTGAGGACCACTGGAAAAACCTGCTAACTTCCTGAGTTGTCGGAGACAGTACAAGCGCTTGCCTAGCCTTTTTGGACTGGACGTGAATGTGAGCAGACCATTTCAGGAATGAGGAGATGTGAACACCGAGAAAGACAATGAAGCAGAAACTGCTAAAAGTGGGATTCAAACCCACACCTCCAGGGGAGAGTGAGCACTAAACACAGCACCTTAGACCACTCAGCCATCCTGAAACAGACTGAACTGAACTGATTTTCTGATAAATCCAGAATCCAGTTTAAACTCCTTCCCTTCACATAAAAAGTCTTGAATGAACCTTTGGTCCAACTGTTCTTCACACCTGACTGGTAACAAGATGGCGCTGGTGTGCGTGGTTGCTCGTCTGTCACTCTGAAGTTTGTTTCTATTATTTCTGACCTGTGTCATTCGCCAAACAAAGTCTCTGCTGAGGTATAATCGCCAGACATGATGATCATCTTTTATTGAAAAGGTCGGCACCACCAGGCCTCTTATCACAGCTCCTGACTCTGACCCCTCTGTCTCTGTCCCTTGCACTGCTGATTTTAATAATAATAATGGATTGGATTTATATAGCGCTTTTCAAGGCACCCAAAGCACTTTACAATGCCACTATTCATTCACTCTCGCATTCACACACTGGTGGAGGCAAGCTACGGTTGTAGCCACAGCTGCCCTGGGGGGTGTCATATTAACCCCGCAGGTTCCTCCAGGATCCTTTCCCTCCACGATTTTTAAAAGAAATCTTTCCTAGTATAGGGCAGTCTGTCCTTGACATTATTAACAGCAGTCTGTCCTCTGGTGTGGTTCCTGCAATTTTCAAACATGCAGTAGGGCAGCCACTGCTTAAGAAACCTGGCCTTGATCACACAGTTTTAGCTAATTATAGACCGATTTCCAAGCTGCATTTTCTTTCCAAGTGTTAGAGAAAAATGTTTTGTGTCAACTGAAATATTTTATAGATGTAATGGCATCCTTGAGGTTTTTCAATCAGGATTTAAAACCCTTTATAGCACAGAATCTGCATTCTTAAAGGTCTTTATTCTGGTACCCACGCTGTTCTGGTCTTGCTTGACCTGACTGCTGCTTTTGACACAGTAGACAACAACATCCTATTATCTTGATTAAAGGATGTAGTGGTTATTGGTGGCCCTGAACTTAATTGGTTTAGTCTTATTTGGCAAACAGAACTTTCTCTGTCAGCTTCTCGGATCCAAATCATCTTCTGCTTCTCTGTCATGTGGCGTCCCACAGGGGTCAAGTTTAGGGCTCTTTTTACTGTATATATTGCCTTTGGGTTTCATCCTTAAAAGGCATGGGATCTCTTTTCATTGTTCCACTGATGACTGTTAAATGTATTTGCCACTAAAGCAGAAGGATGGCATCTCCATAAAACCTCTCTTGACATGTCTAAATAACATTAAAGCTTGGTTGGCTTTAACCCTTTAAGACATAGGTGTCAAACTCTGGCCCGCGGGCCAAATTTGGCCCGCAGCCTAATTACATTTGGCCCGCGAGGCCATACCAAATTACTATTAGAGCTGGCCCGCCGGTCTTATACAGCGCATGTACTACTAATACTACAACTCCCAGAATGCTCTGTTGGCGCGTCAGCCAGGACAGGACCCATTTGTTGTGATATTTTGATACCATGGTAGCATTTGCTGAGTATTGTTTTTGATGATATTATACAAAGGACCCTGTTTCTGCAATGCCCTTTGTTTGAACGTCATCTCCTCTTGCTGTGTCAACTGAAGATTCTATGGTGTGAAAGTAGATACTAAGGTTGGAGGGAAAACACCAACAAATCACTCTTTTACTTATCACTCCCTTGCAGAAGATGTTTATGTGAAGACCATCTGAGTGGTGTCAGAACTCACGGATGTAGGAGACCTCTGTATAAGATTTATAGGCCTTGTGAGTGCATCTTTATTGCCCTTGCTGAACAAAGGATTCCAACTGTCGAAGGACACCACCCCACCCAGTGGGCAGGGTCTGAACTGAAACTTGTTGTCTGCCTATAAAAACTGCTGCACAAAGAATAAACTTTGAGTTAGTTTGGGATGACAATTTAGAACAGTCTCCGCGTCTTTTTGTTCTTCCAAACTGCTCCCGGTACTCCGGCCGGTGCCGTAATTAACCGTTGATCATACTTGAGAATATTTTAATTGTTATAGGTTAAAGGATGAACTCTGATGATGAAAGCCCACGCCTCAGAGAAACCCGGAATGTAGTTTCTTACACCATTAACGCCCTCTCCTCTGTTGACTGTAGTCATAGCAACCGCGCGAATACTGCCGCGCTACCTCTCCCAAAATGGCAAAAAGAAAGAACGAAAACAGGAGCTTTCTGGACAGGTGGGAGACAGAATATCTGTTTACTTTTGTAAAAGACAGACCTGTTTGTCTTGTATGTGGAGCTCATGTGGCTTTAACCAAGGAGTACAACATTAGACGACACTATGAAACGAAACACCAAGAGAAGTACAAGGACCTGGACATGACTCAAAGGCGCCGGAAAGCAGAAGAGATGAAAAGAAGTTTTGTTTCACAACAGACCATGTTCAAAAAAAGCCATATCACAAAGTGAGGCTGCTGTAAAGGCTAGTTTTGTTGTGGCAGCAGAGATCGCAAAATCAGCCCGGCAAATGTTAGCCTGAGCAGAAACACAGTAGCTGATCGCACACGTGAACTTGCCAACAATCTAAATAACCAGCTGATGGAGAAGGGAAACAGTTTCGTTGCATTCTCCCTTGCTGTGGATGAGAGCAGCGACGCCTCTGATACTGCCCAGCTTTCAGTCTTCATCCGTGGTGTGGACTCAACTCTCTGTGTTACGGAAGAACTTTTAGGATTAAAATCAATGCATGGAACAAGCACAGAGAAGGAAATACTTGAAGAGGTTTCCAAATGTCTAACTGAAATGAAGTTGCCATGGGAAAAACTTGTGGGGTTAACGACAGATGGTGCACCAGCGATGTGTGGTCAAAGGAGCGGACTGGTGGGCAGGGTACGGGAGAAGATGCGAGCGGAGAACTGTGCAGGTGAGCTGACTGTTTATCACTGCATCATACATCAAGAATCACTTTGTGGCAAAGCCCTAAAGATGGAACATGTTATGACCGCAGTAACACGAGTAGTTAACTTTATAAGAGCCAAAGGTCTGAATCACCGCCAATTCAAATCTTTTCTTGAGGAGTGTGGTTTGGAATACGGAGACGTGCCGTATCACACGGAGGTGAGGTGGTTAAGCCGAGGGAAAGTACTGAACAGACGTTTCGAGCTATGCGAGGAAATATTTCAGTTTCTGGAAAGCAAAGGGCAAGACACAGCTGAGCTCAGGGAGCAAGAGTTTCTGTGTGAGCTGGCCTTTATGTGTGATATCACGAGCCATCTCATTGCACTGAACCTGCAGCTTCAGGGACGGGGGCGTATCATCACAGATATGTACGCTGCAGTGAGGGCTTTTAAAACGAAATTGTGCCTGTGGCAGAATCAGATGCTACAAGGAAACCTGGGCCATTTTCCCTGCTGCCAAACGATGAACATGCAAATCTCTACTGCTGTGTTTCCATGCGTACAGTTTGCTGAAACACTCTGTGTACTCAGTACTGAGTTTACCCGGCGGTTTGCCGACTTTGACGCCCAGAAATGTCAATTTGAATTGCTCAGTAATCCTTTTGCAGTTGACGTGGCAAAAGCTCCAACAAACCTCCAAATGGAGCTGATTGAACTCCAGTGTAGTGACACACTGAAATCAAAGTATGATGCTGTGGGCGCTTGACAATTTCCACATTTCATCCCTGACACAATGCCTGGGCTCCGCACCCACGCTGCTCAGATGCTCTCCATGTTCGGCAGCACTTACCTATGTGAGCAACTATTCTCCTCAATGAAGATGGCCAAAACATCTCACAGGAGACGTCTGACCGATGAACACCTTCACTCGATCCTGAGGATTTCCTCAGCTCAGAGCCTGAGCCCAGACATTGAGGAACTAGCATCCAAGAAGAGATGCCAGGTATCTGGCTTGGACGCATCAGAGTAGATCAGTGTGTAGCAAACTGAGCTATAATTACCATTTTCTTTGTGCAATTTGTCTTGCTACTCCCAGACATGGGCTTGAATGGTTTCACGTTTAATAATATTTTTATTAGTTAAGTGGTTTATTATTGTTATTTTATTTTACATTTATTATTAGCCTAGGGAAAAAGTTTACTGCTAAAATTTAAATCAGGTGGCTGCAAATACAATTTTTATTTAAGAAATGCATTCCAGTGATATGTTATTTAATTGGAATTTCAATTTTGCATGTGTGCAATATTAAGTTATGTATGTTTATATAAGTTCTATATCGTTCAGTATTAAGCGTTGCTTATTCCATATTCATTTTTTCAGCAAAACTTATTTGAGTCTGTAAGAAAAGGTTCCTTGTTATATCTGGAGGAAGATTTTTTTCAATAAATATTAATGTTAGCCCGCGACTTTGTTCCAGTTTAGAATTTTGGCCCACTGTATATTTGAGTTTGACACCCCTGCTTTAAGACCTACCATAGAACCAAGTCCGCCAGAGCTTATATTATATTTTTACATGCTGTGGAGCCATTTTTGGGAGCATTTCAAGTTGCTTTACATCAATACAACCATTATAACCCAGATTTTAATAATATGTATGCATTAAGTGCATAGTAATATAAATTGCAAAAAAAGTGCAATAAACTACAAAAAAATTTTTAAATCGTTTTTTAAAGCCTGTTTCTGGAATATTATGTTTGTGTTGCTGCAAGTGGTTTTTATGCAGTTTTTGCAAAGCTATATGTGGAAGGAAACCGTGACCTAGGACAAGCTGATGGCATAAGATGTAAGTACAACTCCTCCGGTTTCATATGCAAAAAAAATTTTTGCGCTAGCTTACGTGGTTGCAGTGCTACCGGGATTTAAAAATAGTTACGCAAAACAGAGCGTGCCCGGTCCGATCGGCTTTAAAGGGTTAAACTTCTTAAATTCTAATGATAAGAAAACAGAGATGTTGGCGTTTTGAACTAGTGGTCCTTGTGAGTCCTCCTCTGTTGGTTTGGGACCCCTGGAAGTTTATCTTAAACCTTTTATTACTGACCTTGGTTTTAAGTTGGACAGTGATTTTAAATTGGACAGCCAAGTTAGAGCAGTGGTGAAGTCCAGTTTTTATCATTTAAGGTGACTGACAAGAGTGAAATCTTTTCTTTCTCTGCAGCACTTTGAAGGGTTTTACTTTTATTTCCTCAGTTAGTTATTATTACTCTCTTGCTCTCTAAACTAAACTGAAATACATAAACTCACAATAGAACGTAAGTGAAACTAAACTAAATTAAAAACAAACGAAGAAAATGAAAATGCAAAACTAGAGTAGCTCTGCAGTTACCCCCACCCACTGTCGTAGAAGCTGACTAGTGTGAGTGGGCATCAAGGGGCAATGGAGGCTGACTGTAGGTGAGCAGCCTGAAGTTTAGAGTGTCGTGGAGAGTTAGCAAAACAAAAACACCGTCCCACTTTTAACCCCTGACTTTGACAGACGTCGTCTCTTTTGATGCAACAACCTCTGGTGATTAATTTAAGAAACAAGATTACCTTTCATGTGTTTCTGTTTAAGCTCAAATTGGTTTGATGGTTGGAGGTTTTCTCAGTGTTCATCAGTCACTCTTGACCTGGTGTTATCATATGGTTTATCTGTTTTTAATTTGGAAATTGGGGATTCAGTGTTCTCTCATCACAAACCTGTTTCTCTTGCGCATGAGTTCAAAGCTCGCGCTCCACCCCACCGCTGCTCTCTTCTGCTCCACTTTTATAAAGAAAATCTTTACCGACCCTGAGATTACTTATTGGGCCCACCCCAGATGAGCTGCTTTTGCAGTTCCAGGAAACCTGTACTCAGACCCTGAACACTGTGAACCCATTAAAAACCAGGCGCCCAAAACGTGTTCCACAGCCCTGGTTAAATGAATCCACCCGAGCAGTCAGGCGTCAGTGTAGGAGAGCAGAGTGGAAGTGGAAGAAAGACAAATTGCAGGTTTCTTTTGAAATGTTAAAAGAATGTTGGAAATTTAATCAGAATACAGTGAAAGTGAGAGAAACAGATATTTTTCTCAGATCATTGTGTTAAATTGTCATAATCCCCGTGTTCTTTAAGACTATCGCCAATCCTGAGGTAACTGCAGCCCTCCAAACCACGAGACAAGCAAGCATTGAGGAAATGCTGCCTCTTCTTCAGGTCAGAGAAACAGCCAGCAGACTTGACACTTACACTGATCCATCACAATACGGAGGGTTTGCCATCTCACATCAGTGACATCAAGAGTCATCATGAAATGTGTTTAGCAGATGTTTTGTGTCTCACAGAGTCTCACCTCCAAGGCTCTTTTGTTGCAGATAGTCTTCATTTGGACGGCTACACCATGTTCAAACGCAACAGACATGTGTCCTACACAAACTTTCCTCACATGGCCAGCAGAAGTGGTGGTGGAGTTGTTGTGTATTTGAGGAATCATTTTCAGGTTCAGGTAAAACAGTATCTGCATAATGTCACTGATCTTGAGTTTTTAGTGTTGAAGGTTCAGGCTCCATTCCCTGCGCTCATTGCAGTTGTGTACAGACCCCCTGACTACAGTTTGACACCGTTCATGCAAAACCTGGTAAGTCTTTTAGATTCACTTGAAATAATGGACTGTCACCCAATAATTGTGTGTGGAGATTTTAATGAAAACCAGTTACAGAGTGGAAGAAAATAGATTCTGGAGCAGTTTCAGTCTAGAGGGTATTCACAGCTGATCACTTCTGCCACTACAGTGCCCTGCTTGACCTCATTTTTATTTCTCAGGCACAGCAATGTCTCCATTAAGGTGTCCATATTACAGTTACCACAACCCTGTGTTTTGTGTCCTGTCCTCGAGCCAATCATGAAGTCGTGTGGTGAGTTTTGAAACAATTACAGATCATGTTTGTTAGAGTTTGCTGATTGTAGAGCATGAAAAAGATTTTTCATTGAAAAAATTGTCTTCCCTACTCTGTCTGTAAGAAGACCCTTTCTTATTGCAATGTTATTAATCATTTCACCAAATCATGGCTGTACTTCATGCAGAGCCGGGAGATCTGCTTTCTGTTATCATGCCTCTGATCTGAAATGTGCAGCAACATTTATTTTTTATACTCATGTTTTAAATTACTAAATCTACTTTTTTTAAATGCATTCTTTCATTGATGTAAATTGTCCTCTCTTTTTGTTGATACTTTATTTCACTGTGATGTATATATCTCAACAAATGAGAGCTTCCTGTCAAAGGGCTTTCAAAATATTAAATAGCAAACAAATAAATCCCAGATAAATGCAGGTATATATTATGGGTCACATGAATAAATACCGCCAATTATATTTGCTTGATTATAATAGATTTTGTAGAATCAAAGGTTTTTTCGGTAAATGAGTTTTTGTTGATCATGTTTTACAGGTACAAAAAAATGTAAAAAGTTTTAAACTATCCTTAGGCTACCAGAGATTTCTGTATTAATACATTTAGTGGAGAAAAATATTTTTTACAGGTAAAAGAATTTTTATAAAAACTGATTTAGATGTAAATGGAAAGTTTCTGCATCAATTTTCTGACTTGGCCTTTATCCGGGTGGGTTTGAGTTTGGGTGGATAAAGGCCAAGTCAGAATTCTCTGAGCAGCTGGAAATAGCTGCAAAGACGTCAGAAAGCATGGGCTTTAGGTGTAGGCCATGCTTTCTGATGCACTAAGTAGATTTACTAACTGACACCCCATACCAGCATTATATTGACTCTTGGGGGCTGAGATGGGTGGGTGGGGAGGGTGGGTGGTGTTAAAAGCACTTTATGTTTTGTAGGTTTATTTTCTTCCGACAGGGCACACACAGTCCTGTTTCCTTTGTGGGAAAACCTTCAAACATCACCATCCTCAGCTGAAACAACAACATCGTAACATCATCTTCATGAACTGCCGATCTGAACCTGATCCATCAGTGCTGGACTGCACAGATAACTACATGCCACACAGACACTACTGTTTTATGAACTGCCATACCAGTGTGTCTTCAATGGAGAAGATCACATCACCTGACCTCCTGCCTTATCTAGAGACCATCACTATGCTGCCACAGTCGACACCTCTGAAACCATCAATGATGACTCATACTGAGGAAACTGTACTTCCTGTCAGAGTCCAGTGATCTACAGAGCAGAGAAAGGTATGATTCTTTATCTTTGATAAAAACAAAATACAAGTCAGAGCTTTTAATTTAATTAATTGATTAATTTAAATCCTGTTTATTTCATAAATAATTCCACACTCAAATGATTAAACTAGTTGGCACTTTATGACTTTTAATTCACATTATGGATGAAAAATCTATGTTTTTTTTTCTACTCTGTCTCTCTGTGCAGGTATTGCTGTCTTCTGAGTTTTTCAGTTTCCAAACTGAGACATTCAAACCTCATCACTTGAGCTTGTGTCTATCTTCACCAATCTCACACTCACGTGGTGTGAGATTGCTCTTGATTCTGGTTATTGGCCTGCAGCACGTATGAGGTATTTTAAATTTTTCTCATTGTATAACTTGTTTGTAGTTTTGTTACAGGAAAAATGTTTCTATGTTTCTTTACCTTCTTTTAAATGTGCAAGCATGCCCTTTTGTCTATGGTTAGATTAGTTTAGAATTATCTTTTTAGACTTTCTCAGCAAAGACATACTGTTTTGGGACATATTGTTTTAGATTGTTTTATCTCTCACAGCCTTCTCCCAGCTCTCTGCTGACGAGACTAGCGCCACATATGGAGTTGTTTATTTTATTTGTTTTGTATTTTCTTATCCTGTTCTCACTGTCTTTCCTATAAAAATTACCAAGCCACTGTGCATGGTGTGAGTTGTCCTTAGCAGCTCACCCGTGTACACGTTTGATAAAGAAAGTAACTTTGTCTCATTGTGTCTTTATTTCTCCTGGGTCTTTTACAGAGTTTTCCCCCAACATTTCTTGGTCCTTCGGAGCCGGAGCGCCTCCATCGTGTCCCATCTCCGTGACCAGTCCACGTTGCTCGTCTGTCGACAGCCCACACACTAGGTGTGTGGTCAAAGACCAAGGGCGTTAAATTCGAGTCTTGGCCAACGTTCTTAGAAAGCGACCCACGGTGGTGGGGCCCGATCGAGGTGGACCAGACCCGGCGACACTGACCAGGTAGATACAGACACACTGACACAATCTTGCGTAAAATCGTATTTTAAATTCAGGGAATTTAAAATAGCGAAAGCAGCTCGTCGCGACTGGAAGCTCCCCACTTCTGTGGGTTTAAAGTAGCTCGTCGGCTGGTAGCTTGGAGCTCGTCGACTGGAAGCTCCCCACTCTTGTGGGTTAGGTTTGGAGCTCTGAGTAGCTCCCCCAGCTGGGTCAAGGGAATAAGTAGCTCGTCTACAGAAAGACTGGCAGCTCCCCTTATTATAAGGGTTCCGATCGCGCGAATAAGTGTGAATGTGAATGTATGTGTGTATTGTTGTAACTAACGGAGCAAGCTGACTTTTCACGGTCCAATAAGAGACTGAGCCGCTCCTACTGTGTTTTTCTTTCACTGCTGTTCGCTGAAGTGCTGGTGGTTTGGGAGAACGGTCGAGTTCCGCCTCGTAAAGTTCACACCGCTTTTGGAAATAGTCCGAAAGTAGAAGGGCGTGTGAGCAACCACTCTCATTCCTCATATCAGCGAAGGTGGATAGCAGCTGTATTGCCAGTGTATAAATAAATAAATAAAAATAAATAACTAAATAAATACATAAGTAAGATACACTAAATAATAAAAATTGAAAAATGGGGAATAAAACCTCTAAACCTGTTGCCAATAATGGGCAGTATACACAAAAGTTCATTAATGACGAACAATGGATAGAAAATAAATATCCAGGTGCAGGAAAAATCAGCGCAAGGAGATGGCGTAATCCTAAAAAGACGTCATGTCCTGGGTGGGAGGGTACGTGCAGCCCCGCAGCTTTAACACAGCTCAAAGATAGCTTATTAAAGGAAATAAGTGCAACCACAAATCTTAGAAAGAAAGGAAAACGCACAAGTGAATTAACTTTCCTAGATGCATGGAAAAAAGAGCAACAGAGACGTGCTGAGAATAGAGAAAAGAGACAGAATAAAAAACAAAAGCAAAGCTGTGAAGTGCCTGAAGCAACGGCTGCAGCCCCTCCCCCCTATGTTACTGCCTCTGCATCAACTCCCAAGCAAACAGACAAAGATGCAGCTGTGAATAACCCTTACGGTTCAGTGCAGGCAGATTTAGCTAAAATGTCATTAACACATGCACCTGAAGCAGATATAGGGGAAGATCATGTAGGCAGGGAAATATGGCCTGACCCCCCAAGCCCCCCAGGAGTATTTCCATTAATAAGTTCACCTAACCCCAGATATGGTCAGCCGATTGGACCTATGGGGCATCAAGACGCACACCCCACAATTCTTGTGTTTAGACCATGGTCACATGAGGATCGCAAAAATGTTCTTAAAGATGTCCCGCCCCTGCATGACGGTTTTGACACATGGAAGAGAGCAGTTGAAGCAATTAGGACTCAGTGGTATTTAAACGGTCATGAAATGTACCAGGTACTTCAAGATCTTTTAGGTTTGAAGTTTGGCTCAGTGAAAGGCTCTTTCACTGGGGGGGCAATTAATAATCCTTTAGATTCTTTAGTGGTCGGCAACGGACCACAACCCCTGCGTGCAGGTGACCCTGAATTAGAAGGCCAACTACATAATTTCTATGAACGTGTGAAACTACAGCTGGCCCCCAAGCCAAACTACAATAAAATAGGAGAGATAAAACAGAAAGAAAATGAAACTGCATCAGACTTTTTAGACCGCCTGCGCCCAGTTTTTAGGCAGCATTCAGGTTTAGATTATGCCGATGGCGATGCAACGCCATTCCAGCAGCAATTAAAAAATGCGTTTCTAAATGGCCTGCTCCCACCAATCAGAGCACATGTAGAGAAACATTGGGTCACAATGAACACTGGCAACCTGCCAGATGCCCTGTTACATGCTGAGCACGCCACAAAAGTGCACAAACAGAAAAATAAGGCTGACGTCTTCACCATAGATTCAGAGACAGGTTTCCTTGCATTTTCGGGAGGCTATCAGAGACAGAAAGGGAAGCAAAGTAATCGACAGCAAGGCCGCAGACACAGAAACAGAGACAGCAGATATGAAAGAGACAATGCCTGTTTCAACTGTGGAAAACGAGGTCACTTTGAACGAGAGTGCAGAAGTAAGCCACAGACACATAATAGTAGGAGGAACAATGACAGGCAAAACAGTGGCGAATCTATGGTAAACAATGACATGTGACTAGAAAACACACAAGACATGAACATTGATGAGGGAGGGGAAGTTTTTAACATAGAACAATTGCTATTAGGGTCAGAATACAAACCAATGCTGCTAATTCATGTGAACGGGCAACCAATCCAAATGTTGTGTGACACCGGAGCATGTAAAACGGTTCTAAGGCAGCCGCCTAAAAACTTACAGTACTCAAAAGACACATTAGTTGTGAAGTCAGCCACAGGCCACACCACTGTACAACAACTAACTGCCCCGTTAGAACTAATGCATACCGAAAGTGGCCGCAGGTGCTTCATTAAATGCATATATGACCCGTCATGCCCAGTAAACCTACTAGGAAGAGACGCTCTGACAGAACTCAAGATAGGCGTGGTACCGGAAGAGAATGGCATGATTGCTGAATGCATGCTAAATGACAAGACTCAGTACCAGACAGGATGTGCACGGACGGCACCCAGCAGCAGAGGAACCAGAGTTTTGGCTGACTGGTACTTCCTATGTGGCAACAAGGCTTATCTGTCACTCCCTGAAGGTTGGGGAGGTCTGTGCGCCCTGGTGGAATTATCAGATCACGTTTTCTTCATGCAAAGTGTTGCACATCACCCAAGCAGCCGGCAGAGACGTGAAGTGGACATCGCCTCCCCCAATTCTTTCGGCATTACCGTGGACACTGGAGTGCCGGGAGAGTTTCGCATCTGGGGAGGAGGAGTGAAATTCTTACAGAGCTTGATCCCCGGCATTGGAGTTGCCGAGGTGCGAGATCATGTGGAAATCAACCGATATGCTCTGCTACGACACATCAACTTGACTAAGACCCTGGGAACCGCCTTAGCAGGAGAACAGCAGGCCATCAGAACGATGGTGCTGCAGAACAGACTGACACTAGACCTGCTAACAGCATCACAAGGAGGAGTTTGCAAGCTGATCGGGGAAACATGTTGCACTTTTATCCCTGATGGATACGAAACTGGAGGAGACATTTATGAAGCTTTGCAGAATTTGACCGCTCTGCAAAAATATGTCACTGAACACACACCTGGAGCAGCTACAGCACAAAGCTGGCTGGACTGGCTGTTCAGCGGTTCATGGCTGGCTGCTGTAGCAAAGCCATTTTTCCTTCTAGGTCTCATCATGATAGCACTGCTCATATTAGTGTTGTGTGTGTTGCCATGCCTAAGAGTAATGATTTCACAGATGATAACAACTACAATGACTGCTTATGTTGCCGTGCCTGAAGAAGAACAACATCCCGTTGCAATTCTGTTAGAGGAGAACTTGTAATAGCTGCTAATAAATGACGTGGTGATTAAAAATGACTTGTCAAGTGATCATGCACTGATTAAAACATTAGTAGGTTATGCAAGTTTTCATACTTTTATTTTTTGAAGTCTTGACTTTTAAACATAAAGTTTTTCATTTTGAATATAAAGTTTTCATGCTTTTATTTTATTTTTTGAAGTCTTCAGTTTTAAACATAAAGTTTCCATTTTAAATATGAAGTTTTCATTAGTTTACACATAAAGTTTTCAATTTAAGGTTTGCATCATTTTAAGTATAAGGTTTTCATGCTTGTACTTTTAGAAGTTTTAAGTTTTCATTTCATAATATAAGGTTTTCATCCTTGTATTTTTTGAAGTTTCCATTTTATAATATAAGGTTTTCATCCTTGTATTTTTTGAAGTTTTCATTTTACATATTAGGTTTTCATCATTTTTAAAATATAAAGTTTTCATTTTACTTTTCATTCTTTTATTTTTTGTAAGTTTTCGTTTTAAAATATAAGGTTTTTATCCTTTATTTTTTTTGTAGTTTTAGTTTTATTATTTTTTCCACTTGTTATTTCATTTACTATGATTTTCATTTCCTATGTTTTTCTTTTTATTATTTTCTTTTGTTTTATTCTTTAGACCAAATGACTGCCATTTCTGCTATGCTGACATTTTGAAAAATTAAAAATTGTTTAAGATACTTAATAAATAATCTTCACAGACAATTGTTGTATACATTTAAAATAAGTTAAACAGGAGGGAATGTTACAGGAAAAATGTTTCTATGTTTCTTTACCTTCTTTTAAATGTGCAAGCATGCCCTTTTGTCTATGGTTAGATTAGTTTAGAATTATCTTTTTAGACTTTCTCAGCAAAGACATACTGTTTTGGGACATATTGTTTTAGATTGTTTTATCTCTCACAGCCTTCTCCCAGCTCTCTGCTGACGAGACTAGCGCCACATATGGAGTTGTTTATTTTATTTGTTTTGTATTTTCTTATCCTGTTCTCACTGTCTTTCCTATAAAAATTACCAAGCCACTGTGCATGGTGTGAGTTGTCCTTAGCAGCTCACCCGTGTACACGTTTGATAAAGAAAGTAACTTTGTCTCATTGTGTCTTTATTTCTCCTGGGTCTTTTACAGAGTTTTCCCCCAACAAGTTTTTATGCCTTAATACTAATGAAATGTTGGGTTTTTTTCTGTATTTTTTAGAACAAGCTCGTCCGGTGTGCCTGCATTCCAGCTTCTTACGGTGTGTTCACACCGAACGCGATGGGAGCGTGAAAAAAGCCCCAAACGCCCCTAACTTGACGCGTGCACATTCGCACCTCTACGCGTGTCCAAGAAAAATCCATCGCGCCCCAAAATATCATATTTTAACGCGCGTGAACCGGAAATGTGGGAGGGATGTGGGAGGAAGTTTTGCAAGACCGGTATCTTTGCAAGATGGCAGGTGTCGAGCTAGCGCTTGAAGAGAGAGTCTCCCTTCTCTATTTACTGTGGAGAGCAGAGTAGCGGCGTAAAAGACATCCTTGCCGTACCTGGGTCCATCAGGTCCTCCAGAGGCGTGAGCAGTTTGGTGAGTTTCACCACTTGCTCCAGGAGCTGCGCCTGGATGACGGCCGATTCCAGCGCTATCACCGTCATTCACTCGGCCAGTTTGAGGACCTGCTGTCCCGCGTCGGTCCCAGAATCGCCCGCCTAGACACCAATTACAGGCGCTCAATCCCACCTGCAGAGCGCCTGTCCATCTGCCTGAGGTTAGTAAAAGTGTTTAATACGGTAGTCCTTTATTGATACCTGTGCTAATATGCTAAACCATCCATTTATACACTGCTAACATGGATGTGCTATGCTAACAGTGAATGCTGTCGGTGTTTACTGAAAGCAAACTGTGGTACAGAGACGACTGTTTATAATATTTCTAGTGATACTCAGAAGCTCTCATCAAGCCTCGATTTAATTCGATTTATGCTGTTATCAGTGTTTGCAATGATAGCATGGCTGTGGTGTCACATCAATGTATGCGCTCGGTGTTTGCTGATATCAAACTGTAGCATTAGGACCACTGAGTTAACCTTTGTAGTGATACTCACTCCTTTTTATTTAGACCTGGTTTAATTCTGGGATAGTTGAATATTTGTATATAATCCCTGCAGCTGTCAGACTCTATAACAGGGGTCACAGCCTTTATTAAAACAGAGTTAGATAAAACTGTGAACAGTTTGGTTCATCTTTAGTTACATGGTTCTATCTTGATAAGCTGTCTTATCACAGATTAATTTTTCAAAAATATTAATGATTTAAGCAAGGAAAGGGCTACATGTCAACATACAACTCTTTATTTCTATTAATGTCTCACTTCATTCCTACCTGATTGACATGTTTAGGAATTATGAGTGATTGGCTCACTGTAGTTGTGAAAGTTGCTACCAATCAAATTATGATATGTTAAAGTTAAAACAAAACACAACTGTTTTAGATATTATCTAATATACATTTTGTAATTATCCTTATAATTACAAAATGTTTTATGTAAGATTTAAGTTTTGTGATTTAAATCTGACATCACAAAAGTGTTTTGGAATTTGAATAATGTATTTTGTAACTGCAGTACACATAATACTGATTTTGAACAATTTTGTCCATGTTCCTTGTCACCGGGGACTCCTTCAGCACCAAGCATTCAGTTACAGAGTCGGTGTGTCCATGGTGAGCCAGATCACCCCCCAGGCAGCGACGTCCATCTGGGACTGTCTAGTGGACGACTTCATGGCTGTGCCTTCACCTGGAGACTGGCGGTCCATCACAGAGGGATTCCAGGAGCGCTGGAACTTTCCTCTGTGCTGTGCAGCTCTGGATGGGAAGCACGTCCAGACAAAGGCACCCCATATATCATATAGGAGACACACACATTGATATACACTAAATATTTATTTCATTTCTTTTTTGTGGTGCCCAAATTGATGCACCTGCTTGATTTTGTTTAAATAATTATTGCACACTTTTTGTAAATCCAGTAAACTTCTTTTCACTTCTCAAATATCACTGTGTGTGTCTCCTGTATGATATTTAACTGACATTTTTTATTGTAACAACCAACGATTTATACAGGAAAATGATGTCTATTAACAAGGTTGCCCAAACCTTTGCATCCCACTGTATCAGTATATTTTGTCATTAGTATAATATGAAATAAATTCTACATGTGTCAAGTCGTGTGCCAACATTTGCTGTGTAGTAGAACTGAGACATTAGTCATTATAAAAATTTATTTGAAATAATATTAAAATTCTCAAACAGAAAAACATTAAACATGAATATATAAAATATAAGAATTTACAGAGAGACAGGAATAAAAAGGACCAGCTGCTCTCCAGAGCAGGAACCAGGCTGAGGAGGAAATGCTCCATTGGAGACTGGTGTGGCTCCAGCTCCACCACCGATGGACCGTCCTGGGACACGTCCCTCATCTGCCTCGGAGCCGTCCTCCCCTGTGGGCCTGTAAAACAGCACAAAACACAAAGAAATGAGAAGGCTGCTACTAGATTTTAATTTCAACATTGAAAAAAACAAACAAACCAAAAACAGGATATAATCAGATTGGTTGTAGATATTTAGTAAAGGTGATCACAAGGCAATCCCACCGACTAAAAAGGTATCAGTGCTTGCTGTACATACCTGTGGGTGCAGCAGCAGGAGCTCAGGGAAAATTTGGAAGCAGATTTGCGTCGCCAAAACGCCTGAAACGCGCGTGAGTGTAGTGCGTTTCAGGCGTTTTGGCGACGCAAATCTGCTTCCAAATTTTCGCGGGAGCCGCAATCGCGGGTCATCGCGCCTTTCCATTGACTTTACATGTAAGCCTGACGCTCTGCCCGCCTCTATCGCGTTCGGTGTGAACACACCGTTAGACTCTACACAAGTGGACAGAGTATCAGTGTTTGGCCACTCTTACAGACACCAACTTCTGTCACCTCACTGCTACTGATTAGGCACCTCACTCCAGGAAGACAGAGGGCTGCAAGCCTGTCATCGTTTCCAGTGTGACTTTGCATTCTTGTGGTAGCATCAGATTTTTCCCACAAATATTCAAATATTCAATATTCAAAATTCAACTTATTTTGAGCTTATTTATTAAATCAAAAGTCTTCCATTGTGTAAATTATATTTGATATGTTTTTGTCTTCTTTTAGATTTAGATGCAGTGATCGGATGTGCTGGAGCTTTGTTAACTGCGTGGAAAAGATCTGTTTGTGATGGTATTAAAAATGAGGCTTTAAGGTGATAGTTTCCTTGTGATTTCAGTCCTTTTACTAAACAAAAACATTTTTAATTAACATATTATTTTTTTAGCAGCACATCATTGTTCAAAAGTAAACAGAGCCACATGTCAGACCAACAATGAATTTTTGACTCTGTTTGTGTCACCAGATTTTACAAACAATATCGGACATATAAAACTGAACTTTGGATTAATGTGCACATATATTGTTTTGTATTTTTGATTGTTGAATAATTATGTTGTAGAAAAACCCCAATCTATTTACTAGGGGTGCAACGATACTCGTATCGATATTGAACCGTTCGATACAGTGCTTTCGGTTCGGTACGCATATGTATCGAACAATACAAAATTTTTAATTTATTTTATCAACTTTCCTTCTGACGATGCTGTCTGTGTTGAGCGCTCAGTGGATCTGCGCTCGACAGTGGAGCCTAGGCGGAGTAGTCGAACGCAGATTCACTGAGCGCAGGGCAAGCTAGCGAGACAGAAGTTAAGCTCTCCTTGCAACATGGCAAATTGAACCTCCCCCACCCTCATTCAGATCTGGCGTTTGGAACTATTTTGGTTTTCATGTGACGTATGACCCTGAAGGTAAGCGCGTCATGGACTAAAGGAAAACAGTATGTCGGATGTGCCACGCAATGCTCAATTACATGGGTGGGAGCTAGTGTGTTAGTGCAGTTAGCTCGTTAACGTGTTGGCCGTCCAGCCCCAGGCACGGGGCGATCCGCGGTAGCTCGTTAACGGAGATTTGCCGTGTTCTGGCGTTAACGTCATTTCAACGAGATTTACGCTGACAGCACCAGTGGGAACACATTGAATATGACTGCACATTAGTGATGGGATTTCCAGCTCTTTTTAGAGATCCGGCTCTTTCGGTTCGGCTCACTAAAAAGAGCCGGCTCTTTCGGCTCCGAACCGGCTCTTCAGGTTGTTTTGTTGCTTTAATTAATTTATTATTAACAATAAGAAAAAATTATGCACAAAAGGAATTACTAACGTAAAAAAAAGTGGTTTTATTTATATATGTTTATATATAAATATATGCGGTGGCCCCTAGAGACAAATTACGTACAAACTCCAAAACACATTTCTAGCATGAACTGAACTTCCAAAGCAGAGCTACTAGATCACTTAAATTACACAATTGAAAGCATATGTGTATTGTTTGTGTATTTATACACAGGCACTCATATATATTCAAATAATTTAAAAAAATGTTCATTTACCTGTTACTACCACACACCAAATCCGGTCGTTGGTACTTGCTGGCTTGTGTAGCCACAAGATAACAAAAGCTCAACACTGCGCCCAGCATCCTGGAGCACTTCTGTTGTCTTTTGTACGTGTTTTGAGTTTTTATGTGCTTCGGAGTTTTTATGTGCTTCGGAGTTTTTACGTGCTTCGGAGTTTGTACATGTTTTTACGTGTTTTGGAGTTTGTACGTGTTTTTACGTGTTTTGGAGTTTGTACATGCTTCAGAGTTCGTACGTGATTTGAAGTTTGTATGTGATTTGTCTCTAGGGGCCACCGTAAATATACTTTTATTTATTCACTCCACATAAAATGTAATAAATAAATCATATAATACAAAAATCAACTATTCACATTTCAACTTTTAACTATTTAAATTTTCAGCTTTTTCCTTTTACAAATTTAAAGTGAAAACAACACAAAACGCTGCAATCCACAACACAATTAAATATAAATTATAATATGAAAACAAAAAGAACATGCATATTCTCTGTCATATGGGCCCGCATGAATAAACTTTCTGAATCCTTTATCATCTGCAACCGAAAATAGTTGTGGATGATTACTATACCTTTCTAATGTGACGTTGTTGTCCCTGGCTCTCTTTCTCTCTCTCTCCCTCTGGCTCTGTTCCTGTGCTACTGAGTGTAACTACCGCCCCTCCCCCCTCTGCCCAGCGTAAAGCACAAGGCTGCGTGCAGAGTGAAGCGGAAAAAACTGCGAGAGAGAGAGAGAGAGAGAGGGTGAGAGAGAGAGAGAGAAAGGGTGAGAGAAAGAAAAAAAAAAACCCACGTGACGGCTCGCGATAAGGAGCCGGCTCGCATTGTTCACGTCAAAGAGCCGTCTCTTAGAGCCATTTCATTCGCGAACGACCCATCACTACTGCACATTTATGCCGACATCATCCTAGTGCAAAGACAAGTGGAAGCAGACAAAAACAACAAGCACGCATGCTACAAACTTTACCCGAGTCATTTAGACAGCCGTTAGCACATGATTCTCCTTATGGGGACCTGATATGTTTAATATGCTGCTGAGAATAAAGCCCAGAAGAAGCGTATAGTATAGCTTTTATTTTGGAAAGAGCCATTTCTCTGTAATAAACTCTCTTTTCCAAAGATGAGTGATTCCTCAATCAGATACAGGGCTCGCAATATCGCTAGCCCGACGTCCCGGGGCTAGCGATTTTTCCAGTCGGGCTACCAAAATCTATCTCTGCCCTGCCCGTCGGGCTATCGTAGGAAGGAAAAATATATGTCAATGCTTTTGCATTTTTTCGGAAATGTAGCTGGGTAATTATGTCATTGGCATCGGTGAGCCACTGTCAATATGTGACATATTGAAATCGCGTTTGAATTTGCGCTTGTTTTTTGCTTTCACTTTGCAATCGCGCGAACTGTGTATAGAGAGCGCCCGTACTGATTGGTGAGTGATGATAATTTGTGCACCAATTCCTCTGACATCGTCTTATCAATCGTTAGCTTACTATGCAAACATGACAAGTGAAATCTCCCGCAGCAAGCTTAAACATGTGAGAGGTTGATCGCGCAGAGCATCGCTGAGCGTTATGTGAGTGCGTGTGTAAAAGCAGCAGGATATATATTTCAGTTCTGCTGAGCCAAATAAGACAGGTCAGGGTGAAGAAGGGACAGCCAAAGAAAAGCTTACCGCAAAACAAAAGTTATGACAAATCAGACTATAAGGCAAAAAGAAAGTGCAGCTTTATGGTTTCATGGACAAAAGAATTTCTGTGGCTGCAATATGACAAGCTATATAACCAGGGCTGCACATAAGTGGTCTGCAGGTGCGCATTCGCTGTCAAAATAAAAAACGCGCACAAGATAAGAAATTGCAACGCGTGTTTGCGTACATAAGATTTTCAGGAGGACAGACATTTGTTTAAAACTCTTAAAGATGTCAAAGAAGCTCCTTTAAGCAATTACTGTGATGTTCCTCCACCTCCAAAGAAATGTCAGGAGTCCGAACCACAAAAGAAGCACGTATTCTCGGAAAAGTAGTTGCAGGAGGTGAGCTGGCTTCAAACAAATGATGAACGCACAGAGATGTGGTGCGGAATGTGCCGTGAAAATTTAATAAATGACAAATTAAAAAGGCATGAACATTTTTTTTTGTATCGAAAAAATATCGAACTGTGACACCAAAGTATCGAACCGAACCGTGAATTTTGTGTATCGTTGCACCCCTACTATTTACCCAAACAACGTAACTTGTTTGGGTAAATAGTGGATTACTGTAATTTTAGTCTATAAGTATAGCAACCTGAATTCATACAAACACACAGCTCTAAATCTTGAATTGTAGGCTGCACAATAATGATCATTTGATTACTATGGACATTTAAATCAGAATCTATTGAACCATTACACATATTCTTTATAGAGATTACGCAATCTCAAAAAAAGAAAGTGTTTAAGAGGATAAGTAAAGAAAGCTCAAAGTGTGTTTGTATGAATATTGTCTTAGTATGGGGTGTCAGTAAGTACATGAGTATAGAATAGGTGTAACAGTGGTTTTCCACATCTGTGCTTAGACTGCTCTAATACAGCGGTCCCCAACCCCCGGGCCTTGGACTGGTACCGGTCCGTGAGTCGTTTGGTACCGGGCTGCAAGAGTTGAGGCTCAGGTGTGAAATGTATAGTTTTCAGGATTTTTATTGGTTTTCAGCGTTATTTTGTTATCGTTTTATCGTTAACTCGGTTTTCCTTGATCTTTTCACGTGTGTTATGAATAAATCTTCTTTTTTTTCGGTACCGGTACTAGTTTTATTTTGTTGTATTTATTCGCGACACCTTAAAGGCCGGTCCGTGAAAATATTGTCGGGCATAAACCGGTCCGTGGCGCAAAAAAGGTTGGGGACCGCTGCTCTAATATATATAGATAATGGGTCAGACATATAGTTTGACCCATTAAGTCTGTTTGAAAAGTTCATGAAGGTCTCATCCAGTGCTATGTGTTTCTGTTTATCATTTTATGAGGTCACACAGCTGACATGAGTCAGAGTAGAACCATAATATTCATGTTAATGATTCTACTGTTTACAGCTACTTCATGATGACTTTCATCCTGGTCACAGTACTATGTGAAAAGCTGTAAGAGGTAAAGTTAACCCAAATATTATCTGATCATAAGTCACTCTCTAACATTGATTATTTTTCAATATAATTTATTCCACAACAATGTTCTTTATTTTATCCCTGTTTCTTTAAATATGCACATCTATTGTTCAGCTGTGTGACTCTCCATACCTAAAGTATATCACAATGTGAACTTCATTTCAACAGTATTCCTTAGTTTGGTACCATATTCATCATCAAATTAGGAAACTGTAAACTAATTGAAAAAAGAAGCTTTTGAAAATTTCAATGTGGCATTTGAATATGTTGTTTATCCTTGCCACACGGTATGTGCAAAAAACTCCAACAAATCAGAGAACATATTTTGTTTCTCACTTCCCATGTATAAATATATATATGTATATGTATAAATTTATAAAATAGCCTGTGAACATAAACATGGCAAACAAGGATATGTTCACAATTCCAACGGATGCTTCAATTGTTTGTATAGATTTTAGATTAATTTGGTCAAACATCTGTTTGAACCTGTGGTTATCAGAGTGTTGATAAGAATGCCTTGAAAAGTTCATGACGGTCACATTCAGTGATATGTGTTTCTGTTTATCATTACTTTTGAGTGACACAGCTGACTTGAGTTTTGATCAGACAAGAACCATAAAGCTGTTAGTAGTAAAGTTAAACCAAGCAATAACTTATCATAAGTCACTCTCTAACACGGGGCAGTTTTTCAAGTATTTATTAATTGATATTCAATTAATTTTCAATGTTATTTTTTCCACAACTTTAACGTTCTTTATTTTTTTCCCGTTTCTTTGAATATGCACATGTGAATGTCTGTTTTAATTCACTGCCTGTGAAAAAAGCTTCAGGCGCCGCTCCGAGCTGGCAGCCAGTATCAGCAGCTCCAGCCTGACAGAGTCCTTTTTTCCCTTTAATATTTGTTTCTTTGTTGTTCTTGTGAACCTTGTTTTTGTTTTTCTATTGTGGACTGTGGACTGAGCTTTTCTTTTGTGGACTGATCTCCCACAATGGAGCTCGGAATTTTATGGACAATCGTTTTTGTTATTGCATTTGTCACGGCATCTGTGTCCGGAGAGCGCGTGGAGATCCAACCTCGCATTCTTTACAGCAGGGATCTGTTGTTAGCCAGAAGCTGTTAGCCCTCGGCGCTTCTGCTGTTCTGCCTACCACCGAGCAAGCCAACATCCCCCACAAGATACTGGACTACCTCACAGAACGCCCACAGTATGTGATGACACAGGGCTGTGTCTCTGATACACTGTCTACAGTACGGCGGCCTCACAGGTAACTGTGCTGGATCTGTTCCTCTTCACCTCCTAGACTGCAGACTTCTCCATCACCTCCCCACGCTGCCACCAACAGAAGTTCTCTGACAACTCTGCCATAGTTGTCATCACCACAGGTCTGTACTGAGTCCACTGGTTTCTGTCATGGTCCTGAGTCTGAGGACTCAGTGTTTTGTGTTTCCTTATGCTTTTGTTCATTCCAAGTGTGTATTCTGTTGTGATTTTGCCATTTGTTAGGTTTCTGTTCTTTGCCTGCCTGCTCCCACTTCTCTGTGTTCCCTCTGTCTGTCCATGGTGTTATTGTGTCTGCCCATTATGTCTAAGTTCTCCCCGTGCTCTCTCTTCCCCCTGTGTGCCCTCTATGTATTTATGAGCCCTCGTCCCCTTTCGTGTTTATTCCATGTCTCCCCTGCCTGTTACGTTGGTGTTCTACTCGTGCTCTCTCTCCTCCTGTACTTCCTGTTTCACCTCTCCCGTCAGTGTTCAGTTCACCCCGCCCTGTCTCGTCATGATTATCAGTGTCACCTGTGTTCCCCGTGTGTTCCCACTTCCCTCGTTAACCCTCTGTGTATTTCTGTCTGCGTCTCCCTCTGTTCAGTGTGACGTCGTCCCTCATGTTGTGTGGATCTCCCTGTGTCTCTCTGCGTATGTTAGTTTACTTTTCCCAGTTTAGTTTTGTATTTCCTATGTTCTGCCATTCCAGCATTAAAGCTGTGATTTTGAGTTCATCCCCGTGTCTGTGAGTTTTGCGTTTGGGTCCTCCTCCTGCCTGCCACACAGCCGCGCCTTGACAGTACGACGTCACCAGTAATGGATCCAGCGGACTCACCGTGGAAGCGCAGCTCCCGTTTTGACGGGACTCGGCTAGCGCTTGGAGGGCCTCCGTGCTGCCGCTCCTCACTAGCTGCTTACCCTTCGGTCCACTCACCTGCTTCCTCTCCGCGGACGCCCAGGTCTCGCAGAAAACGCTCCAGCCGGTCCCGGGAGGATTACTACGAGCCTGCAAGCAATCAGCTCACGCCTGCACAAGCCTTCTACAAGATGTTAGGGATTATTATCGTGCCGCCCGACTCACCCAGCGTTTCCACTTCACAGCAGGAGCCTGGGACTCTTCTCGACCAACCGCCTAGGGTGAGTGACAAAGTCCCCCTACATTCGCCTTCTGTGTCGAGGGATAAACGTACCGTTTCCCCCAAGGCCGCTAACGTCGGCTTCATGAACTCTAGATCTTCTGTTCCTCCTGTTCCAGAAAATGACAGTATTTATTTTGAGAGCGATCGTTTCCACTTTGGTTCAAAAGACTGTGCTTCTGATGCTCCTTCGGACCCAGGAGTTAAGACTGTTTCATCTGGAACTGTTTATTCTGGAGCTATGTTTATTCAGTCAGCTGCCCGTCCGCTTTCAGCTCAGTCCCCTGCTCAGCAGCCACCTGTAGCTCAGTGTCCTGTGTTTCCTGCTCAGAAGCCGCCTGTAGCCCAGACACCAACTCCACCACCACCATTTTCGCCCCAAGCTCCGTTAGCCGCCCGGCCCGAAGCTCCGTTAGCCGCCCGGCCCGAAGCTCCGTTAGCCGCCCGGCCCGAAGCTCCGTTAGCCGCCCGGCCCGAAGCTCAGTCGCCACCTCCACCACATTCAGCCTCGCTTCCCATAGCACAGTCACATCCACAGCCTGACTTACTACAAACCTTATTTCAATCCTTAGCCCAGTCAATAGCTCAGTTGGTAGAGGAATCATCAGCCTTATCGACAGCTCAGTTAGCTCCCTCGCAGCCCTTCACAGCTCAGTTAGCTCCCTCGCAGCCCTTCACGGCTCAGTTAGCTCCCTCGCAGCCCTTCACAGCTCAGTTAGCTCCCTCGCAGCCACCCTCAGTGCAGTCTCCAGTGTCCCCAGTGCAGTCTCCAGTGTCCCCAGTGCAGTCTCCAGTGTCCCCAGTGCAGTCTCCAGTGTCCCCAGTGCAGTCCCCAGTGCAGTCCCCAGTGCAGTCTCCTTTAGCACAGTCATCCACTCAATCACCAGCTCCACTTTCCCCTCAACTATCACTACCACCTCTAGCTCAATCTCCTGCACACTCACCTCTGGTTCATTCTCCTGTGAAGTCATCTACTCCACTGCCTACTCCACTCTCACCACCTCCGTTACAACAGACATCAGTTCAGTCCCCTGTGCCAGTGCAGACGCCCTCAGTTCAGTCCCCCGTGCAGTTATCTACCTCACCACCATCAGTAGCTCAGCTCCCACTCTCATCCGCCTCTCCAGCGGCTCAGGTCCCCGTGTGTCCAGCAGCTCAGCTCGCACCTGAACCTTTGGCCCAGTTCCCCGTAGCAGTGCGGTTTTCTAGCCAGCTTAACATTGAGCCCGGGGTCCCAATCCTCTCTGGCTCTACTTCAGCTCCTGCTGGAAGCTCGGATGAGCTCATCCAGGACTCCGCGGCTCCCACGCCGCCATCTACCTCGTCCGCTGGGGGTTCCAGTGAGCCCGGCCAGCACCTCCCTGTCTCCGCTGGAGGGTCCGAGAGGCCCGTTCAGCCTCCTGTCTCCGCTGGAGGGTCCGAGAGGCCCGTTCAGCCTCCTGTCTCCGCTGGAGGGTCCGAGGGGCCCGTTCAGCCTCCTGTCTCCGCTGGAGGGTCCGAGGGGCCCGTTCAGCCTCCTGTCTCCGCTGGAGGGTCCGAGGGGCCCGTTCAGCCTCCTGTCTCCGCTGGAGGGTCCGAGGGGCCCGTTCAGCCTCCTGTCTCCGCTGGAGGGTCCGAGGGGCCCGTTCAGCCTCACGCCGCATCAGCTGGAGGGCCCGAGGAGCCTGTCCAGCCGCCATCTGCGACCGCCTCGTCATCACCTGGCCCGGCTACATCCGCCTGTGCTTCTGCTACGCCTGGCCCGGCCTCAGCCTTTGCAACCTCGCCTGGCCCGGCCTCAGCCTCTGCAACCTCGCCTGGCCCGGCCTCAGCCTCTGCAACCTCGCCTGGCCCGGCCTCCGAGCCTTCGTCTGCCGCAGCCTCCTCTTCAGAGCCTTCGTCTGCCGCAGCCTCCTCTTCAGAGCCTTCGTCTGCCGCAGCCTCCTCTTCAGAGCCTTCGTCTGCCGCAGCCTCCTCTTCAGAGCCTTCGTCTGCCGCAGCCTCCTCTTCAGAGCCTTCGTCTGGTCCAGCATCCTCATCAGCTGCCTCGTCTGGTCCAGCATCCTCATCAGCTGCCTCGTCTGGTCCAGCATCCTCATCAGCTGCCTCGTCTGGTCCAGCATCCTCATCAGCTGCCTCGTCTGGCCCTGCGCCCACCGGGCCATGGCCGGCACGCCTGGGACTGGAGGGCCGCCGCTGCCTTCCGCGCGGCCGGCCCCCTGAACTGCGCCGTCATCGCCTGAGTGGCCGCCGTCGCCTTCCGCGCGGCCGGCCCCCGGACCGCCTTCGCCTGAGTGGCCGCCGTCGCCTTCCGCGCGGCCGGCCCCCGGACCGCCTTCGCCTGAGTGGCCGCCGTCGCCTTCCGCACGGCCGGCCCCCGGACCGCCTTCGCCTGAGTGGCCGCCGTCGCCTTCCGCACGGTCGGCCCCCGGACCGCCTTCGCCTGAGTGGCCGCCGTCGCCTTCCGCACGGTCGGCCCCCGGACCAGCGCTGTCATCGTCGCCGCCGCCTCCCGCGCGGTCGGCCTCCTGAACTGCTCCGTCGTCTCCTTCACCGCCGCCGTTGCCTTGCGCACGGCCGGCCTCCTGAACTGTTTCCGCGTCGCCGCCGTTGCCTTGCGCACGGCCGGCCTCCTGAACTGTTTCCGCGTCGCCGCCGTTGCCTTGCGCACGGTCGGCCCCCTGAACTGCTCTGTGTTTGGGTTATTTTCTTGGGCTCCGGTGTTTGCTGTGCTCTTTTGTTTTCTGTTCCGGGCCCTCCGTCCTGGGCCCCCGCCGCCCGCCCTGGGTTGTTTTCTGTTTGGTTTTGTTTTTCTGTGTTTGGGCTGTCTGGAGCCAGCCCTTGAGGGGGGGGTACTGTCATGGTCCTGAGTCTGAGGACTCAGTGTTTTGTGTTTCCTTATGCTTTTGTTCATTCCAAGTGTGTATTCTGTTGTGATTTTGCCATTTGTTAGGTTTCTGTTCTTTGCCTGCCTGCTCCCACTTCTCTGTGTTCCCTCTGTCTGTCCATGGTGTTATTGTGTCTGCCCATTATGTCTAAGTTCTCCCCGTGCTCTCTCTTCCCCCTGTGTGCCCTCTATGTATTTATGAGCCCTCGTCCCCTTTCGTGTTTATTCCATGTCTCCCCTGCCTGTTACGTTGGTGTTCTACTCGTGCTCTCTCTCCTCCTGTACTTCCTGTTTCACCTCTCCCGTCAGTGTTCAGTTCACCCCGCCCTGTCTCGTCATGATTATCAGTGTCACCTGTGTTCCCCGTGTGTTCCCACTTCCCTCGTTAACCCTCTGTGTATTTCTGTCTGCGTCTCCCTCTGTTCAGTGTGACGTCGTCCCTCATGTTGTGTGGATCTCCCTGTGTCTCTCTGCGTATGTTAGTTTACTTTTCCCAGTTTAGTTTTGTATTTCCTATGTTCTGCCATTCCAGCATTAAAGCTGTGATTTTGAGTTCATCCCCGTGTCTGTGAGTTTTGCGTTTGGGTCCTCCTCCTGCCTGCCACACAGCCGCGCCTTGACAGTTTCAGGAGAACCACCTGCTGATCTACACCTATGTACATTACTTTTCTCAGTTTATATATACACCCACTTATTGGGAGTTACATGTCTACTTTTTAATGCACAAGTACGATACACAATCTGCAGTTTTGTAATTATTCTAAATATTCCTAACTATTTAAACATTTTTCAGTATCCTGCTCTGTTTGCACCCGATCTGTACTCAAATTTTAACAACTGTACTGTACTCTGCTTTGGTAACTATTGTCCATGATGTAAATATGTAACAATTGTGTTTCTGTTCTGTGTCCTGTTCTGTTTGTATATGTGGGGTTTTTTGTGCTGCTGATACAAGCACATTTCCCCTTGTGGGACAATTAAATGATTATTCTAATCTATTCTATTCTAATTGATATCATATCCACCCAGAAAGCTCGAGTTCATCATTTTGCCCTACCACAATTATTTGAATTAAAAATTAAAAGAGCAGGAATGTTAAAATCAATAATGAAAGGAATTTGTTGGCTTTTTCAAAAGGTACAAATCAAATATTGTTTATAGACCTGCCCCCTTTATTATCTACAAAATTCAACATTAAGCCTTGATCAGTTCTGTTATTCTTCTTTTTTTAAAAACATTTTATAGCCTTCCAGTGTTCCAAAAATTACAAACAAACACAAATATAAGATTATTATGTAGAATTTTTAATATATAAATACTTAACACTGGAAAATACTAAAACTTAACTATAGTAGAGAACTTAACAAAATATCATTAAAAATTATAAATACTAATAGGAAAAAAATTCATACTTTTGAAGTTATAAAATACAATACCATTTTTGAACAAAGGAACTGTACATTTTGTTTAAACTATTCGTATTGATATTTTTGAATATGTACAATATGGTTTCCCTTTATTTTAACAGTAACTTTGATTGCTGCCTCCTCCAGTTCCTTGTCAAAGGGACTCCACAGCTCACTTTGAATGTAAAGGCTCTTTCCATCCTCCAGTAACACCTCCAGCTGGTTTGGCATTTCTGCCGTGGCCACACCAATGATGAGAATGTCAGCTCTCTCCTCGACTTTTGTCTGTTGACACAGCATAGGCACACATTTAGCCCAGAAAACGTTGGGCTTCTTTATCCAACAAGAAAAAAAGAAAACCTATGGTCATCACGTGGTTTCACTAAGTCACCAAGACACATACATACACACATTATGTCTTGATGCATGCTCAATCATCCAGGTAAGTAAATTCCAAAATGGTTAATTATGTTCACCTGGAAAAAAAATACCCCGCTCGCCCCTGCGGGCGGTCAATCCTTCAAGCTCAGGTCCTCTACCAGAGGCCTGGGAGCTTGAGGGTTCTGCGCAATATCTTAGCTCTTCCCAGGACTGCGCACCACTATATCCGGTTGGCTAACCAACCGGACATAGTGGTGCGGGATCTCTGTCCAGAAAAGTGCAGTTCTAGGAACAGCTAAGATACTGCGCAGGACCCACAGGCTCCCAGGCCTCTGGTAGAGGACCCGAGCTTGAAGGATTGACAGCCCGCAGGGGCGAGTGGTGAATCTATCTATCTATCTATCTATCTATCTATCTAGTGTTTGTGTGCTGTAGATTTTTAAGGGGAACATGTTGTTTTCCCGACAGCACCTTCTTTACAGCAGAAACCTGAAAAGTAAATTGAGTGTAGTTATCTGTGATAGGTTTTTATTTCTTCAGTAATCTGTTTAGATTATGTTATGGTTGTTGTTAAGTATTCTGCACATGCCATTTATCTTATCAGAAGCAGTTTTATCTGTATCGGTCATTAGGATGTTTTTCATATACTGTGATTATGAAACAGGTTGTAGGAAATCCTTCTGTAAACAATACATTTTGCAACTTAGTTTAAGTGACAGCAACATAAGTGAAAAGTTTGCCAGTTTCAGGTATACAAAATCTATTTGTTTTCCATTATGTCCAATTCAGGGTACTTTTTGACCATTTCTGTTGTATCTGCTTTTATTTTTATTATAAAGGATATATTTAGATTAAGACTTTTGTGCGAATTTATATACAGAAGTGTATAAAATAATTATTCTGTTTGTTTTTATTATCAAGTAGAGACTGTTCATTAAAATCTAGCCCTTACAACACAAATGTACGTAGGCACAATGCAAATTGGCTGCAAAAATACCAGAAATGGTCTGAGGAAAATATTTTTTAAAAATTGTGCTTAAAAATCTTAACAGAATTTAGTCTCTGCTTGACAGCAAAAACCCAAATTATTTTCACTGTAAAAAATACCGGCAATAATGGGTTATTTGGAAACCTAAATCCATGTAAATTCTGATGGAACCACAAATACTTACCTCCACCACCTCCCCTTGAACTGTCATGAGTCCCTCATTTGTGGAGCTCATCTTGAGTGCGGTGAGAGGAGCAAGAGGATGCAGAAGATCCTCTGCTTCTTTTACAAGACCTTCCCTCACACTTAGGGTCGGTGCCCTAAAAAATTGTGTTCTGGGTGTGACACTGATGTTGTAAGGGGGGCCTGTGCCCCTGAGTTCATGGCCTCTCATAATAAATGACCCCCCCTGCTGGACTTTAGAGGCATATTCTTCAAATATTGTGATCTTTGTCACAGTCTGGCCATCGGTGATTGCCGCAATGGTGTTCTTCTTTGTTATCAGGGGTGTTGGTGTTGCATCTTTGAAGTCCCAGCTAATGACTTTTAGCTGGTCACAGGACTTTAAAATTTGTATGTGCAGTGGGGGTGGCCGGAAATATGGCGTGTCAGGGCGGTTGTTCAAAAGCTTTGTCAAAGCCATTCTGAAAAAAAAGCAACACAAAAAATATTAAGGGGTTAATACATTTCTGTTATAGCAAGGGTCATATAATATGGTAACACGTGTAGCTTTTGTGCAGTCTTTTTACTTTCTGATGTCAAACAAAACTCATAAATACCTTTCTGAGGTTCCTGCTTAAAAATGACAGGCCAAAAACACAGGCTTGTCTAAAAGTATTGTATTGATATACAATGTTGGTTTTAAAATAAAGCTGACAGTTCTAAGACTTCTATGAATTAATCTAAATATTACAGCAGAGATAAGTTGATGAAAGTAACTTAGGACTGAACTCAAACTCAATGTTTTTTCTCACCAAATTGTTATTCATTTATTTTTTGTATTTTCTAGCATATAATCTCCTTTGAAAATACTGACAATAAACAAGAAATCATCATATGAAGATTATCTGTGCAAAGATTGATGCTGCTGAAGTGAAACAGTGAAATTACAGTTCTATTCATATTTCACAATTTGGTCTGTGGCTTTGAATTTCTAAAGAGCAGAGATGATTTAACTTTATTGAAATGCCTAAAATGCCCCCCCCCCCCCCCCCCCACACACACACACACACACACACACATATATAAACATAATGCAGTTGCATAGTCTCTGTGGCTCTTTCTATTGGTCCCCTGTGTTAATCATTTGAGCCAATAGAACGACAGTAATGTACCCTGTTTTCACTTCAGTCTCACCCTCTGTAACTGCGCAGAAAATGGCTTTTTTGACGAGAGGCACTGTGGGAGATGAAGTTATTCAGAATATGGTTTCCATTAGGTTTTTGTTTAACTCTTTTAGCTTAATTCCTATTGGTTATTTAGTTTTTGTATAGCTTAATTGAGAAAGTGCTAGAAAGTGTTGTTGCCAGGGCAGAGTGCCAGCCTTAAGCAAATTTAGAGACTCACAGCTCAAACTTAACATCGTAAAGTTTATAAAACTGTTATAGATCTTGAAGATTTGTCAAATTCGTTAAGATCTTAATATTTCATATAAAAAATTAGGACTGAAATTATTTTTCATTAATACATTTAGATCTTTTTTCAATTAAATACCCATGAGACAATAAGTTCATCAACTATGACACCCACTAATACATTACTGTCGATGTGAATTTATCGATAATGAATTTCTCTGCAATAGAAACGTAACATAGGAAAAAGAAAGAAAAGTCAGATTAAATTTTGGTACTTTGACACTCTTTATATTGACAGCAAGTTAAATGGCTAGATCTTGTGTCTTGCCCTATATTGTATTATACATATTATAAGGGTAGTAAAAAAAACCACCCTCAAAATTCAATACTTACGTTTTATGAAGTTTTTGAGAACAGTAAGAGTCGTCTGTGTCCCTCGAAGTATCTTAGAAAGATGCAGAAAGATCAAATAAGGTTCCCGCCGGTCTTTAAGTTACAACTTCTGATGTAATCTGTTGTCACCCGCCCTGATTGGCTAACTACGATTGTGTTTCGTGATTGGACCGCCTTGTGTTGATTTTATGTTATCACTGTTTTTTGGGTTTTTTTGTTCGTTAACTCGTCTAATTTTAATTATGGAATTATCATTACTATTTTATAAGTCTCAAACGTAAAATTTGAGATTTATAAAATCTGTTATAGGGCTTTGGAGTTGACGTCACGCCGCAATGCATTGTGGGAGCATGCCACCATTTTATCAGGCCACGAATCAAAACAAACACACTCGTTTGGAAGGAAGATACAAACCGTACTTAAAAGCAGCTCAAAACAAAAAGAACTTTATAGACTCAGATTGTGTCGGATGAGAAGAGACGGTACTTGCAAAAAATAGCGTGCATTGGAAATGTGGACCCGTATGAAAAAACGGCAGTGGAGCAGAAACCTCGAAGCCTGATATATTTCCGTACCTGTGGAGTCAGCGCATACACAGCGAATCAGTTTCGCAATTATAATGTCTGGAGGCGCACATCCGATTAACCAATGGTTGGTTACAAGGTTTGGCTATTTTTAGACAGCTTGAGTACTGCCAGTAAAATGCGTTTGATTTCCCTCCGAACATTCAGATTAGTGCAGCATAAATTCATTCATGAGGGGAAATTACAGTGAGAACATGTTGAGGCTCTGTTAGATGGATAACATAGTGAGTTCAGTGCACTGATATGACCATTGTCCTGAAGGATTTAGTCATTCTCTATGGTTAAAGAAATTGCACTAATGAATTCATATTTATTATATGTAATTCTAATTACACGTCTTGCTTCCGTGTTTGTGTGCTGTGTAACTAAAATACGTTTATTTTAGTTTTATACATTGATTAATGACCTGCAGTCTTTGATCGTCACTTAAGTTGAACTTTATGTGTTGTCTTATAAATCATACACAAAATGCCACATTGAAAAAAGGTTTTATTATCATTTTGACACTTGAATTAAATTTATTTCCAGAAATAACTTTTAAAACGTAGGGTAATTGAATATCAGTTACCTGTATTCTAGTGCTATTTATTAAAATTACATTTTAATAAAGGTATGCTATTTGGGTACTCTGTTGGACACTGAGAAAGGTCAGAGAAATTATACTCTGAGAGACTTGGTAAACAATGCATGCATGGTTGTTCAATTCAGTCCAGTGTTGCTGTTTGTCTACTTGTAAAAAGATGAATTCACAGAATTCTAAATGACTCTGACTAACTCAGCTTCATTTTGAGTGCCATCATCTAGCCCTCTTTGTACCTGGTGGATGTCACAGGCCTCTGCCTCTCAATTATTGTATAGCCATTGTGTGTAAGACTGCCTCTCTATGTGCTTTAGTGCAGACAGAGCAGAGGTTCAGGACCCTGTTGTCCTTATTTCTGATCGGTGTTGGTGTGTAGCTGGCAGTGTTGTCTGGGCTTATGCTGGGCAGACACTGTGTGATTTTTGGCCCATTTTGAGCCGATTTCTGAGTGATCGGCCCGATTTTTGCCTTCATCGTGCGTCGTGCATCGTGTAGTATACGTGGGGTAACGAGAAGCGATTAACACCTCACGACCAGCTCCCGATCATCAATCGCTTGGTCCTGAGGATTTCAAACCTGTTTGAAATCCGCGACCGTCGTGAGGGTGTCATCGCAGCTTCTCACACTGCGCACGCGCAAGCACATATGTCAATGAAAAAGATGGCGCAGCACGGCAGTGCAGCGTGTGATCTGGACACAAGCGATGGAGGCACTTGTAGAACTTTGGAAAGCTCATCCGAGCCTATTCGATGTGGCCTCACAAAATTATCACGACCACAACAACCGTGAAAATAGTTGGATTTACATTGCTGCTCAATCACAGCTGCCTGATCAATGTTTTTCATTAGCAATTTAGCAAAGCTGATGGCGGTGGTGTGCGTGTCTGTGTGAGTGAAAGACAAAGAGGGAGAGCGAGCGACAGAATTTCTGTTATAACCTTCATTTCATGGACGCACAGTGTGAGCACTCGGGTCGCATCAGAGCATCGGGCGGTATAGTGTGAGACCCTGCATCGTGACGTACGAACTTCTAACCCCTGCGAGTCAATCGTGCAGTTTGAGCAGGAGCTGAATCGCGCGACTGACAAAATCGCACAGTGTGAGCCTTGCTCTTTCAATCAGAAATGAAGCTGCAGGTTGTCTCTTCACACCTACACCGAGACAGAGCAACAGTGGGACAAACCCAAACAGCACTGAGATTCATATTCAGGCCTGACCCTTTAATGTTCTTTTCTAACCTGCAATAAATAATATGTTATATGCTTGTTTGATAAGTATTTAAAAAAAAAAATTGTTATTGCTTTTTTTCAGGGGTTGGAACCAGGGCCAGCTATTAAAATGGTCACCACCAGACCAAGGCTCAATCGAGTCATGGAAGGAGGAATCAGGTGAGATAGTAAGCTGCTGTTATATACAATATTAGTGTACAACAGTCAGGTAACATTTTCCAAGCACAATAGAAAGTGCAATGTTTAAATATAATTATATATACATCCTATAGTAGGGCTGCACGATTAATCGTTAGAAAATCGCGATGTCGATTCATACTTATGTGCGATCTCATTTCCAAATGACAACGATTAAAAAAAAAAAAAAGAGGACGACGACGATTGTACCGCATTTTGATCCGGGACGTACTCTGCATGAAAACAAGCGCTCACTCTTCCTGCTCAACAAATGACAAGGGCGGAGCCTTACACCACGTGATACAGAAGCTGTGCCGTGTGATGCTAATATTAGCAGGGAAAAAACAACTGAGAGCACGTCAGGGATAACGAGAAAGTGACAGGAGAAAATCCGTCCCGGTCAACCACCCAAACATCAATAACAGGAACCTTATACAGCGCTTCCCTATACCCGTCGAACTCCCGCAGGCACAAAGAAATTACGGAGGCCATCACTTATCACCTGACCAAAGATATGGCTCCCATCAACACTGTGCAAAACGAGCGATTTAGGAAAATGATCAACACCCTAGACAAACGCTACACAGTGCCGTCCCGCAACTATTTTTCTGTTGTTGCACTACCTGCTCTATACACGCAGTGTCGAGCAACGGTGGAGACGGAATTTCAAGCAGTACAACATTTTGCGGCAACCACAAAACGTGAGGCATTTGTTGTTTTTATGTTTATTTATTGTTTTTATGTTCAGTCTCAACTGTTACGAAGTTGATGTGCAGTTAATAAGTGCAATAAATATTTATACTGGAAAAGAAAATCGTGAGAGAATCGTGATCTCAATTCTAAGCCAAAAAATCGTGATTCTCATTTTATGCAAAATCGTGCAGCCCTATCCTATAGCAGCTATTCACAAAAGTAAAGACAAACAAACATAAACAGTAAAACTTGTAAACAGACCATAAACTGTCAGACGTTGACAATCCAGTTAAAAGTGATTTAAGTGATGAATAAAGTGCTCTAACTTTAAGTGCTCAGGTGCAAAACTATTGTGTGCGGGGTAGTTTTTAAGTGTATATATTGTTGTTGTTATTGTTATTATTATTATTATTATTATTGTCATTATTGCACAGATGACTTTCACAGTGCCTCATTTTACCCTCATATTATTATGTGAGGCATTTAACAGAAATAAACTGTACAACGACTTGGCTGGTGACCCACTTCACAATTTTGAATCTTATAGGGTAAAGACAAAACTCTGCTTATAGACGCACACGCCTCGGGGAAACCCGATCCACGGACCAGACCCGGGACGGAGTTTCTTTCAGTGACCACAGTGCACACGTCTGATGTCGCTCACAGTGGTCCAAGGAACCGCTCAGGGAGTTTGTGTGTTCGCTCAGACACGTGAAAAATTAGAGGGAACATTGGGCCTATGACATTCAGTACCCAGTTATTAAAATGTTAAGTGTAAATCATCCCCAGCCCACAATAGCAGCTGAATTTACTACGATTTCAGATCTTTTTACACGTCAATAAGAAACCACCGATGTGTAAAACAGGCTGACAACAGAATGACGTAAACAACACTGCTGCAACTGTGCAGCTCTCAGGTTTTATTTATTGTTTCTCTGTGTGGCCAGCAGGGGGAGGTGTTTTGCTTAGTTTTTTTTTTTTTAAATATTAATGAAAACATTTTTCATGAAAGTTGCAAATTTGTTATCTGTTTTTATGACATTTTTCACTGTGGATTACAACAACATCAACATTAGAAAATGAAATACATTTATAGTAGGTGATCATTAATCACTATTATTGGCACTATTAAAGGGCCCCAAAAATCAAACTTTGCTTAGGGCACCACGGAGGGCCAACCCTTTTTACACTTCAACGATTGTATACAAAATACAATCATCCATCCTTCTATCTATTTATTTTTGTCCACTTATATAATTCAGCATCACAGGGAAGCTGGATCCCAGTTGTTTTTCGCAGAGGGCCAAGCAGTGGAGGGAGCTGCCGACCTCCCAGCAATACATGTAAAAGCTTTATTTTATACTGACTCTGGTCATCTTTATCTATCATAAAAATTTGCTTCACGATCTGAAACACGTAAGTGTGGCAAATATGCAAATAGCTAAGAAATCAGGATGGGGTAAATCGTTTCTCACTGCACTTCTGTTAGGCGACTGAATAAAAACACAAAGTCAGCAGTCTGGCTATGAATGTCTTTAATGTTTCCAAGATCAGAATCACATCAGGGTGTACAACCTCACCCCTGGCGCCGTTGCCCACCTCTCAATTTTAAATACACGTAGACATTGAGGGCTACCAGGAGGGGCTATGCGCTTACCTGCTGCTGAGTAATTGCATATGAGAGCATGAGGGTGGGAATGGATGTTTGTATCTGTGTGTGCCTGTTTGTCTGTGTCCATATGTCAGGTCGGGTATCAGACGCCACCTCTCTGGGGACATCTCAGGCCCTCCAAGGTATGGAGGCCTATCTCCCCCCACCACTCCCCCTGCCAGTGGCAGACGCCCTCAGACATCGGTGCATTGGTGGTTCTTTGTGTCCGGGGATGGGCGTCCAGGTACTGCTTGTCGGGGCCTGGAGCCTGGGGCTCGCTCGGGCTCCTTCGGGGGTGGGGTGCCTTTGGCCTCTCAGCCTGGGGCTCGGTCACTCTGGCACAGCTGGCTGCCGGCGGAGCTCACGGGCACGTCACGTTTAAATCATGCTTTTTATCTGTTTTTGTTTTTTAATGTTCTGTAAAGAACTTGGGATCACCTTGTTGTTGAATTGTGCGATATAAATAAACTTGCCTTGCATTTTGGCTGCTACCTCAAAGCACACTGTGCGCTGTCGATCTTACGTGCTGCACAATAATATTCAATATTTAGTATTTACAGTTATATTCACATAGATCATCGCGGTGATGTTGTTTATTATATTGCTCTCTTTTGTTTGCTTGTTTTCTCTTTTTTCTTTCTCAACAGGTGATCCAGGTGATTGATAGATGGATTTTTTGTCTGTTTGTTTTGTTGGCTTGGACAACTTCCTACCAGACCCGTGGAAGTGGAAGCTTCAGTGAAGAAAGATTCCTGCTCCCAGCCGTTCATTGGCTCGGCATTTTAAACCCCTAAAGGGTCACCTGGCCTGTAACTAAACAGGGCCAATTAAAAAAAACCCACAAGAATAATACAAAAATTTCTGCCAGTTTATCTTAATACATTAACTTATTCTTGTGTACACAGTAATTCATAAATAAATAATGTATATTATCAATAAAGATTGATCTAAACAGTTTAACTGCTATGTGCAGATAAAGGTTGCATAGCTTTAAAACATTTGCTATCCAGCAAATATCAGTCAAACTCAACACAAAAGGAAACACAACAATGGTTCAAATTGTTTGGACCGGTGATCCAAATCAACTGGTGTTGGTCAAACAGATGTGTGGTAGACTTACTTTGAAGGAGCTGCTACCGACAAACCAGCAAATAAACACCAAATATTTCATCTGTGACATTTGTGAGGTTTCCTCAAACACACTCCGTCAGTCTTGTTGCTGTTGAACGACAAACTATTTAAAAATGTCGCGGGTTTACCTGGTCATATTCTCTTTCACGGGGCGATCGCCAAAACAAAAGCAAACAATTAACACCACGCCGATGCTGTTCACAGGACAGCAAGAGTAACGATCAGGAGCATCTGGTCTTCGTTATCGTTCCCCTCGTGCGTGTTATTACTGCGATTTCAGCGTTTTCGCTTCACAACTAAAGTGTGCAGTTTACTTTGTGTGCACTCAAATGGAGTCAAGTCGATTAGCGCCACCTGTGGTCAAGTGCCATAGCCTACAGCCAGATGAACTTGTGACACACATCTGAGCCACGTTTTAATTCCTGTTTCATGCACAATACATTTGTAACTTTTAATTTTTTCTGTTTTTGTGTCTTGCAAATAAACCTTTAAACTGATTGAAATGATGTTATGTATTTATTTTTGGCCTTTATATCTACGGTGGCCCTGAGAGGCCAAATGGACTGCAACTTAAGAAAACACAGGCAATAAAAAAAACCGCTGCAAAAGCACAAAAAACACAACTGAAATAGGAAAAAACGACAGCAGAAATGGGAAAAAAAAAGACAAATGCAAAAAACAAAAACACAAATAGGAAAAAAGAAAACGGAAGTGTTTCTGGGGAGACAATAGTAATTAGTAATAAACAGAGCCAGTGTGACTAAGTGGAGCTTGTGAGAGTGAGTGGATTGAAGAAAGTGAGGGACTCAGATGTGTCAGTTGGTTTGTCTTTGTTTGTGAGTGTGGAGGAGAGTTAGATTGCTTTGGTTTTAAAGCTAAGTTAAGGATATTCTGAATTTCAATTCAATTTTATTTATATAGCACCAAATCACAACAACAGTTGCCTCAAGGCGCTTTATATTGTACAGTTTAATTTCCAAAACTTGCATATGATCTTCAGTTTGCAGCTGGACTATCACATAGCAGCTGGAGCAGTCTCACATGGAGGCCAGTCCACTGCTGCCACCTGTGGCCAAGTGCCATAGCCTACTACTAGATGAACTTGTGACACACATCTGCAGTAGAGGCTGAGTGGCTGCTCTCACACCTGGAGCATCCAAATCGACCCACAAACACGCTGAAAGATGCAATGCCATCAATGTGGATTGTCAAGACTGAGAGACCTCTTCCCTCTGACCCCTCCCCAAACCCTCAAACCCTCCTACCCACCTCGACATATAAACTCTGTGTGGCTTCACGTGTTCTGTTGATGTTTACATGATCGAAATAACTTGAACACAAACACAAACAAAGAGGAAGACCGCACCGGAAGGAAACAACTACAAGTCCCAGCATCCTCTGTGTTTAGGGAGCAGCAGTGAAAGTGAAAGTATTGAGCCTCCGTTCAGAGCAGCAGCAGGAGGAAGGTGGAGCTGAGGCAGGTGAGTGTTTACATGAATATGTTTCTTCTTATGACATAAAATAATTCCACGCTGTTCGTGTCTGTGGGTGAAATGTGAGGCCGGTCGGCTCCTCTGAGCGCTGGTTTCCTGTAAGTAGAGAGGAAGTGAGTTTAGCTGAGCCTCCGTTTAGTGTGAGAGAGCAGGAGGAGAGTGAGAGCTGTGCTGAGGCAGGGTGAGTGTTAACACCGCTCTGACATTACTGTCTCTCTGTGGCGGGAACAACAGGCTCCGTCAGTGGAGGCAAAAATAATCAGACTTTGGTTTTTCAAAGGAAACAACTTTATGTCGGAAGTTCCCGCACGCTCATTGGATAACGATGTGTCAATCTCAAGTTATTAGCCAATGAGCGTGCGGATTCACAGAAAGACCCGCCTTTATCACGGGACTTTAAAAACTACAATGGCAACAGGCTGACGTCATGAAACTGTGACGTTTGAGCCACTTCCTGTTCTCAGTCCCAGCGTCCTGATCACCGAGGTTTCTGTTGCTCTGATATCTGATATTGATTATATTGGTAAACAGGCTGTAGCATAAACATCAGGTCTGTTCTGAAAACTGGCTTTATTTTTTCAAAGTAAGGGAATATCTATGGTCTCATTTAGGTGTTATTTTGGTACTTTACACATCACACAGTTTCAACAACTCCTTATATGGTACAAGTTCCTCTTTTCTGTCTGGCTTCCTGTATTTATTAATATACTTGTATATTTCTACACTAACTTCCTGTTTTTCAGTCTGGCTGAGCACTTAGTTTGTGAGTCAAAAGTGGCCTTGCTTTACAAACCTTCATTATTAAAGTACATAAAACAATATAATCAGAAAATAAGCACTAAGAATATATTAATTACATGACAGTTCTCCCCCTTTTGGTGTTTTCTAAGAAACACACATAATTCCTAATTTATCCCATTAAGTTTACTTGCATGTTAAAAGGCTAAAATATAACAAAAGAGATTATTAAATTAAATGAAACCTTTCAATTGTTCAACCTTATCTGTCCCCTCAACAGGTTGTATGTTTGCAATGTTTCCTTATTATTTTGTCATAATTACTTCTATCCACAACAAATAAATCAAGCTCTAAGACAGCACCTGTGAAATGTGAAATGTCCTAAATCTACTTCCTACACCCCCTTTTTTACCCAGAATCCCAGTTTAAACCCACTCCTGACTTCTCTCAGTGCTCACTGTAAACTCCAAACAGATACAATTAGCTTTTTCTGGTAAAAGGTCCTAGATTATTTTGTCAAATCTTTGGAAACATCCTCTATAGAGTTAACCCATTTCATCTTCAAAACGTAGTCCTGGTTTCTTCGCCCCCTTTAACGGGTAGAGCATATCCGGCCTGAAGACTGTGTTTGGGCAATTTACATAACATAGAAATCCTACAACTATTCAATCTAAACAACAAATTTTCTGAATCTGGGCGATTCTCTGTGCTTCTTTTGAGTCCCCCTTTCTGATGGTTGGTTCCTGGATTCTCGCTCTGGTCCTGAAATCTTCTCCTGTAAAGGATAGAAAACAAAATGCCTCTCTCTGCTACGCCTCAATAATCTACTGTGTTCATCTATTGTTCTCTTAATTATTCAAAGTTGGTTCAAAATATCATGTTCTGGGCTCTACCCTTTATATTAACTTTACTTAATCTTTACTTAATCTCAATGTTCTTTATGTGTGTGAGCAACACTTTTAGTTTTATTAAACACACCCAGGGCCAGATATACACCATCACCATATCAGCATAAATCTCCGCTAGAAAGCACACTCCAAATTTTTGTCTATCAGGGTTTACGCTTCTTTTTGCTTCAAGCAGATACATAACATGCAAAAGTTACAGCTAATGACAGTTAGACAAGTTTCCGTTATCTGCAACATTTTTGTTTCAAGCGTCTCGCCCCCCCCCACGTTTCCTGTTGACTTATTCATGGCATACTTATCTTTAACACCTTCTGCATCACTAGTTGCTAAGCAAAGATAAAGCAAAATGTGTTTCACCTTTACCCTAGAAAATAAATCTATGTGATGTTTGTGTATGTAAACATGTTATGCATTCATTCACTACACTCGTCATCCCTGCAATATATCAGTTCAGACAGTCACGCTGAACGAAGCTTTTGACCTTCTTAGGGCTGAGTGCTTAACAACTCTTTATGAGCACACGTTGCAATATGTATAAGAAAATGATTATAACTGCTTATTCTAATAAAAATAGATCAAAGAGAAAACAAACATTTTCAATCAGTTAAGCTTAAGAATATAAGCAATTACTCATGCGTCAGTTTTACCGTAGCTAAATTATCAAACACCCAGAAAGTCATAAAATGATCATAAAGCCCCTTATTTCAAATTAAACCCAAAATCCCCCCTTTGACACATTTTATGTGTCAAATAAGCTAAAGACCAGCTACTGAAACTGAAAATGCTTCACCACATCTTAGGAAATTAAAAGAAAAAGGTTAGTCATATTATTTCTCTAAAAACCTCAGCGATTCTCCTCTCGAGTATATTTGCTCCGGACCTGCAAACCTGTGTTTAAATAATAAAATCAGTTTAATTATCATGTTAGATCTTTTGAACTCCTGGCTCCATCCAGAGCCTGCATCCTCGGCACTTCCTAGAAAAAAACCCTGTGTGTTAACCTGAACTTCACATTTCATTACTCAGTTCCCCCCCTGTCCTTCTTTCACTGTGATCCACTCTGTGCTATAAGAAACAAAACTTGAGACAGAACAGTTATCAGTCATGTGCTTCATACAAAATTCATATTTTTAATTTCATGTTGCTCCTCTGAGTGTATGTAATGGTACTTCTTTTAATTTTGACTTTATCAGAGCTAACCAAAATGTGTTTTCTCTCTTTACTTTGCTCCTGTTTTCCTCCAGTACCAGCTAGTATCACCTACCCTTACCGATCGTGCTCTTTTTAATAATTTACTGTTTTAAAGGGAAAAAACCTCAGTTACTTGGACCAGTGTTTGTTATTCCATAACTGTATTTTCAATGTAAGAACTCTACCAATCCCCTATATACTTCCTAAATTTTGCTTTGGTTCTAACTATTTTCCTTCTATAAAATGTCATTGACTTCTACAGTGGCCTGCTTTGGTTAATGGTAACATCAGTAATATCAAACATTTTCTCCCCTTCAGCATTTGGCATTTTCCCAACAATATAATGTGATACCATCATCTAAACCCAGTCAATAAAACAACATTTTCTTAAAGCAAACATCAGCAACCCAAAATTAGCCGCCCAAGGGTCGAGTCTGCAGCTCCACTCTCATGTGAACCTTTCGGTCTCCCTCTCTCTCTTGTGCTCCTGCCAAAAGCAAAGCAAAGCATCCACCCTTTTCTTACCGGCGTCGTGAACTGTTGGTCAACATCTACTCATCCTAACGTTGGTCCAGTCTTTGTCTCAGTGTCAAGTCAGTCAACACTTTAGTCCACATGGTCAGTCCAGTCACACACATCATGCACACGCATTCACACTAGATCTTGCTGATAGTGGAGCCTCACGCGCAAATAATCAGATTCTCCACCCTCATCAATATGAGCTCATTTATTTGTTCTTTCTTTTGTTTTTAGAAAAAGAGTTCTTTATAATCTTTAACTGGATTGACTCGCTGCAATCCTTTTAGACAGGAACTCAAACGCTCATCAGTTCCCACAGGTGACCTTTTCCTCAGCCCATTATAATCATAATCATTGTAATCTGGAAAAGCTCACCTTATATTTGCTCTCACAAAAATGTTTTACAGCGCTGTTAATTCAATCTTGCAGGCCTGCTTAGAACAAAAAATGAGAAATACGAGCTGATTATTAGCTCATCAGAGCACAAAACATCATCACCTGACAGGTTTTCTCTAAGTGCACTGTTACAACTTTAAAAGCCCATTGTAGACATGTCCATGTTTAACCCTTTAAAACCGGTCAGAGCGGGCACGCTCCGTTTTGCGTAACTATTTTTAAATCCCGGTAGCACTGCAACCACATGAGCTAGCGCAATAATTTTTTTTGCATATGAAACCGGAGGAGTTGTACTTACATCTTTTGCCATCAGCTTGTCCTAGGTCACAGTTTCCTTCCAAATATAGCTTTCCAAAAATTGCATAAAAAGCACTTGCAGCAACAAAAACATAATATTCCAGAAACAGGCTTTGCCGATCCGATCAGCTGTTCATAACACTTCCTATCGCATGTCCGCCATGACCTGCCCGAAACCGGAAGTGACGACATTTTTGCGGAAATGTAGTTTTTTACCACCAAGGCCTCATGAGCTTATACTGGTGCTTTTAAAAGTTATCTTTGACTTTATGACTTTCTGTGTCATTTCTGGGATGCTTAGGACTCATATCGCACTGCTGGAAATAGTTTATTTTGATGCATATGCTGCTTTTTTGCAAATTTGCAGTATAATATTTATTTTCGTTTTTCCTGCAGTGAATAGAAATTGGTGTATTTCAAAAATAAAAGTATGAAGACACTCAAAATAAATTTCCTGTGGTGGGAAACTATTTTGTATTTACAGTTTTGAGGGATAAGCCTCTTAAATTTCTCTAACTAGAAATATATCTTAAAAAACAAACGATTTTAAATTTTTTTGTAGTTTATTGCTCTTTTTTGCAATTTATGTAGTTACTATGCACTTAATGCATACATATTATTAAAATTTTGGCTATAATGGTTGTATTGATGTATAGTAACTTGAAATCCTCCCAAAAATGGCTCTACAACATGTAAAAATATAATATAAGCTCTGGCGGACTTGGTTCTATGGTAGGTCTTAAAGGGTTCCTAAAACCCCCTCTATTAAAATAAGAAAAGAAGCCAAACCTGTCAGAATCAACCCATCACTCAAACAACAACCCCAAAAATCTCAATCACAGAAAAGTTTTGCCTCAGGTTCTTCAACGTCCTGACATAATGTTGCTTGTTTCTCCAAATGTAATTCAAATTAATTCGATTTATATTATTGATTAGACTATTGGAAACATAAAGTTTGTGATGGATAAATCAATCGAGAGATACCTTCTGTTTTAGTAAGCAAGATGCGTCCAAAGATGGAGAGGTGTCTTTGCAGCCAGCTATTTAAAATCTGTCAGGTTAGGGCTGTGTGCAGGCAGGAGTGGAAGTAGAAGGACCCAAAGTGCAGACACTCGGAGGTGGAAAGTAACTCAAAACTCAGCTTTTATTGCTGGATGGCAAAAAGTGGCAAACATAACAAAAATCCAAATAAACTTACATGACCAGACAGCCAGAACACACAGCATAAATGAGACTAGATCACAACACAGACACAGAGAAACACAGGGCTTAAATACACAGAGGGAGCAATCAGGGAATGGGTAACAGGAGGGACACACAGCTGGGGCAAATCAGTCCTAACGAGACAAGGGGAAGCAAAACCAGACACATTAACATCAGACATGGACTTTCAAAGTAAAACAGGAAACATAACACAGACTCACAGGCAGGCACTATAACAAAGGGAACAGAGACGTGGGACGAGGGCAGACACAGACACTGACTGGACGTGGGGATACAGCAGACAGGGGAGACAGCAACTATGGAACACAGACAGAAAACCAGAACACTAAAACTCTAATCAAACCCCACCCAGAGAACCTAAACTAAGAATAATCCTAAAACCCATAAAGCAAAGCTAGAATATAATGAAATAACAAAATCAAAGAACCAAAAACACAAAACACTGGGTCAACGACCCAGGGACCCTGACAAAATCTTTTTATATTTCTGGGTAATGTGCTCAAAATTTAGATTTTCTCTATTATTTGTGTTCTTTGACATTATAATACCCAAATATTTAATGTCAGTTTTAATAGCTATGTTAAGAGAGCTACTAGGTCACAATCATGAATAGTTAATAATTCGCATTTTCTAATATTCAGGTACAAACCAGAAGCCTTTGAGAAAAGTGAAATTTCATTCATGTTCTTTAAAAACTGACGATTCCTCATCTAACATTAAAGCGTTTAGATGTTCCAAAAGGTAAAGAAACAGAACTATTGAGTCAGAGTATAATAAAGAAATTAAATCTATGAAGTTTTTTTTACCAAAACCAAAATAGGGTAGAGCTTTTAAAATAAAAGGATGTTCGACCGTATCAAATGCCTTATAAAAGTCTAAAAAAAGAATCACACCATCATCTTCAATTAAGTGATCAGAATCCAGTAGATCTAAAACCAATTTAATATTAATGGTCGTAGATTATCGATTAGTCTTTTATCTTTACCAAGTTTGGGAATAAGGGAGATAAGACCCTGTTTCATTGTCGTTGCTAACATTTCATTACTAATGATTTCGCTAATAGTTTTGAAGAAAAACTCTTTTATTTCTTTCCAGAAGAATTTATAAAAGATTGCAGTCAAGCCGTCCTGACCAGGAGCTTTGTCCATTTTCAGTTTGTTTAAGGCTTGATCTCAGTCATCCAGTGATATATCAGAATCACACATTTCTCTGAATACAGAATCGATTTTTGGAGTATAAGGTTCAATCTGATCAAAAAAACTTAATGAATCAGTAATTAAATATTTTGAGGAGAATAAATTTGAGTAAAATTTATGTTTTTCTTCCGCTATAGTCTTATGATTTGTGCATTCCTCCCCATTTACGATTAATGTATTAATAGATTTCTTTTCTTGCCTCCGTTTCTCCAAATTGTAGAAATATGAAGCACTTTTTCACCTTCTTCTATCCATTTTGCACGAGCTCTAATGTAAGCTCCATGAGCCTTTTTCTTGTATAGATCATCTAATTGAGTAAAGACAACAGGGATTTCTTATCAGCAGTTCCTTCCTCAGCTGACTTTCAAATTCCTTCTGTTGTCTACTTTTCATTTTACTAAACGTAATTGAAAATTCTCTAACTTTAAATGAAAAAATTCCCATCTATGTATGTAATTGCCAATTGTTACGTTGTTGTAAATGTTATGGAGGAGCTCTTTAACTATCTTAACATACCCGTCATCAATTAATAGATCTGCATTAAATTTCCAGTAATCTTTTTTAAATTGCATTTTATTTTCAGGGTTAAGTTTAAAAGTAATAATACTGTGATCTGTCAACGGGGCTGCTGAGATGGAAACATGTGAAACATCTATATAGTAAAGTCGACCCAACCACAGTATGGAACGCCAGGACTGCCATAATGAGTTAATGAAATGCACCATTAAATAATAAATTAAATGTGACAATAATAAATTTAAATTTAAAATAATTAATTAAAATGGGAAATAAATAATTAAATAAATATTTTTTGACACATTTAATTAATTATTTATTTATTTCATGCTTTAATTAATTATTGCCACATTTAAATAATTATTTAATGGTGTATTTAATTCATTCATTTTGGCACAGTTGATTCCTTCAGGTCTCACCATAAATTTATTTTATCTGTCAACCTCACCCATCAAACCCAGGGGGCGGGGTTAACGCTGATCGAGTCAGAACCATTGCTTTGGCCTGGTGGCCATTGTCTTTAGAAGGCGTTTACTGCACACCAACAACTGCCATGTGGAAACTAACAGAACTGAACTTTGAAAAACTCTGTTTGTGTCTCACCAAATACCGTTTTAATATTTTTTAGCCGAGAATGTAGCGGTTTAATCTTCAGATGTCTGGTCGGTTTGTCAAGATACAGCCTCTTTGCAAAAGTGCTTCGATGATTTTGGAGATGTCTGCCCAGCCCAGTCTCACGGCAAAGCGTGGGACAGACCCGCTCGCCTCGCAAGCAATCGAGCTGCTATTACCATCAACAAAGCGCAGGCCGGTACACAGCTGTAATAACCCCCGCTGACACTGACTTCATTTACTGAGGTTATATTTATCGAGTTTTTATCTCCTGATGTTCGTATGTGTCATACGTGTTCCAGTCGCCAATTCTGAATTATAACTAACATTAAAAACATGTTTAAGGAGGAGAGAGAGCAAAAAGATTCGATTAACATCTGATGTTTGGGTTTTTGTTCAATAATCAGCGTGACCTGATAAACGCATAAAAGAAATAACGTTGGTGTTTCCGTCATGTAGTAACTGTTAGGTTTAACTGTACAAAGGTGGTTCGACACTATGAAACACACACAGACTTCATGATGTTCGCCTCATTTTTTTATTGTGAATATTAATCATGAGGGTAAACGGCCCTGTACACCACGGAGCGAGGTCAGCATGTCCACCATATCTTCAGCTCTCTGAGTTAACCCATCAAACTAATCTAACGCTCATCTACAAATAATTCACGGCTCATATCAATATGATTTTACAGAAAATCATCCTTATTACTGCCAACTATTCCAGATACCATCAAATGTTAAAGGAAAATATCAGGATGAGTGTCTGTGAGCTGAGAAGGACGTGAAGCGAGCAGTTTATCCCAGAGCTGAAGCTGCTCTGTGTGCAGAGATGAGCTCAGATTCCTGCTGTGATTGATCAACAGTCACAGAAATGTAGACTTGTAGTTATTACTGCAGTATGGTCACAGCAGATACTGATAAACATGTATTATGAGGATGGATGATCAAGTTTCTCACTCTCTCCTTTAAATCTCAGTTTTTTTCTTCTTCACAGTTTATCTGTTAATTTATTAATGAATAACACTGAAAGAGTTTCTGTTATATTTCCCCTTGAACATCACCTTATTAGGGCGGCATTAGGAAATAGCCCCCCTCCAAAGAATGAATAAATGAATGATGATAATAATAAAATGATTCAAAAGCAGAGCTCAGAGTGGTAGAATGGTCAAACATGGATCCACGGGTGGTTCAACTGCATTTGGTGACGTGACTAAAGCAAATCTTTCAAATAATCCCACCATCAACGGGATGTTGTCTCCTTTACTACGGTTACGTTACTTGGTCACCGTGTGAATTTCTTTGAAATGAACCAAATTCTTTTATTTGTTGGTTGTTGCATATTTAACCTCTACAGTCAGGAACGGAGGAGATGAGGCCTCAACAATGTTGGGTTGTAGCTGTGGTTCAGGTTAGAGTGAGTGTCCATGGAATAAATGTAAGTCAGTGAACTGGAAACATGACTGTGTTCAAACTTTGTTTACCTTTTTATAATGAGTCTAATCAAAGGTGGACAGAAGTATCTCCACTGTGACTTTTCTGTGTCACCATCAGAGCTTCTGCACAGTGTTTCTGGGGCAGATAACATTGCAGCATTATGGAGACATTATGGAGACAAAAAGAAAAGCGTCTGGATTTCTTTAAGTTAAACTTAAAGAAATCCAGACGCTTTTCTTGGACTGTTGGTTTCAGTGTTGAGTCTCATTCACACACTCCCTCAGACTCTTCACACACACTGATTTGCTGACATAAACACACTCTTGTGTGCTTTCTTGGCTTCACACACACACTGAGGACCATCTACAGACTGTGAGCTCCGTCTTCTTTGTCTTTGGAGCCGAACTCTGACAAAGTTAGGAACAAAACTTTCTCCAGCGTGTGAACTTCCCTCCTAGACTCAGTCTGAGCAGTCAGACCACATATTTCTAAAGCAGCACATGAAGGAGTGGCTCACACACACACACAGGTGAAGGAAACAGCTGCAGTATTAAAAACTGCTTCACTGTCTACAAATATATGAACTGAATGTTTCTTTCAGGCTGTAAAAACCTTATTTATCCTCCATTACAGTCCTGCATTCAGAGCATTACTTCTGTTATATTAGTACATGTATTTTATTCTGATGAACACATGAAACTCTGAGCTGGATTGAATCCATTGAATCAGAGTCCAGGACTCAGACTAAACACACTGAATGTGTCCTGAGCTCGGCCGCTGTTCCACAGTAACTGCTGTCAGAGTCACTGTTACTGAGTTAGCTTAGCTAGCAGAGCAGCTAGCAGTTAGAGTATGAACTCTGTAAGCAGTCAGCTCGGTCCTGGACATGGTTACTGACATAAAGCTGCTCTCTGCAGCCATGTTTGACCTGCTGCTTTGTAGGACTACAGTAATGGAGGATTTGGAGGCTGAACTGGGCTCTGTGACACTTTTTGTAGTGAACTGATAAAAGCTGCGTCTCAGATGGATGTTAGTCCAACACATCAGACACGACCTCTGCAGCTCTCAGTTGATGTGCACATGAATGATTTGTGTTTCCTCTGCAGGTGAAGGTAGAAAGTGTGTGTGAGCTGATGTGAATTGAGCAGCATGGATCAGTGTGAGGACAGAGAGGAGGGAGTCCCTCCCTCTAAAAGCACTCTGTGTGGGGAACATGAGAGCCAGACCAAAGCAAAGAGGTGAGATGACCATCTCTAACTGTCCATGACTCTTCTCCATGTCACAGCTCAGCACTCACATCACTGCTCCATCATTATTCACAGGAACCCACCTGGACCTCCACCCAGCTCTGTGTCCTGTAAGAGTGACGTGTCTAAAGATGTCATCAATGATTTTAAAGTCTCTGCTGCAGAGAGGTGAGCTGTTAGTAACAAGGACTCTTTGAGTTAAATGATTTTGATGTTTCCTGGTTTCTAAAATGCATCTCTGTAGCAGAGCAGTGTCTCCAAGGACACACAGGCTCAGCTGTAACTGTCAGTTTATCTGGTTTAAGACACATTTGGACTGAATTGGCTGTTTTTAACTATGTATTTTAATCAGAGGTGTAAATTTAGACCTCACACATCTGGATCCTAAACTATGATAGAAACAGCTGCTAGCAGTGGGTAGTTTGACTTTGATACGCTGCTCTAGAAAGCAAACAAAGGTTTGTGCAGCTCCTCTTCAGAAAAGTGTTCAGAGAGCAGCTGCTGTATTAGACAAAGGCTCGTCGTGTGAGCCCAGATGTGTGTAACAGCTGGATGAAGGAGAACCATCACAGTCGCGTCTCCATCCCGCCTTTATTAATGAACTTCCTGTTGCTTGCAGATGACAGGAACGCAAAGTGTTTGTGCCACGTGATGCTGCAGGATTTGTTAACGTGTCCATGATGGTAACATCTCCTCGTCTAACTGCAAACACATGAGCGCTCCTAACGGCAGCTATCACAGCCACACAGGCAGACTGTGTCTCACTGTTGCATTCAGGGACATTTGTTTTCCTGTAAAAAGCTGAACTCTAATCTAAGAGGACTGTTACTGACAGGAAACAGCTGCATTATCTGCAGTCTGTGTGATCACAGCTGCTTCAATCACTTTATCAGAGAATTGATCATTGAATAAAACATGTTTGTGTCTGCAGAGGTCAGAGGTCACAGTCTGCAGGATCCAGCTGTCCATCTGTGAGGAGTGATAAGTCCAAACATCACCCTCTAAACTTCAGCGGTGAACCTGGACCAACGAGGTCAGAGAACTGTGATGACTCCTTTACATGTTTGTGTTTTCCTGGATAAATATGACCAAAGATTCATTAAAAAGATAAAAATCTTAGACTTTGTCCTGTAGCGCTGTGTGGCAGGCAGGATTGGCCCCAAACACAACAGGATGAAGTCAAAGAGGCAGCTTTATTTCAGCTGTGAACATGCAAACAGCAGAAATAAGAAAACATAACTGTAGGTTTGCAGTGAATGAAGGCTCAGCTCGACGCTCCACTTTGTCCCTCTTTTCCTTCTCCAAACAGCCACATCAGGAGTCTCTCATGGAGTTTTAAAATATTTAATTACAAATGTCCAAAGATGGGTTCAGGATACCTGAATCCACAATTATTAAAGCTAAAATAGTTCACAGGGTTTGGACTTTGTTAGGTGATGAGAGAACATCAAAATGTTTTTTATCTTTAAACAGTATTTTTATCACTTCAGTTGCTCTCACAGCCCTGTTTGTTATTTTACCAGAGCTCTTATGTTTCACTCAGTGCTCCCACCAAACACCTTGGAGGACACATTAGTGTGATTTAGATTTAATTTGTGTAAACACCAGTCACACAAGCTAACCCATGGAGGCAGCAGCAGGCTTTGTGTTTGGTAAAGTCTGTTGGCTTAAACTAAGAGAGTTTAGTTTGTTAGCACAAAGAGCTGTCAGCTAAAGCCCCGAATGCATTTTGAATACAGATGAACTGAGAAAAACACTTTAAAAACAGCAAACAGTCAAACTGACAACATGTTTTTCTGCTGATCATCCACAGCAGTACGTTTAGCATTCATGCTAGCAGCAGGCTATGACTGTCCACTGAGCACCAACACAGGTAGGAGTGAGCAGTGATGAAGCAGGACTGTGGGCAAGTTTGAGCTACAATCCTATTGGCTTCTCAGTTTCTCCAAAGAAAAGGGGAAAAATTCTTGGTGTTGTGAAGATGTGAGTTGGTCTTGTTGTCGTGGGGCTGGAAGGATGCTGGCAGTGAGAGGCTTTTCATACAGTGTTCAGTAACAGAATGAGAAGAAAGCCACTGCACATGAAACAAGGTGCTCGTAGTGTTTGTTTACTGTGTTTGTGCCACAATGTCAGATCAGTTGTAGATTCACATGCAGACTTGTCCAGTGAAACCAATGCAAGTACTGCAGTACAGAGCAAAGACTAAGCAAGCCAGGAGAGCTCTCCAACTTTCTGAAAGTATCAGGATATTTGAGTGATAAGAAAAAGTGGATCATGCAACAATGTCCCTCAGCACACAAAACAATCAAAGCAGAATAAATATAATGTTTTAGATCAAACACTTACAGGGACCTGAAGAGAGAGAACCAACAAAATGTCATGGCTAACAGAGGAACTCAAGCACAGACTGAGTTCTGACAAACAAAAAGGTGACAGGTTATTTACCAAAGGGGTGAACCACAGTGCTCTATATATGTACAGTGAGTTGGGGAGGGGGTCCAGGGCTCCAGGGAAAAGAGGGAAGGGAGTCCACACTCGCTCCTCTTCAGTCACTCTTGTCCTGCTCTCCACTCACACAGCCACACACAGGAATCACAGGTAAGCGTCTGTAACCAGGTCCGGGGAAATATTTACTCAAAGTATACACAACGTTAACCCAACTGGTGAATTTAGAGAGAGATTTCTTAGCAAAGAGCTGAGATCATGAACACAGGAGGGTCAATGTCCCAGCGACAAACTGCTCCATGCCGCAGCGTTAAATGGTTACCGGTAAGCCCAGGTGAATCAGCAACAGGTGGTGTAATCATCATAGCTGTGTGGACCAAGAGCGAGAGGCCATTACAAGCTCCACCCAGGCAGGCAAAACGCTAGCAGGAGAGAGCAAAACATAAACATAACCTGAAAAGCCATCATGAGCCAGCCAGAGAGACACAGAGTTTTATACTAGAAAAGAAACCTGCTCATCTTCATCATGTTTATTTAATTAGAGAAAATCAGAAGTCTCTGTGTGTCAGACCACGGCTCTACACGGACACTTCTGAGCTGCTTCAGAGTGAACTGACCCAGATAATCTGCACACAGCGGCTGTAAAACAGTGAAAGTCATATCTGTCTCTCTCTGATGGAAAGCTTTTATTGTGAAGTCAGGAAGTCTGCAGGAAGTGTTGAGTTTGTATTCATCACTCAGTGTTTAATGAGACAGGCAGACAGGAAGAGCAGCTCATTAGTGTTGATGAAAACAAAGGAACTGTGAGGAACTGCAGTTTAGTCACATCTGGATGTTTTTCACTGACAGTAAATGTTTTAGTGATAAAAAAAAATGTGTTCACAGACAGAGGAAGAGGAGTGGTGTTTGTGAGGAGGAGCAGCTGTCCTGCTGTGCTTTGTGTCAGGACGTCCTGAAGGATCCAGTCTCTACCAGCTGTGGACACTGGTTCTGCAGACAGTGCATCTCCTCATACTGGGACCAGTCTGCTTCATCAGGAGACTCCTCCTGTCCCCAGTGTGGAGAAAGATCCAGAAGCAGAGCTGGACTGCAGACAGCCAGTCAGAGCAGCTGTGTACAAAGTAAGACTGAACATCTGTCTGCTGATGGACTCATTTCTGAAAACTGGACTTCTTGTGTTGTTCAGACATTGAAGAGTTTTCTTTCTCTTTAGTCTCATTGTTTTTCTTTCTTTCAGCAGATGTTGGTCTGCAGGAGGTTTTAGATGAACATAAGATCAGTCTGAGGAGGAGATGTGAACGTGTGACTGAAGGAAGTGATGAAACAGGAAGTAGAACCCTCCTCAACACCATCTACACTGAGCTCTACATCACAGAGGGACAGAGTGAAGAGGTTCATACCCAACATGAGGTGAGGCAGCTGGAGACAGCTTCCAAGATGGACGCCCTCCATGACGCTCCAATCAGGTGCCAGGACATCTTTAAAGCCTTACCTGACCAACAGAGACCCATCAGAGTGGTTCTGACCAACGGCGTGGCTGGTGTTGGAAAAACCTTCTCAGTGCAGAAGTTCACTCTGGACTGGGCAGAGGGCTTGGAGAACCAACATGTCAGTGTGGTGGTTCTGCTTTCATTCAGGGAGCTGAACCTGATCAGAGATGAGCAGTACAGTCTTCTGGAGCTGCTCCATGTTTTCCATCCAACATTACAGAAGGTCACAGCAGAGAAGCTGGCTGTCTCTCAGCTTTTGTTCATCTTTGACGGCCTGGATGAAAGCAGACTTTCATTGGATTTCACCAACAGGAAGCTGCTGTCTGATGTCACACAGAAGTCATCAGTCAGCCAGCTGCTGACAAACCTCATCCAGGGGAATCTGCTTCCCTCGGTTCTCGTCTGGATAACTTCCCGACCCGCAGCAGCCAATCAGATCCCTCCTACATGTGTTGACAGGCTAACAGAAGTACGAGGCTTCACTGACGCCCAGAAGGAGGAGTACTTCAGGAGGAGATTCAGTGATGAAGAGCTGTCCAGCAGAATCATCTCCCACATGAAGACATCCAGGAGCCTCCACATCATGTGTAGTATCCCAGTCTTCTGCTGGATCACTGCTACAGTTCTGGAGCACATGTTGACTACAGAGCAGAGAGGAGAGCTGCCCAAGACCCTGACTGACATGTACTCACACTTCCTGCTGGTTCAGACAAAGAGGAAGAAGAACAAGTACCATGAGGGACATGAGACGAGTCCACAGGAGCTGATGGAGGCTGACAGGGAAGTTCTTCTGAAGCTGGGGAGGCTGGCGTTTGAACACCTGGAGAAAGGAAACATCATGTTCTACCAAGAAGACCTGGAGCAGTGTGGTCTGGATGTGACAGAGGCCTCGGTGTACTCAGGAGTTTGTACAGAGATCTTCAAAAGAGAGTGTGTGATCTTCCAGAAACCAGTCTACTGCTTTGTTCATCTGAGCATTCAGGAGTTTCTGGCTGCTGTCTACATGTTCCACTGTCACACCAACAGGAAGACAGAGGTGCTGAAGAACTTTTTGGGAAAAGAATACAACGTGTCCTCTCTGGATGATTTACTTAAACGAGCCATGGAGAAATCCCTCCAGAGTAAAAATGGCCACCTGGACCTGTTTGTTCGCTTCCTTCATGGCCTCTGTCTGGAGTCCAACCAGAGACTCTTAGCAGGTCTGCTGGGCCAAACAGAGATCAGTCCAGGAACCATTCAGAGAGTCATCAACAACCTGAAGGAGATGAACAGTTATGGAATCTCTCCTGACAGAAGCATCAACATCTTCCACTGTCTGATGGAGATGAACCACCTCTCAGTACATCAGGAGATCCAAGAGTTCCTGAAGTCAGAGAACAGATCAGAGAAGGAACTCTCTGAGATCCAGTGCTCAGCTCTGGCCTTCATGCTGCAGATGTCAGAGGAGGTTCTGGATGAGTTGGACCTGCAGAAGTACAACGCATCAGTGCAGGGACAACAGAGACTGATTCCAGCTGTGAGGAACTGCAGAAAGGCTGGGTGAGTCCAGATGTGATCATTAACATCATTGATCAGTGTAGGTTAGTAGTTTAATTTTGAAAATAAAATCAGATTGTAACCACAAAGTGTTTGTGTCCGTACGCTGCAACCTTCCACACCATTCCTTTATTGTACAGACTCAGCAGCAGCTCCATGGATCCCAAATCCAAGAGTGGAGAACAGATTTGAAGTGTGTCACATCCATGCAGTCACAGCTGTTTCCACCATGTTTCCACTGATATTAATCCCGTTCAATGACACGTTTCATATCAGTGAATATGTTCTTTAGGACGTCCACTGACATGTTTAAGTGTCCTGCTGGAAATCACTCAAATCATCCATGAAATCCATGAAAAATCCTTTTAGTGTTTCTAACTTCACCCTCTGTCCTCTCTCTCTCTCCATCCTCCTCACTGCTTCTTTCACTGATAATCACACAAACATCGTATTCAGCTACAAAATAACACAATAATATCATCTGATGATCATTATTATAAGAGCAGGATCCATATTTGATATCAGAGTAACACACTGCTTGGTTATGTGCAGTCATCATCAGTGACTGTGGGTCAAACAGAAGCTCTCTGATTGGTTGCTGACCTTGGTCACCTGTCCACTCTCACCTGTTTGTGTTTGCTCTCTCTTTGCTGTCTCCATCCTCTCTCTCCTTTCTCTCCCTCTCTGTCTTTGTACGTCACTCAGGTCCAATGGAAACAGTGACATTTACAAACCAATCAAAGACAAACTGATCCATGTCAGGTTATAACAATATTCAAAGTGAATACAGGCTGCTGCTGGACACAGACAGGTAACATCATTTTGACTTGCTGTCACCTGGATCTGGACTCATAAACACTGAAGCCCTGAACAGGAATACAAATCATTTTCTGCCAACTAGCGACACAGCAGCAGATAATGGCTCAGAAAGCTAAAATGAGCCAATCATTTCTGTGTTTAGTTCCCCTGAAATCAGATCTGATATCAGCAGCTCTGAGTTCATTCATCATTATTGTCCAGTGATGAGATTTCTGCTCCGTTTGGTAACAGTCAGCAGGTTTTTCCTGCGTGTGGACGTGAACAGTCGTACCTGACAGCAGGTAGCAAACAGAGATCATCTTTCCAGCTGGAACTCTTCACTGAGCTGAACTCATTCAAAATGTTCTGGAGTCAAAACAGGAAATGTGTGTCTTCACTCTGACTCTGGATCAGATCTCAGTGACAGACTGTGGACATTATGGAAGCCTAAATGTGACACCATCTTCCTCCTTCACCTGCAGATTAAAGCCAAACAAAGATTCTCATTAAAAGTCTGCAGGTCTGAGAGAGACTCAATCGTTGTGTCATGTCAAACACAGTAAGAGGAGCTGAAGCACAGATGTGAAGAGCAGATTCATCAGATTATGACCTCACTCTGTTTTGTCTTCATATACATTCAGTCTGTGTTTATAATGCAGATTTTCTGCTTTTATAATAACACATTTTATATTTTCTATCATCACAGACTGACTGAGTGTCGACTCTCAGAGTCTCACTGTGAAGTTGTGGCCTCAGCTCTGAAGTCCAACCCCTCCCATCTGACAGAGCTGGACATGAGTGGAAACTACAACCTGCAGGATTCAGGGATGAAGCTTCTATGTGCTGGACTGGAGAGTCCAAACTGTCGACTGGAGACTCTGAGGTGAGTTCACTGACTGCGGCTGTTGTAGTTTTTCTATATTTCAGGTCTTTGATTGATGTTTGAAACTTTCTTTAGTTCCTAAATGTTCAGGATGTGTCTGAAGACAAATGTGAAGAAGTTTGAGTGCTTTCAGAAATGTTGTCTTTCCAAACGACTGAACAACAGTTTTTCCTTTTGGCTCCAAACAGAAGTGACAGACTTGAGCAGGGTTCATTTAAAGGCTGACAGAAGTGGAGTGGTGACGGGGAGATGTTTGACAGGACAGTGTTTCAGCCTCCACAGGTTCATGTTGTGCTCCATCAGTCAGTGAAGATGAAGTCGGTGCTGACGAGGCTGTAGAGTGTGTGAGGGATGTGAATGAGGATGATGAAGATCTGATGATAGCAGATAAAAACAGGCTGCAGAGACTTTGAGCCATACAGGGCACACAGTGTGTGTACAGAGCAGCTGAAATCATTATGGAGGCCTCACTGGAATATGGAAGCATCACAGTACAGCTTCAGTGAAGCATTAAAGTCTCTGATATGAGATGAGAAATGAAGCAGCCAGAGCTTTTTCATGAGTGGAAATCCACTGTGACTGTGAGCTGCTGCTACAGCCTCCAGATTAGCCAGCAGCTCATCCTGCTCAACATTTTCTCACCAACTTTAATGGAAGTGTGATATTTTCAGCTGGAGTGATGGTCAGGGTGGCCTCCCTCTCCTCTTCTTCTCCTCTTCCTCTTTCATTTGTAAAGCCACTTCTGCTGCTTTCATTCATTTGGAAGTCCTGTAGCTGAGTTTGGGAGAGACTAACAGCCTCGGCAGCAGAGGGGAGAAAGGCTGTAACACCACCACTTTACTCTGTTCTACCTGTCACATCATTTTATCAGGAAACAAATATGCTCATGTTTTTACTATGTTTGTCTTGAAGATGTAAGAAGATCACATGGTGCTTTTTATATTTGTTTCCTGTCTCTTGGATGGAGCCCAGCTGTGCGTGGCCCCTGGGCCTGTGGTCAGAGTGTGTGCTGGATAATCCGGCCCAGGATGAGGCCAAACTGACATGGGATGAAATGTCTGTCACATAATTGAGCTTAGTGTAGTTTCATTTCTGCACAATTTAAAAACAACCAAAACTTTTTTCTGTCTTTTCTATGTTATACTGTAGACTTTCTTTGATACTGTGTCCAAAAGGAGCAGCTTTTACTTTGAAGGGGAGCCGTCTCTGTTTCCTCTTCAGGTTGGATGATGGAAGCAAATTAGTGTGTGATGTTCTTTCAATGTTGCACTTTGTAGACGGTCCCTGAGCACTGGTCTCACAGCCAGCTGCACATAGAGACCAGTGTTGTTAGTCCAGGTCAGAAGATGACTTGTTGGAATGAAAATGAGCTTGTAGTTTGTCTGCTTTAATAATGTGACTGGAAAAAGGTGTTGGACTTCAAATATGTCCATTTCTTTCACACTTCACCTTTAAAATTGAAGCCTTGTGGTTCCTGGAAGGAAAAACACGACTTTTTCAAGTCTTTGTCCTGTTTTTATGATAAATGTACAACTTTAATGTGAAACATTCAGAGTTTTTTCTCTTGTTGTGTTTGTTTGAAGCTGCTTCCTGTTGGCTTCAGCTGTTTGGAGTTTCCATTTTCTAAACTTCTACATTCTGAACCTTCTTCAGCTCTGAACAGATGATGAAACACTGAATGATTTCAAGCTCACACTTTGTCTAATAAACTTACATTTTCCATTCTTAATACAGATTGAAGGACTGTGGTTTGTCAAAGATCAGCTGTGATTATCTGGCAGCAGCACTGAAGTCCAACCCCTCCCATCTGAGAGAGCTGGACCTGAGTAACAAGAACAAGCTGCAGGATTCAGGAGTGAAGCATCTGTGTGGTTTCCTGGAGAGTCCAGGATGTGGACTTGAAACTCTGAGGTCAGTCAGCATGTTTTAGTTGTGCTGAGATGAATATGATGTGAAAGTTGTGCTGACACTAAACTGCAGACATCAGGCTGATATTATACTGATCCACACTGAGGATCTTCATGGTAAAGTCTGTTTTCTTCTTCTCTGGTTTAGTCCATTGACAGCAGCAGAACAATGTTCACATTTCAAACAGTGATACTCAATGTATGGCCCGCGGCCCACACGCAGCCTGCCCACCTTTCCTGATTCAGAGAGAGGGGACCCTGATTAACTGTGTAGTGTCCTTCCTCACAGTTCTAAGTATCAGACACAACAATGAATAATCCACAGCTGACTGTCTTTAGCTGGTCAAAGGTCACGGCACACAGCAGACAGTGGGAAATATTATAATTCTGATCATTTGTCAGCACATATCCATATGTATAAAAACAAAGCTGACACTGTGAGACTTGATCAGAGGTGTGATCATCACAGCAGAGGCCTCTGTGTCAAAGTCACTGAGGATCAAACAGAAACACATGAAGCAGATTTTCCTGTTCTGGCTTTTTATAGCAGATAACCTTCAAAATATTCTGCAGTCAATCAAAAACTGAAGAAAACCATGAATCAACATGTGAACATGAGCTGATGCTGCTGAAGTGAAGCAAAGTTACAGAGGTTTAACAACCTTCGTCCGATTTCCAATCTACCCTTCATTTCTAAGATACTCGAAAAAGTGGTTGCAGCTCAACTTCATTTACACCTGGTTAATAATAACATCTACGAGAGATTTCAATCTGGTTTTCGCTCATGTCACAGTACCGAAACTGCTCTACTTAAAGCCACTAACGATCTTCTAATCGGAGCTGACTCTGGTCTTCTCACCATTCTCGTCCTTTTAGATCTGAGCTCAGCCTTTGACACCATTTCTCACTCTGTCCTTCTAAGCAGACTTTCCTCTCTCGGCATCTCTGACACACCCCTCGTCTGGTTTCAATCATATCTCCTCGACCGCTCCCAGTTTATTCAACTAAGATCATTCCGCTCTCGTCTATTTCCCGTCACCTCTGGTGTACCCCAAGTCTCAGTTTTAGGCCCTCTTCTCTTTATAATATACATCCTCCCTCTAGGTACCATCTTCCGCAAATTTGATCTTCAGTTTCACTGTTTTGCTGATGACACCCAGTTATATCTCTCTTGCAAACCTGATTCCTCCCTCCCACCTTCTTCCCTTACAGAATGTCTATCCGAGTTAAAATCCTGGTTTACCTCTAATTTTCTAAAGCTCAATGAGGATAAAACTGAGATCCTCCTTATTGGCACCAAATCCAACCTTTTGAAGGCAAACCATTTCTCACTCACCATCGATAACTCCACAGTTTTCCCTTCTCCTCAGGTTAAGAGCCTTGGTGTCATCCTAGACAGTACACTTTCTTATAAATCACACATCAATAACCTCACCTGTTCTGCCTACTTCCATCTACGTAACATTAACAGATTGCTTCCTTCTCTTTCCACCCAGTCTACGTCCATTCTTGTACATAGTCTTGTTACCTCCCGTATTGACTACTGCAATTCTCTTCTGCATGGTCTCCCCCAAAAATCCCTCCATAAGCTTCAACTGGTTCAGAACTCTGCTGCTCACATTATCACCAGAACCCCCTCCTACCAGCACATCACCCCTGTTCTTCAGGAACTTCACTGGCTCCCTGTGAAATTCCAGATAATTTTCAAACTTCTTCTGCTCACCTTCAAGGCCATTCATAACCTCGCTCCTTCATACCTTTCTGACCTGTTAACCACCACTTGTTCTGCCCGTTCACTTCATTCTTCTTCTTCTATCCAGCTTACTGTACCTTCCTTCCGCCTCACCACCATGGGAAGCAGAGCTTTCAGCTGCTCTGCTCCCAGGCTGTGGAACTCTCTGCCCCCTGAAATAAGAAATATTGGTTCTCTCCCCCAGTTTAAATCCCAACTCAAAACTCATCTGTTCAAATCTGCATATTCACTGTGAATCCACTGTTTGTTCATTTTATCTTGTGCTTTTATTTTATTGTTCTTATTCTCCCATTGTTTTACTAAGTGTTTCATTCTATTGTAAAGTGTCCTTGGGTGACTTGAAAGGCGCTCATAAATAAAATTTATTATTATTATTATTATTATTATTGATTACAGACACAGCTGAGAGTTTGTAATCTGTCATCATTTTAAAAGGTTTAAATTTCTTCTGTATTGAACAGCAGAAATGAGGCTTTGTTTTGGGAGGCCGACAGCAGTGAACACAACAGCAGACTGGTGCGTAATAAGCAGTGAATAATGCAGGAAACAGATTTTTGAAGGTAAACTGTTCTTGAAGTACACTGAGAGAGAGAGAGCTGTGCAGGAAGTAAACGTCAAAGTCAGAGAGAATTCATGACGATGTTCATCAAACGTAAAGCGTAGTTTGGATCTTCTTTTGCTGCTGGTTCACTCAGTTTTGGTTGGAGACAGATGAAACCTGCAGCTTCAGGATCTGTGAGCTGTCCACTTTCAGCCCGGACGGCACGTCGAGTGAACGATCCACGCTCTGTGTTTCCATCTTTGTGTGTTTAGCTGCTCTCATTTACTGTTTTATCTGTTTGCTTGTTGTTGAAATACTTTTGGGAGCTTTAACCTGAGATTCTGGCAAAATACATTTATATTAAAAATCGATTCAGGATTGAATGAATCAACATCGCTTTATTCAAATTCAAACCATTTAAATAGGAAAATCCATTTTTTTACAGCCGCCTCTAATGCTGGGTAATGTCAGCTGGTCCATGTGCAGCTGGCTGTGAGGCTCAGGGAGCGTCTACAAAGTGCAACACTGAAAGAACATCATCCATAAATATTGAGTAATAACTGGACTCTCATACAGCGAGACTCAAATGCCTTTAAACATCAGCTTATCCTGCTGATCCAAGTCCAACACTGAGTTTGTAAAAACATGTTTGTCAATCATTTTGTTTGGTTTCTGAGGAAAATGATTCAATAACTTGCTGCTAATACACAACATTTCATCATATTTCCTCATAACCCTCTTTTGTCTGACCATTTGATCCCATTTGAATTTGCGATAAAGGATCCACAGAGTTTGTTGAGAATAATGACAGTAGATGTTTGTGTGAAAGTGCTGGAAGCAAATTAGTGTGTGATGTTCTTTCAGTGTTGCACTTTGTAGACGCTCCCTGAGCACTGGTCTCACAGCCAGCTGCACATAGAGACCAGTGTTGTTAGTCCAGGTCAGAAGATGACTTGTTGGAATGAAAATGAGCTTGTAGTTTGTCTGCTTTGATATCGTGACTGGAAAAAGGTGTTGGACTTCAAATATGTCCATTTCTTTCACACTTCACCTTTAAAAGTGAAGCCTTGTGGTTCCTGGAAGGAAAAACACGACTTTTTCAAGTCTTTGTCCTGTTTTTATGAGAAATGTACGACTTTAATGTGAAACATTCAGAGTTTTTTCTCTTGTTGTGTTTGTTTGAAGCTGCTTCCTGTTGGCTTCAGCTGTTTGGAGTTTGCATTTTCTAAACTTCTACATTCTGAACCTTCTTCAGCTCTGAACAGATGATGAAACACTGAATGATTTCAAGCTCACACTTTGTCTAATAAACTTACATCTTTCATTCTTTATACAGATTGAAGGACTGTGGTTTGTCAGAGATCAGCTGTGATTATCTGGCAGCAGCACTGAAGTCCAACCCCTCCCATCTGAGACATCTGGACCTGAGTCTGAACAACAAGCTGCAGGATTCAGGAGTGAAGCATCTGTGTGGTTTTCTGGAGAGTCCAGGATGTGGACTTGAAACTCTGAGGTCAGTCAGCATGTTTTAGTTGTGCTGAGATGAATATGATGTGAAAGTTGTACTGACACTAAACTGTAGATATCAGGCTGATATTATACTGATCCACACTGAGGATCTTCATGGTAAAGTCTGTTTTCTTCTTCTCTGGTTTAGTCCATTGACTGCAGCAGAACAATGTTCACATTTCAAACAGTGAGACTCAACGTATGGCCCGTGGCCCACACGCGGCCTGCCCACCTTTCCTGATTCAGAGATAGGTGACCCTGATTAACTGTGTAGTGTTCTTCCTCACAGTTCTAAGTATCAGACACAACAATGAATAATCCACAGCTGACTCTCTTTAGCAGGTCAAAGGTCACTGCACACAGCAGACAGTGGGAAATATTATAACTCTGATCATTTATCAGCACATATCCATATGTATAAAAACAAAGCTGATACTGTGAGACTTGATCAGAAGTGTGATCATCACAGCAGAGGCCTTTGTGTCAAAGTCACTGAGGATCAAACAGAAACACATGAAGCAGATTTTCCTGTTCTGGCTTTTTATAGCAGATAACCTTCAAAATATTCTGCAGTCCATCAAAAACTGAAGAAAACCATGAATCAACATGTGAACATGAGCTGATGCTGCTGAAGTGAAGCAAAGTTACAGAGGTTTGATTACAGACACAGCTGAGAGTTTGTAATCTGTCATCATTTTAAAAGGTTTAAATTTCTTCAGTATTGAACAGCAGAAATGAGGCTTTGTTTTGGGAGGCCGACAGCAGTGAACACAACAGCAGACTGGTGCGTAATAAGCAGTGAATAATGCAGAAAACAGATTTTTGAAGGTAAACTGTTCTTGAAGTACACTGAGAGAGAGAGAGCTGTGCAGGAAGTAAACGTCAAAGTCAGAGAGAATTCATGACGATGTTCATCAAACGTAAAGCGTAGTTTGGATCTTCTTTTGCTGCTGGTTCAGTCAGTTTTGGTTGGAGACAGATGAAACCTGCAGCTTCAGGATCTGTGAGCTGTCCACTTTCAGCCCCGACGGCGTGTCCGTGTACGTGGCGTGGAGTGAACGATCCACGCTCTGTGTTTCCATCTTTGTGTGTTTAGCTGCTCTCATTTAGTGTTTTTTCTGTTTGGTTGTTGTTGAAATACTTTTGGGAGCTTTAACCTGAGATTCTGGCAAAATACATTTATATAAAAAATCCATTCAGAATTGAATGAATCAACATCGCTTTATTCAAATTAAAACCATTTAAATAGGAAAATCCATTTTTTTACAGCCGCCTCTAATGCTGGGTAATGTCAGCTGGTCCATGTGCAGCTGGCTGTGAGGCTCAGGGAGCGTCTACAAAGTGCAACACTGAAAGAACATCATCCATAAATATTGAGTATTAACTGGACTCTCATACAGCGAGACTCAAATGCCTTTAAACATCAGCTTATCCTGCTGATCCAAGTCCAACACTGAGTTTGTAAAAACATGTTTGTCAATCATTTTGTTTGGTTTCTTAGGAAAATGATTCAATAACTTGCTGCTAATACACAACATTTCATCATATTTCCTCATAACCCTCTTTTGTCTGACCATTTGAATCCCATTTTAATTTGCAATAAAGGATTCACAGAGTTTGGTGACAATAATGACAGTAGATGTTTGTGTGAAAGTGCTGGAAGCAAATTAGTGTGTGATGTTCTTTCAGTGTTGCACTTTGCAGACGGTCCCTGAGCACTGGTCTCACAGCCAGCTGCACATAGAGACCAGTGTTGTTAGTCCAGGTCAGAAGATGACTTGTTGGGATGAAAATGAGCTTGTAGTTTGTCTGCTTTAATAATGTGACTGGAAAAAGGTGTTGGACTTCAAATATGTCAATTTCTTTCACACTTCACCTTTAAAAGTGAAGCCTTGTGGTTCCTGGAAGGACAAACATGACTTTTTCAAGTCTTTGTCCTGTTTTTATGATAAATGTATGACTTTAAAGTGAGACATTCAGAGTTTTTTCTCTTGTTGTGTTTGTTTGAAGCTGCTTCCTGTTGGCTTCAGCTGTTTGGAGTTTCCATTTTCTAAACTTCTACATTCTGAACCTTCTTCAGCTCTCAACAGATGATGAAACACTGAATGATTTCAAGCACTTTGTCTAATAAACTTAAATCTTTCACTCTTTATACAGATTGAGTCTCTGTGGCTTGTCAAAGATCAGCTGTGATTATCTGGCAGCAGCACTTGAGTCCAACCCCTCCCATCTGAGAGAGCTGGACCTGAGTAAAAACAACAAGCTGCAGGATTCAGGAGTGAAGCATCTGTGTGGTTTCCTGGAGAGTCCAGGATGTGGACTTGAAACTCTGAGGTCAGTCAGCATGTTTTAGTTGTTCTGAGATGAATATGATGTGAAACACAAGTGTAACGTATAAATACATGTTCATACTTTTTGTCACGGCTGGCGGAGGGAGCTGTGTGGTGTGGAGGAAAAGGAGGACCCAAGATGCAGCAAACTGATGATACGAGTGATGTTTTATTTACAAGGTGGAGGTGGCAAAAACAGGCAACGCAGCTTGAGCAATTACAAACCTAAACTGGGAGAAACTAAAGAGCAAACCTGAGACCATACAAAGGGGGTGCGGGGCAGAGGGACGCAGAGACAGGACACCATGAAACGCAGATGAATGCAGAGATACGCAGAAATACACGGATGAATGCAGATAACGCAGTGATACATGGATGAAGGCAGACGAGTCGACAAAGAACACAGACCGACACCCACTAAATATACACACACACACAAGGTAACCAGGTAATCACACACAGGAGGGAAGAACAGCTGAACCTAATACACATGAGGACCGGAGGAGACACAGACTTTCAGAATAAGACAGGAACTCTAGGACACGAGCCTACAAAGTAAAGCAGGGAACACACAGACTGATTTACAACACAACACGGGGACAAGAACAGAGCACCAAGGACAGACACAGGTAGGGCGGGCTGAATATACACTAACTTCAGGGTCAACCCTAAACTAATACAAATCAGAATAAACACAAAACGCTGGGTCAACGACCCAGGACCATGACACTTTTATTCCACAATCAGAGAGAAAGAAACAGAGAGAGAGTGCAGGACAGACAGACAGGTGACAGTCTCAGGTGTATACATTGCTACAAAACAGCACAAAAGAAGGAGGATTTAGTGTTTGTGTTATTACGAGTGCTAAACAAGAAGAGTTCCCAGATGTTACAGTGGACACATGTGTGACTCCTGTGATTAAAGCAACTTTCTTTCAGCTTAACGAGTGAACCGTCAGCTCGTTCAAACACACGTTAAAGTCCGTTTGGCTCGACACCACTGAACAGAGGCAGCAATATAACATAGCTAACATTAACAGTGCAGTGAATCCTGCTTGTGCCGTGATATTCAGGACTGCAAACCGAGCAGCATCACTGACTTTCAGCTTGTTGTGTTTGTGGATATATGACTGACTTTAATTATCCACAAAATCATCAGATTCTCTGTAAGATTAAGGTCGACTATCGAACGGCGTATAAAGTAAAGGCTTTAAAACAAAGTAAACGCTGAAAGTACAAACTTCGCTAATGTCACATAACTTGGCCGGCATGTGGCCAACAGTAATGTTTTAATGTTCTTCATTATTAAACATTTGCACATAAATAAGTGCAAGTGTTTTTCTTTTTGCAGCATTTTTCTTTTTGAAGCATTTTTTATTTTCCAAGTGTTTTCTGAAGTTGCAGTCCGTTTGGCCTCTCAGGGCCCACCTAAATATATTATCATGCTGTTTACAACTACATGAATGTGATTTATTACTATTACTGAAGGTCCGCGGCTTGTAGCCGAAAATTAGCTTTACTTTGTTGTCTGGGTCAAGTTTGCTAGCGAGAGAAAGAGAAAGGCTGTTCCAACGGAACTTATTGTTTCAGAGGAAAACACGAACACAGTGTACAGTCGAGTCTTAATAGCTTACTTACAACTGGGCTTATCAGGCACTCTTTTTGGCTGCAGTGGTTATTATTATATTTACATGCTTCCAGCTCCTGTTTCTGCTCGATGACAACTCATACTTTTCCTTTTTCTCCCTCCTCGCGCTCACAGACACATAACGGGTATGGCAGTCCATTCTCCCTGCAGCACGGACTACACTGCCAATGAGGCTACATTCTTTAGGGCTATGCCTGTAGCATTCTGCCTATTAGCTTAGCACAACAACAACAACAAAAAGGCGCTCTCTCACCCAGGAAACACACAGTCGCAGAGAGAGCGACACCGTGTAACCATGGCAACCGTAACGCTGCCGCCTGGAACAACGGAACATAACTGTCAAACAAAAGAGTCCTGACCCGCGACAATATGAATCAGGAAAATACCGCCGTGTAATCCATTTATTTCAACAAAGTAACTGTATTCTAAATACCACATGATACAGTTACGGTAACTGTAACGGAATACAGTTACTCTTATTTTGTATTTTAAATACATAACGGCGGTATATGTATTCCGTTACTCCCCAACACTGGGTGTTACCTCCTTTACACAGTATCACCTTAAAGCACTTGTTGCAGGCTGCTGAGTTTGGATCTTTTGCTGAGAAGTACAGCCAGACTTTTGACCGCTTCGTCTTGGGCATTTTTAATCTGTAGCTCTGCTCTAAAAGAACATATGTACCTGGGCCCGCCTACTATCCTTGGAAAGGTAAAATGATTGGCTAGAATCTAAAGTGTATGACATGTCAGGAAAAAAAAGCACCGAAATGTGTGCTGCATTTCGGTCTGGTTACTGCCGTTTATGTCAGAACTGGTGCCATAATGGCACCGGATACTGGTGCCCATCCCTACTGAGTGCCATAGGAAACTTAACCTTTGTTTCCATATGCTGGGAACTTCCTATTTTTTCCAAGGAGGACGGGAAAATGTGTGAAAATCTCCCAGTCAGTTCCTCACAGCACACTTCAATCATTTCCCTCCCACAGCATCAGGACCAGGGCTTTTTCTCTCTTTGGTCCCACTAAGAGATTTCCACACAAACACCTCATCAGTGGGACTCTCAGAGCTACCAGCCCTTTGCTATAATCACAAAGCTCTTCATTGAAATCAATGATATCAAAGCTGGAATCAAATGAGTCCAAGTCTTCTGCTGATTCAGCATCACATTCATCTTTGCTCCTTGTTCTGCATCCCCACCATGGACTTCATTCCTTTCCAAAACAGCCTTGAGTGTCCTTTATTCAGCTCATCCTCTGCTTTACTTTTACACCTGATTTTAGCTGCTTTATCTCTCTTTCAACAAGTTTCTGTGCCTCAATCTTTTTCTTCTCTCCCTCATAACAATACAGCTTCTTCTGCCTGAGAGTGATTTACTAATCCAGGGCTGCTTATCACTTTTCAAAGTACTCCCCATTTTTCCCAGAAAGAAATGTAAGTAGAAATCGATGATCTAAGTGAGAACATGAGCCTTTTGACCAGGACATGTCCTTCAACGCACATATTAAACAAATATGTAAGACTGCGTTCTTCCATTTGCGCAACATCTCTAAAGTTAGAAATATCCTGTCTCAGAGTGATGCTGAAAAACTAGTTCATGCATTTATTACTTCCAGGCTGGACTACTGCAATTCATTATTATCAGGATGTCCAAAAAACTCCCTGAAAAGCCTTCAGCTGATCCAAAATGCTGCAGCAAGAGTCCTGACAGGGACTAGAAAGAGAGAGCATATTTCTCCTGTTTTGGCTTCCCTTCATTGGCTTCCTGTTAAATCCAGAATTCAAAATCCTGCTCCTCACATACAAGGTCTTAAATAATCAGGCCCCATCTTATCTTAATGACCTTGTAGTACCATATCACCCTATTAGAGCACTTCGCTCTCGCTCTGCAGGCCTACTTGTTGTTCCTAGAGTATTTAAAAGTAGAATGGGAGGCAGAGCCTTCAGTTTTCAGGCCCCTCTTCTGTGGAACCAGCTTCCAGTTTGGATTCAGGAGACAGACACTATCTCTACTTTCAAGATTAGGCTTAAAACTTTCCTTTTTGCTATAGCATATAGTTAGGGCTGGACCAGGTGACCCTGAATCCTCCCTTAGTTATGCTGCAATAGACGTAGGCTGCCGGGGGATTCCCATGATGCATTGAGTTTTTCCTTTCCAGTCACCTTTCTCACTCACTATGTATTAATAGACCTCTCTGCATTGAATCATATCTGTTATTAACCTCTGTCTCTCTTCCACAGCATGTCTTTATCCTGTCTTCCTTCTCTCACCCCAACTGGTCGCAGCAGATGGCCGCCCCTCCCTGTTCCTGGTTCTGCCGGAGGTTTCTTCCTGTTTAAAGGGAGTTTTTCCTTCCCACTGTCGCCAAAGTGCTTGCTCATAGGGGGTCATATGATTGTTGGGTTTTTCTCTGTATCTATGAAGCGCCTTGAGGCGACTTTTGTTGTGATTTGGCGCTATATAAATAAAATTGAATTGAATTGAATTGAGGGCAGCACGGTGGCATGGTGGTTAGCACTGTTGCCGCACAGCAAGAAGGTCCTGAGTTCAATTCCCCATCAGGCCGGGGTCTTTCTGTGTGGAGTTTGCATGTTCTCCCCGTGTTTGCGTGGGTTCTCTCCGGGTACTCCGGCTTCCTCCCACCGTCCAAAGACATGCAGCTTGTGGGGATAGGTTAATTGGATAATCCAAATTGCCACTAGGTGTGAATGTGAGTGCGAATGGTTGTCTGTCCCTGTGTGTTAGCCCTGCGACAGACTGGCGACCTGTCCAGGGTGTACCCTGCCTCTCGCCCTATGACAGCTGGGATAGGCTCCAGTGCCCCCCGCGACCCTGAAAAGGATAAGCGGAAGCCGATGGATGAATTGAATTGAATTTAAGACGTTCTAGTAAAGAGTCTTTGGTCCAGACTGGAACAACTGTGTGCCCAGTTTGAGCTCTCTTCAGTCCTGTGACCTGACAGACCCAGAGGGGCCATCACATCACATTTAGAAGCTCCCCTAATGGAGCCACAGCACATGTCCAATACTTAGTCTGTCTTGTTGGACAAACTGGAAGAAATGATTCAAGGACACATATAGTCTGAAACTCTGCACAGTTTCCTGTTTGAAGCTGCTTCCCGTTGGCTTCAGCTGTTTGGAGTTTCCATTTTCTAAACTTCTACATTCTGAACCTTCTTCAGCTCTCAACAGATGATGAAACACTGAATGATTTCAAGGACTTAGTCACAGAACAGAGATTCAAATCTCCAAAATCCAACTGGCTGCATCAGGACATATTGTCACGGCGGGGTGCGCCGGTGTGTTTTTGAAACAGGACCCAAAAGCAGATGTGGATGAGGTGTTGCAGGTTTAAACAGAAAGCGATCCTTTATTTGGATGATTACAGGGGTTAACCAAGGAACCCTAAGCAAACTAAAAAACACTAAGAAACAAATACTACAAAGTTCTATGACTATGACTCTGACGGGGATAACAGGCAAAGACTATGACTATGACTGAGGTGGCATAAACAGGCAAAGACTATGACTAACGTAGGATAACAGACATGACTATGACTGCGGTAAACAGACGACCCGACAATGACATGCAGAAAACAGAAGGCTTAAATACACACATGAGGTGATCAGGGGAAGTGGAGACACATGAGGAAACAGCTGACTGACATGAATCTAATGACAGGACCAGGAGGAGTGAAACTAAATACAATGACCAAAGAACACATGACACTGTCAGAATAAAACAGGAAACACTAAAACTAGACATGACAACACAAACTTAACATACCAAATACGTGATGAATAATGCAAGAACTCAAACATAGAAAACCCAGGAACAATAACTGCCTAAACTAAAGGCAAATAGGAAATAACACAAAAACTAACAACATCTCAAAAAATAAGAACAATACAAAGAAAACTCAAAGTGCTGGGTCGGAGACCCAGCCTGTGACACATATAGTCTGAAACTCTGCACAGTTTCCTGTTTGAAGCTGCTTCCCGTTGGCTTCAGCTGTTTGGAGTTTCCATTTTCTAAACTTCTACATTCTGAACCTTCTTCAGCTCTCAACAGATGATGAAACACTGAATGATTTCAAGCTCACACTTTGTCTAATAAACTTACATCTTTCATTCTTTATACAGATTGAGGGACTGTGGTTTGTCAGAGATCAGCTGTGATTATCTGGCAGCAGCACTGAAGTCCAACCCCTCCCATCTGAGACAGCTGAACCTGAGCCTGAACAACAAGCTGCAGGATTCAGGAGTGAAGCATCTGTGTGGTTTCCTGGAGAGTCCAGGATGTGGACTTGAAACTCTGAGGTCAGTCAGCATGTTTTAGTTGTGCTGAGATGAAGATGATGTGAAAGTTGTACTGATTCTAAACTGCAGACATCAGGCTGATATTATACTGATCCACACTGAGGATCTTCATGGTAAAGTCTGTTTTCTTCTTCTCTGGTTTAGTCCATTGACAGCAGCAGAACAATGTTCACATTTCAAACAGTGAGACTCAACGTATCGCCCGCGGCCCACACGCAGCCTGCCCACCTTTCCTGATTCAGAGAGAGGGGACCCTGATTATTCTTTCACCATGTAACCGTGTTCTGTTTAAATAGATTTTCCCTGAGAAAGTTACTCTTTAGTGCCCCCTTCTGGCATGACCTGGTGTAACATGCGCAAATCTGTCTCTGTTCTATGATGTCATCAGAAAGTGCATGCTATAGGGCTTTGGAGTTGACGTCATGCCGCAATGCATTGTGGGAGCGCGGCGCCATTTTCGGGGTCTACGATCCAAACAAACTCACTGTTGGAACAGCGACGACGACAAGAAACATGCTTAAAAGCAGCTCAAAAGAAAACGGACGGTAAATTGCGTCCAGAGGCGAAGCAGCGGTATTTGAAAAAAATAGAGTGCATCGCAAATCTGGACCCATACAACATACGGCAGTGGAGTAAAGACCCAGACGACTTACCGCCACTGTCCTACCTTGATATCTTCACGTATCTTGTTTGTGGAGTAAGCGTTTACACTGCAAACCAGTTTCGTAATTACAAGTCACTGGAGGCACACATCCAATTTACAAATGGCTGGGTGCAAGATTTGGCTATTTTCAAGCCACCAAACTCTGAGTACGTCGTCATTCATACCAAGGTAAGTCAGCTGGAGTGCATCAAGTGAAACAGCCATTTTCCACACCCCACCATAATTAATGTTATACATTTATCATTGAACTGCTAAAATATCGTTATCATATTATGTGCCCATAATTGTAAAGTAGATGAAAAGTAACACATTGATAATCGGGCAAATTATTAACGCCAATTTGTGTCCTCCCTGTCTCATTTCATTTATTGTCTTTACGTCAACCTTGTCCTTGCATGTTACAGGTACTGCACTCCCAAAGATTGAATGAACCTGCATTACAACCATGGGTAATTGTAAGCACCACGGGGAAGGTCGAAGCTGCACACTGCACCTGTATGGCCGGAGTTGCTGAGACCTGCACCCATGTCGCTGCACTTCTGTTCAACAGTGAGGATACGTGGCACAAAGACAGTCACCGATGAACCAGCCTACTGGGTTTTGCCGGCGAACACAACCAAGATACAGCCAGAGGTTGGTCATAACATTGACTTTACATCTTCAGCAGCACAAAAAAAGACTTGATGAAAATATAAACGGACCGTCTGTGGTGAATGGCAGAAGAAGCCGTCCTTCAAAAAGAAAGATTCCTTCTGCTACGTTTGAGGAGTTGTCACCAGTGTTAGACACGCTTCAAAAACACAATAAAGCAGTGTGTTTGTCTGGATTGGAGAAATACTACACATCACACACTGTACAGTCATCCACACTACCACTGTCTCTGGCGTGTTTGTACAACACAGGTGCACAGTCCCTTGGCCTTACAGAGCTACAACTGCACTGCGTAAAGTACATAAACGCAGCAAAAGTTACTGAAGAACAGGCAGAAGCTATTGAGGTACGCACAAGACTGCAACACAAGAGCCCAGAATGGTATGTTTGGCGTGCTGGGAGGATCACAGCTTCAATGATGCACGCTGTGTTTGCCACCACTGTAGAAAAACCCGCCATTACTGTGGTTAATCGTGTTTGCTACCCTGTTAACTCAGTCTGTAATGTGCAAACAACTTGGGGACTGGAGCATGAACAGGACGCTCGACACGCCTACACCCAGAAAATGTCAGCATGTCACAAAAACCTACAGGTCCGTATGTGTGGTTTTCTTGTTAACATGGCTTTTCCTGAAGTAGGAGCATCTCCTGATGGACTAACCACATGTGAATGTTGTGGGAAGGGGTGCCTAGAAATTAAATGTCCATTTAAATACCGATGTGACAGCATTCAGCAAGCATTGGATGCACATGACAAAGACTTCTGCCTCGAGTTGACAGCAAATGGACTTAACTTGAAGAAGACACATCACTTTTACTCACAAGTGCAAACACAGGTCTTTGTGGCCAACGCAAAGCACTGTGACCTCGTGGTATGGACACAAAAAGACATGGCAGTTGTACACATCTTCCCTGATGTGCACTTCTGGGAATCGCGTTTAAAGAAAGCTCAGGAGTTCTTTCAGAAGGTGTGCCTTCCTGAACTAGTAGGAAAACATTTCTCTAAGCGAAAGGCAGCCCCGAGTGTTCACAACGTTTTTCCTTCTGGTGTCTAGTTTTTTGGAAGAAGTGCATTGAAATATGTATAACTTGATTTCAAACGTGCAGCACTTACCATGTACCAATTGTCAAAGTGTGAAATAAAGAGTGCAATGCAGTTATTTGTTATCTTGCTTTTATTATAACGTAATTTTAGTTAAACAAAGAGTTCAAAGTGATGATAAATTTTCGATTATAGTATACAGGTACAGAAATGGTTACATAACGCTATGTCAATGTGTTCATACAATCACACATACCAAAAATTAAAAAGGTTTTCCTGGTTTAAACAATTATTAATTAACAAGTACAAGTCTCATGTGTGCCTGGTTTCACTACCACACTGGGGCACATGTTAACCAAAACACAACACACCCTCACAATTTTATCAAGGAAGGTAACGTCTTCACCCTCACATGGAAGAAGAGAACGGATTGGCATGGTAGTGTGTAGCATTTTGAACTTGTTGCGCAAACTGCCAATTACTCGCTCGACATGGATTCTTAGGTGTGCAATGGCTCGTGTATTTTCTATGTCCTTGGCATCTAGTTGACAGAAGCCCCTTGTAAATGCTGGGATCTTAACCTCTGCACACATCATTCCCACCGCATCTTTGATGTCAAAGCCTCTGTCAGCCAAAACGACATCCCCTGGTAACAGCTTGTTAAGTATGCCACATTGCTCTGTGATGTGTTTATCAGATGCACGGCCCCCCCACCCCTTAGAAATGAATGAAATTGCACCTTGTGGAGTAATCCCGATCAGATATTTCATGGTGTGTGTACCCTTGTAGTGTGAGTACGTTTGAGCACGAGCCTTTAAATTAGATGGTCGTTCTGTACGTATTTCAAAACAGTCTACAATGATGGCTACCCGATTTCCAAAAGTTTCCGTAAATTGTGGAGGCATTGTTGCTTGCAAACAGTGCCTCTCTGGCCAGTGTACAAGTACTCCAAAGCGGGCATACAAAACGTCAATTGTATCAGAAAAGACAGAAGAAAGAGTTTTGTGAGAGACATTGAATAGATAACTAAGATGCTGGACAGGAAGATCAAGTCTAAGTCACATAAGTGTGAGTAAAAGCATTTGGAAATGCGACAGTTTCTTTGATGCTGGTAGGAAAGCTTTTACATTCTCGAGCACGGACATGAAAATAGCAAAACAAGTAAAACCGGTGTAATATTTCACTTTTTTCCGTGTCACCCTTTAAAAAGTTTTCATTCAGCTCTGTCTTGTCCAACTTTGATTTAAGCGTTCTGTTCTCCTCCAGCAGCCGGTTTATTTCTGCTCTGCTCTGTACACAGCGCACACAATCACTTGTCAGTCTTTGATCTTCTGTCTGTTTCTCTCTGATATCAATGTTTTCTGCATCAGCACCCGTTACCTCTGCTTCTACTTGTCCAACACAAATTTGGCCCTCAGCCAAAATAACAAGGTTGTTATGGTGTTGCTCTTCTGTGGTGTCAAACGCTGGCTGCTCTTCTGTGGTAACTTCTGCTGAGGCTTCACCTTCACACTCTGCTGCTCCATTGTCAAAGCCTGTCCAATAAAAAGAGTGCAAATACACAAGGGAACTTTTAAATGGTTTATACATTAAGGCCGTATGAATACTCAAAAATGTTTGTGTTAATTGACAAAGATCAACTTTTAAAATAAGAGATTGTGGTTGGGGGTGCGGTTTTTGTTTACCTCCAACTAGTACTTTATTTTGTTGCCGTTGTGTTTGCCTCCTGTGACGGTCTGAATGTGATGTTCGGATTTCGGAGTGCCCCATGTGTAGCGTTGGTACCCAGTCTGGATTTGTTTGATCCATTTCATAGGCAGGCTTCCCTACAGTTGTGCGAAATAATTAGCGAATCTTTACATAGCACATATGTTTGCAAAGTCACTCCATTCGATGTTTGATCGCAATTTCTATAACTTCCGAGACCACCAACGATGACATTATTCAGCTATAAAGTGTGATAGGAACATATTTAGAACTTACCGGAATGAAAATGTCTTGAGCACACCAGCTGATATCTGGAGACGTAACAGAACTTGATATCAGCTCGTCTCATGGCTGCTATCCAGGCTAGACGCCTTCGTTTGGTAATGTCCGATACATGAGCTCCTTCATGTTGCTTCCAGGTTGGGAAAGCATAAAAAGACAATCCAAACTTATTCCCGTGCCGGTCGTAAGATCGAACATTGCAGCCGAGCACACAGCAAGTACGAACCATGGCTATGCTTTCGCTCCTTACTTAGACCCCCAAAATGGCGGATCGGGCCAAAATCCTTTCCACGCCCACCCCCGTGACATCACGCTCCAAAGCCCTATAGAGATTGAAAATGTGACGTCACTCAGGGGTAAAACCGCAAAGAATTCTGGGAACTTGTGGCAAGAGGTACTAGCGCACGCAGGCTTTCAATTGAAATCAGTTATACAGCGATAAAAAGAAACACAAAAAATGGCAAGAAGCTGTTGTATTATTAACTGCAATAGCCGGTCGCATGACAGCCACGGAAAGCCGACGGGTAAAGAGATCGGTTGTTATCGGATTACATCGTTGAAGAGAAATTGTTCGAGCCATGTTTCCGAAGTAACAAAGAGGCGACTGGATTGTAGCCATTCAAAGACAAAATATAACGTCCCAGAACACTCCAGCTCACAGGTTAGTCTGCTCCAAGCATTTCCACAAAGGTCAGTCTGCTGTTGTAGTTAATACGTCATTTTTCTTAACATAATTGGTGATATAGGTTACAAGCAAGTCTGGCGCTGAACAGAAATTGTCGCGCTATGCTCCTTTGTTTATTGTGCATAAATAGTGAATTGTCCTGACACAATATTGTGTTTCGCTTCTGTTATTACCATGGTACACTGACAAAAACATATACTTTTATTCACCGGATAAAACAGTTGTTTTGTATCACTAATTGCCCAGTGCGATTACAGCATACAATATTATTGTCACTGCTACATTTCTGTGATGGGTACCAGAAATTATTTCTACTACTAATTAATTACCATTGAGCTCAAAGGTCCTATTAATAAACGGTTAACGAATGTGTATTTATGAAGACGATTTGTGAGACTGGTAAACTTATGATATGTACGATGGTCTTTACTTTCTACACGGTGCATTTCAAGGTCCTGCACCCATCCGTCGGTAAATTGTACCTGGGCTTGTTGCAGTGACCTGAAGTTACTAAACTTCACGAGTGTATGCGCTCACTCAAAGAACCGTATAATTATAAATATGAGCGTGGTGAAGTTGGGCAGCACGCTAACGTATTTTGTCCACTCTGTGTGCTCGTAAGGATCTAACACTTTCACTGGTTTGATTTTTTTCCTCGTATCTTTTCTTTGACTTTTCATTAAGTCTGTCTTTGTACAGACCGGCATTGTTCTCCTTCGTTTTGTACATACCCTTTTGGGGGGCAAAGAAAAAGCAAGAATTTATTGGAACCGAAGAATGAACGTTTTGCGGTGCTGCAAATGCTTGCAATTGATGCAGGTACTTGGATTGTTTTGCCACGAGTTACCGGCATGCAATGCGCGAAAGTCACGTGGTCTGTCAATCTCTATTGTTTGGGGAAAAGACTTCTCCTGTTCTCCTGTTCTCTGCTGTAGTGGCAATTGTCTCCCTTAAGATGGTCTTTAAGGGCATTGTCGGTGTGTAATTCTGTTCCATCCTTACTAATGAACAAATCTACTTGAAGAAATGTGATTGCAGTGTTTACTTAATAGAAATGTTTGTAAAGAGAGGATTCGCTAACGCTTTTGGCTAAACAAGTCATTTGTACTGTTATTTCAACTGGCCTAAGTAAAGGGAGTGAAGTCAAACCCTCTTGCCTGCGTGGTCATTTTGAAGAGAAGTTTAGTCTGAATGTCGACTCTAGCAAGGCGTTAGAGGCAGAGGACATTACAGTAAAACGACAACCTCTCAAAGACCAGTCTCGTGAGGAACTGGACAGCAAATAGAGCTATCCTCCAGAAACAGCTCAGCTCTAACATTCAGCTGCAGATGTTGGAAAATCCAATCGACAGCAACATGTCACAGAGAACCAGCGCATCAATGAAAACCAGATCTAATATATCTGACTCCTCCAGGCATTCCAGGAGTTCAGCTGCAAGTAAGGCAGCCGCCGCACAAGCACGTGCAGAAGCTCAGGCAGCTAAGGCTGAAGCAGCATTTGTGGATAAGGAGTATGCTGTCCTCGCCCTGAGTCTCTTAGTTTCACCAGCTAGACAGTGAGATAACGATGCTCCAATAACCAGACTTATTTTCCTTTTTGCGCTGATTTATTGAAGAATGGCCTCTGACCATTGCCTTCTCTTTGACCATCGTAAAACTGAAAGTACAAAATACTGTATTAGCTAACTAACATTGTAAACTAGCTTGTTACACTCTTACTGCAAGCTAACAAGATAAAACTTTCAAATGTACAAATTATCGTGCCATTTCTACACAAAACAAAAGACAATTATTTTATCGATACTCATACTTACAGACATATCTTGTCCAAGGCAACAACATTTTAAGGTCCGTATCAGCTTAGAACGATAACATTACGGTATCACTTTCCGCCATCTTTTATTTCTTCTTCACGTTCTCATTTTTTTTCCTTTCCCAAAGTAACCGAACCCAAAGCAGCCACTAGAGGGAGCTCTAGGGCAGCTTACAACTATAATATCCGATTTAAGTTATAAAAGGCAGAACAAGGAGAATGATCTGAAGTTGCAGCAAGCAGAACTGGAAGCTTCTATGTAGCTTCGAAAAATGCTTCTTGAAGTGTCATTGGATAAAGTACGCATGGAAAAAAAGGCTGCAGCTGCAGAGCAAAGGCAGAAGTTTTGGAGGGTGCAGTGATTCAAGATAAAAGCGAGGGTCTTAGTAAAATAGATGTTCCTGCTGATGACCCAGTAACACGCACAAGGGAATATGTGAAGGGTGCCACACATGGCAGCCAAACCACGCCCATTCTAGAAACCTCCAATGATAACACGGAGATGAAACTCCCTCAGCATTCACCGTAGACTCCTACCCCAAGATCTTTACGCCAGGATCTGATTTACATTTTCGACCAAGCCTCAAGCCAGTTGCGGCACCACACATCCAAACACAAACCACACCCATAGTAGCAAATCTAAAGGATCATTTCCCAGGCAAAGCTGACCAAAGTGAGACCTACACCCCTAAACAAGAACCAACGGTCAATTATGCACGACAGCCTCTGGACAGTGGCTACACCGGCACCGCCTATATCACAACCCCAGACAACTCCAGCCACCCACAGGAGACCACATACCAAGAAAGGGGCCCACTGTACACTCCACTAGAAATGGAGCAGAACATGTCAGACCTTGTTAGATTCATGGCTTGACGTGAACTGGTGTCTACAGGGCTCATTCACTTCAACGACCGTCCCGAATGCTATAGAGCCTGGAAAGCTTTGTTTATGAATACCATCAGGGGCCTCAACCTCTCACCAAGTGAACAGCTTGACCCCCTTGTGAAATGGCAAGGTAAGGACTCAGCTGAACATGCTAGACGAATACGATCTGTGTATGCGAACCAACCAGCAAATGGACTGAGAGCTATGTGGGATAGGCTCAATGAATGCTATGGTGCACCAGAGGTCATCGAGGGTGCTTTTTTGAAAAGATTAAACAACTTTCCCAAGATTCCAAACAGAGACGGTCACAAGCTAAGAGAGCTGGGAGACTTGCTGTTGGAAATACAGGCTGCCAAAGAAGACGGTGACCTGCCTGGCCTTAGTTTTTTGGATACTCTTCATGGTATTACACCTGTAGAAGCTGCCATTTTATCTCCAAGAAAAATGGCTTTCTCTAGGCTTCAAGTACAAAGAAGATCATGGGGCTCTCTACCCCCCATTCAGCTTCTTTGTGGACTTTGTGTGTCGGGAAGCACGGATGCGCAATGACCCTGGTCTCACACAGACAGCACTCAGCAGCGAGTTATCAGGCGCTAAGCAAACGTCTGAAGCCGAAGGTCACAAAGCCATGGCAGTCTTTAAAACGAGGTTCTCTCCGAACCCTCTGCCCCCTTCCAGTGGTACAAGGACTGTATCACTTGGCACCCGATTTGGAAGTGAGTCATCCACTAGAGAGGATCCAGCAGAGCGCTGCCCGCTACACAATAAACCCAACTCCTTACCAAGGTGTCGTGGGTTTAGAGAGACGCCAATAGAAGAAAGGAAAGCACTCCTAAAAAGGCACGGAATATGTTACAGGTGCTGCAGAGCCACACATTTGGTAAGGAATTATGAAGATGACATCTCCTGCTCAGAGTGTGGGAGCAGGAGCCACATTGCAGCCCTCTATCCTGGATTTGCCCTATGGTCCACCAACACAGCATGTTCCGCACCAGATCAGGGCGGGGAGGGAAACTCCAACCTGATTGAGACTGATGTTTCCACAGCATGCACTGAGGTCTGCAGAAACTATTCCGCAGGACATTCCTGCTCAAAAATATGTCTAACCAGGGTCTACCCGACTGGCTGCCCTGACGCTGCAGTTACATTATATGCAATATTAGATGATCAGAGTAACAGATCACTTGCATGTACTGAGTTTTTCCGATTTCAGGTTCTCCTTCACCATACACTTTGAAGACATGTGCTGGAACACAAGAGACAGAAGGCAGGCAAGCACATGGCTTTGTGATCAAACCCATCAACGGCAGTGTCACACTTTCTTTGCCAACACTGATCCCAAATAACCGTGCAGAAATACCAACACCAGAGGTAGCATTAAATCACAGTCATTTGAAGGCCCTTGCAAAACACATTCCAAAGCTGGACTCCCAAGCTTCCATTCTGCTCTTGTTAGGCAGAGATATCATTAGGGTTCATAAGGTCAGAAGACAAGGGAATGGCCCACAAAATGCACTCTATGCCCAGAAGTTGGACCTGGGTTGGGTTATTGTGGGAGATGTGTGCATTGGAGATGTCCACAGACCTACTGTTATCAGCTCTTGCTACACTAACGTACTGAAAAATGGACGCCCTTCTCTCTTTCAGCCATGCCCAAACAAGTACTCTGTAAAAGAGAAATACAGTAGTGGTGGGTCCCCTTCATTTCCCCTGACATGCAAACATCCCCTTGCCAGTGAGAAACGGGCCACTTTAGACTGTAATGTGTTCCAGACAACAAAGGACGATGACAAAGAAGCTCCTTCAATCGAGGACGGACAGTTCATCCACATCATGGAACAAGAGGTTTACAAGGATCAAGAAAACAGTTGGGTGGCTACCCTGCCTTTCAGATCTCCACGACCAAGGCTCCCTCATTACCACGAGCAAGTACTTGAACGTCTCAAATCTTTAGGAAGGAAGCCTAAAATGAAAGAAGAGTTTGTCTCGTTCATGGCAAAGATCTTTCAGATTGGGCACGCTGAAGAAGCCCGACCTCTGAAGCCTAATGAGGAGCATTGGTACCTGCCTTGTTTTGGGGTTTACCATCCCAAGAAGCCCTCTCAAATAAGAGTCGTCTTCGACTCCAGTGCCCAGCACAAAGGTTTGTCTCTGAACCAAGTACTCCTAACGGGACCAGACCTCAACAACACCCTGGTAGGAGTCCTCTTTCGGTTTCGGAAAGAACAGATCGCCTTCACTGTAGATGTACAACAGATGTTTCATTGTTTCATGGTGCAACCTGAAGACTGGAACTTCCTCAGGTTCCTCTGGTTTAAAGAGAATAACCCAGAGAAAGAGATTATGGAGTTCCATATGAACGTGCATGTCTTTGGAAATAGTCCTTCACCGGCTGTGGCTATTTACTGTCTTAGACGTGCAGCACAGGAAGGCCGGAAGGAGTATGGGGAGGATGCAGAACAGTTTGTCACTCGTGACTTTTACGTAGATGACGGGTTAAAGTCCTTGCCCACAGCAGATCCAGCTATTGATCTGCTCAAAAGAACTCAAAAAATGCTGGCTTGCTCTAACCTTTTTTTTCTTTTTTTTTCTTTCGCCTGTCCCGTTTGGCTCTTTTGCCATCAGAATTGTTGTCTAAAGGCAAAGAAAGATGCCCAACGGATTTACTTTACCAAATTGACCATCCCAGCCTTGCCGTAATGGTCCATTTGATTCACCTTTTATTGTTTATTTTATTTTCACTTACTGAATACGGGACAGACTTGACTGGGGGAAAGAAGGGGAGAAAGAAAGAGGGAAAGAGAAACAGCTGAGAAGAGGGACGGGGGAGAAGGGCAAAAAACAAAAACCAACAGAACGGGCAGAAAAAAAAAGAAAAAAGAAAAAAAAATGCATATATCAATCACCTGGATCACCTGCTGAGAAAGAAAAAAGAAAACAAGCAGAAGAGAACAAGAGTAATAGAATAAACAACATCACAATGATATATGGGAATATGACAGTAAATACTAAATATTAAACATTATTGTGCAGCACATAAGATCAACAGAACACAGTGTGCTTTGAGGTAGGAGCCAAAAAGGGTGTAGTTTGTGGGTGTGATCACCCGTGTGTACACCTGTGAGCATGGACGCGCTTGTTTTTTTTTTTTAAAGGTTCCTTCATGTAATGATCTGCTAGAGGGTGTGGGGGGGCTACAGCCCCGTCCTCCAGGGCATGAAGCAGGTATGGAGGAGATCAAAACTCCAGACATCCAGAGGCCCCCAGAACACAAGAGACCAAGGAAGACCAACAGAGGGGCAGCCGCGCCACTGTCCCAGAAAGAGCTGAGGAGAGTCCCAGATGAGGGCTCACTCAGCAGCCGCGGAGCAGAAGCCAGGGGGGAGTTGCAGTGACGCGCCCATGAGCTCCACCGGCAGCCAGCCAGGCTTGCTCTAACCTTAGGCTGCATAAGCTGGCTTCGAACAGCAAGGAGGTCATGAAGGCCTTTCCCAGTTAAGATCATGCCACAGACCTGAAGGATTTGGACCTTACTGCTGACACTCTACCAATGCAGCGTAGCCTTGGGCTGTACTGGGACTTGAATTCAGACTGTTTTACTTACCGTTTACAGGACGAGAAAATGTCATTCACTCAACGTGGAGTTCTCTCAACGGTGAACAGCCTGTACGGTCCTCTAAGATTTGTTTCCCCTGTGACAATTCAAGGAAAACTGCTGCTTCGAGAACTAGCCTCACAGTCTTCAGACTGGGACACTCCATTGCCAGCAAAAAAAGGAAAAGGTGTGGGAAAGTTGGAGAGATTCTCTGCAGGAGTTAAGACATCTGAGGATACCCCGACCGTACTCAAACATGTCACCATCTACTGTCAAGTTAACAGAACTCTGTGTCTTTTCAGATGCTTCAGAGAAAGCAGTAGCTACTGTTGCCTACTTGAAGACTGTGGATGCAGATGGGGGATGCTGCACTAGATTGGTTGCAAGTAAAGCCAAACTGGCCCCACGTCCATAGCATACTATACCTCGGTTGGAGCTTTGTGCTCCTCATGGCCGTAACTCTGTCTGAGGTCATCACCTCCGAAATAGACATTGTATTTGATGCAGTCACCTACTACACACCTACTACTGAGCAATCAAGTCCAGAGAATCAGACGAAGCACAATGCCACAGCAGTGGCGATATGTCTGCACAGAAGACAATCCCGCAGACATTGCCACACGGTCTATCACAGCAGACCGCCTTGAGAACACAATATGGTTCTCTGGACCGGCATTCTTGTCTCGACCTGAAGGGGTGTCACCTGTGGTACAGAGGTTTGACCTTTTGGAACCAGATCAAGACAGTGAAATCAGGCCTCAAGTCACAACACTGTCGGTCACAGTCCTCAAACATCTTTGCTCTGGGTGGTTCAATCGCTTCTCATGCTGGAGTTCCCTCATAAGGGCTCTTGGTACCCTTATTCACATTGTTCAGAGCTTTAAAAAAGGAAAGGAGTGTGTCGCTCAAAAATGTGAGGGTTGGCATTAGTGCCCCCCCCCCCCCCCCCCCACCGGGGATATTCTTGAACAGAGTAAGCTAGTCATTATCAAAACAGTTCAACAAGAGGTCTATAGAAAAGAACTGGAGCGTCTTGCATCAAATGCCAACATTCCCAAGAGCAGCTCACTCGTTGCCCTGGATCCTTTCATTGACTCATACGCGCTATTAAGGGTCGTCTCATTGGGGCAAAAATAGGGTTCCACGAAAAACGGCCACTGGATCTGCCTAGACGGCATCACGTAACCACTCTCATAGTGCGTCACTTTCATGAGCAGGTACGTCACCAAGGACGTCTCTTCACTGAAGGAGCTGTCCGATCTGCAGGTTACTGGATCGTTGGTGGCAGGAGATGCATTAATAGACTCGTTTTCGAGTGTGTCACTTGTTGAAGGCTGAGAGGGAGGTGTGAAGTTCAAAAGATGGCAGACTTGCCACCAGAAAGGCTCAGCATGGAACCACCTTTTAGCAACATCGGCATTGATGTGTTTGGGCCCTGGTCTGTATCAGCCCGTCACCAGAGCTTGCAAAGATATGTGGATTCCTTCAAATCTTGATGGGAAAGCCATGGAGAGGTTTCTGTCAGAACACGGATGTACTTAGACCTTCAACACACCACATTCCTCTCATATGGGAGGAGCATGGGAAAGGATGATCGGCATCACACGTCGTATCCTGGACTCGATGCTTCTTCAGATGGGCTCCTCCAAACTCACACATGAGGTACTCACAACATTCATGGCTGAGGTCTCAGCCATAGTGAACAGTCGACCACTGGTGCCTGTGTCAAATGATCCTACAGATCCTTTCATTCTTACACCGGCTTCATTGCTTACTCAGAAAGTAGGTCCATGCCCAGTACCAGAAAGAGATTTTGGACATAAAGAACTATTGAAGCAACAGTGGTGCAGGGTCCAAAGCTTGTCTAACACATTTTGGGACAGGTGGCGGAAACAGTATCTGTCAACACTACAGTGTCGAACAAAGTGGACTTCTGACCGGCCAAACCTTAAGCAAGGAAGTGTGGTGCTTCTTAAGAACAGTCAGTGCAGTAGGAACGACTGCGCATTAGGTATTATCGTTGATGTGTATCCCAGTAAAGACGGAAGGGTGCGCAAAGTGCAAGTAAAGGTCATTAAGAAAGAGGGATCAAAGCTTTACGTCCGACCTGTGAATGAGATGATCTTGCTCATTCCTCCAGATGACTGAAATGTGTTTGACCTTGTCAAATTAGTAGGTGAAACTTGCTGAATTTCAGACGGGGAGTGTTCTGTCACCATGAAACCGTGTTCTGTTTAAATAGATTTTCCCTGAGAAAGTTACTCTTTAGTGCCCCCTTCTGGCATGACCTGGTGTAACATGCGCAAATCTGTCTCTGTTCTATGATGTCATCAGAAAGTGCATGCTATTGTTTGGGGAAATGACTTCTCCTGTTCTCCTGTTCTCTGCTGTAGTGGCAATTTTCTCCCTTAAGATGGTCTTTAAGGGCATTGTTGGTATGTAATTCTGTTCCATCCTTACAAATCTACTTGTAGAAATGTGATTGCAGTGTTTACTTAATAGAAATGTTTGTAAAGAGAGGATTCGCTAACGCTTTTGGCTAAACAAGTCATTTGTACTGTTATTGTGTATTTGTCCTCATCTATGATTTCTACGAACATTTCATGTTGTTTCTCAGTTTTACCCTACTTCAACAGGCCTAAGTAAAGGGAGTGAAGTCAAACCCTCTTGTCTGCGTGGTCATTTTGAAGAGGAGTTTAGTCTGAAGGTCGACTCTGGCAAGGCGTTAGAGGCAGAGGACATTACACTGATTAACTGTGTAGTGTTCTTCCTTACATTTCTAAGTATCAGACACAACAATGAATAATCCACGGCTGACTCTCTTTAGCAGGTCAAAGGTCACGGCACACAGCAGACAGTGGGAAATATTATAACTCTGATCATTTATCAGCACATATCCATATGTATAAAAACAAAGCTGACACTGTGAGACTTGATCAGAGGTGTGATCATCACAGCAGAGGCCTTTGTGTCAAAGTCACTGAGGATCAAACAGAAACACATGAAGCAGATTTTCCTGTTCTGGCTTTTTATAGCAGATAACCTTCAAAATATTCTGCAGTCCATCAAAAACTGAAGAAAACCATGAATCAACATGTGAACATGAGCTGATGCTGCTGAAGTGAAGCAAAGTTACAGAGGTTTGATTACAGACACAGCTGAGAGTTTGTAATCTGTCATCATTTTAAAAGGTTTAAATTTCTTCAGTATTGAACAGCAGAAATGAGGCTTTGTTTTCAGAGGCTGACAGCAGTGAACACAACAGCAGACTGGTGCGTAATAAGCAGTGAATAATGCAGGAAACAGATTTTTGAAGGATTGAATGAATCAACATCGCTTTATTCAAATTAAAACCATTTAAATAGGAAAATCCATTTTTTTACAGCCGCCTCTAATGCTGGGTAATGTCAGCTGGTCCATGTGCAGCTGGCTGTGAGGCTCAGGGAGCGTCTACAAAGTGCAACACTGAAAGAACATCATCCGTAAATATTGTGTAATAACTGGACTCTCATACAGCGAGACTCAAATGCCTTTAAACATCAGCTTATCCTGCTGATCCAAGTCCAACACTGAGTTTGTAAAAACATGTTTGTCAATTATTTTATTTTGCTTCTGAGGAAAATGATTCAATAACTTGCTGCTAATACACAACATTTCATCATATTTCCTCATAACCCTCTTTTGTCTGAACATTTGATCCCACTGACTTTTATTGTGATTTGGCGCTATATAAATAAAATTGAATTGAATTGAATTTGAATTTGCGATAAAGGATCCACAGAGTTTGGTGACAATAATGACAGTAGATGTTTGTGTGAAAGTGCTGGAAGCAAATTAGTGTGTGATGTTCTTTCAGTGTTGCACTTTGTAGACGCTCCCTGAGCACTGGTCTCACAGCCAGCTGCACATAGAGACCAGTGTTGTTAGTCCAGGTCAGAAGATGACTTGTTGGAATGAAAATGAGCTTGTAGTTTGTCTGCTTTAATAATGTGACTGGAAAAAGGTGTTGGACTTCAAATATGTCCATTTCTTTCACACTTCACCTTTAAAAGTGAAGCCTTGTGGTTCCTGGAAGGAAAAACACGACTTTTTCAAGTCTTTGTCCTGTTTTTATGATAAATGTACGACTTTAATGTGAAACATTCAGTTTTTTCTCTTGTTGTGTTTGTTTGAAGCTGCTTCCTGTTGGCTTCAGCTGTTTGGAGTTTCCATTTTCTAAACTTCTACATTCTGAACCTTCTTCAGCTCTGAACAGATGATGAAACACTGAATGATTTCAAGCTCACACTTTGTCTAATAAACTTACATCTTTCATTCTTTATACAGATTGAGTTACTGTGGTTTGTCAGAGATCAGCTGTGATTATCTGGCAGCAGCACTGAAGTCCAACCCCTCCCATCTGAGACAGCTGAACCTGAGCCTGAACAACAAGCTGCAGGATTCAGGAGTGAAGCATCTGTGTGGTTTCCTGGAGAGTCCAGGATGTGGACTTGAAACTCTGAGGTCAGTCAGCATGTTTTAGTTGTGCTGAGATGAATATGATGTGAAAGTTGTGCTGACACTAAACTGCAGACATCAGGCTGATATTATACTGATCCACACTGAGGATCTTCATGGTAAAGTCTGTTTTCTTCTTCTTTGGTTTAGTCCATTGACTGCAGCAGAACAATGTTCACATTTTAAACTTTCAAAGAAGAAGAAAAATCCTCCACTGGATAATTCACTGTGAAACTCTCAAACTCTTCATTCCACCTTAAAGTCTGTCTGACACTGAAATCCAAAGCAAAATGTCCATTTGCTTTACAGACAGCAGTCCAACACAAACATACACACATCATCCAAAACACAGTCCAACATCCAAATCTCCTCCACTGCCAGCATTAAAGATGGGAAAGAGAAGGAGGAACTGTGAGGAGAAAACTATTAGGAGGCAAAGAAACACAGACTCAAAGATTTTACATGTACATGGACGATGCCCCGTCACAGAGGGAATCGCGCGGGGCTTCCAGCACACTCTTTATTTATACTTCAAGTAAGCTTTCACAGCAGTAGGTGTGGCATGTTCAGAATCCAAAAACATTTCCATAAAAGGAAAGACCGTTAGCTTGTCTGCTGAAACAGGAGATAGCTTGGTATGTATAGATCTCGAAAACATTTCCATAAAAGGAAAGAGAGAGAGAGAGAGAGAGAGACTGTTAACTTGTCTGTTAACACAGGAAGCAGTATGGTATGTCACAGCACTCTTCTGCACATATGGTTTCCCTTTTCCTGTGGTTTCCAATTCCAATTCTTCTTCCTTTAACTGAAGCTACAACTAAACATAATCACAAAACTAAAAATCTTCCATCAGGAACGCTCTGACATTCAGGGTTAGAATGAGTTTCATAAAGCAGACTGTGAAGATCAAAGCTGCATTAGAAAGCTTACATGAATGAATGAGTGGACAGAAGTGGACAGAGATCATCTGAAGCACTTCAAAGGCTTTAAATCAGCACATTTCTCTTTATTCTTTATCAACTCTGTTAGTTTCTCTGTTTTCTGTGGAATGAAGCTAACAGCAGGCTAATAAGAAGCTGACCAATAGGTTTCTATTAAAGGTTATAATTTGCATATGAAAAAGTGCTTTGGCTCAGCAGGGATCAGCTTACTGGTAGGATACAGCTGCTGGATGGGATTAGCATGTCATAGCTATCTACCAAACTGCTAACTGGGGGATTTCAGGCCATCTATGAATCATTTTTGCTAACTGTTTATTCAGCTTAGGCTCACAGGGCTGCAGCCTGTGCCCTAGCTGTCATAGGGCAAGAGGCGTGGTCCACCTGCACAGGTGAGCAGTCCATCACAGGGCCAACAGAGAGACACAGAGAAGCACTCTCTCACATCCACACCTACAGCCAATTTAGAAGCACCAATGAACCTAAGCAGCATTTCATTGGACTGTGGGAGAACATCCAACCTCCACAGAAAGGCCAACAAGCTTCAACCTACAACCTTCTTGCTTTAATAAATAATAATAATGGATTGCATTTATATAGCGCTTTTCATGTGAAAATCTCCCAGTCAGTTCCTCACAGCACACTTCAATCATTTCCCTCCCACAGCATCAGGACCAGGGCTTTTTCTCTCTTTGGTCCCACTAAGAGATTTCCACTGTCCTGAATTCGACAAGTGGCACAAAAACAAACCAATGGAGGACCCAGTAGAGTGCAATCAGATAAAGAGTTTATTAAGAACACACGTACGGGAAGAAGTACACAGCATCACATCTGCGGACTTCTTCTGCCAAAAATACACAGGGAATGGTTTATATATCATCAGGGTTTGACGCACCCTCTTGCGTTCTATAATTCTATAACATATTTTTGTATTTCTAAGAACATCATTTGCATCTTGTACAGACAATGAGACAATTTTAGAGCTAAGGTCAGACACAGAAGTTCCTCTTTCTAACATCTTTTCCCAAATATGGCGATGATTACAGGCCCTGGAGATACCCGTGGACTTGTCCTCCTGTTTTATAAGGAAAAAAACATGAAATTAAAATAATAGCACATAGTAAGAAATTAAGAAAAAAAAATTCTTTTTTTTCTTTTTCTCCTGTCACCTGTTACTAAGTAAACTCAAATGCCACAGGTTGCAACAAGAAGCTGAATACATTCAGGCCTTCACTCAAGCTGGTTTCTAGATTATATGTATGTGTTTTGTAAGCGTGTATGCAGTTTTAACCTTCTTTAACTGACCACAAAATGCAATGTGTATAAAATGGTCTTAGCTGTACCTGTAATAAAAAGGTTAATGTAAAGTCAGCAGGTTTTAATAAACATCTTAATGCAGTATCAATACTATAGATTATATCATTAATGATGCAGAATGTATTGAAGCCATAAAATAATTTAGGACCATGACACTTTTATTCCACAATCAGAGAGAAAGAAACAGAGAGAGAGTGCAGGACAGACAGACAGGTGACAGTCTCAGGTGTATACATTGCTACAAAACAGCACAAAAGAAGGAGGATTTAGTGTTTGTGTTATTACGAGTGCTAAACAAGAAGAGTTCCCAGATGCTACAGTGGACACATGTGTGACTCCTGTGATTAAAGCAACTTTCTTTCAGCTTAACGAGTGAACCGTCAGCTCGTTCAAACACACGTTAAAGTCCGTTTGGCTCGACACCACCGAACAGAGGCAGCAATATAACATAGCTAACATTAACAGTGCAGTGAATCCTGCTTGTGCCGTGATATTCAGGACTGCAAACCGAGCAGCATCACTGACTTTCAGCTTGTTGTGTTTGTGGATATATGACTGACTTTAATTATCCACAAAATCATCAGATTCTCTGTAAGATTAAGGTCGACTATCGAACGGCGTATAAAGTAAAGGCTTTAAAACAAAGTAAACGCTGAAAGTACAAACTTCGCTAATGTCACATAACTTGGCCGGCATGTGGCCAACAGTAATGTTTTAATGTTCTTCATTATTAAACATTTGCACATAAATAAGTGCAAGTGTTTTTCTTTTTGCAGCATTTTTCTTTTTGAAGCATTTTTTATTTTCCAAGTGTTTTCTGAAGTTGCAGTCCGTTTGGCCTCTCAGGGCCCACCTAAATATATTATCATGCTGTTTACAACTACATGAATGTGATTTATTACTATTACTGAAGGTCCGCGGCTTGTAGCCGAAAATTAGCTTTACTTTGTTGTCTGGGTCAAGTTTGCTAGCGAGAGAAAGAGAAAGGCTGTTCCAACGGAACTTATTGTTTCAGAGGAAAACACGAACACAGTGTACAGTCGAGTCTTAATAGCTTACTTACAACTGGGCTTATCAGGCACTCTTTTTGGCTGCAGTGGTTATTATTATATTTACATGCTTCCAGCTCCTGTTTCTGCTCGATGACAACTCATACTTTTCCTTTTTCTCCCTCCTCGCGCTCACAGACACATAACGGGTATGGCAGTCCATTCTCCCTGCAGCACGGACTACACTGCCAATGAGGCTACATTCTTTAGGGCTATGCCTGTAGCATTCTGCCTATTAGCTTAGCACAACAACAACAACAAAAAGGCGCTCTCTCACCCAGGAAACACACAGTCGCAGAGAGAGCGACACCGTGTAACCATGGCAACCGTAACGCTGCCGCCTGGAACAACGGAACATAACTGTCAAACAAAAGAGTCCTGACCCGCGACAATATGAATCAGGAAAATACCGCCGTGTAATCCATTTATTTCAACAAAGTAACTGTATTCTAAATACCACATGATACAGTTACGGTAACTGTAACGGAATACAGTTACTCTTATTTTGTATTTTAAATACATAACGGCGGTATATGTATTCCGTTACTCCCCAACACTGGGTGTTACCTCCTTTACACAGTATCACCTTAAAGCACTTGTTGCAGGCTGCTGAGTTTGGATCTTTTGCTGAGAAGTACAGCCAGACTTTTGACCGCTTCGTCTTGGGCATTTTTAATCTGTAGCTCTGCTCTAAAAGAACATATGTACCTGGGCCCGCCTACTATCCTTGGAAAGGTAAAATGATTGGCTAGAATCTAAAGTGTATGACATGTCAGGAAAAAAAAGCACCGAAATGTGTGCTGCATTTCGGTCTGGTTACTGCCATTTATGTCAGAACTGGTGCCATAATGGCACTGGATACTGGTGCCCATCCCTACTGAGTGCCATAGGACACTTAACCTTTGTTTCCATATGCTGGGAACTTCCTATTTTTTCCAAGGAGGACGGGAAAATGTGTGAAAATCTCCCAGTCAGTTCCTCACAGCACACTTCAATCACTTCCCTCCCACAGCATCAGGACCAGGGCTTTTTCTCTCTTTGGTCCCACTAAGAGATTTCCACACAAACACCTCATCAGTGGGACTCTCAGAGCTACCAGCCCTTTGCTATAATCACAAAGCTCTTCATTGAAATCAATGATATCAAAGCTGGAATCAAATGAGTCCAAGTCTTCTGCTGATTCAGCATCACATTCATCTTTGCTCCTTGTTCTGCATCCCCACCATGGACTTCATTCCTTTCCAAGCCAGCCTTGAGTGTCCTTTATTCAGCTCATCCTCTGCTTTACTTTTACACCTGATTTTAGCTGCTTTATCTCTCTTTCAACAAGTTTCTGTGCCTCAATCTTTTTCTTCTCTCCCTCACAACAAGACAGCTTCTTCTGCCTGAGAACATGTTGGAGTGATTTACTAATCCAGGGCTGCTTATTGGGGGAAATACTTCCTGTTTTCAAAGTAATCCCCATTTTTCCCAGAAAGAAATGTAAGTAGAAATCGATGATCTAAGTGAGAACATGAGCCTTTAAAAAGTCCCAGTGGGTGCAGTCAAAGCAGTCCCTCAGTCCCAGTATAGAGTCTTTGGTCCAGACTGGAACAACTGTGTGCCCAGTTTGAGCTCTCTTCAGTCCTGTGACCTGACAGACCCAGAGGGGCCATCACATCACATTTAGAAGCTCCCCTAATGGAGCCACAACACATGTCCAACACTTAGTCTGTCTTGTTGGACCAACTGGAAGAAATGATTCAAGGACTTAGTCACAGAACAGAGATTCAAATCTCCAAAATCCAACTGGCTGCATCAGGACATATAGTCTGAAACTCTGCACAGTTTCCTGTTTGAAGCTGCTTCCTGTTGGCTTCAGCTGTTTGGAGTTTCCATTTTCTAAACTTCTACATTCTGAACCTTCTTCAGCTCTGAACAGATGATGAAACACTGAATGATTTCAAGCTCACACTTTGTCTAATAAACTTACATCTTTCATTCTTTATACAGATTGAGTGTCTGTGGTTTGTCAGAGATCAGCTGTGATTATCTGGCAGAAGCGCTGAAGTCCAACCCCTCCCATCTGAGACAGCTGGAGCTGCAAGGAAACAACCTGAAGCATCCAGATGTGAAGCAGCTGTCTGATCTTCAGCAGAGTCCAGACTACAGACTGGAGACTCTGGGGTCAGTAGAGTGATGGAGTGAGTGGGTGGTGCTGTCAGCAGTATTGTACTAAACACAGTCAGTATGAAACAAAGATCCAGTGTTTCCTGTAAACCTGCAGCTTCTCAGTGAAGCTGTGAGAGGAGAATGGTGACAGGCTTCAGGATTGGACACAAACACTTCCTGTTTCTGACCTTTATGGTCACCATAGTAACGGCTGACACGCTCTGATCAAACGCTGTCAACAGCCAATCAGCTCTCTGAACAAAGCAGCACGCAGACCAATGACTTCATTCATTTCCAAGTTTAAAGCAGTGAAGAACACAGTCTGTAGGTGAGGAAGAATTTAGTGAGAGCAGATGTTTGGATGGAATTCCTCCAGTTAACAGCTGGAACCGTCCATCTGGATTGTTGGGCTTGTTGTTGGGGTTCCTACAGAGCTCAGAGTGGACACACCAAGGTTCTTCTAATGAATGAAAGTCCAAACTCAAACTAGGAGGGAAAAACATTTTCATCAACTTCAATAAAAATCCAAAGATTAGAAAAAGTGAAGCAACAATGAGTCCTAGTACAGTCCCAGCACTGAAGTCCCTGCTGCTCTTTATACTGGATGTGCTGCATCACTGACTGACAGCTGATGAAGAGTCTCTGGAAACACTCGTTTATCTCCTCTGCTCTTCCTTCTTCTCTCTGCAGGTGGTGATGGTAAACAGGACGGTGTGTGTGCTGAGAGAGGAGGAGCTGTGTCCTGATGATCCAGAGAGGTTGAAGCAGCAGCAGCTTGTGTGTAGAGACGCTCTGACTGGGCCATGTTACTGGGAGGTGGAGAGGAGAGCTTCATCCAGCAGTGACTGACAGAGGAATGAGAAGAAGTGCAGATGACTGTCAGTGCTGCAGAGTGAACTGCTCTGAGAACAGCTCCACTGTCAGACACAATGTAGAGTCCAGCATCATCCCTGTGTGTCCCTCTGGATCTGACAGAGGATCATCAGTGTATCTGGACTGCTCTGCTGCTGCTCTGTCCTTCTACAGTCTCTGCACAGTCTCTGTCTGACTCTGGCTTCAGACCCTCCTGGATCAAACTCGCCTGGAAAGACATTCAAATTCAAATTTTATTTGTCACACACACAACCATACCCAGTATGACATGAGGTGAAATGCTTGTAGCTGTGCAATGCCCGACCATTAAATGACAGTGGTTTTACACTATTTACAATTTACAGGTTATTACAAAATTTACAGATTTAACTTAGAAATTTACAGTAAAAATGTGCAAATAGCAGAAAGAGATTATAAGGAAGTGTACATGAAGAAAAACCAGAGTGCGTGTGGTGATGTGATGTGTGTGAGAGTCCAGTCTTATAGTGATGTGATGTGTGTGGGAGAGTTCGGTTCTAAACCTGGTTCACGCCGCAATGTATTGCGCCATTTTCTGGGTCCACAAATCAAAACAAACGCATCGTGTTGGAACGACGACGACAAGAAACATGCTTAAAAGCAGCTCCAAAGAAAACGGACGGTATAGAGACCGATTGCATCCAGAGGCGAAGCAGCAGCACTTGGAAAAAATTAGAGTGCATCGCAAATCTGGACCCATATGAAATAGGGCTTTGGAGTTGACGTCATGCCGCAATGCATTGTGGGAGCGCGGCACCATTTTCGGGGTCTACGAATCAAAACAAACACACTGTGTTGGAACAACGATTACAAGATGCTTAAAAGCAGCTCAAAAGAGAATGGACTGTATAGAGACCGATTTCGTTCAGAGGTGAAGCGGTGGTACTTGCAGAAAATAGCGTGCATTGGAAATGTCGACCCGTATGAAATACGGCCGTGGAGTAGAAACCCTGAAGACCAACCGCTATTGACGTAGCCTGACATATTTTCGTACCTTGTCTGTGGAGTCAGCACATACAAGTCGTCATTCAAACAAAGGTAAGTCAGCTCGAGTACTGCGAGTGAAATGCATTTGATTTCCCTGCAAACTTTCACATTAGTGCAGCATAAATTCATTCATGAGGGGAAATTACAGTGAGAACATGTGGAGGCTGTTAGGTGGATAACATAGTGAGTTCAGTGCATTGATGTGACATTGTCCTGAAGGATTTAGTTATTCTTTATGGTTAAAGAAATTGCACTAATTTATTCATATTTATTATAAATAATCCTAATTATACATCTTGCTTCCATGTTTGTATCCTGTGTCACTAAAAATACATTTTATTTTAGTTTTATACATTGATTATTACCTGCAGAATCTCCTTATCATATTAAGTGACTCATAATTGTCACTTTATGCTTTCTCCATCTCTAAAGTGATGACATCCTTGCATTACATACTTTAGGTTCATTTTCTGCAGGCAGGTTTCTGACAGAGAACAGGCAGATTTACACTATAACATGCAGCGTTCTATAGATGGACACATAAAGAAATGAAAAATTACATGTATGTGCTAACTTTCTAAACACTTTGTTACATTTAGTTTCATAATTACAAGTCACTGGAGGCGCACATCCAATTTACAAATGGCTGGGTGCAAGATTTTGCTATTTTCAAGCCGCCAAACTGTGAGTACGTCGTCATTCATACCAAGGTAAGTCAGCTGGAGGACATCGAGTGTAAGAGCCATTGTCCACCCCCCACCATAATTAATGTTATACATTTATCATTGAACTGCTAAAATATCGTTATCATATTATGTGCCCATAATTGTAAAGTAGATGCAAACTAACACATTGATAATCGGGCAAATTATTACTTATCGCCAATTTGTGTCCTCCCTGTCTCATTGAATTTATTGTCTTTACATCAACCTTGTCCTTGTATGTTCCAGGTACTGCACTCCCAAAGATTGAATGAACCTGCATTACGGCCATGAGTAATTGTAAGCACCACGGGGAAGGTCGAAGCCGCACACTGAACATGCTGAACATCCTACCTAAATAAATCCCAGCAGGAAGCATGTTTTAATAGTGTGATTGGGCCATCTGAACATGCTACCTATATAAATCCAAGCAGGAAGCATGTTTTAATAGTGTGATTGGGCCATCTGAACATCCTACCTATATAAATCCAAGCAGGAAGCATGTTTTAATAGTGTGATTGGGCCATCTGAACATGCTACCTATATAAATCCAAGCAGGAAGCATGTTTTAATAGTGTGATTGGGCCATCGGAACATGCTACCTATATAAATCCAAGCAGGAAGCATGTTTTAATAGTGTGATTGGGCCATCTGAACATGCTACCTATATAAATCCAAGCAGGAAGCATGTTTTAATAGTGTGATTGGGTCATCTGAACACGCTACCTATATAAATCCCAGCAGGAAGCATGTTTTAATAGTGTGATTGGGCCATCTGAACATGCTACCTATATAAATCCAAGCAGGAAGCATGTTTTAATAGTGTGATTGGGCCATCTGAACATGCTACCTATATAAATCCAAGCAGGAAGCATGTTTTAATAGTGTGATTGGGCCATCTGAACATGCTACCTATATAAATCCAAGCAGGAAGCATGTTTTAATAGTGTGATTGGGCCATCAGAACATCCTACCTATATAAATCCCAGCAGGAAGCATGTTTTAATAGTGTGATTGGGCCATCTGAACACGCTACCTATATAAATCCAAGCAGGAAGCATGTTTTAATAGTGTGATTGGGCCATCAGAACATGCTACCTATATAAATCCAAGAAGGAAGCATGTTTTAATAGTGTGATTGGGCCATCTGAACACCCTACCTATATAAATCCCAGCAGGAAGCATGTTTTAATAGTGTGATTTGGCCATCTGAACATGCTACCTATATAAATCCAAGAAGGAAGCATGTTTTAATAGTGTGATTGGGCCATCTGAACACCCTACCTATATAAATCCCAGCAGGAAGCATGTTTTAATAGTGTGATTGGGCCATCTGAACATGCTACCTATATAAATCCCAGCAGGAAGCATGTTTTAATAGTGTGATTGGGCCATCTGAACACCCTACCTATATAAATCCAAGCAGGAAGCATGTTTTAATAGTGTGATTGGGCCATCTGAACATGCTACCTATATAAATCCAAGAAGGAAGCATGTTTTAATAGTGTGATTGGGCCATCTGAACATGCTACCTATATAAATCCCAGCAGGAAGCATGTTTTAATCGTGTGATTGGGTCATCTGAACATGCTACCTATACGACAGAGCCATTAACCACGTAAGGTAGCATATTCTGATAAGTTAGCACGGATTGATAGACAAGACTATAAATTTACGCTACGGTAGGATGTTTTGACAGAACACCTTTTCTCGTCGCCAACATTTTTCTTTTGTTAAGCTTACTGTTATCAAGGCATGGTAAATGAACAGTAAACCTTGCCTGATGACTAATCTTCCCGTTTCCCTCTCATTGATTTATTTGGGTTGTCATGGCAGAAGTATTAAACGATGCCTTTTATTAGAACATAAGCATTTAAATGCGGTAATTGTATTTGAATTAGTTAAATATGAGTGGGCAACTCTGACCATGACAAGACTGCATTTGCTCTAAAGAATTAATAAAAAATTTAGACATATTGTTGTCATTATTTTTACTCTTCAATTTTATGTGTTTTTTCTTTAAGATGGTATCAGAAGTTGCTCCTCCACCATGAAAAAAACCATCTGCATGTATTCTTTCACTACATCCACGATTCTCCTCTGTGGTCTTCCTCATTCATCCTGTTTGGAGCTTAATGTTCAACATCCTTTATCTATTAAAATTACAGAAGGAGAAGAAAGTAATCATCAGAGCAGGAATCATGATAAATGATAAATAGATTACCAGTACATATTGTATTGTATTGTATTGTATCTTTATTTGTTTCAGACATATAAAACAAAAAACAATATATACACACTACATATATTTTCATTTACAGATACGAATATATATGTAGATATACACACACACACGTATGTGTTCAGATAAACAAAAAATATATAATGAAAAACAAAATCGTCTGACATAATGTAACAATGTTTGGTCTGAAAAGGAGTAGGAAGAAGTATGAACATACTTATTAATTCCTACCCCTGCTCAACATCTTATTGATCCCACATAATTCACCTAATTCCCATCATCACATACTCCACACGATACACGAGGAGAACCTATATAAACATGGCTACCGTGATTGATATAATTTGGATATAATTTGATATTTTTATACATACAATGGGTGATCATCTTTATCGGTATCATATTCTTCCAAAATCAGTTTTCGAAGTATTTTCATGAATTTACTAATTCCTGAGCATTGCTGTAGACCAGGGGTGCCCAATCCCGGTCCTCGAGAGCTACCGTCCTGCAGCTTTTAGATGCATCCCTACTCCAACACAGCTGAATCAAATGGTTTGATTACCTCTTCAGCATGCCATCGTGTTTGGCAAAGGCCTGATAACAAGCCATTCATTTGATTCAGCTGTGTTGGAGTAGGGATGCATCTAAAAGCTGCAGGACGGTAGCTCTCGAGGACCGGGATTGGGCACCCCTGCTGTAGACCTATAGTAAAACTATTCCACAGTTTTACCCCATAAATAGTGACACAAAAGGTTTTAACCTTTGACCGTGCTTTAAGAATCCTTAGATTCAATTTCCCCCTCAATTCATAGTCTCCTTCTCTGTCATAGAACATCCTCTGTATATTTCCTGGTAACATATTGTATCTGGCCTTGTACATAATTTTTGCAGTTTTATATTTTATAAGATCCATAAACTTCAGTATTTTTAATTTCAAAAACATGATGTTAGTATGGTCTCTAAATCCTGCTTTATTAATCATCCTGATTGCTTTTTTTTAAATTTTACATATTGGTTGAAGTGCAGTTTTATATGTGTTTCCCCAAATTTCCACACAGTATTCCAAATATGGCAATATAAGTGAACAATAAAGCACCCGGAGTGATTTGGAAGGCAAAAAATATTTAACTTTACTTAGTACGGAGATGCTTCTTGACAGTTTGGCTTGTATATGCTTTATGTGAGGTTTCCAGCAGATTTTGTTATCTATTATCACACCCAGAAATTTTGTATCCGAAACTTGCTCTATTTCAACATTGTTTACTAATAATTTTGCTCCTGCATCTTTTTTACAATTTCCGAATAACATAAATGTAGTTTTTTCCAAATTTAATGATAACTTATTTCTATCAAACCATGTTTTCAGTTTAATCATTTCTTGTGTGACAATTTCCAAAAGCTGCTGTAAGTTCTCTCCAGTACAAAAAATATTTGTATCATCTGCAAATAGAATAAACTGTAGTATATCTGATGTTCTGCATATATCATTGATATAGAGGATAAACAGCTTTGGTCCCAATACTGACCCCTGCGGAACTCCACAAACAATGTCCATACACTCTGATTGATATTCCCCAATTTTCACAAATTGCTGCCTGTCTCTCAAATAACTCTTTACCCATTCTAACACCACTCCTCTAATGCCGTAGTACTCCAGTTTATCAAGTAATATGTCATGATTAATTGTGTCAAAAGCTTTTTTTAGGTCAATGAATACACTAACTATACATTGTCTTTTATCTATATTGTTGGTGATATTTTCGATCAGTTCCATTAATGCCAATGATGTTGATCTATTTGATCTGAAACCATACTGACTATCCATTATTATTTTGTGTTTATCTATAAATTTGTCAAGTCTATTACTAAAGACTTTTTCCAGTATTTTTGAAAATTGAGAAAGTAGAGAGACAGGCCTATAATTTGTGAATTGGTGTCTGTCACCATTTTTAAACAGTGGTGTTACTTTAGCTGTTTTCATTTGTTTTGGGAATGTACCAGTTTGTAAGGACAAATTGCAAATGTGTGTTAAGGGTTTGGAAATGCCCTCTATCACTCTCTTAACGATTTCCATATCAATGTCGTCAGAGTCTGTAGAGTTTTTTGTTTGTGATTTCCCAACAATATCAATGATTTCCATTTCTTCCACCACCGTTAAGAACATTGAATGAGGATTGCGGTCAATGAGTCTAGTTTCTTTCTCTACAGAATCTGTTATATCAGGAATTGTTTCAGCCAAGTCTGGCCCAACACTTACAAAGAATTTGTTGAAATCATTTACCACATCTCTCATATTAGTAATATTTCTATCATTATTTGCGAAATACGAAGGATAGTCTGCCTGCCCCGAGCCCTTTTTGATGATGGTATTTAATGTTTTCCAGATCCCTTTAATATTATTTTTATTCATAATCAGTAATTTTTCATAGTATTCCTTTTTACATGACCTTAAAATACTCGTTAATTTATTTTTATATTTCTTGTATTTATTTTCAGCTTCTGTACTTCTGTTCATTATAAATTCTCTGTATAAGGTATTTTTCTTCTTACATGCATTTTGCAATCCTTTTGTAATCCATGGGCACTCTGCATATTTTTGTTTTTTACTATATTTCTTTACTGGGCAATGACTATTATATAACAGTTTAAATTTTCCTAAAAAAATCTCATAAGCTTTATCAATATTTTTTTCCTTATACAGCATCTCCCATTCTTGCTTGAGTAAATCACTTTTGAATGCGTTTATTGACTCTTCTGTTCTCACTCGTTTGTATTTTATTGTGTTTTGCTGTTTAACCTTCCTGTAATTGCTGTTATACACTATAAAAACAGGTAGATGATCACTGATGTCATTAATTAGGAGACCACTTATGGTTCTATTTTCTATTTCATTAGTAAATATATTGTCTATTAGGGTTGCCGACTGTGCTGTAATCCTGCTGGGCTTAGTGATCACTGGAAAAAGTCCCAAGCTATACATTGTATTAATAAATTCCTCTGTCGCTCTCTGCTTGTTTGGATTTAGTAGATCTATGTTAAAATCCCCACAAATGAACATGACTTTTTGATTTGTCCTAATGAATGTTTTATCTACCCACTCCTTAAAAATTTCAATATTAGAACCTGGTGTTCTGTATATACAGCTTACAATGACATTTTTCTCTTTTCCCATACTAATTTCTATTGTTACACACTCTAATATATTATCTACCGCCATCGTCATTTTTTCTACCACCTTGTATTTTAAATTTTTATTCACAAACAAGGCCACACCACCGCCATTCTTATTCTTTCTATTTGTAAGATTTAATTCATATCCATCTATTACAAAGTCCTCTCCTTTCTGTTTATTAATCCATGTTTCAGATACTGCAATCACACTGAATGGATGTGTAAATTTGCTTAAATATTCCCTTATTTTGTGAAAATTTGCATATAAACTTCTACTATTAAAGTGGATTATAGATATTTTGCCGTCGACCTTGACAGTTTTGTTGAATTGTTCTTCAGTATGATAGTAGCAGGTATTTTTGATGTTAAAAAAGTTCAGTTCTGGATCAATGTCCTGCTCTGTGAAGTGTGTTTTGTATTCCGTGTTTACTGGTGAATTTATCTCCTGATTAGCAATCCTTTGTGGTAGCAATGTATAATTCCCAGATAATGAATTAATTGATTGTTTCATCCTTGAATACGTTACGCTTTAGCTTCCGTTGTTGTCTTCTATTGCCTGCTTTGATGACTGTAGATTGTTTGTCCCGCTCCTTGCCTTTGTAGTCAAGTGACCTGTTAATATTTTTCCAGATCCTGGATGCATTTGATGACCAGCACCTTGGCTTCCTCCGGTGTACCGTTGAGCTTTATAAATATTTTACAGTTTGCAGTCCAGGTGTTCTGAATTTTACCAAGTTTCTTTAGGTATCGTGCTTTCTTCGCTATGTCAGCATTGGATTTGGTTAGATGGTCATTCATGTAGACGTTCGATCCTTTTAGTTTCCTCCCCTGCTTCAGCAGTGCATTCTTGTGTTTCCTGTTTACAAATCTTATGATGATAGCTGGTTTATCACTAGCATTTCTCCTGGGCAAGGGGTGGCATGCCTCGATGTTATTACAGTCCAGGTCGATCCCTTTCGACTGCAAGAAACCAGCTACTTGTTGCTCCGCAGAGCTCCCATCCAGATCTCCTTGCTCCTCTTTACTGCCAGCAGTCACAGCCCGAGCATATGACCGGGGTTTTATGTACAGCCCTGTGATGATCACGTCGTTCATTCTGGTATATTGCTCCAGGTCCGCGACCCTGCTCTCCAGATAGACGATCCGTTTCTCCTTCTCTGCATTCTGGTTACGTAGCGACCTTATTTCCTCGACTAAGTCTAGGATATATTTCTGTTGTAGCTTGATAGCCGATGTTTCCTCAGTTAGAAAGTCCAATGACTTTTTGATGTCCTCAATTTCATCGGCGTTCGGTGTTCTCTTAGGCCCCATTGAGCTTGTTGTCTTGCTCGCTCTGTTCACCGTCTTGTCACTGTTGATTTACTTGTTGGTGCCTTGCTAGAGGATCCTGGGCCCAGTGGCTGCTGGAGGATCCTGGGCCTGGTGGAGCAGTAGGATCCTTGGCCTAGTGGCTGCTGGAGGATCCTGGGCCTGGTGGAGCAGTAGGATCCTGGGCCTAGTGGCTGCTGGAGGATCCTGGGCCTGGTGGGGCAGTAGGATCCTGGGCCTGGTGGCTGCTGGAGGATCCTGGGCCTGGTGGAGCAGTAGGATCCTGGGCCTGGTGGAGCAGTAGGATCCTGGGCCTAGTGGCTGCTGGAGGATCCTGGGCCTGGTGGAGCAGTAGGATCCTGGGCCTAGTGGCTGCTGTTGAGGCTTAGGGTCTGCCTGCTGGGCAGATGGCTTCTGTAGTCACTGACTACACTGTGTAGATTGTACTTACGCAGAAGTCAATATAATTGCAGTCTGCAAGCGATCTGCTGCGAATGAGACGTCAAACACACACTGTGGCATATATGTTCGCATGCCCTAAAGTGAGGCTGGCGAGATAAGAATCACACCATCCCATCTGCTGTACTCCCTGTCACCAGATCTTGTTTTTACATACAAACATAACACATAATTTCTCTGATAACGCTGCATTGGATGGGTTTATTAACGGTGGGCTGAAATTGTACTACAGTCTGCTGGTGAGGAACTTTTTTGAGTGTTGAATAAAATGTCCTCCACAATCTGTATATGAATTGTCATTAAAACCACAGAGATTATAAAGGAAAGAAAAGTGGGACAATGCCCATCAACATATAGTGTATATTTTCTGAAACATTACAAAGATGCAGGTAATTCTGGGTTCACCTGAATTACAGATTAGACTGGTGGACAAACAGAGATGTTGTGTACAACTGGTGACAGCATCAGTGACAACAAATTAATCAGCGAGGCTGGAAGCAGAATTAGGAGGCGTCAGAGTCAGCGAGGGTCAGTGATGCATTATCCACCTTCATGGATAATGCATCACCCTCAAAAGGATTCAAAATTTGGGCCACGAAGAACAGTTCAGGAAACCTATTTTGTTTCGTCTGTGAAACTGTATAAATGAAATGTAAATTATGTTAAAGGCAAACACATTTGTAAGCCATAAGAAACAGACATGCTTTGCATTATACCTTCAAACATCTGTATAGATTTGATACAATATTTATTAACTGAATTTGCTAACATGTCTTACATAGTGAGAGTGTTTCTCTTACTGATGATATTTCAATGATATGTATTTTTATGACTAAATAATGCTCTATCGAACACCTGGCAATAACAGCAGGTGTGGCAATTTTGTAATTTGTTGTTTAAATTTGATATTATTTCAGGCAGTATATTTTCTTAGCCTTTGTCATACTCATACTTAACCCTCTCAGGCTCAAATTAAGTTTTTGTTGCTAATGCACAAAATAATACCTGCAGTGGTACTTCTGAGTAAAAAAAACTCGTAAAATATGTATGTGGGGTGATCAGGTTGTTAGCTTTTAACTGTTGCAAATCTGCAACGCCTGCCTTGAGAGGGTTAACACAGCAATCTCAGAAACAGTACAGTAATTTTTGGTGTGGATCACAGGGTGAAGAGTGGGGGTCACCCAGAGTCAGAATGCAGTGAAATATCAGTGTCACCTCTTACAGTTTTCCTGTAATCTGAGCTCAAAGATGAGAAAATATATAGTACAGTACTGTAAATTGGGTAAATTTTACTGTTGATTTTCCGGAAAACCGTACAGTAATTTTTGCTGTGGATCACAGGGTGAAAAGTGGAGATGAACCAAAACTGGGAGTGGATTGTGAAGCACAATAGTGTCAGGACACAAAAGACTGCTTTTCTAAGCCAGTCGGCACCCGTACCGTAATATGCATAAGAATAGTGCAACAACATTTTAGGTGCGGCTGGCTTGACTGTGTCGTCGTAAGTGAGGGCTCACTTGACCGCGGTCAAATATGGTGCTGGAGAAACAAACTACAGAGAACTTCGTAAAGAGAGTATTGAGTGCTTTGGCGATGTAAATGGACTGGTTCTTATATAGTACTCAAAGCACTTTAAAGAACTTGCCTCATTCAGGTGTACGCAAGCACTTTTCTCTGTAAGCACTTTCTGTGTAATGTTCACACACATTCGGAGAGCAACTCTGCGTTGGTATCTTGCCCAGGGATATTTGGCATGCAGACGGGGATTGAAGCACCTTCCTCTACTACCTGAGCAAAGCCACCCCATGTTCGTCTGTGCACAGATTTCTTTCAATACAGTATTATCACAATTGTGCAAAAATACAGGCATGAAAGCTTAAAGTGCGCGATCACAATAAAGGTGACGTTCAGAGACTGACTGAGTGATCTGAGAACTCATCAGCGCTCATCACTGCCTTCACTTACTTGCTGCTATGGGTGCAGGAATAACACAGTTATGCAGTTACTTTCTCAGTCTGCTAGAGCCTCCACTTGAACGCAAGAACCTTCATTTATCTTATCAAACGGAATTCAAAATGTTTTTTACAAATTGAAGGATTAAGATATAAATCGCAGAAGCATCGATCCACACATTCAAAGAAGAACAACCCAACAAACTCTTCATAAAACTCCAAGAGATATGAAAATCTTTATTTCTGTCTATTCTGTGTTGTTAATAACATCACATCTTCACATAGTAGCAAAAACATATTAAACAAACATTAATCTCAACATGCATACTGTACTTCAAGTTTCTCTCATGGAAAGGCCAGTGTTACTTTTATAGTATCCTTTCCATAAATATCATAAATATCTTTACCCATGTAGTGGAATTATTTTATTTTTTCATTTTAGTTAACAAGTATAATGTGACCACATTCACTTTTTATCAGGACAAGCTACACCACCACGGTGGTTAGCATACAATAACACTGCCTTGTTCTCAAAGCTTCTTGCTAACTGTACTTTTTTCTGAGATGTTCTCTTTAAGTAAGGATACTGAAAGTGTAAGCAGTGTATACGGTCACATCACGTGCTTAAGGTTGTGTTAGCACTGATAATTCCTTCACAGTTCTTTAAAGATGCTGAAGTCATCATATCAGCTGTAAATGCAGTGCTGCTGCTGTCCTTACGCTATACTTTCAAGCATCACACTTTCTTACTGACCAGTTTATTTCCACTTTTTATGCTCTAGTATGGTGTGACTGAATGAAGTCAGCAAACCAAATTCTGTCCATCTGAGGATGAGAAGAAACTTGCATGAAATGGGAAGAATGAGATGAAGATGGCTCCTATGCTTTAGACGTGGCACTGTTTCTGCCATTGTAAGTACGCTAATGCTTGAAAGATCCATTAAAAGTCTGACACTTCACTCTTCAGCTGGAGCGTCCATCAAGTTTTACATTCCAGGTTTCCTCGTTGGGATTACGACTCAGACGATGATGTGAAAAATTAGTTATTACATTAAACCCATAAAATCAACACTGGCAAAAAAGCCGTGCACTTCACAGAGCAGCTTTCTATGGCCGAGCAGCTCCTGCAGGTGTAAGGTGTAGGTGTCACAGCACTCTGGTCCAAAGAGTTTATGTGCAGCATGCAGACAGAAAATGGCTTTACAGAATATGACTGAATGTTGAGGCACCAAAACACACTCAGTCTGCCCCTCAGTCTGATCAAGAAGAAAACCTGACTGAGCGCTTCATAACATCAGTATGATGATGTCCCAGAGGCCATGTTCAGGTTATTCTCCCGTCCACACTGAGCGGGCGGATCAGTGGAGTCTGCATTAGCTTTAACAGAAAGGTCTGATTTAAGCAGGTAAGCTGAATAGACAAGAAAAGCTAGAAAGCTTTATCAACTATAACCCCAGCGAGGACCTTGACAGGTGTCTTGTGTACAGGTGAAGGCTGGACAGTCAGCAGGATACCTTCCTAACATTTGTCATTCCCAGCATTGAACCGTTTCCTGGCACAGCCTCAGTGAAACAGAGCATCGTTTCCACCCCACAGTTACAGACAGGCTGTGCTTTTCTTTGGTAACACCGTCGAAAGAGAAGCCCCGTGTCCTCTCTCAGTAGCTGCTTTCGTGTCCTGTCAGGATGTACAGGCTGCTCAGTGCTGACGGGTCATCAGTCGGTGTGCTCTGAAGGAGGATGTCTCTGCACAGTGTCAGCAAATGAGAAGGAGATGAGTTGTAAAGGAGAACCAGAGAAAGGCAGTACTAACCTAAAGCCAGTGCCTCCACCTGCTTCTACTCCTCCCACCTCTAGTACTAACACTACTCTACTGATACTACAACCACTGTAGTTTGACTTTAATGCTACACACTGGTACAGTACTGGTACACTTACTGGAGTTTTACTCCTGTTCCTGCTCATCACCACGCCTACTACTTTTTTAAACTTTATGATAAGTGTGAACATTTACACACCAGCATACAAACAAGTTTAAAGTAGAAAAAAGGAAGCAAAGAGCTGAGAAATACATAAAACATAACACAGAAGAAAAAGAAACCTTTGCGAGGATTCCTTCTACACCCAGTTTGAGTAAAAACGAACTGAAACACAAGGAAAGAAGATAAGATCCACTAAATAAGGGTTGGCACAGTTGTATAATAATACTTAGTACTGGCAGCCAGCAGCGCTAAGCCTCAGCCTCCCAGTAGACACACCTATGGTACCGATTTAAAATCCTACATGTCTTTGTTCTCAGGTTATCACGTTCACAATCTTTGGTGTCCACGCTATTTGCCTGCCAGGCTGACAATGATTTAGATCAGCGGTCCCCAACCCCCGGGCCTCGGACCGGTACCGGTCCGTGAGTCGTTTGGTACAGCTAAAGTCGTTTGGTACAGGTAAAGGTTGGAGACCGCTGAACTGAACTGTTCAGGGTCTGAGTACAGGTTTCCTGGAACTGCAAAAGCATCTCATCTGGGGTGGGCCCAATAAGTAATCTCAGGGTCGGTAAAGATTTTCTTTATAAAAGTGGAGCAGAAGAGAGCAGCGGTGGGGTGGAGCGCGAGCTTTGAACTCATGCGCAAGAGAAACAGGTTTGTGATGAGAGAACACTGAATCCCCAATTTCCAAATTAAAAACAGATAAACCATATGATAACAGCAGGTCAAGAGTGACTGATGAACACTGAGAAAACCAATTTGAGCTTAAACAGAAACACATGAAAGGTAATCTTGTTTCTTACATTAATCACCAGAGGTTGTTGCATCAAAAGAGACGACGTCTGTCAAAGTCAGGGGTTAAAAGTGGGACGGTGTTTTTGTTTTGCTAACTCTCCACGACACTCTAAACTTCAGGCTGCTCACCTACAGTCAGCCTCCATTGCCCCTTGATGCCCACTCACACTAGTCAGCTTCTACGACAGTGGGTGGGGGTAACTGCAGAGCTACTCTAGTTTTGCATTTTCATTTTCTTCGTTTGTTTTTAATTTAGTTTAGTTTCACTTACATTCTATTGTGAGTTTATGTATTTCAGTTTAGTTTAGAGAGCAAGAGAGTAATAATAACTAACTGAGGAAATAAAAGTAAAACCCTTCAAAGTGCTGCAGAGAAAGAAAAGATTTCACTCTTGTCAGTCACCTTAAATGATAAAAACTGGACTTCACCACTGCTCTAACTTGGCTGTCCAATTTAAAATCACTGTCCAACTTAAAACCAAGGTCAGTAATAAAAGGTTTAAGATAAACTTCCAGGGGTCCCAAACCAACAGAGGAGGACTCACAAGGACCACTAGTTCAAAACGCCAACATCTCTGTTTTCTTATCATTAGAATTTAAGAAGTTTAACCCTTTAAAGCCGATCGGACCGGGCACGCTCTGTTTTGCGTAACTATTTTTAAATCCCGGTAGCACTGCAACCACGTAAGCTAGCGCAAAAATTTTTTTTGCATATGAAACCGGAGGAGTTGTACTTACATCTTATGCCATCAGCTTGTCCTAGGTCACGGTTTCCTTCCACATATAGCTTTGCAAAAACTGCATAAAAACCACTTGCAGCAACACAAACATAATATTCCAGAAACATGCTTTGCCGATCTGATCAGCTGTTCATAACACTTCCTATGTTGGAATAGACGTCAGCGCGAACTTTCACATGTCCGCCATACCTGCCCGAAACCGGAAGTGACGTCGTTTTCGCATAAATGTAGTGTTTTGTTTTTTTTACCATCAGGGCCTCATGAGCCTATAATTGTGTTTTTAAAAGTTATCTTTGACTTTATGACTTTCTGTGTCGTTTGTGGGATGCTTAGGACTCATATTGCACTGCTGGAAATAGTTTATTTTGATGCACATGCTGCTTTTTTGCAAATTTGCATTATGATATTTATTTTCGTTTTTCCTGCAGTATATAAAAATTGGTGTATTACAAAAATAAAACTATGAAGACACTCAAAATAAATTTCCTGTGGTGGGAAACTAGTTTGTGCAACTTTTTTGTATTTACAGTTTTGAGGGATAAGCCTCTTAAATTTCTCTAACTAGAAATATATGTTAAAAAAACAAAAACGATTTTAAATTTTTTTTGTAGATTATTGCACTTTTTTGCAATTTATGTAATTACTATGCACTTAATGCATACATATTATTAAAATCTGGGCTATAATGGTTGTATTGATGTAAAGCAACTTGAAATGCTCCCAAAAATGGCTCCACAGCATGTAAAAATATAATATAAGCTCTGGCGGACTTGGTTCTATGGTAGGTCTTAAAGGGTTAAAGCCAACCAAGCTTTAATGTTATTTAGACATGTCAAGAGAGGTTTTATGGAGATGCCATCCTTCTGCTTTAGTGGCAAATACATTTAACAGTCATCAGTGGAACAATGAAAAGAGATCCCATGCCTTTTAAGGGTGAAACCCAAAGGCAATATATACAGTAAAAAGAGCCCTAAACTTGACCCCTGTGGGACACCACATGACAGAGAAGCAGAAGATGATTTGGAACCGAGAAGCTGACAGAGAAAGTTCTGTTTGCCAAATAAGACTAAACCAATTAAGTTCAGGGCCACCAATAACCACTACATCCTTTAACCAAGATAATAGGATGTTGTCGTCTACTGTGTCAAAAGCAGCAGTCAGGTCAAGCAAGACCAGAACAGCGTGGGTACCAGAATAAAGACCTTTAAGAATGCAGATTCTGTGCTATAAAGGGTTTTAAATCCTGATTGAAAAACCTCAAGGATGCCATTACATCTATAAAATATTTCAGTTGACACAAAACATTTTTCTCTAACACTTGGAAAGAAAATGCAGCTTGGAAATCGGTCTATAATTAGCTAAAACTGTGTGATCAAGGCCAGGTTTCTTAAGCAGTGGCTGCCCTACTGCATGTTTGAAAATTGCAGGAACCACACCAGAGGACAGACTGCTGTTAATAATGTCAAGGACAGACTGCCCTATACTAGGAAAGATTTCTTTTAAAAATCGTGGAGGGAAAGGATCCTGGAGGAACCTGCGGGGTTAATATGACACCCCCCAGGGCAGCTGTGGCTACAACCGTAGCTTGCCTCCACCAGTGTGTGAATGCGAGAGTGAATGAATAGTGGCATTGTAAAGTGCTTTGGGTGCCTTGAAAAGCGCTATATAAATCCAATCCATTATTATTATTAAAATCAGCAGTGCAAGGGACAGAGACAGAGGGGTCAGAGTCAGGAGCTGTGATAAGAGGCCTGGTGGTGCCGACCTTTTCAATAAAAGATGATCATCATGTCTGGCGATTATACCTCAACAGAGACTTTGTTTGGCGAATGACACAGGTCAGAAATAATAGAAACAAACTTCAGAGTGACAGACGAGCAACCACGCACACCAGCGCCATCTTGTTACCAGTCAGGTGTGAAGAACAGTTGGACCAAAGGTTCATTCAAGACTTTTTATGTGAAGGGAAGGAGTTTAAACTGGATTCTGGATTTATCAGAAAATCAGTTCAGTTCGGTCTGTTTCAGGATGGCTGAGTGGTCTAAGGTGCTGTGTTTAGTGCTCACTCTCCCCTGGAGGTGTGGGTTTGAAGCCCACTTTTAGCAGTTTCTGCTTCATTGTCTTTCTCGGTGTTCACATCTCCTCATTCCTGAAATGGTCTGCTCACATTCACGTCCAGTCCAAAAAGGCTAGGCAAGCGCCTGTACTGTCTCCGACAACTCAGGAAATTAGCAGGTTTTTCCAGTGGTCCTCAGAACTTTCTATTCAGGCGCTGTGGAGAGCATCCTCACACAGAACATCACTTCCTGGTGTGTCCAGGACACTAACTGTGTCCAGGATTGAAAAGCAGAGTGATCCGTGCGTCAGAACGCGTTACAAATGCAAATACAGTATGATCCACAAATAAAACTTCCCTACAGGACATTTACACCAGGAGATGTTGGTCCAGAGCATCTCAGATATTAAAGGACTGGTCCCATCCCAGTAACAAAATGCTTCGACTTCTGCAATCAGGCAGAAGGTTCCACACCATCGGGGCCAAAACAGAGACTCAAGGAGGAGCTTCTCTCCTCAGGCCATACGAGTCCTAAATCAGAACATGCCCCCACTCCCCTCATAGCATCAATAAGTGACTGAAACAGGACCTTATATCAATCTGTTCACACTTCTCTGGTCACTCAGTTGAATTACTCTGTTTATATTACTCTGGTCACTTGTTTACTTGCACTGCTCTGTCCATATGTTGCTGTGCTAATATGGCACAAGACACGTTAACACTCCATTTGCACAATGTACATTTTCAGATTTTTGATTTAAAATTTCCAGACTTTTACAATTTATTTACTTATTGTATATAATGTCTTTTTTTGTACAGTCAAAAGAGCAGTTCACTGTTTTTTTTGTAATTTAATGACTATGCATGTGACAAATAAAAAATCTCGAGTCTTGAACGTTATGCTCTCTCTTTCTAGGCCCTGCCAGTACTCTCGCTCCAGCATTTTGGATCAGCTGAAGGCTTTTGAGGGAGTTTTTATGACATCTGAAAATAGCAAATTGCAGTTGCCCAGGACTTGCATGAACAGTTCAACAGCAAAGCCCCAAATACCAAACAGGCTCATCAGGGATTTGAACCCAGGACCATTTACACCCAAAGTGAAAAGGGAAAAGCTTCCTTAGGCATTTTCCAGGTCACAGCAGAGGTGTGCTTGCAGGCCGAGGAGGAGTGAGGTGCTGAGGCTGCTCCTGCTGCTCTCCAGCGAAGCTCAGGTGGCGGTAGGTTTGTAGCATAAACCTATTCGCTGGAACGTTAAGGACAATCTGCCACGCAGCAAAAAGCAAGACTCAAGGCACCAAAGTTCTCTGGTTTACTCATGCATGAGGGAGACCTGGCTGGAGCCAAGTGTCGTTCCACCACTTGACCTCTGTCAGACTCTCAGCCAGGCTCCCCATCGCACTCCTTTTATTGTGGTTACATGAATATGCATAGGGTCATTAACATATAGCATCTTACATAGGTATACATGTAAACAAAGAATACTGTGTGTGTGTGTGTGTGTGTGTGTGTGTGTGTGTGTGTGTGTGTGTGTGTGTGTGTGTGTGTGTGTGTGTGTGTGTTACTGCTGATCAAAGGGTCATATAACATGAAGGCAAACATCCTTGGTCAGGAAGAGGGTAGACCCCCCCCGGTGAGGAAGTCCAGCAGTTCATCTAAACAGAAAAGCACTTCGACTAGAACAGACGTAGCTACGTTAATCCTACCATAAAACAATTAAGACAAGATGCGACCTCTTCCCATGCTCCCAGGATGTAGGTGTGCATTCTAGTGTGGAATACACACCAAGCCTCTGTAGCCTGTTAAAGATCACACAACCTATCACTACACAATTGATTATACACCTCTAAGCATATATGGTTAAATGTTTCCTAATACAAATGACAATAATAAAATCTAAACCCAACATCACCACCCTGTATTGTCATTTTTTAAGGCTATACAGCGTATATATATCTTCAGCTCTACACCACTTGTCAACATTTTCAGTGCAGGCGTCATTTCATACACACATATTAGCCTTAGCATCCATGTCACTCTGCTGCAACAGTATGAAATTGGTAAAGATGTTAGCAACACATGTGGTGTACCCTCCTCCTCTGTAGGCAACAATGTAGAGGGATTCAAAGTTGTACACCGCTTAATAGTTATGTGTGGCTGGGAGAGCAACAGTGACATTAAAGACAAGTGTCTGGCAGGTGACAAAAATGTCATTTTAGTCTGCAGCAATAAACCATCAACCTCATGTGGAACTAGCAGGGTCAAAGGGTGAAACAAAACAATTTCACCAGAACACTTTACGGCTTCAGCGGCTGCACACACAGATCGCACACAGTGAGGTAAGGCACAAGCCACTGGATCCAGCCTCTTAGAATAATAAGCTACTGGCTTCATGCCACCTCCACATTGTTGTGCTAACATGGAGGTCATAAAATGTCCTTTACAGTCAATAGTTTGAACAAAAGGCTTGTTATAGTCTGGAAGCCCTAAAACCGATGCTCCTGTCAGCATCTGTTTCAGCATGCACAGAGCTTGCTCCCCCTCAGGGGTCCAACTTAAACTTTCTGACATAGCCAAAGGTTTACTGTACATCATATCTAATAATGGCTGCGCAATTTCAGAGTAATGGGGCATCCACGATCGACAGAAATTTAGCAACCCTAGGAATTGCATCATGTGTTTCTTTGTCACTGGCCTAGGTGCTGCCAAGATAGCTGTTTTCCTCTCTGGATGTATGCTTTTCCCTGCTGCACTAAGCAGATGTCCTAAAAATTTCACTTCTGTCTTAACCCACTGTAGTTTGGAAGGTGAGGCCTTGTTACCTGTCTCAGCTAAGTGAGTCAGCAATGCCAATAATATGTCTTTACAGTTCTTCTCTGAATTGGATGCAATTAAAATGTCATCGACATATACCAACATCTGTGAATGTGATGGAATCACAAAATCAGACAGACAATTTGTAATATTCTGTGTGAAAATTGTAGGACTGTCACAAAAACCTTGCGGCAATCTGGTGTATGTGTATTTTTTGCCTTGATACGTGAAACCAAACCAGCCTTGTGAATTCTCATGCACTGGTATGGAAAAGAAAGCATTACTTAAATCTACCACAGTGAAGTGTGTCTTGTCTGGCTTAAGCTGATTTAACAAGGTGTGGGGGTCGGGGACGCATGGAGCTATACTCTCCACTGCCTGATTTACAGCTCTTAAATCTTGAATCATGCGCCACAACTGTGAATCAGCCTTTCTAACTGGGAAGATGGGTGTGTTACATACTGCTTGTGGAGCTTCAACTAGTATCCCTGCTTTAATCATATCCTCTATAACTGGTTTAATGCCTTCCACTGCATCAGGCTTCAAGGGATATTGTTTCACTCTTGGCCTAAAAAACGTTTTGGGCTTTATTACTACTGGACTCACTGTTGTTATTAACCCCACATCAGTCCTCCCAGTAGACCAGAGCTTCTCTGGGACCTGTTTAAGCTCCGGGTGATCTTTGACATCTACAACATATCATTCTGCTGTGTCATTCTCACTCCCCTTTAAATGTGTTTGTGGTGAGGTATGTGTCACCCATCCCAGCTTTTTACGAAAGATGCTGTGCTGCACGTCTGTCTCCCAACCCCCTCCAGCTTGCTGCCACATTCCAAGACTCTCCCCCTGTCTCACCAAAGATGCTAAGTCTGTCCACTCAGCTGTGCCACTCTTTGTCAGTGAAATATGTGGTGTTTGCCCTGTAAAGAGTTGTTGTGCAGCTTCAGAAAGGATCACACTACATCCAGCCATAGTTTCACCATCAGTATATATTGCTTTTATGGTGATTCTCTGTGGCCCTAATTTCAGCACTTTATCTGTGTAGGCCTCATCAGGCCCAGGCATGGTCTTAAATCTCAGTGTGACATGCAAATCTTCTGGTGGCTGTATGTCATGGCTAGTTGTCAACATTTCCTCAGCTGCAGCTAACAGTTTACAGTTTATTTGATCAGGTCTGGAGGCCGACAGGTCAAGTGTCCAGTAATAATGCACATCCCCACTGTCCTGATGAACCATTGTCTCAGCAGTTTCACCTTTTCCTGCAGCTATCATCCCAATGGATGTTGGAATTATTGCAATTCCAAGTTTCATCATCATATCTCTTCCCAAGAGGTTCACCGGACAGGTTGGGCACATTACAACTGAACCCTGAGCTGCCTCTCCTGTGGTAGGATCTCTAATCCACACTGGTTTAGAGATTCTATGCCGATTTAACTGACCATTTGCAGACTTCACATAAATTGTGCCATTTGAAGGATCAACTCCTGACACATGATCTTTTAAAACAGTTTTATCTACACCTGAATCACACAGAAATTGAACAGTTTTGCCTTGCACAGTTAACGTGCGAACTGGTTTTACTTCTTTCCCTGACAGATTTAACAATACTTGAGTCAAATCTAAAGTCTGAAACACAGGCTGTTGTAAATTCTGGCAAAGTAAGGGATCATTTGTACATGTATATGTATTAGCAGTGTCAACAGGTGCTAGTCATTTATTATAATAAGGGTTTCTTGGATCAGGGCGTTTATACTCTTCAGGCATGCGATCGGGACACTCCCTTGCGTGATGGCCCATTTCCCCACATGCATAGCACTTATCATCTCTTTTACCACGGTTATCCTGGGGTCGCCATGGGCCTCTACCTCTCCTACTCCTGCCTTCTTTTTTGCCCTCTTCCAGCCTGTCCCTGACACAAAATTTCATCTACTAAAAAGGCAGCGGCCTCAGAGCTTTGTTGCTTCTTTTTTTTTATTTTTAATAACTTCCTGTGCATGGCGGGCCCAGTTCATGCATTCAACGGACCCGTCAGTGTTCTGATTGACATTTTGTTTTCTGATAAGAGCAGCAATGCATGGATGGAAGCCATTCATCAGAGCATGTTTTAACTGCTGCTGATATGGGCTGGCCTTCTCTGCACTCTCTTCAAGGCCGCTATGTTCTTTGAAAACTTCCTCTAATCTTGCCCTGAACTCATGAACATCCTCTCCTTCTTTCTGCATGCATTGGGCGATTTTGTTGTAATCTACAGAAGCTTTAAAAGTATTTCTAAGACGCTCATAAACCCCATCAACTTGGCCTCCCTAAATTTGCATGTCCATAGGGTAGGACGGTATTACCATCCCTCCCTGTGTAGGTGCCTCGCACCCGAGCCCAGTTATATGTGAGACACTTCCTAAAAGTGGCTTCTGTTTCCTGACCGTTTAAGCGGTAGGAGGAGCAGAGTTGCTTGTGTCGGGCGATAAATTCATCAACATTAGTCAACGGGTTTCCTAAACCTTTACATGCCTCTGCACATTCAGATTCAGTCCATGGCCTGTAAACACAAATAACACGGCTTTGGTCACTTTCAACACCAAAATGGGGATTCGCGACCTCCACCATGGGAAAGGTATCATGGAAAGGGTAGGCAGGCATACCAGCTGCACTCGTCTCATCCCTTTTAGTTTTGGATCTAGTGTTATAAGGGCTTAAATATTGTGCTGCGGCATCCCCAAACTCCTGTCGTACTCTATCCTCCTCCTCTCTCTCTCTCTTCTCCTGCTCCTGCTTTTCCTCCTCCTCTCTGGCCTCTCTCTCTCTCTCTAATGCTGCCCTACGCTGTTGGTCCCTTAACGTCAGCACCACTGAAGTAGACCGCACCGTCTCATCTTCAGGTTTCACAGCTAATGCCTGCAAAGCTGCTCTCTTCGCATTCACTGCCTCCTGTCTTTTCTGCGCCTGCTCTAACCACAGTTTAGCGGACGCCAGTTGTAACTCTCTCTCCTGTTTCAATTTCCCTTTTGCACAAGCTGCCTTTACTGTCAACTGGACTACTAACATTTGACATTGTCTGTCAATAGGAAATTGTACTTAGTAGTCAGTATAATCTTTTAATTATATAAGTTTGTATATGGTAGAATACTGCATGTAATCATTAGTGTTTAGTTGGTGGCATATTGAAAGAATGTCTCATCCTAGGAGGTCTGTAACATTCTAGGGTGTTCACCCCCACATCCTAGGAGCATGAGAGAGGTCGTATCTTCTCTTTGTTGATATATGGTATAGCAAACACACGTATATCTCTTTAAGTATAAGAGCCTTTTGTTTAGATGGACCCGCTAGACTCCTGGCACCAGCTTTGGGGAGTCTTCACAGGGTCACATCTTGACCTCACACACACACATACACACACACACACACACGTACACCTCCACATTGCAATGTAAAGAACAAACGCTCACTGAAGTATAAATAAAGACCGGGGCAGTTTCTCAGCGCGAGTCTCAGTTCTGGAGACTGCCCTTGCTAGCAAGAAGTTCTGTGTGTTTCTCTTCTCTGAGTCTTTACTGAAGAAGTGTTTTAGAATATATTTCTTAACATTATTCTACAACCAATTTACCTTCAAAATCATATTTCTTGCGCCAATGTCCTAAATACTTTGCGCTACCGGGAGCGAATTTTATCATAAACTTCTCGTCACCCTCCGACACACTCTTGGTTGCTTGGGAACCCATAATAACAACAACAGCTGGCGTCACAGACCACGTGTTCTGCTCCGCACCCACTCACACAAACACGCTCACACAACAACAACAACAACACAAAATAGGCCTATTGTCCAGCACAAATGGACTCCACGGAACTTCTCAACACCCCACTGAGCGGTGGAGAACTCACTACAGTACCCCACAAAGCGGTCTGTATTTCACCCCACTAAGACGGTGAACCAAAATAAAGTTCGAACTGCGCAACTCTGCGACTTAATGCTTCTGTACTAAAACCCCACTGAGCGGCTTTGTACATCGCCCCACTAAGACGGCGAATTTTAGCCCCACTGAGCGGCCACGGACAACGCCCCACTGAGCGGCGAAGACGTACGATTATAGAAGTAAACTTTTTTTTTTTTTTAAACTTACTTGGAGTTGCTTATTGCGTGTAGCATCAGTCCCGAATCCTGTCAATCGCCATCCATCGAGGAGAAAAAACACAGACGGCTAATCCACCGGCCTGATGACGAATTCTCACGCCTCAGGACTTTGCTGCAGGACCTCTATAAGTCCTGGCTGACGTCAGTCTGTCAGCGTGTCTCTTTTCCCCTCGGTGAATGTCGACTCCAGGGATCCGGCTCTCGAAGGACCAATTAATGATAGGTTTGTAGCATAAACCTATTCGCTGGAACGTTAAGGACAACTTGCTACACAGCAAAAAGCAAGACACAAGGCACCAAAGTTCTTCGTGTTACTCATGCATGAGGGAGACCTGCCTGGAGCCAAGTGTCGTTCCACCACTTGACCTCTGTCAGACTCTCAAGGGAATTATTTCTATAGGAGACTGCATTTAATAGCAGTCTGTCCTGCCACAAAATGCACCGCTAAAAATACAGTTTCTGCTTGTCCCAGAATTTATTAAATTTGAGAGTGAAGTTGTAGGACTGATGCTGGTTAGTGGTGTAGGTTTCATGGATGTGACACCTGAACTTGTGTAAAATGACCACCAGAGCATATTCCGGGATTTCTGGTTAGTTCACTGGAGTTAAGCAGAGGTGTCTTAAAAGTACCACCTTATAAAAAATAAAATGAAGTTCCAGTATAAAAAAGAATAAGAAGAGAAAAAGCTACACCCTGCTAAATGCAGTAACTTTTAAACATTACTCTAAATGTAACATATAGAAAGGAAATCAGTCTAAGTATACTTTACCTAGTAAGTATACTACAAATGCTTCTTGGGACTACATTGGCCCCCGTTTTAGTAGATAGAAGTATACTTGAAATTAACTTTTAGATGTACTTTTTGTTCACTATAACTGTACTAGCATAATGTCCTTTCCAGTCTATAAGAGTATACTTAAAATATACTCTACTCTAACACAATACTAAACTTACAAGTATACTATTGATTTACTTTTTACTTTATATTTGGCTTACTTCCGATTAACACATAGTAATTAACATCCAGTTGAAACATATTTTTCAAATCACTCCATTCCCCAGACAGTCAGATAATAGTTCCAACTATCAATTCAATTTCAATTCAATTCAATTGTATTTATATAGCACCAAATCACAACAAAAGTCGCCTCAAGGCGCTCCATAGATAAAGAGAAAAACCCAACAATCATATGACCCCTATGAGCAAGCACTTTGGCGACAGTGGGAAGGAAAAACTCCCTTTTAACAGGAAGAAACCTCCGGCAGAACCAGGCTCAGGGAGGGGCGGGGCCATCTGCTGCGACCGGTTGGGGTGAGAGAAGGAAGACAGGACAAAAGACATGCTGTGGAAGAGAGACAGAGGTTAATAACAGATATGATTCAATGCAGAGAGGTCTATTAATACATAGTGAGTGAGAAAGGTGACTGGAAAGGAAAAACTCAATGCATCATGGGAATCCCCGGCAGCCTACGTCTATTGCAGCATAACTAAGGGAGGATTCAGGGTCACCTGGTCCAGCCCTAACTATATGCTTTAGCAAAAAGGAAAGTTTGAAGCCTGTCAGGGGTTGACATTTGTTCTATCACAAGTAAGAGAAATAAGACACTGCAGACCAACTCAGAGAGTTTTAAAAACGTGCGCACGGGTGAATGTCCCTGAGAAGACACACACACCAATTGCAGGCTTGCTTGCTTTATTTATAGGGCAAAGCAGGTTACATAGTACTTCCTCTTTCTGTAAGCAGTCGGGGAGAGGTTAGGCATTAGCTCAGCTTATCTGACCTTACACACACTGGAGTAAAGAATACAGAAGTATATCATGCTTTATCTGACATCACAGACACTGAAGTAAAGAATGCATCATGTTCTCTTTAACAATAGGCTCGGTTATGTGAAAATATATGAACACTTGAATATAAGGCACACTTGATTATATTGTATTTTTATAAAAATCTTCTTACAAAGCCTAATCTTAAAAGTAGAGATAGTGTCTGTCTCCTGAATCCAAACTGGAAGCTGGTTCCACAGAAGAGGGGCCTGAAAACTGAAGGCTCTGCCTCCCATTCTACTTTTAAATACTCTAGGAACAACAAGTAGGCCTGCAGAGCGAGAGCGAAGTGCTCTAATAGGGTGATATGGTACTACAAGGTCATTAAGATAAGATGGGGCCTGATTATTTAAGACCTTGTATGTGAGGAGCAGGATTTTGAATTCTGGATTTAACAGGAAGCCAATGGAGGGAAGCCAAAACAGGAGAAATCTGCTCTCTCTTTCTAGTCCCTGTCAAGAAGGCTTCCTTTGCAGAGAACTACACTCATAGTTCACGTACCAGAATTATATTGCAAACAGGTGAGAAAATGATTTGAGAGTTGAGGTGTATTAACTATTAACCCTTTTCACTCACAGTTTAAACATTTTTTGCCACTCTGTTACTCTGTTCAAAAGGTAAAAGACATTACACAAGAATTTGTGACAAATTCTTCTTTAAAACATCAATTATTTGTCATAGTTGTTTTAATTTTACAGTTAAAGCACTGCAATGCTTGCTGGGTATTTCGTTGTACTTCTTAGTATAAGTAAGTAAGTAAAGTAAGTAAAATTTATTTATATAGCGCTTTTCACAGATAAAAATCACAAAGTGCTTTGCAACACAGGAAATGAGAATATAAAAACAATATAACAGTAAATAAAACAATATAAAACAATAAAACTATAAAAACAGCATAAGAAGAAATTAATCAAATGCTTTTCTAAATAAAAATGTCTTCAGCTGTTTCTTAAAAGAATCAATGGAGTCCGTGCAGTGAAGAGACAGTGGGAGAGAATTCCACAACCGTGGTGCCACAGTCTGAAAGGCCCGATCACCACGAGTTTTAAAACGAGTGCGCGGTACCACCAGCAGTCTCTGATCTAATGACCTTAAAGCCCGAGAAGATGTATGTGGTTTCAGCAGGTCAGATAAATATTGAGGAGCCTGACCATGTAGGGCCCTAAAGGTTAGAACTAAAATTTTAAAATGAAACCTAAAATTTACAGGCAACCAGTGAAGGGAGGCCAAGACTGGAGTGATATGCGATCTTCTCTTGGTGCCTGTTAAGAGACGTGCTGCAGCATTCTGCACAGTCTGAAGACGATTTAAGGCTGATTTGTTAAAACAAGTAAAAAAGGCCATTACAATTGTCTAAACGAGAAGAGATAAAAGCATGAATAATCATCTCAAGTTCAAGCTTTGATACCATTAGCCTGAGTTTAGAAATATTCCGTAAATGATAAAAACAGTTTCGGACCAGCTGCTTAGAATGCTGCTCGAGAGACATCGAGCTGTCAAATATGACACCGAGATTTCTAAGGCTTGATTTTACATAAGGGTCTAAGAAGCTGATATGCTGTCTAATTTCTGGGACCATGTGGTCTGGAGCAATAATTAGAGTTTCTGTTTTATCAGAGTTTAGTTGGAGAAAATTGTCATATAACCATTTGTTGATTTCTGTCAGGCAATTACTTAAATTAGACAATTTATAAAACTCAGACATTTTGAAGGAACAGTATAGTTGGATGTCGTCAGCATAGAGATGATAGGAGATATATTTATAGCGCTTAATAATTTGGCCTAGGGGAAATACATAAAGTAAAAAGAGAATTGGACCCAGGACAGATCCCTGAGGTACCCCACACGTCAAAACTGTTGATTCTGATGTGACATGATTCATGCAAACAGTAAAAGATCTCTCAGACAGATATGATATAAACCATTTTAAAACAACACCAGTAATCCCAAACAAGTTCTCGAGTCTGTTTATCATGATACTGTGATCTACAGTGTCAAAAGCAGAGCTGAGATCCAGCAGGACCAGCACTGTGTATTCTCCAGAGTCTGCTGCCATCAAGATATCACTAGATACTCTAAGTAAGGCCGTTTCAGTGGAATGCAATTTACGAAAACCAGACTGGAAAGTGTCCATAACAGCATTTTTATCCAGGAAATAGTTAAGTTGTTCTAGTACTACTTTTTCTAAAATTTTCGATATAAAAGGCAGTTTGGATATTGGCCTATAACTGTTGGGAAGAGATGGATCCAGCTGGGGTTTCTTTAATATTGGCTCAACATTAGCTTGTTTAAAGAAGCTGGGGACTGAGCCAGTATGAAGAGAAGTATTTATCATTTCCACAATACAGGGGCCAATTGAATCAAACACACTAGTGAAAAATGAAGATGGAAGGACATCAAGGGGGCTTGAAGTCTGTTTTATATGACAAAGCAGGCCTCTGATGTCTTGTAATGTAACAGGAGTAAAAGACGACCAAGTATCAGAGGAGAGCAAGTTAAAAGTTTGATATTAAGAAGATGATGGAGAGATATTAGACCTGATGGCAATGACCTTATTTCTGAAATAGTTCATAAACTCATTGCATTCGGACGTTGAGTGAACAGGTGCACAAGGAGCATCAGGAGAAACAATACTCCTAATTGTTTTAAACAAGAATTTAGGATCTTTCTTTTTTGAAGCTATGAGGTGTGAAAAATACTCTGTTCTGGCATTTTTCCACATGTCATTTAGCAAGAGGATAGATTCTTTAAGGTGTAACTTATAAACCTCAAGCTTGGAAGCCTTCCACAAGCGTTCTAGCTTGCGACAGTATCTCCTGAAATTACGAATGTTTTCATTTAACCAAGGATGAGATTTCAAACGTAGGACAGTACTTTTTTTCAGAGGTGCCACTATGTCTAAAATAGAATTACACTGGTTATTAAAGGATGAGACAAGAGAGTCCAAATCATTGTAAGTCATTTCAGCGTCAAACATGGCAGAGAACCTTTTGCCGGCGTTCTGGTTTATGATTCGCCTTTCAATCGTTATTTTGGGAGCCGGGGGATCCAAATAAAACGACAAGTTAAAATATATGCAGCTATGGTCACTCACATGGACATCTTCCACACGAATGTCATTTATATTTAAACCCAAGGAGAAAACAAGGTCCAATGTGTGACCCTTTACATGTGTAGGGCCAGAAACATGCTGCATAAAATTAAAAGACTCTGTGATGGTCATGAAGTCAGCAGCCATATTACAGGATGCATCATCAATATGAAGGTTAAAATCTCCCAACATTACCACCTTCTCTAATTTAATAATGGATGACAGGAGGTCGTTAAATTCAGTTAAAAAGACTCCGGCAGGGCCAGGAGGTCGGTAGATTAAAATACAATAAAAGGTGTGCAAAGAGCCGACCTTGATCATCTGAAGTTCAAATGAAGTAAAAGAATCCGATTTCATCAGTCTGCATGTGAATCTGTCCTGGTGCACAACAGCGAGACCTCCACCACGTCCCGAAAGACGTGGAGTTCCGATGACGGAGCAGCCAGTCGAACAAATTTCCTTCAGATGTATATAATCCATGTTTTGTTGCCACGTCTCAGTTAAACACAAGAAGTTGAGAGATTCCTTTATAAAAAGTATACTTCAGGTAAACTTCAAATACTTCAAATAGTGTAGCTGCAACTTACTCCTTAAGTTAAAAATGATGCTGCATATTGTAGTTTACATGTGATACTACTCTCACAATGAATTGCATTTTATGGTAATACACTCTGAATGAGGATTTAAGTAATTACTCTTAGATCTACAGTAGAAAACAACAGAAATCCAGATGGTGTAATAGTATAATCTCAGTAACATCACCAATTGTTACATTTGCTGTATTTTACAGTTGTTTCCATGAGTACGGTGAGTTACCGTAAAAATAATGTAATCTCATGGAACTTTCCCACAATTACATGCAAATTACAGTACCAAACTGCAAACATCCTTTAGAGTTTTTTACTGTTGATTTTGCAGTACTAAGCTATGGAAATTACTGCAAAGGCTAACAGTGTAACATCAAATTGTAACATCAAATCCGCTCCGCCGATGGTTGACTCCAAATCTCCCGAACACTATGTCGATCTGAGAAAGAAAGACCGAGACCAAAGTCTGTCGAGACCAAGACCACGTAAAAGTGATCTCGAGACATCCAACTCTACCACACGTCAACCTATTAACTCACTTCTTCAACATCTCTTTTCCTTTCTCTCCAGCTGCTCTTCTAACTTTCAACTGACTCATGCTGAGTGAACCCTTACCCACACAACCATTCTCTGCCATCTAACACAACATACTTTTACCCACAGTTCTTGCCATACAGTCACACAGGAGTTTGTCATCCGGCTGCCCAGTGGAACGTCCGCCGCTTTACTGGCTCTAGATCCCATTTTGCTACACGAGGCGTCCCCCGTGAGGTTCCTTGCTTGAACACTGCCACTCCACGAACATTGTGGTACGCAGAAATGGTTCCAGACAGTGGACTGGAATACAGGCCTGGGGAATCAAACACCCAGGATTTTGCCTCCGGTGTCGGCAGGCGTTCCCCTCCTCGGCCAGACAAAAAACTCCCCATGACTGTATACAGGTTAGCTACAGCTCACCCATCTGCAGGAGTCCCCTCAAAGAGATGGATGAAATGAAAGAAATTCTAATATAATACTAAAGCTAGAGCTCTCTGGCAACAGAGAGGCTGCTTCCTACTCATTTATCTCCATCAAACCAGGCTCAATTCAATCTGTAACAGGATTACTAATATTCACTGTATTTCAGAATGACAAAACACAGATACTCACTACTTTCTTGTGGCTGAGACTGGTAAGTACTCACTAAATGTAACATTTATAACAGGAATAACCATGGACACTGTAAAAAGCTGCTCACATATTTAAATGTTACACTGGAGATTTAAAAACAATTACAATTACTTCTGTGGCAGTACTGGCACAATTAGTTCCTGGTCTGGGACCCCAAGGAGTGTGATGGTGTCACTAAGACTTCTCTACCTGTGAGGGAGCTCTGGTCTCCAGACATCATTGTTTATGAGTTGTAAGCACTTCAAATATAACATACATCCATACATACATCCATCCAACTTCTCCCGCTTATCCAGGACCATGGGGGCAGCAGCCCAAGCAGAGAAGCCCAGACTTCCCTCTCCCCTGCCACCTCCTCCAGCTTGTCTGGGGGAACACCAAGGCGTTCCCAGGCCAGCTAAGAGATATAATCTCTCCAGTGTGTCCTGGGTCTGCCCCAGGGCCTCCGAATCTCCGAATCGTATCTCTGCTTTTCGCAGATGACGTGGTTCTGTTGGCTCAAAAACAAAAGTGAGGGGAGATGTGTGATTTAAGTAGTGATGAGAATGATCAAAATGTCTCAGTGTGTCAGTTGCAGGTGGGAAGCAGACCTGGATCAATCTCCACAGGCGGCGGTCGGAGTAAAATAATAGCTTAACATCATTAGAAACACCCAGGACGAGTTTTGGCTGAATTGTTTTACAGCTTCACTTCCATGTGTTCCTCATCCCGAAAAGCAAGCTCCAAGGATGTTAACGTCTCCCTGAAAACAAGAAATGCAGATCCAAAAGCAACAACATGGCAGGTCAAGAGACAACAGCAGTATCCTGAGCAGTGAGGGGTCCAGCAGCAACAGCAGTATGTGCAAAAGGCATCAGCAAGGAGAAAACACCATCATCATGACTGGATGGATGGAGATGCAATGGACTGCTGCAAGGGGGGAGACGAGACTACAGTGGAAGGAGGGGGAGGAGACATGGAAGAACACTGTTGTTTAGTGTGGGAGATCAAATTGGGCTAAGGAACCTGGGGAGGAAAACCGACTGCCTTTGAGTGGAGAATTGAAAAGTGTCTGAAACACTGCAAGGAGGAGAGGTACACAAAAATCACACACACAAACAGAAAATGCATTAATCCTATTAAGACATATACACATGCAATACCAGATAACATCTTAAGCATGCGTTTCTGTTTTATCATCTTGTCCAGTTCACTTAGTGGGATGAGAGGTGATATGTAAACTAGTGGACTAGTATTATGTTAGGAAAGATGATTGAATGATAGCAGGTGTAAACAGAATGCTGTAGAGAGGGTTTAAAATGGGTGGCACTAATAGATTCTGGGTTCTGATGTGTGGGGGAGGTTTTACCATGACACACACCTGGTTACATGGGAAGAAACTCATTATCTAATAGAACAGCAGTGTTATGTGGTGTGTGTGGCTGATGGATGAATGTTTTGGGGATTTATCTGGCTGAGGCATTTTCTTTTGTTACCAAGTTGAACCTGCCAATTAGTTTTGGTTTGAATTACCCTTCCAAGATGAAGAGCATGCTTAGATATGTCCTAACTAGGCCTTCCTGTCTGTTTGTTTTTTTACTTTCACAGTGCACTGAAAGTTTTGTTTGGTCATGCAACACGCAGCACCTGTACATAAAAGGCCAAAGCAGACTGTACTTCCTCAGAAGGCTGAGGTCCTTCAACATCTGCAGGAAGCTCCTGAGGATGTTTTATCAGTCGGTGGTTGCAGGAGTACTGTTCTATGCTGTGGTGTGCTGGGGGAGCAGCACAGCAAAGGACTCATCCAGGCTGGAAAAACGAATCAGGAAGGCTGGCTCTGTGGTCGGCATGAAGCTGGACACTTTGGTGACAGTGGCAGAGAAAAGGACATTAAAGAAACTGATGGACATTATGGAAAATGCTGGGCATCCTCTGCACGTGCTCGGAAATAATCAGAGGAGCCTATTCAGCGACAGGTTGCTTCTCTCAAAGTCAAGAACCAACAGGCTTAAAAACTCCTTTGTCCCACACGCCATCAAACTGTTTAACTCCTCGTTGGAGGGGAGAGGGAGGGGAGACAGGAGGACAAAGGCGAGTGGGAACAACTGAGCTGTAGTGCCTTTTCACTGTGCAATGTTTGCAATATTTTTTTATATTTGACCTTTTTTGTGGGGCAAATAATATTGACACCAGTCATTTTGAGTTTTTCTGAAATGATTCTGTTGTTGTGTACAAAATATTTAAAAAAATTAAGCTATAGGGAAATCCTCTGGTTGAAAATCCTGTTTAAAAAAAGCACTTGGGACAATTGTGTTGGAGACAGCTTTTGTTATAATATCAATAATATTTCTATGAATATGGGATACTGTTACATGTTTGCATAGACTTTTGTGGAATATGGAGACACTCCTGGCATTATATGAGCAAAGTGAGACTCATTTTTTAGGGTTGGTGGAGATGAGTGTGAAGATCCAAACAATCCCTGTCAGTGATGGAGAAGCTTTGATGAAAATATTTGGTAAAAAGTTCACCAGCATGAAGGAAATGAAGTTTCAAACTTTCCTTAGGAGGAGCCCAGCACGCCTGCTTAAAGAATAGTAAGTGTGGCGATGTGGATGCTTGCAGCGACTGCTGTATAGAGGCCATCCTGCTACACATGAAACACATCAGAGTCATAATTGTTATTTTAGTCACGTGTTTGTTTATTATCCTTATTGTTTTATCTGGGACTGTTTGCAGACATCTCAGAGAGAGGAGACACCAGCATCTGAACAGAGACTCAAACCAGCAACCTGCAGCTCCCTGCTTGGCTGCTCCAGTTTTCTCCTCACTCATGTTGCCCACCAGTGATTTCTAGCTGCCCACCCACACAGCAGGCTAGAATATGTGCTGCGCCTCAGCACCCAATACTTGGACATGTTTTCTTTATTAAACAATGAACCAGACCCCAAAAAGTAAACAGCTGTTATTGCTAGGCAACGGGAGCAGCATTTGGAGATGCAGCACCTGACATTCCTGACCATGTGGGCGGAGCATGCATGGAATGGAATGTTTAGTAGAACTGTGCAACACAAGCACTTAGTTCCAGCATGTTTCATTGTATCCAGACACAGCTAGAGACACATCTACAGCAGCATCTCTGTGCAGGACAAACGACAGCTGACGAAGAAACATCGAAAACTTCACTTCACTCCTCTACAAAACTGTCATGGTCCTGGGCCAGCGTTCTTAGTTTCCTTGTATGTTTGTATTTTATTCCATGTCTCCCCTGCCTGTTACGTTGGGGTTCTACTCGTGCTCTCTCTCCTCCTGTACTTCCTGTTTCACCTCTCCCGTCAGTGTTCAGTTCACCCCGCCCTGTCTCGTTATGATTATCAGTGTCACCTGTGTTCCCCGTGTGTTCCCACTTCCCTCGTTAACCCTCTGTGTATTTCTGTCTGCGTCTCCCTCTGTTCAGTGTGACGTCGTCCCTCATGTTGTGTGGATCTCCCTGTGTCTCTCTGCGTATGTTAGTTTACTTTTCCCAGTTTAGTTTTGTATTTCCTATGTTCTGCCATTCCAGCATTAAAGCTGTGATTTTGAGTTCATCCCCGTGTCTGTGAGTTTTGCGTTTGGGTCCTCCTCCTGCCTGCCACACAGCCGAGCCTTGACAAAAACGTTGGTTCCTTTGTTTAAAAGGCCAAAATGAATCAAGGGAGATCGAGAAGAGGATCGGCGAGTGCTTCACCTCACAATACAGTACAGCTGATTCATTTTAAATATCAAATGATACAGGCTGAAAATGTCAAATTAAAAGAAGAGGCAGAAAAATCAACAGGAGAAGCTAAAAATTTTGTTTGAAACTGAAGTAGTATTGCAGGAATTACTGGATGTGGTTCTCAAACTTAAAGGAGAGAAGATGAGAAAACAACAGGCAGAAAACGAGAATGAAAACATGAAGAAAGAACTGTTGGAAGCTCAAAAAGCATTGGAGGAAGAGAAAAGCACAGCACAAGAAGCCAAAAATAAGTATCAAACTGCAAAGAAGGAGGCAGGAAATGTGATGCAGGAATTACAGGAGGTGCAGGAAGCTTTTGAAGAGGAAAAAAAGGAAAATGCAGTTGGAAACACAAGAAGCTGCAAATGTAATGGCTGAAGCTGAAACACTAAGGAAGGAATTACTGCATGTGAAGCAACAACTTGAAGAGGAGAAAAAACGTAAACACGAGGCAGAAAATGAGATTGAAAATATGAAGAAAGAATTGTTGGAAGCTCAAAAAGTGTTGGAGGAAGAGAAAATTAAAATACAGGAAGCAAAGAAAGAAATGGAAGATACAAAGAGTTACACTCAAAACATGAAGAAGGAACTGATGAAAGTGCAAGAGGAACTTGCAGAAGAGAAAATTGAGTTGAAGGCATTCAAGAAAGAAATGACGGTGACCAAGAAAGGCTGCAAAGATGAACTTAAAGAAATACAAAAGCACAAAAAGGAAGCAAAAGAAAAGCAAGCCGAGGACAGGAGGGGATTCTGGAGCAGACTGCTGAGAAAGAACTGACCCAGCAGCATCAAGTTTGAGGACATCAATAGTTTCTTCCTCCTCTCTCCACCTTTCTTTCACCCCATCCTTCTTCTTGGGACGTTTGTTTGTTTTTTAAAAACTCTAATCTAAATACATGTACTGAAATACACAAATAAAATTGCCATAACTTGACCTCATGTTGCCTGCTTCTTTTCTTGTGTGTCTGTGGATGTAAAACAGTAACACACTTTCTGCTCTGTGTCTTTAATTGTAAATAAATGCAATATGTTTTCATTTTAAAATGCAGTGCAAAAAACTTCTGCTCTAAATCTTTTTTTTTTTTTTAGCAAAAAGCTTTTTTTTTGCCTGTTGTGGAAGTTTTCCATTTAAATAAAGCCTGCAGACGAGCGGTGAGCGGTAGCTAACATTCTTTAATCAAACACACAAAGAACAGACAAGCAAGCTTGATGAAGTCCCTGCGGGACAGACGGTCAGCAGAGTCTCCCTGAGCCTAGCATGGCTCTCAGTTAATACATGACAAAAGAAATCTGCCACCACAATTGTTAATGTTTACCTAACTGGGCTAAGACAAGTAAGACAATGACAGATAATTGCCATTACTGATCCCTTTATCTGTTTGCTTTAAACACAATGAATTTCTTTTACTGAATAGACATGTATATGAGATTCCTTTTTGTCAGGTAATCATATCTTTGTTGTAGATGACTCAGTCTGCATTGTTTTAATTAAACAGAAAATTTCAAAGAAAAACTACTAGCAACAGCCAGTAGTGCCCCTCAGCCTCCCAGCAGATGTACCTATGTAATGAATTTCTTTATCCTATGTCGCCATGTTCTCAAGTTATCAATTTACAAGATTTTCATAAAAATTTGACCTCAAGGTCAAGGTTACTGATATTAAACCAATTATAGATACACCTGTGGTATCAGTTTGAAACTCCTACGTCCCTTCGTTCTCATGTTATTGCATTCACAACTTGGGTGGACAAGTTGCTTTTTATGTTTTAGGGTTATTGATATAAATTCTGTGTTTCTGTGAGAAATCTGATGTTCAATATTTATATTTCCATTTTTTTAAAGAGTGTATGATAACTAGTTTACTTAACTATCTGTTACTCTCAAATGTAAAGGATAATTAATCAAATTTTTAAAAAGTTGTGAATCTACTTCATGTTTCATGCTGCCTCCTGACTTCTTAGTGACAAAAAATACAGAGAAATTCAGGAAAACAAATTCAGGGAAACTACACCTCCTGCTGTCCAAATTTCAACAAGATTACAACAGTGTTGCATCTTTTTAATTGTTACTCTTTTTTAACTAAATTTTGATTTATTTTGAATCAGCAGTGATACATCCTACACTTCCTCTATTCAACTGTAACTACACAAAGCAGCCATGAATGTCCAGCACACGTGTGTGTGTGTGTGTGTGTGTGTGTGTGTGTGTGTGTGTGTGTGTGTGTGTGTGTGTGTGTGTGTGTGTGTGTGTGTGTGTAGAGAGAGAGAGAGCTCAAAAATTTAGGTGGTGTTCTTCATTGTAACAGTAAAGGTAGTATGTAGTGTGTAATTTGTTCCATCAGACAGACATCAGACACTCTCTGGATCCATATATCCATATGTGGGAGTTTCTGGTTTTAATCATCTGATAGTTATGCATTTTAGGGCTGCAGTGAGTCATATATTTAGCAGGTAAGTTTTGGCTTTGCAGTCAATATGTTCTGCAATCCTTCCCAACACTGCTACTGTAGGACTTAGTGGAATATTTACCTTGGAAAATGTCTTTGAGAGCATCAAATATCTGCCTCCAGAATACACAGAGTTTAGGGCAGAGCCACAATATATAAGTATGGTTGGCAGAGTGTGTCCCACAGTTCCTCCAGCATGAACTCAGATGTGTTGGACCCATCTTAGCAGTTATTTCTGGTGTTCTGTAGAATCTGGTACATTAATGCCCCCTTTATTTTGGGCAAGTGCAGGATTTTGAGTCTAATTCTAGGCCGCTGTTTAGCCTACATGAAGTTAGAAATTCTTCAGTACAGCTTGGACTCTCCACCATTTGACCCTTAGAACTGAAGAAGCTTCTCGGATGAGAGGTGAAACGTCTTCAAGTAACTCAAAGAAGTCCAGACGCTTTTCTTTCCAAGCTCCTTAGACTACGATGACCTGGATGACTGAGAACCTTCACAGACTTCTCCACACTTTAAATGCGCTCTAATGATGGGAACGTGTGGTAACATTTAGTCTTAACTGAAATAACATATTGCATCTATAAATGTGATTAAAATGTTTACCAAAGACTAACGTTTTTCATTCAGAACAAACAGCATATTTCAGGTTAGGGCTGCATAACTATTTTGTCCAATATTAAAATGACAGTTGTTTGTCACAATTATTCACAGATTTGTGGCAAAATGTGTTTTGATTGCACTGTCGTGTCAGAATACTGCTTTCACCTTTACTTTGTGCTACACTCATGTTAATGAATCTTCATAAATTAATGTTTGCAAACACAAAATATGAAGTTTTCCACTCTGTTATTTGTACCTGCACAATAGATGTGAATAAAACTCAAACCTATATGAGCTCCTTCTCTGTTTCCCTGCAACATTTTGTATAGATCTAACTTTTTGCCACATGAATAACCTTCTGATGGGTTTACAGTAAATGTATTTGATGTTAGCTTATTTTGTTACTTTTAGTGGGCCTATGCAATGTTCCCTCTAAGCTGCGCACGTGCGCAATTGCGCACTGCTGGCACGGTCTCTGCGCACAGAAATTCTGCGTTGCGCAAAAAAAAAAATCTAACCTGAATTGAAATTAAAATTAATACTTTAACAATTCTGTTTTGCAGTGTTAGTCAGTAAGTGACTGGCTGCTCCCATATGGGAACGATGCCACCTTATCACATAGTCCAGCCAATGATGCGTATATGCGCAGCCAATCAACCTTGTTGACAGGCTATGACAGCATCCTTATGTGCCGACACCGCTGTTTTAGCTGGCAAAGCGGCGTGGCTGATGTGGAGTGAAGCCACGTTAATGACAACGTGTACAACCATTGGAGATGTGAGCAGGACAGACGGAACAATTGACGGAAAAATTGGGGACTTTATACCAGTTTTTAAATTGTGTTGATCGGCCACGTAAAACCAGAGTTGTGATAAAAAAAAATGCAATGTTTGGTTTTCTTCCTGAATACTGGTTGTTTATATTTACTGCAAGAAGAAACGGTTAAATCGGCGTTTTATAAGAAAAAAGGCTCGAAAGCCTGTGAGCAAAAACAAACCCCACCCCCCTCTGCCTTTCCTATTCGTCCAAAAAAGTACCATGTCGACCAATCAAAAATGATATGGCAACGTGGCATCTAGTTGTTAAGAAACGGGGGGAAGTTTTAGGAGTGACGGCGGTGCTTTGAGATGTGAGAGATTTGCGACGTTTAGCACAAATCTTGTGTAGTTAGTGTGTAGTGTAGTCAATAGTTTTGTTGTGTGTGTCAGAACAATGAGGCGACTGCTGAATGCTACAGGTGTTACAGCAGTGATACATCTCCTGTTGTCAGGCCTGCAGGTATCAGGCTGTTGTTCTCCTTTATCTCATAGTGGACAGAAATTATTTTTGGAGTGACACAAATAATTTGTGTGGCATCAGATTTGATGCAGAACAGCTGATTGTTCTGTAAATAGTTTGAAATGTTTATTTAAAAACGCCTTGGCTGCATTTAAAAAAATAGCTGCAAAAAACTTTGTTGTTTGCCAAACTGAGTAACTTTTTTGAAGAAGTAACTATATAATTAATTGCCCAGCATTGGTCGTTATATACTATATTTTGCAGACAGGACTCTCTCCCAGACCACAGACTCATGCTCATAATACAAGTCAGAGCTTTATAAAAAAAAAAGAAGAAAAAAGTAAGTTGTGTTTTCGAAATTGGAGTTCAAATTATTTTTACTTCCAATATTGTTAACATACTACACAGGTCATGACTAGATTTATTTTTTTTTAAATTTTCACATTAAAATGTTTTTTTTTAAATTGGAGTCAGCACACCCATCATGATGACTTTTTACTACGCCTTCCTGGAAAGCATCATGACCTTCTCCATCACCTGCTGGTCCCACTCCCTCAGCCTTCATACAGGAACAGACTGCAGCATCAGTGTGCTCTAAAATCATTGGGCTGCCTGTCAGAACTCTGGCAGGTTTTCATCAACAGGCCCTTAGACAGGCAGCCAAAATCATCAACGACTCCTCTCACATTCTTCACCCTGCATTTCAATGGATCCCCTCTGGGCGACACCTCCGCTGCATTTCCTGCAGGACTGAGAGGAGGAGGAGCCCCACCTTTGTCCCCAAAGCCACTCTGCTTTTTAACTCCAGCTGATAAGAACATTTCCCACACCAGAAACATAAACTACGCTCTTATACTACCAACACTTTACTCACTTTTAGTCACTTACAGTTATTTATTCACCTTTCAGTCACTTTAATTTTAAAACTATGTAATTTTATAACTGTATATACTGTGTATTTATTATCTCACTCTTATTGTGCTTATCTTCAACGTCATGCTGCCCTGGTGTTGGTTAATTGCCCCTTGGGGATAAATCAAGTCTCTCTGATTCTGATTCTGATCTTGTTTTTTTATATATTGGTAGTTTGATAGGTTTTGTATTTGTGTTCTTTTACATCATATTAAAATGTATAAATACATAGATTTAAATATATTTGTGTATTCATGTCTGGATTGTGTTTGGTTTTATTTTATTTATTTCTGCAGTGGTTGTTGTGTATTACTATTTAGATTGTTTCATGTTTAATGTTTGTATGGAAGACACAGAAAGACATTCGGCTAAAGAAATCTGTGCTAGAGTGACTTTAAAAATAAGTAAACAGAATGTAAATAATGATGTTTAGTATTTGAGATGGAAGCTGTTTCTACAGGATCCTGATGGACACTCAAAGGTTTATAAAATGTTCTCATTAGTTGTTTGCAGCAGAATATCAACCGATGTGAACCAAAACAACAAAAGTGTGTGAGACTACAAATTCTAGAATCAGAACTGCTGATTTCATTACTCTGAACTTTTAAAGGCAGGTTTTGTATCTGAGAGCAGGGACACTTGCTGTGTTCAGTGTGACTCGTCTCTGCAGAAGGTCAGGGCTCTGATAGTTGCAGTTAGCGGGTGACTTACTGGGCAGGTGGATCCTGAGTGTCTGTTGGAGTCAGGGTTCATTATGGTCCTGGTTGCTACTGGAAATAAAGAAACAAAAGGAGGGTGTGATGTTCAGGAAGTACAGACTGTAGCTCAGCAGGTAGAATTACTAACTGGAAGGTTGGAGGTTTGATCCCTGGCTGCTCCAGTCTGCACGCCACGGTATCCTTGGGCGAGATGTGGAACCCCGACTTGCTCTCCGATGCATCCATCATAGTGTCATTGTTAGAAAAAGAAGTGCTTGTGTGAATGAAGCACGCTGTATAAAATGCTTTGACTGCTCATACAGAAAAGCAGCTCATAAGAACTGGTTCATTTTCCAGATAATTCCACTATTAAGACAACAGACATTTGGGAGGCTTTCTCTGAGAGTAACACTGAAAGTCTTGCTGCTCCTCCACAAAATGAACTTCAGATTAAAGACACAGCTCAGCTAAACACAACTCAAACTAATCTACACTATTTTTCTTTATTATGCAGCATTTTTATAACTATTTCCAGATGTTTCTAAAGATGAAAACAGAATTAAACTCCAGCCTGATGCGTTTCTGAGGTTCCTGACTCTGACCGTCCCTCAAACGCCTCTCTGGGCGTTTCCTTCCGTCGCTTTTACTTTCGCTTTCGTGAATGTTGTGGCGCAGTTGATCGTCTCCATGTTAAGGTAACGTTAGCAGTCTGTACTGTTTTCCTGGCTGACATCAGCTGTGTGCAGCTTAGTTTCAGCATAAATCTGCTTCGTTTTATGTGAGATCAGAGTCTGGGAACGAGACAGAAACAGTTGATGATCAGCAGCTGAACTCAGAGTCGATGTTACTGTGGATCCACTGACTGATGTCTGTAGGCAGCTTCTCCTGCCTCCATCAGTCTGTTACGGAAGCCCGTTTCCGCCACAAAAAAGGATCCATTCTCGAAATTTCGACTTATTAACTCGAAATGTTGAGAAAAGTAGCTCGAAATTTTGAGTTAGTTCTGCCAATCAGTAATCCAGCTACAATGCGCACTCAAAACCGCATCGCAACAAATCGGCTTTCGAGAGTACGTTAGCTGATATTAACGCCATGTGATTCAGCTAATAACAGAAAGATTTCATCATTTGTGAAGCCACACAGACAATAATCAGCAATTTGTGCATTTATGACTGGCTGTAATTCTGGTATCTTAGCTGTAGCATTTGTAGCTGAGGGCTTCAGCTTCCGGGTAACAAGGAAATTACGTCATTCACGTAAATTACTGATTGACAGCACTAACTCTTAATTTTGAGTTCGTTTTCTCAAAATTCCAAGTTAATAAGTCGAAATTACGAAAGAGTTGCTTTTCAGAAGTCGCTGCCAACACTTCATCTATAAAATGCATTTCTCTGCTCGTTCGCTATAGTCTGCTGTCGTATTTGTATGCAGGTTTTTTCCTTTTTCAGTTTAACTGGTGATATTTATTCGTGTATTGTAGGTGAATGCGCTGATGTTAGTTCATAAATTCCACAGAGTTTGTAAACTGGCCGTTTTTGCTCAATAATTCCTGTTTCATGTTCAAACCGTCAGACAGAAACTCTGCGTTTGTTTTTATGTTCTTCAGCCTGTTGTTCTTGAGGTAATCTGTGATGCGTTCAATGACCCTCCACATGCTCTGAGGGTCATTTGAAGAGAAATAGAACTTAATCTTTAGAGCATAAGTGGGTTTTTGCCCTCTTTATGCCCGCGGTCAGGCTCTGTTTATTGTAGTATAACACTCATAGGACACGGTGTCCCGCTGCACACACACTGCACACACACTGCACACACACTGCACACACACTGCACACAATGACAGCTGCAGAGTTTGTGTCTGATGTATTAAGTATGAAACACTGTTGGGCTAAAATCTGGTCAGAATGAATCCAGGTGCAGGTGTGTCAGTTTAGGACCACTGGACTAACATCCAAGTGCTCACAATATAAAGTGTATTCTGTAGTAACATCCTGGTGTTGCAGCAACAGTCCCACATGAAAACGTCAACACTCAAACTCAAAATCTCTTTTTGTCAACAATAAAATGACAGCAGACCAATTTGAACAAAGTTGGTAAAAAGCTTCAGAAATTAGTAAAATATTAAATTAGTTAAATTAATTAAATTAAATTAAATTATTAAATTAGTAAAATATTAAAAAGTGTCTGGATGCTCAATCATCCAGGTAAGGGTTAGGTTAGTAATGCTGTGATTGCAGACATTCCCCAACTCTCTGTGAATGGGACTCATGGCCATTGATCAGTGGTTGTTGATCAATGGTCATGACCTCCCAGCCATTGTGCAAATGTCCTGTTTATAAGGTTGGAAACCTGCAGTCAGCTGAGACTGAAGGAGTCACCTGGATGAGTCATGAAACGTTTCTCCCACTGAAAACATCCAGATGAACAGAATCAACTTTTGGGGATTAAAACGTGTCTGAATTAATCATCATGAGTGGGTCAGTCAGTGTGTCGCTGGGCTGATTTGTGTTTCCTCTGCAGGTGAAGGTAGAAAGTGTGTGTGAGCTGATGTGAATTGAGCAGCATGGATCAGTGTGAGGACAGAGAGGAGGGAGTCCCTCCCTCTAAAAGCACTCTGTGTGGGGAACATGAGAGCCAGACCAAAGCTCAGAGGTGAGATGACCATCTCTAACTGTCCATGACTCTTCTCCATGTCACAGCTCAGCACTCACATCACTGCTCCATCATTATTCACAGGAACCAGCCTGGACCTCCACCCAGCTCTGTGTCCTGTAAGAGTCACGCGTCTAAAGATGTCATCAATGATTTTAAAGTCTCTGCTGCAGAGAGGTGAGCTGTTAGTAACAAGAACTCTCTGATTTAAATGATTTTGATGTTTCCTGGTTTCTAAAATGCATCTCTGTAGCAGAGCAGTGTCTCCAAGGACACACAGGCTCAGCTGTAACTGTCAGTTTATCTGGTTTAAGACACATTTGGACACAATTGGCTGTTTTTAACTATGTATTTTAATCAGAGGTGTAAATTTAGACCTCACACATCTGGATCCTAAACTATGATAGAAACAGCTGCTAGCAGTGGGTAGTTTGACTTTGATACGCTGCTCTAGAAAGCAAACAAAGGTTTGTGCAGCTCCTCTTCAGAAAAGTGTTCAGAGAGCAGCTGCTGTATTAGACAAAGGCTCGTCGTGTGAGCCCAGATGTGTGTAACAGCTGGATGAAGGAGAACCATCACAGTCGCGTCTCCATCCCGCCTTTATTAATGAACTTCCTGTTGCTTGCAGATGACAGGAACACAAAGTGTTTGTGCCACGTGATGCTGCAGGATTTGTTAACGTGTCCATGATGGTAACATCTCCTCGTCTAACTGCAAACACATGAGCGCTCCTAACGGCAGCTATCACAGCCACACAGGCAGACTGTGTCTCACTGTTGCATTCAGGGACGTTTGTTTTCCTGTAAAAAGCTGAACTCTAATCTAAGAGGACTGTTGCTGACAGGAAACAGCTGCATTATCTGCAGTCTGTGTGATCACAGCTGCTTCAATCACTTTATCAGAGAATTGATCATTGAATAAAACATGTTTGTGTCTGCAGAGGTCAGAGGTCACAGTCTGCAGGATCCAGCTGTCCGTCTGTGAGGAGTGACTGGTCCAATGATCATCCTCCAAACTTCAGTGGTGAACCTGGACCAACGAGGTCAGAGACCTGTGATGACTCCTTTACATGTTTGTGTTTTCCTGGATAAATATGACCAAAAATTCATTAAAAAGATAAAAATCTTAGACTTTGTCCTGTAGCGCTGTGTGGCAGGCAGGATTGGACCCAAACACAACAGGATGAAGTCAAAGAGGCAGCTTTATTTCAGCTGTGAACATGCAAACAGCAGAAATAAGGAAACATAACTGTAGGTTTGCAGTGAATGAAGCCTCAGCTCGACGCTCCACTTTGTCCCTCTTTTCCTTCTCCAAACAGCCACATCAGGAGTCTCTGATGGAGTTTTAAAATATTTAATTACAAATGTCCAAAGATGGGTTCAGGATACCTGAATCCACAATTATTAAAGCTAAAATAGTTCACAGGGTTTGGACTTTGTTAGGTGACGAGAGAACATCAAAGTGTTTTTTATCTTTAAACAGTATTTTTATCACTTCAGTTGCTCTCACAGCCCTGTTTGTTATTTTACCAGAGCTCTTATGTTTCACTCAGTGCTCCCACCAAACACCTTGGAGGACACATTAGTGTGATTTAGATTTCATTGGTGTAAACACCAGTCACACAAGCTAACCCATGGAGGCAGCAGCAGGCTTTGTGTTTGGTAAAGTCTGTTGGCTTAAACTAAGAGAGTTTAGTTTGTTAGCACAAAGAGCTGTCAGCTAAAGCCCCGAATGCACTTTGAATACAGATGAACTGAGAAAAACACTTTAAATACAGCAAACAGTCAAACTGACAACATGTCTTTCTGCTGATCATCCACAGCAGTACATTTAGCATTCATGCTAGCAGCAGGCTATGACTGTCCACTCAGCACCAACGCAGGTAGGAGTGAGCAGTGATGAAGCAGGACTGTGGGCAAGTTTGAGCTACAATCCTATTGGCTTCTCAGTTTCTCCAAAGAAAAGGGGAAAAATTCTTGGTGTTGTGAAGATGTGAGTTGGTCTTGTTGCAGACATTTTGTAGCACAAAATGTTCAAGCTGAATGAACATACGCGCTCCCTTAGACGTGACTGTAGACGCGCCAAAAGGAGATGGAAAAAGGACAGATTGTATGTTTCTCTACAGATTTTAAAGACTTTCTGTCTTTCTGCTCACCAAGAAGCTGTAAAAACTGCAGACACAGTTAGTCTTAAACTTAGTGTCAGTAAACAGTCACAGGCCTCAGGTACTTTTTAATGTCCTCAATCGTTTTCTTCGTTCACGTGACAATGTCGGAGTCATTTCTTCACCAAGTATTTGTGATGAATTTTTAGCATTTTTAACAACAAGCTTCTATCTATTAGGGCTCTTGTCTCGCCGACTGCTGCCTCAGATCCGAGTCTTTCTCCTGTGTGCTCAGCTGTCTTAGAGCAGTTTGATCCTGTTTCCCTTAATGACTTGACTGCGGTAGTTTGTAACCTAAGATCATCACACTGCCCCTCTGATTGACTCCCCCCAACTACTCTTTCAAGGATTGTCAGGTTGGAGATTGGCCTATAATTAGCTAAGACAGCTGGGTCTAGGGATGCTTTTTAAGTAAAGGTTTAACTACAGCCAGCTAGCGATGGGTACCGTTTAGATTTGAAAACCTGCTAAATCAGAATCAGTTGCTGATGATGGCTTTTTTCTTTTACATCAATCACGTATAATCTTAACTCAAAGTGAACATAGACTTGATTGAAGTAACTCAGATCAGCCAATTCAAAATACTAATTCAATCAACTCTGAGTTCATGGCTAGACTCAGTTTGTTGGTCCTGCACCTTAAAACTATTCCCTGTTTGTCCCTCATGTTTTTTGGATATTGTTTTCACATCTTATGTCACGGCTAGCGGGGCGAGCCATGTTGAATTTAATAAAGGACCCAAGATGCCGACACTGCTGTGAAATGAGTGAGCTTTATTGAAACGGTGAAGTGCAGTGGAGATGGCCTGTGCAGAAGCTAAGATAACCTCTACTGAAAAAAGTATTGATCATTGATCAATTATTGAAGCAAAAGTAGACACACTAACGTAGGACATGGCACTGTCAAAATAAAACAGGAAGTGAACACAGAGACAATACTAACACAGTACAGAGGGAACACAGAAACCAAAACCTCAGAACTAGAAAATCTTAATCAGAATGAAATTGTAACAAAAGACAATAACAATCAAAACAAAACTACTGAGTCCACAGACTCGGGACATACATCGGCTCAAACTGTGGTCATAAATATTTTGTACTTGTAAATCAGACTGTGTAGTTGTGAACTGAGTTTTGTAACATTGTAAAACAAAATATCTGAAAAGTTCATGTTTTTGCGTTCATTGATTTTTGCTGACACAAAGTTTGGCGAGCACTGCAAGTTGTCCCTTTAAACCAGTCACTGATATAAAGAGAGCACCTTGTTCCAGGGCATCTGAGCATGCAGGGAAAGCTTTATGCAGGAGATGGTAAGAGCTGTTGGGACTAAAGAAACTGAGCAGAAAACTACAGACATCTGGAAACTGAGTTGTTAATTCTCAGTGGGATCAGCAGGACTAGCAAAGCTTCACCATGACAGTCATCTGATTGACTGAACCCATCCAAACATCACTTCATGGACCTTTAGCTTGTGTCTGTGTGTGGACAGACATAACATGAGCTAATTATACATTACTCCTCCACAGAGTGGACCAGCAGAGAGCAGAGGTTTCCACTGGTCAGTCTGCACAGCAACATCAAACACACCTGGACTCTGTGGTTATGGTTTGTAATACTACGTTTACATTTGTTCTTTTCAGTCACCTCTATGCTGCACTTTGTGGACCAGAGGATTGTCAGTGTGTCCAACATAAATCAGAGTTTGGGCTCCATGATTTCAGTCAGATTGGGGTGACTGTAGCTCAGGAGGGGAGCAGGTCAGCTACTAGTCAGAAGGTTTGTGAATCAAACCCTGGCTGGCAAATGTACTGGGTAACGTACTAAACCCAAGCTGCCCTCTGATGCATCCATCAGAGTGTGAAAGAAAGTATTTAAGCATAGAACAATGTGCTTGGTTGAATGAGGCATGTTGTATAAATGCTTTGTGTGCACAGAGTATCAAAGAGAGCTATATAAGAACCAGTCCATTTACCACTGGGTAATTCATATAGTCTTCTTTTCCAGCGGCTGGAGGACAACATCACCATGTTTGTGAAGAACGAGCTGAAGAAGATCCAGAAGCTTCTGAGTCCAGATCACCCAGAAACTTTAAAGAGCCAGATGGAGGATGAGGAGATGTTTGAAGGAGAGGATGAAGATGAAAGAAAGAGCTGCAGAGAAGCATTTCTGAAGATCACACTCCACTTCTTGAGGAGACTTAAGCAGCATGAGATGGCTGACCATCTGCAGAGCAGTAAGAGAATTTCTCTAAAGACTGAATATTGATCTTTCCTAATAGCTCAAGAAATGGACCAATAGACATTCATCCTTTCAGGGTACTGAAAGGCTATGATATTTATTATATAATAGTTTTTTCTGAATTTCTTATTTTCAGAAATATTTGCTTCACTCCGTAAACGTGAACTTAAAGCCCAACTGAAGAAGAAGTTCCAGTGTGTGTTTGAGGGCATCGCTAAAGCAGGAAGCCCAACCCTCCTGAATCAGATCTACACAGAGCTCTACATCACAGAGGGAGGGACTGCAGAGGTCAATGATGAACATGAGGTCAGACAGATTGAAACAGCATCCAGGAAACCAGACAGACCAGAAACAACAATCAGACAAGAAGACATCTTTAAAGCCTCACCTGGAAGAGACGAACCAATCAGAACAGTGCTGACAAAGGGAGTGGCTGGCATTGGGAAAACAGTCTTAACACAGAAATACAGCCTGGACTGGGCTGAAGACAAAGCCAACCAGGACATCCAGTTCATATTTCCATTCACTTTCAGAGAGCTGAATGTGCTGAAAGAGGAAAAGTTCAGCTTGGTGGAACTTGTTCATCACTTCTTTAATCAAACTAACGAATCAGGAATCTGCAGGCTTGAAGACTTCCAGGTTGTGTTCATACTTGATGGTCTGGATGAGTGTCGACTTAATTTGGACTTCAACAAAACTAAAATCCTGACTGAAACAAGAAAGTCCACCTCATTGGATGAGCTGCTGACAAACCTCATCAGAGGGAACCTGCTCCCTTCTGCTCGCCTTTGGATAACAACACGACCTGCAGCAGCCAATCAGATCCCTCCTCAGTGTGTCGACATGGTGACAGAGGTCAGAGGGTTCACTGACCCACAGAAGGAGGAGTACTTCAGGAAGAGATTCAGAGATGAGGAGCAGGCCAGCAGGATCATCTCCCACATCAAGAAAGCTCAAAGCCTCCACATCATGTGTCACATCCCAGTCTTCTGCTGGATCACTGCTACAGTTCTGGAGGATGTGCTGGAAACCAGAGAGGGAGGAGAGCTGCCCAAGACCCTGACTGAGATGTACATCCACTTCCTGGTGGTTCAGGCCAAAGTCAAGAGGATCAAATATGATGGAGGAGCTGAGACAGATCCACACTGGAGTCCAGAGAGCAGGAAGATAATTGAGTCTCTGGGAAAACTGGCTTTTGATCAGCTGCAGAAAGGAAACCTGATCTTCTATGAACCAGACCTGACAGAGTGTGGCATCGATATCAGAGCAGCCTCAGTGTACTCAGGAGTGTTCACACAGATCTTTAAAGAGGAGAAACAACTGTACCAGAACAAGGTGTTCTGCTTTGTTCATCTCAGTGTTCAGGAGTTTCTGGCTGCTCTTCATGTCCACCTGACCTTCATCAACTCTGGACTCAATCTGCTGGAAGAACAACAAACAACGTCCATGTGGTCTAAACTATTTGATAAACCAAAACTCCAATCTCTCCACCAGAGTGCTGTGAACAAGGCCTTACAGAGTCCAAATGGACACCTGGACTTGTTCCTCCGCTTCCTCCTGGGTCTTTCAATGCAGACCAATCAGACTCTCCTACGAGGTCTGCTGACACAGACAGGAAGTAGCTCACAGACCAATCAGGAAGCAGTTCAGTACATCAAGGAGAAGCTCAGTGAGAATCTGTCTGCAGAGAAAAGCATCAATCTGTTTCACTGTCTGAATGAACTGAATGATCGTTCTCTACTGGAGGAGATCCAACAGTCCCTGAGATCAGGACGTCTCTCCACAGATAAACTGTCTCCTGCTCAGTGGTCAGCTCTGGTCTTCATCTTACTGTCATCAGAAAAAGATCTGGATGTTTTTGACCTGAAGAAATACTTTGCTTCAGAGGAGGCTCTTCTGAGGCTGCTGCCAGTGGTCAAAGTCTCTAAAAAAGCTCTGTAAGTTATAAAGTTTTTATTATTTAATTTGGTTGGTATGTTATGAAAAACACACTGCCATGAACTTCTGTTTTGTTTTTGTCAAAATCACTGTAATATAATCACTGTACCTTTATATACACGTGACTTGTATTAATGCTGCTGCCCTCTTGTGGCTAAAGTGTAATTATGTTCTTGTTATTAGGGAGGATTTGAGAGTAACATGCCAAGTGAGTCAGCAGCTTCGCTTTAGCTTAAAAATCCAAATTCTTATGTCATCAGTTATAGTTGCATGTATTCATTATCATAATTTAACCTTTAATATTGATGTCTTAAATTTATTTTGAGTAAAGTAGCAATAATTTTATGGTTTATTAAATAAATACATCACTAATGAATTATTTATTTCAGTAATTAATTAAAAAAATATATTGATAATGAATTATCGGTTAATTTCATTTAAAATAATTCATTATTTATTTATGTACAATTCTAATTAGTTAATTACATATTTAATCAATTATTGGTTTGTTTTCTATTTTAATTATTTTACTGACACATTTAATGAATTATTTAATGATGTATTTATTTAATTCACGTTGCTACTCCTGGCCCTGCATCGCTGTTCATAAATACATTTTATTTGTCAGCTTCACCCATCAAAGTCAGGGGGCGGGGTTAATGCTGATCAAGTCAAAACCATTGCTTTGGTCTGGTGGGCGTTCTTTTAGTGGGCTTTTCTCAATACTAAGTAGGCCTACACACCAGGGTTTGGACATGTGTGGACCCAAACTATACTTAAACTTTACCCTTTTTTGTGTGTCACCAAATACACTTTAATATTTTCTAGACAAGAATGTAGTGGCGTAATCTTTAACCTCTTTTGGCTCCAAACAGAAGTGACAGACTTGAGCAGGGTTCATTTAAAGGCTGACAGAAGTGGAGTGGTGACGGGGAGATGTTTGACAGGACAGTGTTTCAGCCTCCACAGGTTCATGTTGTGCTCCATCAGTCAGTGAAGATGAAGTCAGTGCTGATGAGGCTGTAGAGTGTGTGAGGGATGTGAATGAGGATGATGAAGATCTGATGATAGCAGATAAAAACAGGCTGCAGAGACTTTGAGCCATACAGGGCACACAGTGTGTGTACAGAACAGCTGAAATCATTATGGAGGCCTCACTGGAATATGGAAGCATCACAGTACAGCTTCAGTGAAGCATTAAAGTCTCTGATATGAGATGAGAAATGAAGCAGCCAGAGCTTTTTCATGAGTGGAAATCCACTGTGACTGTGAGCTGCTGCTACAGCCTCCAGATTAGCCAGCAGCTCATCCTGCTCAACATTTCCTCACCAACTTTAATGGAAGTGTGATGTTTTCAGCTGGAGTGATGGTCAGGGTGGCCTCCCTCTCCTCTTCTTCTCCTCTTCCTCTTTCATTTGTAAAGCCACTTCTGCTGCTTTCATTCATTTGGAAGTCCTGTAGCTGAGTTTGGGAGAGACTAACAGCCTCGGCAGCAGAGGGGAGAAAGGCTGTAACACCACCACTTTACTCTGTTCTACCTGTCACATCATTTTATCAGGAAACAAATATGCTCATGTTTTTACTATGTTTGTCTTGAAGATGTAAGAAGATCACATGGTGCTTTTTATTATTGTGTTGGTTTGTTTGTTGTCTCTTGGATGGAGCCCAGCTGTGCGTGGCCCCTGGGCCTGTGGTCAGAGTGTGTGCTGGATAATCCGGCCCAGGATGAGGCCAAACTGACATGGGATGAAATGTCTGTCACATAATTGAGCTTAGTGTAGTTTCATTTCTGCACAATTTAAAAACAACCAAAACTTTTTTCTGTCTTTTCTATGTTATACTGTAGACTTTCTTTGATACTGTGTCCAAAAGGAGCAGCTTTTACTTTGAAGGGGAGGCGTCTCTGTTTCCTCTTCAGGTTGGATGATGGAAGCAAATGAGTGTGTGATGTTCTTTCAGTGTTGCACTTTGTAGACGCTCCCTGAGCACTGGTCTCACAGCCAGCTGCACATAGAGACCAGTGTTGTTAGTCCAGGTCAGAAGATGACTTGTTGGAATGAAAATGAGCTTGTAGTTTGTCTGCTTTAATAATGTGACTGGAAAAAGGTGTTGGACTTCAAATATGTCCATTTCTTTCACACTTCACCTTTAAAAGTGAAGCCTTGTGGTTCCTGGAAGGAAAAACACGACTTTTTCAAGTCTTTGTCCTGTTTTCATGATAAATGTACGACTTTAATGTGAAACATTCAGAGTTTTTTCTCTAGTTGTGTTTGTTTGAAGCTGCTTCCTGTTGGCTTCAGCTGTTTGGAGTTTCCATTTTCTAAACTTCTACATTCTGAACCTTCTTCAGCTCTGAACAGATGATGAAACACTGAATGATTTCAAGCTCACACTTTGTCTAATAAACTTACATCTTTCATTCTTTATACAGATTGAGTTACTGTGGTTTGTCAGAGATCAGCTGTGATTATCTGGCAGCAGCACTGAAGTCCAACCCCTCCCATCTGAGACAGCTGGACCTGAGCTCCAACAACAAGCTGCAGGATTCAGGAGTGAAGCATCTGTGTGGTTTCCTGGAGAGTCCAGGATGTGGACTTGAAACTCTGAGGTCAGTCAGCATGTTTTAGTTGTGCTGAGATGAATATGATGTGAAAGTTGTGCTGACACTAAACTGCAGACATCAGGCTGATATTATACTGATCCACACTGAGGATCTTCATGGTAAAGTCTGTTTTCTTCTTCTCTGGTTTAGTCCATTGACTGCAGCAGAACAATGTTCACATTTCAAACAGTGAGACTCAACGTATGGCCCGCGGCCCACACGCGGCCTGCCCACCTTTCCTGATTCAGAGAGAGGGGACCCTGATTAACTGTGTAGTGTTCTTCCTCACAGTTCTAAGTATCAGACACAACAATGAATAATCCACAGCTGACTGTCTTTAGCAGGTCAAAGGTCACGGCACACAGCAGGCAGTGGGAAATATTATAATTCTGATCATTTATCAGCACATATCCATATGTATAAAAACAAAGCTGACACTGTGAGACTTGATCAGAGGTGTGATCATCACAGCAGAGGCCTTTGTGTCAAAGTCACTGAGGATCAAACAGAAACACATGAAGCAGATTTTCCTGTTCTGGCTTTTTATAGCAGATAACCTTCAAAATATTCTGCAGTCCATCAAAAACTGAAGCAAACCATGAATCAACATGTGAACATGAGCTGATGCTGCTGAAGTGAAGCAAAGTTACAGAGGTTTGATTACAGACACAGCTGAGAGTTTGTAATCTGTCATCATTTTAAAAGGTTTACATTTCTTCAGTATTGAACAGCAGAAATGAGGCTTTGTTTTGGGAGGCCGACAGCAGTGAACACAACAGCAGACTGGTGCGTAATAAGCAGTGAATAATGCAGGAAACAGATTTTTGAAGGTAAACTGTTCTTGAAGTACACTGAGAGAGAGAGAGCTGTGCAGGAAGTAAACGTCAAAGTCAGAGAGAATTCATGACGATGTTCATCAAACGTAAAGCGTAGTTTGGATCTTCTTCTGCTGCTGGTTCAGTCAGTTTTGGTTGGAGACAGATGAAACCTGCAGCTCCAGGATCTGTGAGCTGTCCACTTTCAGCCCCGACGGCGTGTCCGTGTACGTGCCGTCGAGTGAACGATCCACGCTCTGTGTTTCCATCTTTGTGTGTTTAGCTGCTCTCATTTACTGTTTTATCTGTTTGCTTGTTGTTGAAATACTTTTGGGAGCTTTAACCTGAGATTCTGGCAAAATACATTTATATTAAAAATCGATTCAGGATTGAATGAATCAACATCGCTTTATTCAAATTAAAACCATTTAAATAGGAAAATCCATTTTTTTACACCCGCCTCTAATGCTGGGTAATGTCAGCTGGTCCATGTGCAGCTGGCTGTGAGGCTCAGGGAGTGTCTACAAAGTGCAACACAGAAAGAACATCATCCATAAATATTGAGTAATAACTGGACTCTCATACAGCGAGACTCAAATGCCTTTAAACATCAGCTTATCCTGCTGATCCAAGTCCAACACTGAGTTTGTAAAAACATGTTTGTCAATCATTTTGTTTGGTTTCTGAGGAAAATGATTCAATAACTTGCTGCTAATACACAACATTTCATCATATTTCCTCATAACCCTCTTTTGTCTGACCATTTGATCCCATTTGAATTTGCAATAAAGGATCCACAGAGTTTGGTGACAATAATGACAGTAGGGCTGCACGATAAATCGAAAATTTATTGTCATCGCGATATCAGCCTGCGCGATGGGCCCATCGCAAAAGACGGCGTAAACTGCGATAATTGGGTACCTTAAAATGTTTACACACGTGCTGTAAAGAATTTACCAATCAAAGAAATCCATTTACACATTTGACCAGTCGAATAGAGCCCTTCACGGCATTAACCAATCAAATGGATTAGAGGCCCGCCTCCTACGCAGGTCGGGCGCGAACAACGCTGCAGCAACGAGTCAGAGTTGTAATGGCTGAGAGCGAGACGCGTGACGAGAATGCTACTGAACTCGTGGCTAAAAAAAAAAATAGTACCTCACTTATTTGGAGGTACTTTGGATTTGATAAAGACGACGTTCTCCAAACACAGGTACTCTGCAAAACTTGCCGAACACTCGTGGCAACCACCAGAGGAAACACGACTAATCTCCACCATCATCTTCAATACAACCACAGAGAACTGTTTGAAGAGTTCCAGAAAGACAGGGCTAGCCAAACAAAGGTTGCTAATGTTAAGACAAAGAGCGCAGCAGTCCAACAGCCGTCTCTGTATCAGAGTTTTTCAAGTGGAATTCCTTATGAGAAAACGTCGAAGCGGTACAAAGAAATAACAGAGGCCATTACACATTTTTTGGCTAAAGACATGATGCCTATAAATACAGTTAGCAGAGAGGGCTTCACCAGTCTGATACATAAAGTGGACCAGAGATACCGCATCCCCTCACGAAACTACTTTTCACATGTCGCCATTCCACAAATGTATGAAACATGCCGCAAGACCGTCATGTTTGAACTGAGCCAAGCTGAAAACTACGCAAGCACTACAGACCTATGGTCAAGTCGTACAACGGAACCATATATGAGTTTCACAGTGCACTTCCTCACCGAAGACTTTGAACTGAAAACACGGTGTCTAGAGACTGTGTATTTTCCAGACTCCCACACTAGTGAAAATATAGCCCATGTATTACGTGAGGTGTTAGCCAGCTGGGATCTTAAAGAAGATCGACAAGTGTGCATCACCACAGACAACGGTGCCAATGTTGTGAGAGCCACGGAGCTAAACAACTGGGTCAGACTTCAGTGTTTTGGACACAGGCTGCACCTTGCAATCGGTAAGTTTTATTCAAGGCAGATCTTTTTAGCAATGAAAATGTGCTATACATTATTATCAAATTGATATTGATAAGGATAATGTTACCTTTTTAGACAACTTTAGTTATAAATTTCAATTAGTTTTTTTTTTTTAAAAAAAAGGTTTTAAACATGACAGTTTTTTTGTTTCCTCTTATTTCTCCAGAAAATTCTATCAAAGATGATGCCCGCATTGCCCGAGCCATTGGACTTTGCAAAAAGTTAGTTGGACATTTTTGCCACAGCTGGAAAGCAAAGATGGCTCTGAAAAAAGCACAGCAGAAGCTCAACCTCCCAGAGCACACACTGATCACAGAATGCCCAACCAGGTGGGGTTCCAGGCAGAAGATGATTGAGAGAGTCCTGGAGCAGCAGCGGGCCATTTCTGATGTCATCTCAGCAGACAAGAAATCAAGACACTTGATTCCTACTTGGCAGGATCTTGAGGTACTGGAGTCTGTCAACCAGGCATTACACCCCCTGCAAGACTTTACAGATGCCCTGTCTGGTGAGAGCTACGTTAGTGTTTCATATGTAAAACCAGTCCTTCATCTGATGAAGACGTCGGTGCTTGCAGAGAAGGAAGAAGACAGTGATTTGACAAAATCAATTAAGAAGAAAATCCTCGAGTACCTGATTACTAAATATGAAAATCCAGCTACCCAGGAACTTATGGACATGGCGTGCTTCATGGATCCCAGATTTAAAGTCAGCTACACCAGCACTGATCGAGTCTCAGACATCAAGACCAGAGTGATGTCAGAAATGGAAGCAGTGGCACAGAAGGTATTCATGCATGCTTATATATAAAACCTTTCAATTCATATTTAGTCCAAAATGTTTACTTTTCTTATAATCTGCTTTCTGTTCCAGGAGAGAAGCTCCGCTGAACCAGAGGCCCAGACAGATGATCCACCCAGTCGTCCCCTGAAGAAGGCAAAAAAGTCCCTGGGCAGTTTCTTCAAGGCAGCTCCAATCCCTACCTCCTCTTTTATGCATCTCTCACAAGCTGTTGAAGCTGAGCTTAACAGCTACTTGCTATCCACGGCCATAGACAGTGAGGAAGACCCCTTGGCATGGTGGAAACTCCACAAAATGACATTCCCACAGCTAAGCAAGCTTGCAAGGAAGTATCTCTGCATACCTGCAAGTAGCTCACCTTCAGAGAGACTTTTTAGTACATCAGGAAACATAGTAACATGTCAGCGCACATGTTTAAAACCTTGGAGAGTAAACATGTTGGTTTTCCTTAACAAGAACTTGCCATAAAAAACATTCACTCAGGAAGGATGAATGCAAGATAGAGAAACCTTTTTTTTTTTTCAAAAAATTACAAAAATACACTACCTACATTGTTCTTAATTGTTGATAATATTAGTCTTGGCCAGTACGACCACAAAGGTAGAGAATTGTTCTTTGGTGTGTTCCCACAGCAGACAAGTTCTTACCTATAGTTTAATCTAGTAAAGTTTCCACTCCAGTTTTGACTTGCATCATAACTACTTGGTGAATGGTAAAATGATGAACAACTGCATAGAGATAATTTGCAGTATAATTTAAGTTATGTTTATTTAAAACTAATTATAGAGACCGGGAAGGATGTCTTTCAGAATTCAAGCCTCAGAAATTTTTTTATGGGGGCAATGTTTCAATGTTTGACTGCACTTTGTTGTTACACTGCTAATACAGCAGCTTTCATTAAATAAAACTGTGCAGTAAAACGGAAATTATGTATTTGTTTTTTGTTTTTTTTTTGCTATTTATTTTATCGCAAGTCATATCGTTATCGCAGTATTGATCACAGTTATCGCACATCGCAGGTTTTCCTAATATCGTGCAGCCCTAAATGACAGTAGATGTTTGTGTGGAAGTGCTGGAAGCAAATGAGTGTGTGATGTTCTTTCAGTGTTGCACTTTGTAGACGCTCCCTGAGCACTGGTCTCACAGCCAGCTGCACATAGAGACCAGTGTTGTTAGTCCAGGTCAGAAGATGACTTGTTGGAATGAAAATGAGCTTGTAGTTTGTCTGCTTTAATAATGTGACTGGAAAAAGGTGTTGGACTTCAAATATGTCCATTTCTTTCACACTTCACCTTTAAAAGTGAAGCCTTGTGGTTCCTGGAAGGAAAAACACGACTTTTTCAAGTCTTTGTCCTGTTTTTATGAGAAATGTACGACTTTAATGTGAAACATTCAGAGTTTTTTCTGTTGTTGTGTTTGTTTGAAGCTGCTTCCTGTTGGCTTCAGCTGTTTGGAGTTTCCATTTTCTAAACTTCTACATTCTGAACCTTCTTCAGCTCTGAACAGATGATGAAACACTGAATGATTTCAAGCTCACACTTTGTCTAATAAACTTACATCTTTCATTCTTTATACAGATTGAGGGGCTGTGGTTTGTCAGAGATCAGCTGTGATTATCTGGCAGCAGCACTGAAGTCCAACCCCTCCCATCTGAGAGAGCTGGAGCTGGGTAACAACTACAACCTGCAGGATTCAGGAGTGAAGCATCTGTGTGGTTTCCTGGAGAGTCCAGGATGTGGACTTGAAACTCTGAGGTCAGTCAGCATGTTTTAGTTGTGCTGAGATGAATATGATGTGAAAGTTGTGCTGACACTAAACTGCAGACATCAGGCTGATATTATACTGATCCACACTGAGGATCTTCATGGTAAAGTCTGTTTTCTTCTTCTCTGGTTTAGTCCATTGACTGCAGCAGAACAATGTTCACATTTCAAACAGTGAGACTCAACGTATGGCCCGCGGCCCACACGCGGCCTGCCCACCTTTCCTGATTCAGAGAGAGGGGACCCTGATTAACTGTGTAGTGTTCTTCCTCACAGTTCTAAGTATCAGACACAACAATGAATAATCCACAGCTGACTGTCTTTAGCAGGTCAAAGGTCACGGCACACAGCAGACAGTGGGAAATATTATAACTCTGATCATTTATCAGCACATATCCATATGTATAAAAACAAAGCTGACACTGTGAGACTTGATCAGAGGTGTGATCATCACAGCAGAGGCCTTTGTGTCAAAGTCACTGAGGATCAAACAGAAACACATGAAGCAGATTTTCCTGTTCTGGCTTTTTATAGCAGATAACCTTCAAAATATTCTGCAGTCCATCAAAAACTGAAGCAAACCATGAATCAACATGTGAACATGAGCTGATGCTGCTGAAGTGAAGCAAAGTTACAGAGGTTTGATTACAGACACAGCTGAGAGTTTGTAATCTGTCATCATTTTAAAAGGTTTACATTTCTTCAGTATTGAACAGCAGAAATGAGGCTTTGTTTTGGGAGGCCGACAGCAGTGAACACAACAGCAGACTGGTGCGTAATAAGCAGTGAATAATGCAGGAAACAGATTTTTGAAGGTAAACTGTTCTTGAAGTACACTGAGAGAGAGAGAGCTGTGCAGGAAGTAAACGTCAAAGTCAGAGAGAATTCATGACGATGTTCATCAAACGTAAAGCGTAGTTTGGATCTTCTTCTGCTGCTGGTTCAGTCAGTTTTGGTTGGAGACAGATGAAACCTGCAGCTTCAGGATCTGTGAGCTGTCCACTTTCAGCCCCGACGGCGTGTCCGTGTACGTGCCGTCGAGTGAACGATCCACGCTCTGTGTTTCCATCTTTGTGTGTTTAGCTGCTCTCATTTACTGTTTTATCTGTTTGCTTGTTGTTGAAATACTTTTGGGAGCTTTAACCTGAGATTCTGGCAAAATACATTTATATTAAAAATCGATTCAGGATTGAATGAATCAACATCGCTTTATTCAAATTAAAACCATTTAAATAGGAAAATCCATTTTTTTACAGCCGCCTCTAATGCTGGGTAATGTCAGCTGGTCCATGTGCAGCTGGCTGTGAGGCTCAGGGAGCGTCTACAAAGTGCAACACTGAAAGAACATCATCCATAAATATTGAGTAATAACTGGACTCTCATACAGCGAGACTCAAATGCCTTTAAACATCAGCTTATCCTGCTGATCCAAGTCCAACACTGAGTTTGTAAAAACATGTTTGTCAATCATTTTGTTTGGTTTCTGAGGAAAATGATTCAATAACTTGCTGCTAATACACAACATTTCATCATATTTCCTCATAACCCTCTTTTGTCTGACCATTTGATCCCATTTGAATTTGCAATAAAGGATCCACAGAGTTTGGTGACAATAATGACAGTAGATGTTTGTGTGAAAGTGCTGGAAGCAAATGAGTGTGTGATGTTCTTTCAGTGTTGCACTTTGTAGACGCTCCCTGAGCACTGGTCTCACAGCCAGCTGCACATAGAGACCAGTGTTGTTAGTCCAGGTCAGAAGATGACGTGTTGGAATGAAAATGAGCTTGTAGTTTGTCTGCTTTAATAATGTGACTGGAAAAAGGTGTTGGACTTCAAATATGTCCATTTCTGTCACACTTCACCTTTAAAAGTGAAGCCTTGTGGTTCCTGGAAGGAAAAACACGACTTTTTCAAGTCTTTGTCCTGTTTTTATGAGAAATGTACGACTTTAATGTGAAACATTCAGAGTTTTTTCTCTTGTTGTGTTTGTTTGAAGCTGCTTCCTGTTGGCTTCAGCTGTTTGGAGTTTCCATTTTCTAAACTTCTACATTCTGAACCTTCTTCAGCTCTGAACAGATGATGAAACACTGAATGATTTCAAGCTCACACTTTGTCTAATAAACTTACATCTTTCATTCTTTATACAGATTGAGGGGCTGTGGTTTGTCAGAGATCAGCTGTGATTATCTGGCAGCAGCACTGAAGTCCAACCCCTCCCATCTGAGAGAGCTGGACCTGAGTAATGACTCCTGGTCTTCGACCAACAACAACCTGCAGGATTCAGGAGTGAAGCATCTGTGTGGTTTCCTGGAGAGTCCAGGATGTGGACTTGAAACTCTGGGGTCAGTCAGCATGTTTTAGTTGTGCTGAGATGAATATGATGTGAAAGTTGTGCTGACACTAAACTGCAGACATCAGGCTGATATTATACTGATCCACACTGAGGATCTTCATGGTAAAGTCTGTTTTCTTCTTCTCTGGTTTAGTCCATTGACTGCAGCAGAACAATGTTCACATTTCAAACAGTGAGACTCAACGTATGGCCCGCGGCCCACACGCGGCCTGCCCACCTTTCCTGATTCAGAGAGAGGGGACCCTGATTAACTGTGTAGTGTTCTTCCTCACAGTTCTAAGTATCAGACACAACAATGAATAATCCACAGCTGACTGTCTTTAGCAGGTCAAAGGTCACGGCACACAGCAGGCAGTGGGAAATATTATAATTCTGATCATTTATCAGCACATATCCATATGTATAAAAACAAAGCTGACACTGTGAGACTTGATCAGAGGTGTGATCATCACAGCAGAGGCCTTTGTGTCAAAGTCACTGAGGATCAAACAGAAACACATGAAGCAGATTTTCCTGTTCTGGCTTTTTATAGCAGATAACCTTCAAAATATTCTGCAGTCCATCAAAAACTGAAGCAAACCATGAATCAACATGTGAACATGAGCTGATGCTGCTGAAGTGAAGCAAAGTTACAGAGGTTTGATTACAGACACAGCTGAGAGTTTGTAATCTGTCATCATTTTAAAAGGTTTACATTTCTTCAGTATTGAACAGCAGAAATGAGGCTTTGTTTTGGGAGGCCGACAGCAGTGAACACAACAGCAGACTGGTGCGTAATAAGCAGTGAATAATGCAGGAAACAGATTTTTGAAGGTAAACTGTTCTTGAAGTACACTGAGAGAGAGAGAGCTGTGCAGGAAGTAAACGTCAAAGTCAGAGAGAATTCATGACGATGTTCATCAAACGTAAAGCGTAGTTTGGATCTTCTTCTGCTGCTGGTTCAGTCAGTTTTGGTTGGAGACAGATGAAACCTGCAGCTTCAGGATCTGTGAGCTGTCCACTTTCAGCCCCGACGGCGTGTCCGTGTACGTGCCGTCGAGTGAACGATCCACGCTCTGTGTTTCCATCTTTGTGTGTTTAGCTGCTCTCATTTACTGTTTTATCTGTTTGCTTGTTGTTGAAATACTTTTGGGAGCTTTAACCTGAGATTCTGGCAAAATACATTTATATTAAAAATCGATTCAGGATTGAATGAATCAACATCGCTTTATTCAAATTAAAACCATTTAAATAGGAAAATCCATTTTTTTACAGCCGCCTCTAATGCTGGGTAATGTCAGCTGGTCCATGTGCAGCTGGCTGTGAGGCTCAGGGAGCGTCTACAAAGTGCAACACTGAAAGAACATCATCCATAAATATTGAGTAATAACTGGACTCTCATACAGCGAGACTCAAATGCCTTTAAACATCAGCTTATCCTGCTGATCCAAGTCCAACACTGAGTTTGTAAAAACATGTTTGTCAATCATTTTGTTTGGTTTCTGAGGAAAATGATTCAATAACTTGCTGCTAATACACAACATTTCATCATATTTCCTCATAACCCTCTTTTGTCTGACCATTTGATCCCATTTGAATTTGCAATAAAGGATCCACAGAGTTTGGTGACAATAATGACAGTAGATGTTTGTGTGAAAGTGCTGGAAGCAAATGAGTGTGTGATGTTCTTTCAGTGTTGCACTTTGTAGACGCTCCCTGAGCACTGGTCTCACAGCCAGCTGCACATAGAGACCAGTGTTGTTAGTCCAGGTCAGAAGATGACGTGTTGGAATGAAAATGAGCTTGTAGTTTGTCTGCTTTAATAATGTGACTGGAAAAAGGTGTTGGACTTCAAATATGTCCATTTCTGTCACACTTCACCTTTAAAAGTGAAGCCTTGTGGTTCCTGGAAGGAAAAACACGACTTTTTCAAGTCTTTGTCCTGTTTTTATGAGAAATGTACGACTTTAATGTGAAACATTCAGAGTTTTTTCTGTTGTTGTGTTTGTTTGAAGCTGCTTCCTGTTGGCTTCAGCTGTTTGGAGTTTCCATTTTCTAAACTTCTACATTCTGAACCTTCTTCAGCTCTGAACAGATGATGAAACACTGAATGATTTCAAGCTCACACTTTGTCTAATAAACTTACATCTTTCATTCTTTATACAGATTGAGGGACTGTGGTTTGTCAGAGATCAGCTGTGATTATCTGGCAGCAGCACTGAAGTCCAACCCCTCCCATCTGAGACAGCTGGACCTGAGCTCCAACAACAAGCTGCAGGATTCAGGAGTGAAGCATCTGTGTGGTTTCCTGGAGAGTCCAGGATGTGGACTTGAAACTCTGAGGTCAGTCAGCATGTTTTAGTTGTGCTGAGATGAATATGATGTGAAAGTTGTGCTGACACTAAACTGCAGACATCAGGCTGATATTATACTGATCCACACTGAGGATCTTCATGGTAAAGTCTGTTTTCTTCTTCTCTGGTTTAGTCCATTGACTGCAGCAGAACAATGTTCACATTTCAAACAGTGAGACTCAACGTATGGCCCGCGGCCCACACGCGGCCTGCCCACCTTTCCTGATTCAGAGAGAGGGGACCCTGATTAACTGTGTAGTGTTCTTCCTCACAGTTCTAAGTATCAGACACAACAATGAATAATCCACAGCTGACTGTCTTTAGCAGGTCAAAGGTCACGGCACACAGCAGACAGTGGGAAATATTATAACTCTGATCATTTATCAGCACATATCCATATGTATAAAAACAAAGCTGACACTGTGAGACTTGATCAGAGGTGTGATCATCACAGCAGAGGCCTTTGTGTCAAAGTCACTGAGGATCAAACAGAAACACATGAAGCAGATTTTCCTGTTCTGGCTTTTTATAGCAGATAACCTTCAAAATATTCTGCAGTCCATCAAAAACTGAAGCAAACCATGAATCAACATGTGAACATGAGCTGATGCTGCTGAAGTGAAGCAAAGTTACAGAGGTTTGATTACAGACACAGCTGAGAGTTTGTAATCTGTCATCATTTTAAAAGGTTTACATTTCTTCAGTATTGAACAGCAGAAATGAGGCTTTGTTTTCAGAGGCCGACAGCAGTGAACACAACAGCAGACTGGTGCGTAATAAGCAGTGAATAATGCAGGAAACAGATTTTTGAAGGTAAACTGTTCTTGAAGTACACTGAGAGAGAGAGAGCTGTGCAGGAAGTAAACGTCAAAGTCAGAGAGAATTCATGACGATGTTCATCAAACGTAAAGCGTAGTTTGGATCTTCTTTTGCTGCTGGTTCAGTCAGATTTGGTTGGAGACAGATGAAACCTGCAGCTTCAGGATCTGTGAGCTGTCCACTTTCAGCCCCGACGGCGTGTCCGTGTACGTGCCGTCGAGTGAACGATCCACGCTCTGTGTTTCCATCTTTGTGTGTTTAGCTGCTCTCATTTACTGTTTTATCTGTTTGCTTGTTGTTGAAATACTTTTGGGAGCTTTAACCTGAGATTCTGGCAAAATACATTTATATTAAAAATCGATTCAGGATTGAATGAATCAACATCGCTTTATTCAAATTAAAACCATTTAAATAGGAAAATCCATTTTTTTACAGCCGCCTCTAATGCTGGGTAATGTCAGCTGGTCCATGTGCAGCTGGCTGTGAGGCTCAGGGAGCGTCTACAAAGTGCAACACTGAAAGAACATCATCCATAAATATTGAGTAATAACTGGACTCTCATACAGCGAGACTCAAATGCCTTTAAACATCAGCTTATCCTGCTGATCCAAGTCCAACACTGAGTTTGTAAAAACATGTTTGTCAATCATTTTGTTTGGTTTCTGAGGAAAATGATTCAATAACTTGCTGCTAATACACAACATTTCATCATATTTCCTCATAACCCTCTTTTGTCTGACCATTTGATCCCATTTGAATTTGCAATAAAGGATCCACAGAGTTTGGTGACAATAATGACAGTAGATGTTTGTGTGAAAGTGCTGGAAGCAAATGAGTGTGTGATGTTCTTTCAGTGTTGCACTTTGTAGACGCTCCCTGAGCACTGGTCTCACAGCCAGCTGCACATAGAGACCAGTGTTGTTAGTCCAGGTCAGAAGATGACGTGTTGGAATGAAAATGAGCTTGTAGTTTGTCTGCTTTAATAATGTGACTGGAAAAAGGTGTTGGACTTCAAATATGTCCATTTCTTTCACACTTCACCTTTAAAAGTGAAGCCTTGTGGTTCCTGGAAGGAAAAACACGACTTTTTCAAGTCTTTGTCCTGTTTTTATGAGAAATGTACGACTTTAATGTGAAACATTCAGAGTTTTTTCTCTTGTTGTGTTTGTTTGAAGCTGCTTCCTGTTGGCTTCAGCTGTTTGGAGTTTCCATTTTCTAAACTTCTACATTCTGAACCTTCTTCAGCTCTGAACAGATGATGAAACACTGAATGATTTCAAGCTCACACTTTGTCTAATAAACTTACATCTTTCATTCTTTATACAGATTGAGGGACTGTGGTTTGTCAGAGATCAGCTGTGATTATCTGGCAGCAGCACTGAAGTCCAACCCCTCCCATCTGAGACAGCTGGACCTGAGCTCCAACAACAAGCTGCAGGATTCAGGAGTGAAGCATCTGTGTGGTTTCCTGGAGAGTCCAGGATGTGGACTTGAAACTCTGAGGTCAGTCAGCATGTTTTAGTTGTGCTGAGATGAATATGATGTGAAAGTTGTGCTGACACTAAACTGCAGACATCAGGCTGATATTATACTGATCCACACTGAGGATCTTCATGGTAAAGTCTGTTTTCTTCTTCTCTGGTTTAGTCCATTGACTGCAGCAGAACAATGTTCACATTTCAAACCTTCAAAGAAGAAGAAAAATCCTCCACTGGATAATTCACTGTGAAACTCTCCAACTCTTCATTCCACCTTAAAGTCTGTCTGACACTGAAATCCAAAGCAAAATGTGCGTTTGCTTTACAGACAGCAGTCCAACACAAACATACACACATCATCCAAAACACAGTCCAACATCCAAATCTCCTCCACTGCCAGCATGAATGATGGGAAAGAGAAGGAGGAACACTCTGACATTCAGGGTTAGAATGAGTTTCATGAAGCAGACTGTGAAGATCAAAGCTGCATTAGAAAGCTTACATGAATGAATGAGTGGACAGAAGTGGACAGAGATCATCTGAAGCACTTCAAAGGCTTTAAATCAGCACATTTCTCTTTATTCTTTATCAACTCTGTTAGTTTCTCTCAGTTTTCTGTGGAATGAAGCTAACAGCAGGCTAATAAGATGCTGACCAATAGGTTTCTATTAAAGGTTGTAATTTGTATATGAAAAAGTGCTTTGGCTCAGCAGGGATCAGCTTACAGGTAGAATACAGCTGCTGGATGGGATTAGCATGTCATAGCTATCTACCAAACTGCTAACTGGGGGATTTCAGGCCATCTATGGATCATTTTTGCTAACTGTTTATTCAGCTTAGGCTCACAGGGCTGCAGCCTGTGCCCTAGCTGTCATAGGGCAAGAGGCGTGGTCCACCTGCACAGGTGAGCAGTCCCTCACAGGGCCAACAGAGAGAGACAGAGAAGCACTCTCTCACATCCACACCTACAGCCAATTTAGAAGCACCAATGAACCTAAGCAGCATTTCATTGGACTGTGGGAGAACATCCAACCTCCACAGAAAGGCCAACAAGCTTCAACCTACAACCTTCTTGCTTTAAGGCACTAGTGCGAACCACTTTTCCCCATTTCAGCCCAAATCCTGCATCTTCCTGTTTCTGACTCCAGGCCAGCTCCACTAACACTTTCTCATCAGACACTGCCACCTAGTGGAGGAAGTCTTAGTCCCATTTGAAGCTTCAGATTACAGTTAGTTCCTTTACAAAGAGGTGGAGGTGGTGGGGCCACAGCACCATCATCACTGAGTGCCATAGGACACTTAACCTTTGTTTCCATATGCTGGGAACTTCCTGTTGTTCCAAGGAGGACTGGAAAATGTGTGAAAATCACCCAGTCAGTTCCTCACAGCACACTTCAATCATTTCCCTCCCACAGCATCAGGACCAGGGCTTTTTCTCTCTTTGCTCCCACTAAGAGATTTCCACACAAACACCTCATCAGTGGGACTCTCAGAGCTACCAGCCCTTTGCTACAATCACAGAGCTCTTCATTGAAATCAATGATATCAAAGCTGGAATCCAATGAGTCCAAGTCTTCTGCTGATTCAGCATCACATTCATCTTTGCTCCTTGTCCTGCATCCCCACCATGGACTTCATTCCTTTCCAAGCCAGCCTTGAGTGTCCTTTATTCAGCTCATCCTCTGCTTTACTTTTACACCTGATTTTAGCTGCTTTATCTCTCTTTCAACAAGTTTCTGTGCCTCAATCTTTTTCTTCTCTCCCTCATAACAAGACAGCTTCTTCTGCCTGAGAACATGTTGGAGTGATTTACTAATCCAGGGCTGCTTATTGGGGAAAATACTTCCTGTTTCCAAAGTAATCCCCATTTTTCCCAGAAAGAAATGTAAGTAGAAATCGATGATCTAAGTGAGAACATGAGCCTTTAAAAAGTCCCAGTGGGTGCAGTCAAAGCAGTCCCTCAGTCCCAGTATAGAGTCTTTGGTCCAGACTGGAACAACTGTGTGCCCAGTTTGAGCTCTCTTCAGTGCTGTGACCTGACAGACCCAGAGGGGCCATCACATCACATTTAGAAGCTCCCCTAATGGAGCCACAACACATGTCCAACACTTAGTCTGTCTTGTTGGACCAACTGGAAGAAATGATTCAAGGACTTAGTCACAGAACAGAGATTCAAATCTCCAAAATCCAACTGGCTGCATCAGGACATATAGTCTGAAACTCTGCACAGTTTCCTGTTTGAAGCTGCTTCCTGTTGGCTTCAGCTGTTTGGAGTTTCCATTTTCTAAACTTCTACATTCTGAACCTTCTTCAGCTCTGAACAGATGATGAAACACTGAATGATTTCAAGCTCACACTTTGTCTAATAAACTTACATCTTTCATTCTTTATACAGATTGAGTTTCTGTGGTTTGTCAGAGATCAGCTGTGATTATCTGGCAGCAGCACTGAAGTCCAACCCCTCCCATCTGAGACAGCTGGAGCTGTGGAGAAACAACCTGAAGGATCCAGATGTGAAGCAGCTGTCTGATCTTCAGCAGAGTCCAGACTACAGACTGGAGACTCTGAGGTCAGTAGAGTGATGGAGTGAGTGGGTGGTGCTGTCAGCAGTATTGTACTAAACACAGTCAGTATGAAACAAAGATCCAGTGTTTCCTGTAAAGCTGCAGCTTCTCAGTGAAGCTGTGAGAGGAGAATGGTGACAGGCTTCAGGATTGGACACAAACACTTCCTGTTTCTGACCTTTATGGTCACCATGGTAACGGCTGACACGCTCTGATCAAACACTGTCAACAGCCAATCAGCTCTCTGAACAAAGCAGCACGCAGACCAATGACTGCATTCATTTCCATGTTTAAAGCAGTGAAGAACACAGTCTGTAGGTGAGGAAGAATTTAGTGAGAGCAGATGTTTGGATGGAATTCCTCCAGTTAACAGCTGGAACCGTCCATCTGGATTGTTGGGCTTGTTGTTGGGGTTCCTACAGAGCTCAGAGTGGACACACCAAGGTTCTTCTAATGAATGAAAGTCCAAACTCAAACTAGGAGGGAAAAACATTTTCATCAACTTCAATAAAAATCCAAAGATTAGAAAAAGTGAAGCAACAATGAGTCCTAGTACAGTCCCAGCACTGAAGTCCCTGCTGCTCTTTATACTGGATGTGCTGCATCACTGACTGACAGCTGATGAAGAGTCTCTGGAAACACTCGTTTATCTCCTCTGCTCTTCCTTCTTCTCTCTGCAGGTGTAGGCCATGATGGTAAACAGGACGGTGTGTGTGCTGAGAGAGGAGGAGCTGTGTCCTGATGATCCAGAGAGGTTGAAGCAGCAGCAGCTTGTGTGTAGAGACGCTCTGACTGGGCCATGTTACTGGGAGGTGGAGAGGAGAGCTTCATCCAGCAGTGACTGACAGAGGAATGAGAAGAAGTGCAGATGACTGTCAGTGCTGCAGAGTGAACTGCTCTGAGAACAGCTCCACTGTCAGACACAATGTAGAGTCCAGCATCATCCCTGTGTGTCCCTCTGGATCTGACAGAGGATCATCAGTGTATCTGGACTGCTCTGCTGCTGCTCTGTCCTTCTACAGTCTCTGCACAGTCTCTGTCTGACTCTGGCTTCAGACCCTCCTGGATCAAACTCACCTGGAAAAACTTTCAAATTCAAATTCAAATTTTATTTGTCACACACACAACCATACCCAGTATGACATGAGGTGAAATGCTTGTAGCTGTGCAATGCCCGACCATTAAATGACAGTGGTTTTACAGTATTTACAATTTACAGGTTATTACAAAATGTACAGATTTAACTTAGAAATTTACAGTAAAAATGTGCAAATAGCAGAAAGAGATTATAAGGAAGTGCACATGAAGAAAAACCAGAGTGTGTGGTGATGTGATGTGTGTGAGAGTCCAGTCTTATAGTGATGTGATGTGTGTGGGAGAGTTCAGTCCTACACCTGGTTCACGCCGCAATGTATTGCGCCATTTTCCGGGTCCACAAATCAAAACAAACGCACTGTGTTGGAACGACGACGACATGAAACATGCTTAAAAGCAGCTCCAAAGAAAACGGACGGTATAGAGACCGATTGCGTCCAGAGGCGAAGCAGCAGCACTTGAAAACATTAGAATGCATCGCAAATCTGGACCCATATGAAATACGGCAGTGGAGTAAAGACCCAGACGACTTACCGCCACTGTCCTACCCTGATATCTTCACGTATCTTGTTTGTGGAGTAAGCGCTTACACTGGGAACCAGTTTCATAACTACAAGTCACTGGAGGCGCACATCCAATTTACAAGTGCAAAATTTGGCTATTTTCAAGCCGCCAAACTGTGAGTACGTCGTCATTCATACCAAGGTAAGTCAGCTGGAGTGCATTGAGTGTAATAGCCATTGTCCACCCCCCACCTTAATTAATGTTATACATTTATCATTGAACTGCTAAAATATCGTTATCATATCATGTGCCCATAATTGTAAAGTAGATGCAAACTAACACATTGATAATCGGGCAAATTATTACTTAACGCCAATTTGTGTCCTTCCTGTCTCATTTATTTATTGTCTTTACATCAACCTTGTCCTTGTATGTTCCAGGTACTGCACTCCCAAAGATTGAATGAACCTGCATTACGGCCATGGGTAATTGTAAGCACCACGGGGAAGGTCGAAGCCGCACACTGAACATGCTGAACATCCTACCTATATAAATCCCAGCAGGAAGCATGTTTTAATAGTGTGATTGGGCCATCTGAACACGCTACCTATATAAATCCCAGCAGGAAGCATGTTTTAATAGTGTGATTGGGTCATCTGAACACGCTACCTATATAAATCCCAGCAGGAAGCATGTTTTAATCGTGTGATTGGACCATCTGAACATGCTACCTATATAAATCCAAGCAGGAAGCATGTTTTAATAGTGTGATTGGACCATCTGAACATGCAACCTATATAAATCCCAGCAGGAAGCATGTTTTAATAGTGTGATTGGACCATCTGAACATGCTACCTATATAAATCCCAGCAGGAAGCATGTTTTAATAGTGTGATTGGGTCATCTGAACACGCTACTTATACAACGGAGCCATTAACTACGTAAGGTAGCATATTCTGATAAGTTAGCACGGATTGATAGACAAGACTATAAATTTACGCTACGGTAGGATGTTTTGACAGCACACCGGTTCTCGTCGCCAACATTTTTCTTTTGTTAAGCTTACTGTTATCAAGGCATGGTAAATGAACAGTAAACCTTGCCTGATGACTAATCTTCCCGTTTCCCTCTCATTGATTTATTTGGGTTGTCATGGCAGAAGTATTAAACGATGCCTTTTATTAGAACATAAGCATTTAAATGGAGTAATTGTATTTGAATTAGTTAAATATGAGTGGGCAACTCTGACCATGACAAGACTGCATTTGCTCTAAAGAATTAATAAAAAATTTAGACATATTGTTGTCATTATTTTTACTCTTCAATTTTATGTGTTTTTTCTTTAAGATGGTATCAGAAGTTGCTCCTCCACCATGAAAAAAACCATCTGCATATATTCTTTCACTACATCCACGATTCTCCTCTGTGGTCTTCCTCATTCATCCTGTTTGGAGCTTAATGTTCAACATCCTTTATCTATTAAAATTACAGAAGGAGAAGAAAGTAATCATCAGAGCAGGAATCATGATAAATGATAAACAGATTACCAGTACATACAAACATAACACTTGCATAATTTCTCTGATAACGCTGCATTGGATGGGTTTATTAACGGTGGGCTGAAATTGTACTACAGTCTGCTGGTGAGGAACTTTTTTGAGTGTTGAATAAAATGTCCTCCACAATCTGTATATGAATTGTCATTAAAACCACAGAGATTCTTACTTATAAAGGAAAGAAAAGTGGGACAAAGCCCATCAACATATAGTGTATATTTTCTGAAACATTACAAAGATGCAGGTAATTCTGGGTTCACCTGAATTACAGATTAGACTGGTGGACAAACAGATGTTGTGTACAACTGGTGACAGCATCAGTGACAACAAATTAATCAGCAAGGCTGGAAGCAGAATTAGGAGGCGTCAGAGTCAGCGAGGGTCAGAGATCAATGAACAAATTGCCCACCTTCATGGATAATGCATCCCCCTCAGAAGGATTCAAAATTAGGCCACGAAGAACAGTTCAGGAAACCTATTTTGTTTCGTCTGTGAAACTGTATAAATAAAATGTAAATTATGTTAAAGGCAAACACATTTGTAAGCCATAAGAAACAAACATGCTTTGCAATATACCTTCAAACATCTGTATAGATTTGATACATTATTTATTAACTGAATTTGCTAACATGTCTTACATAGTGAGAGTATTTCTTTTACTGATGATATTTCAATGATATGTATTTTTTATGACTAAATAATGCTCTATCGAACACCTGGCAATAACAGCAGGTGTGGCAATTTTGTAATTTGTTGTTTAAATTTGATATTATTTCAGGCAGTATATTTTCTTAGCCTTTGTCATACTCATGCTTAACCCTCACAGGCTCAAATAAAGTTTTTGTTGCTAATGCACAAAATAATACCTGCAGTGGTACTTCTGAGTAAAAAACTCATGAAATATGTATGTGGGGTGATCAGGTTGTTAGCTTTTAACTGTTGCAAATCTGCAACGCCTGCCTTGAGAGGGTTAACACAGCAATCTCAGAAACAGTACAGTAATTTGGGGTGTGGATCACAGGGTGAAGAGTGGGGGTCACCCAGAGTCAGAATCCAGTGAAATATCAGTGTCACCTTTTACAGTTTTCCTGTAATCTGAGCTCAAAGATGAGGATATTAAAAGTACAGTACTGTATATTGGGTAAAGTTTACTGTAAATTTTCTCTGAACCGTACAGTAATTTTTGCTGTGGATCACAGGGTGAAAAGTGGAGATGAACCAAAACTGGGAGTGGATTGTGAAGTACAATAGTGTCAGGACACAAAAGACTGCATTTCTAAGCCAGTCGGCACCCGTACCGTAATATGCATAAGAATAGTGCAACAACATTTTAGGTGCGGCTGGCTTGACTGTGTCGTCCTAAGTGAGGGCTCACTTGACCGCGGTCAAATATGGTGCTGGAGAAACAAACTACAGAGAACTTTGTAAAGAGAGTATTGAGTGCTTTGGCGATGTAAATGGACTGGTTCTTATATAGTACTCAAAGCACTTTAAAGAACTTGCCTCATTCAGGTGTACGCAAGCACTTTTCTCTGTAAGCACTTTCTGTGTAATGTTCACACACATTCGGAGAGCAACTCTGCGTTGGTATCTTGCCCAGGGATATTTGGCATGCAGACGGGGATTGAAGCACCTTCCTCTACTACCTGAGCAAAGCCGCCCCATGTTCGTCTGTGCACAGATTTCTTTCAATACAGTATTATCACAATTGTGCAAAAATACAGGCATGAAAGCTTAAAGTGCGCGATCACAATAAAGGTGACGCTCAGAGACTGACTGAGTGATCTGAGAACTCATCAGCGCTCATCACTGCCTTCACTTACTTGCTGCTATGGGTGCAGGAATAACACAGTTATGCAGTTACTTTCTCAGTCTGCTAGAGCCTCCACTTGAACGCAAGAACCTTCATTTATCTTCTCAAACGGAATTCAAAATGTTTTTTACAAATTGAAGGATTAAGATATAAATCGCAGAAGCATCGATCCACACATTCAAAGAAGAACAACCCAACAAACTCTTCATAAAACTCCAAGAGATATGAAAATCTTTATTTCTGTCTATTCTGTGTTGTTAATAACATCACATCTTCACATAGTAGCAAAAACATATTAAACAAACATTAATCTCAACATGCATACTGTACTTCAAGTTTCTCTCATGGAAAGGCCAGTGTTACTTTTATAGTATCCTTTCCATAAATATCATAAATATCTTTACCCATGTAGTGGAATTATTTTATTTTTTCATTTTAGTTAACAAGTATAATGTGACCACATTCACTTTTTATCAGGACAAGCTACACCACCACGGTGGTTAGCATACAATAACACTGCCTTGTTCTCAAAGCTTCTTGCTAACTGTACTTTTTTCTGAGATGTTCTCTTTAAGTAAGGATACTGAAAGTGTAAGCAGTGTATACGGTCACATCACGTGCTTAAGGTTGTGTTAGCACTGATAATTCCTTCACAGTTCTTTAAAGATGCTGAAGTCATCATATCAGCTGTAAATGCAGTGCTGCTGCTGTCCTTACGCTATACTTTCAAGCATCACACTTTCTTACTGACCAGTTTATTTCCACTTTTTATGCTCTAGTATGGTGTGACTGAATCAAGTCAGCAAACCAAATTCTGTCCATCTGAGGATGAGAAAAAACTTGCATGAAATGGGAAGAATGAGATGAAGATGGCTCCTATGCTTTAGACGTGGCACTGTTTCTGCCATTGTAAGTACGCTAATGCTTGAAAGATCCATTAAAAGTCTGACACTTCACTCTTCAGCTGGAGCGTCCATCAAGTTTTACATTCCAGGTTTCCTCGTTGGGATTACGACTCAGACGATGATGTGAAAAATTAGTTATTACATTAAACCCATAAAATCAACACTGGCAAAAACGCCGTGCACTTCACAGAGCAGCTTTCTATGGCCGAGCAGCTCCTGCAGGTGTAAGGTGTAGGTGTCACAGCACTCTGGTCCAAAGAGGTTATGTGCAGCATGCAGACAGAAAATGGCTTTACAGAATATGACTGAATGTTGAGGCACCAAAACACACTCAGTCTGCCCCTCAGTCTGATCAAGAAGAAAACCTGACTGAGCGCTTCATAACATCAGTACGATGATGTCCCAGAGGCCATGTTCAGGTTATTCTCCCGTCCACACTGAGCGGGCGGATCAGTGGAGTCTGCATTAGCTTTAACAGAAAGGTCTGATTTAAGTAGGTAAGCTGAATAGACAAGAAAAGCTAGAAAGCTTTATCAACTATAACCCCAGCGAGGACCTTGACAGGTGTCTTGTGTACAGGTGAAGGCTGGACAGTCAGCAGGATACCTTCCTAACATTTGTCATTCCCAGCATTGAACCGTTTCCTGGCACAGCCTCAGTGAAACAGAGCATCGTTTCCACCCCACAGTTACAGACAGGCTGTGCTTTTCTTTGGTAACACCGTCGAAAGAGAAGCCCCGTGTCCTCTCTCAGTAGCTGCTTTCGTGTCCTGTCAGGATGTACAGGCTGCTCAGTGCTGACGGGTCATCAGTCGGTGTGCTCTGAAGGATGATGTCTCTGCACATTGTCAGCAAATGAGAAGGAGATGAGTTGTAAAGGAGAACCAGAGAAAGGCAGTACTAACCTAAAGCCAGTGCCTCCACCTGCTTCTACTCCTCCCACCTCTAGTACTAACACTACTCTACTGATACTACAACCACTGTAGTTTGACTTTAATGCTACACACTGGTACAGTACTGGTACACTTACTGGAGTTTTACTCCTGTTCCTGCTCATCACCACGCCTACTACTTTTTTAAACTTTATGATAAGTGTGAACATTTACACACCAGCATACAAACAAGTTTAAAGTAGAAAAAAGGAAGCAAAGAGCTGAGAAATACATAAAACATAACACAGAAGAAAAAGAAACCTTTGCAGGGATTCCTTCTACACCCAGTTTGAGTAAAAACTAACTGAAACACAAGGAAAGAAGATAAGATCAACTAAATAAGGGTTGTATAATAATACTTAGTACTGGCAGCCACCAGCGCCAAGCCTCAGCCTCCCAGTAGACACACCTATGGTACCGATTTAAAATCCTACATGTCTTTGTTCTCAGGTTATCACGTTCACAAACTTGGTGTCCACGCTATTTGCCTGCCAGGCTGACAATGATTTAGATCAGCGGTCCCCAACCCCCGGGCCTTGGACCGGTACCGGTCCGTGAGTCGCTTGGTACCGGGCCGCGAGAGTTGAGGCTCAGGTGTGAAATGTGTGGTATTCAGGGTTTTTATCGGTTTTCAGCATTATTTCGTTATCGTTTTGATTGTTAACTCGGTTTTCCGGGTCTTTTCACGTGTGTTATGAATAAATCTTCTTTTTTTTCGGTACCGATACTACTTTTATTTTGTTGTATTTATCCGCAACACCTTAAAGGCTGGTCCGTGAAAATTGTCGGGCATAAACCGGTCCGTGGCGCAAAAAAAGGTTGGAGACCGCTGATTTAGATCACAGAAATCCAACAACATTTTTAAGCTGTTATTCCTGGTTTCACAGTGGAAAACTCCGGGTAACGTCCATTATCTTTGCTCCTGTATAAGACTTTCCTGAATGCTGAGGTTTGGTCTTCCACATGAAATTCAGTACTTTTGTTTCAGTTTCATTAATGATGCATTGATTTTGGACATCGATGTAATATATATGTGATACACGACAGTCTTTGAGTCCGTCCTTCTCATATATAATCCCACTGTTTTTGCACTTAGTAATGACTGATTTAAAAAAGAAATTGTGAAATATTTCTAATGAACTCACCACGATTCTTATTACAAACTTCATTAAGAGCTGCTGGATCAACAGGGGTGTCCTGGATTTGTTAGTAATATAATATAGTAATATATTATTATTAGTTTTAATTATTTAGTCAAAAATCAATTCCAGACTGCTCTGAAAGAAATCAAAAAGAAAGGACATTTTCTGAAGACTGAGCTTTAATGCCAGATATCTATACGATCCAAATGTAAACACACACTTGTAGTTACTGAAATTATTCATTTTCACAGGTTGTGTGTCAATTGTTTGAGAAAACCTGGTGTTAATGTCCCCTCCCCCCACAAAAATGATCAAAAGGAAGTGCTGAGGTTATTATCAGGATGTCCTAAAAGCTCTCAGTTAATCCAACATGCTGCAGCGAGAGTCCTGACAGGGACTAGAAACAGAACATTTATTGGCTCCAGAATAAAAGATTCAAAATCCTCACATAAAAGGTTTTGAATAATCAGCCCCTGTCTTATCTTAATGACCTTATAGTACCATATCACCCCATTAGAGCACTTCGCTCTGAGTATTTAAAAGTAAAATGGGAGCCAGACCCTTCGGTTTCCAGGCCCCTCTTGGTAAATGGTAAATGGACCGGTTCTTATATAGTGCTTTTCTACTCTGAGCACTCAAAGCTTGCCTCATTCACCCGTTCACACCCATTCATACTCTGACGGATGCACTGGAGAGCAACTTTCATGCAGGATATCTGGCATGTAGACGGGGAGTAGGTGACCTGCTCCCCCACCTGAGCTACAGCCACCACTTCTGTGGAACCAGCTTCCAGTTTGGGTTTGGGAGACAGACACCCTCTCTACTTTTAACATTAGGATTACAACTTTCCTTTCTTCCCTGAATCCTCCCTTAGTTAGCCTAAGTCTAGGCTGCTGGCGGGTTCCCGTGATGCACCAAGTGTTTCTTCTTCAGTCGCCCTTTTCACTCACTATCTGTTTATACACCTCTCTGCATTCAATCATTAGTTGAGAATATTCTCTGGCTCTCTTCCCCAGATTGTCTTTGTCCAGTCTTCCTCCTCTCACCCCCCCAACCAATCGCAGCAGATGCCCGCCCCTCCCCCAGCCTGGTTCAGGTTTTCACCTGCTAAAAGGGAGTTTTTCACCTTTGTGCACCATAATTGCAGGGCCTTTATCTTAAAATATACAGTGTCTTGAAGTGACTATTGTTGTGATTTGGCACTAGAATAAAGAAAATTAGCACTAAGGAAAGTAGTTTTCTGTACAAAGTGTCAGGTAGACAGTAGTTGGTAACTTTAATGGCTGTTTTTCTTTGGAGGGCTGCATGCAAACACATAGGCTGCATTTCCTAAATCCTTGGATCTGAGTAACCAACAGAACAAACACTCTAGTGTGACTCCTGCTTTAACGCTACCATTAATGCTAGCAGTATTCATGCTACTTCCACATGCTACTCTGAAAATCACTTCCAGGTCTATTAACAATAGTATCAAGAAAAATACTATCCTGATTACTTCTGATGTACTAGGATTACTAGTTTCTCACAGTGATTGATAGCTCTTGTCAGCATACAGTTAACATACCTGTTTGTTCCCAGAACTCTGAACACACGACTCTCATCTGTAATTTCTTGTGTTACCTGCACATAAAGTGAAAATTCACATGTGTGACTTAGAACTAATATGATAAGCACATGATACGAGCTCAGCCAACGTTGGATGAATTTACTAGTTCATCACCTCATCTGAATGGAAACTCCTCCCTTTGAGGCCATGCTTCCAGAACGCCAGCACACTATCCTGCAAGCAGACTGACAGAACAGGAGGTGTCACTCAGCTTTCAGGACACACATCAGCTCTCATTCACTTTGTTTGTCACATCATCATTTCTACCTAGTGTTTCAATGGGGAAGTCAAAGACTATTTCTGCAGGCAGCTGTCTGGATGGAAGTCCTTGCAGGTTCACGATCTTTACAGTTCCTGTCCAAACAGTACACAGATTGAGAATGAGCATGAAAGACATTTGAAGGATTCACAATATGCGAGGGGACTTACTTTCCAAGGTGATGAGAACAGTGTCTCGGTCCAGCTGGGTTACCTGCACGGCTCTGAGTGCTCCACTATCTCCTGACGCACGGAAACAAGGAAGCTTGTTGAAACAAGTTGAAGCTTGAAGCTTCAGGAAGTCAGCAGAGACACGCAGAAACGGTCCTACCTGGCACTGGAACAGGAGCGCCGTTCAGCTCTATAATATCAAACCTGAGCTGTTGGCCGGTTGGTGGTTTATCATTACTACAGTCTCTCACTCCAACACACAGCTGAGGAAACTCATCTGTTGCCAACACCAGCAGTTCAAATATCGGAAGAGAATCTGGGAGTCTGATGGCGAGTTGCTGTGAAACAGTCACCAAGGAAACAAGAAAAACTAAATAAATTCTCATGGATGGTTAAGTGATGCTTGTTAAACCGGAGCTGAACCTGTTCATACAACCGTCCAAAACAGCACAACAGAATTCTTGTATGATTAGTAAATCTTGAGATTAAAGATAAACCGATGCCATCCATCCATCCATCCATCCACCCATCCACCCGTCCGTCCGTCCATCCTGCCGTCCATCCAGCCGTCCATCCACCCATCCATCCACTCATCCATCCGTCCATCCATCCATCCATCCGTCCATCCATCCATCCGTCCATCCGTCCATCCATCCAGCCGTCCATCCGTCCATCCATCCATCCGTCCATCCATCCAGCCGTCCATCCATCCATCCATCCATCCATCCATCCATCCATCCACCCATCCATCCACCCATCCATCCATCCAGCTGTCCATCCATCCATCCATGCGTCCGTCCGTCCGTCCATCCATCCATCCATCCGTCCATCCATCCAGCCGTCCATCCGTCCATCCATCCAGCCGTCCATCCATCCAGCCGTCCATCCATCCATCCATCCATCCAGCTGTCCATCCATCCATCCATGCGTCCGTCCGTCCATCCATCCATCCATCCATCCATCCACCCGTCCATCTGTCCATCCAGCTGTCCATCCATCCGTCCGTCCATCCATCTAGCCATCCATCCATCCACCCATCCATCCATCCATCCAATCATCCGTCCATCCGTCTGCTTCCGGTTATCCTTTTTCAGGGTGGCGGGGGGCTGGAGCCTGTCCCAGCTGTCTTAGGGCGAGAGGCGGGGTGCACCCTGGACAGGTCCCAGTCTGTGGCAGGGCTAACACATAGACACAGACAACCATTCGCACACATTCACACCTATGGGCAATTTAGCGTTTCCAATGAACCTGTCCCCTAACTGCACGTCTTTGGACTGATGCCACTTTTCCATAATGTTGTGACACAGGCGTGTTTCTCCAAGCAGCACTGTGTTAGGACTGCAGACAGGCTTAACACAGAGCTCTGTTCTCACAGTACATACATTATCTTCATGAAATGTGCGAGACATTCACAAAAAACCTGTCAATTAGTCTGCTATGTGATCTAATGGTGCATGCTGGCGTTGAACTGTGTGCTGATAACACTGTTCCTGTAGCACAGAAAACACATGGTAACCATTCAGTTACACGAGCTTGGACCCAGAGAAGGTGCTGTTGGTGTTTTTGGACGGCGTTTATACAACGTTTCTTTTATTTAGTCTCTAAAATCTTGTTGGGCTTGAATAAAAAGTGTGCATATGTTATTAAAAAAAATCAATTACATTCTTCAGATTTTGATATGCTGTCTGTCTACTTTTATGTAATTCAGGTCTAATGGCTGGTTTGCATTGTGGAAATCGGGGTAGAGTTAGAAAGGAAGACATTTATTCAGGTGGCAAGTTTGACATATCTGTACAAACCTTTAGATGCATGAACTTCTGAAGAGGCTCATACCACAAGAGTAAAACCAGGCCAGATGGGACAGCCCCGCACAGAAATGTGCTATCTGTGTATGGGTTTCTTGCTGAAACAGAGAGAGCAGGACTAAGTGTCTGCAGTTGTTCTCCGTGAACAAACAGACTGACCAGAGTAACTCTGCATTGCTTACCTACACTGCACCTCCTACAACCTTTAGTGTCAGGAATCTTTACAGATATGGCAAACTTTCTGTGGCCAACAGAGAATATCCAGGTCAGAACAAGCAGACAAAATTGGGTTTACAGTATCCTCCTTCCTCAAAATCAAGTGGTAGCATCATACATGACATTATTAACACTGCTGCACCTACAGCTCCTGTTTCCCTGCATCTGTGATGGCGTGTCGTACCTGAGACTGATCCGCTCAGTGAGGCGGTTGGTGCTGAGCGACAGGCTGCTGTGTTTCTTGTGCAGATGTCCTTTCTGTTCAAACAGAGCTGGCAGGCTGTGCGAGTAAAGCTGGGACGACTTCCCTGCAGGATGGAGCCTTTTTAGAGCAGCATATTATCGAGTGGACACAATGTTCTCCGTTTGTGTCACGCTGTTTGTTACCTGATACGGACATCAGCACATTGTTCATAACATATAGCCATATACATCGCTGAGGGAGGAGCTGTGGGGAAAAGACAAGCAGTTCACTGAGACTTCAAACATCCAGCTTCAGTCATCAGACTGTTCCAGAAACATCATTTCCTGGTTTTCAGTGCTCCTCCTTTCATCAGGAGCTGCACTCCTTACTCAGGTTTTTCAGGGTGATGCGATTAATGACTTGCACTTTGCTGTTATTACTTGCATTTTTACACAATGCTCTTCTACTCTGACTGACACTTTCAACTACCAGCTTGACCGCGCATCACTCTTTTCTACCACAAAACGACCAGTTACACATGTCTGCATGAATTCTGCACGCACGTTTGCACTACAAGCTGCACACAAACACGTGCACACACATGCACACACTCACATGCACACATCCATGATTTACTCCAAACCTAACCTTCAGCGCTTTTTAACTTCCAACCCCTTCAGTGGAAACATCGGGAGAAGTTTGCCAGATTTAGGGTTTGCAGTGTTATTGCAGTGTTAAGCATAGACTGGTTTTAAGGAGGTCGCTCCTTACTGGGGTTATATTGTCATAGTATCTTATGCTGCAGACCTAACCTGCGCTGGACCGAGTTATTCCTCCTGCACGTCTGTGCACGGATAGTCGAGCATCTTATGAATATAGCCACTTGACCTTTGACCCATTTCAGTATAAGATATTGTGAAAGTATTAGTCTTGGCTGACTTTCCTTCGTGTTTCTAATAGAGATGGCACGATACCACTTTTTTATGTCCGATACCGATACCGATATCATAAATTTGGATATCTGCCGATACCGATATGAATCCGATATAGTGTTTTTTAATCAACAAAACTGTTTTTTTTAAATATCTTGCTGCATTTTGTATAAGTTCATACTCAAGTTTAAAACAACAACTACACTAAAGCTATTCTGTTATAACTGTATACAAAAAAAATATTTCATAGTTCAGCAATACTGATCAATCTAAAAAACTTAGACCTACACCATCCTCCCTATTCTGGTATTTTAAAGAGTACTTAGCGTAAATATTAAGCAACCTAACTAATAGGGTTCCAACTCCCAGCAACAACAAAAATAAATAAATAAAAATTGGGGAACCACCCCTCACGCTCCACCTCATGATGCTTAATCAACGTAATCAACCTTAATTTGATGAAGTGTGAAAAAAAATGCACAGAAATCAATTATTTTTCAAGAAATATTAAATAGATTCAACATCTTTCTTCAACAAAATTGCAGACTGCACAGATGGTACCTTCCCAAAGTAAAAAGTACTATAGCTTACTAGGGTATATTAGACTTAATAGTCACTATATACAGTAATTGACTTCTATTCCTTTTACATCAAATTAAAACTTTGGGTGTCAGATAATTATTTATTAAAAGCTCGACATTTTAAATGAGAATAAGAAAGAAAAGTATGTCTTTGTGCCCCCTTTTCCCTGTTAATGCCCTATCGGCCCCCCTGGCTAAACTTTGCTAGATCCGCCCCTGCACAGTTACCAGCCGTCAGCTGCGTAGAAAAAGATCCTGGTGTAGAAAGTAATATTAAATAAATTCTAACAACAGCTTATCAAGCTTAAACGTGCTGCTGTTGTTCAGCCGCTGGTTTCTTCTTTCTGGTGCAAAGTGGGCCAAAAACAAAGAAGAGAGACGGAGTCGTGACAGAAAAGCCGATCAGCTGATCATTAAGCAGTTTCATGATTGAAGTAGCAGCAAGAAGAGGCAGTCGCTTGTTAAGCTTAACGCAGGAATGCTTTACAAACATTCAGAGATGGACTTACACACTTGCTTTACTTCTCTCGGGATAACTTTGTCGGAGATGAAATGCCAGGTTGCTAGCGAAGCTCCAAATGCTATCCAGACCACCGACAGGTCCCGCATGCCACAGCCGCTCTATCACATGATGCATACTGCTCCGACTGCTAACGTTCTGAGGTGAGTTACGGCGTGTTGCAAGTTTTGTGAGGTGCTTTCGTGACATTTAATGGATCGGATTACATTTTTTATTTTTCTCCGATATCCGATCCAGTAATTTAGGTCAGTATCGGACCGATACCGATACGTAACATCGGATCGGTCCATCTCTAGTTTCTAATGTTCTTGTGTTACTAGTAGCCCTGATGTTTCCCCTGTCTGACCTCTGTCTCGTCTATGTGTTGCTCAGTTTTCTGGTGTGTCGTGTTTTTGTCCGTCTTCCCTCCTTTTCCTCTCATCGCCGTCATCTGTGTCCAATCATTTTAGCCTGTACCTTGATCCCCATCTGTTCATCTTTGTTCTAATCCCTGTTTTGTAGCATGTAGCATGTCTTCCACACATAGCTCCTGCCTCTGTGCTCATTTTGGGATTCTGTTTTGTTGTTGGCTAATTTTGTGCACAGCTAAAGTTTGCTTTGCTGACTTTCCCTTGGTGCTTTGCAAATAAGTCGTCTTTCCAATAACTTCACCAGAATGGAGGGCAATGAAAAGCATTAAAATGTTACCAATTATACTCATTAAACACAGGACATGTAATAAAGGATTCAGGCCAGTTAAGTGGAGTGGACAGCATGGCTGTTAAAGCATTATAAATGTGAGAGAATTACGATCTTACCTTCTCTAATGTATCTTCATGAAGTTCATTAAGGTTCAGTGTGTAGATGCCTTCTTCTGCCCCAAGAATAAGATACTGATCTAAGTAGGGAAAGTGTTTATATAAAGAAGTTTCCATCAGCACCAAACACCATCGCATCACAAGGTTCAGACACCAGACCTGCTTTCACTTTGGCTGCTATCCCCATTAAGAGTGCCTCTTTGTGCTACAATGTCAGGCAACAGCACGCACATGACCCATGCTGTGTGCAGGCACCTGGCCACTACAGTGCCACATCACATTCATTGTGACACATTGAAGGACGTGCACACGTAACAAAGAGCATCTCTGCACAACAAGACCATCTTAAAGAGAACACAGCCACATTTAAGTCAGTTACAGCTTTCCTTTCAAACAAGAAGTCTCCTTTTCATCGTACCTTGCATAAACGAACTGTCTGCTCACATTAATATAAACCTGTTATAAACCTGCTGCTGTGAGATTTCTGAGAAAACGCTCTCATTACTCCACTATGAAGTAAAAACAGAACCACAGACCAAACCACTGACCTCTTGTTTTGGGAAAAATCCAGGTGACGGCGCAGTTGATTTTTAGAGGGCAGCCATTGAAGACTTTAGAGAAGCAGGCTCCCATCTACAGAAGCAGCAGAGCAACTGAATCACGTATGGTCTGGCATGTTTAGATTGACTCTTCCGTTTAAGTATGTTATCTTTCCAACAAAACCAAACTGGCTGTTATACTTTTATTCAAAGTTGCACAAGTAATTTTTTCTGTTCAGTCATCCAGGTCACGGTAATCTGAGGAGCTTTGTCTCCCAATAGGGCTTAAAATCTGGGACTCTCCACCTACTGCTCTTAGAACTGAAGGAGCTTCTCAGATAAGAGATGAAACGTCCCTTTGTCTTTCAAAGCTCCTTAGATCACAAACCAGTTTGCACAAGAGTTACTCTAAAAGTGAGGAAGTAGTGAGAAGGTGCAGAGGTTTGTGGAATCTGTTGGCAGGACGCAGCCATTAAAACACACGGTTGTACGTGAGGAAGCATATCATGTTAGTCATGAGAGCTTTGGCCGTAAAATGTTAAACTTCACACTTACATGGACTTGAGGGGTGGGAGGAAGGCCATGACAATCAGCGCTCTAAAAATGTCAAAGGTTACACATAACAAATGTTATTATTTTTTGTAAATGTCACAAATCAGCATTTTGACTGTTACACGGTGTGTAGTCCGACACCTTTAAAGGATCCAATCATTAGGAAGTTATAAGGTTAGCAAGTCACACAGGCTGATATGCTGAGGCTTCCACTTACATCATCCTTCGTCTTCCTCCTCAGTGTGCTCCATTCTGGTGATAGTGGGGTCTCTCGCTTGGGTGAGGAAGCAGTAGTAACCAACTCTGCTGGCACAGCGCCCTCCGCTGGCTGACACGTTTCACTGCAGCCCTTTGTGATGTCCTGAGTGGCCGAACACCTGGCCAAGGCTAAAAGGAGAAAGAGATTTTTGTGGGACTCATTGTGAGCTTGGTCAGCTTAAAGTGGAACTATTACGGTCATAGCTGAAGTTAATGCATGCATGAAGTCATGTCTGCAGTAACTGCAATATACATTATTACATGGTATTAAAGTTCCACATCACGGCATCAGTGATATAGCAAAACCATTTACATTCATTAGCGTACAAAACAACAAGCAAGCGCAGTGTGTCAGCCTGAAAAAGCAGATACTTTGACAACCTCTAAGAAAGTACAAAGATGACTAAAATATGCAAGAAAACTGCTCCTGCTGAAGGTGGAAACAATAAACAACAAACGTGTTTCACCACTTGAGGCAAAAACACTCCATCGAGTACACCCAGATCACGATGGCACACAAGGAGGAGACACTAACAACGTTAAGCAGTTGTTCAAAAAGCCTGAGCCAAGATACAACATCCCAGGTAGAAGATAACTTTTTACTTTATGTGATGATATTGTCTAGTTAGAAGGTTGATTTACTTTTCTGTTAAAGTGTTATATGTTATGTTTTGAGTTTTCTACGATACTTTCGTCCTTACATTTGTCTAATTCTGTGTAACTGCTCTGCACTCTAACTCTGCTGATGCAGGCGCATTGTAACAATTCAATTTAATGTATATATCAACAAATAATCACAACATTTGCCTCAAGGTGCTGAATAGTGTAAGGTAAAAAACCCTACAATAATACAGACAAATCAGAAAACCTCAACAATCATATGACCCCCTATGAGCAAACACTTTGGCCACAGCGGGAAGGAAAAACTCCCTTTTAACAGGAAGAAACCTCCAGCAGAACCAGGCTCAGGGAGGGGCGGGGCCATCTGCTGCGACCGGTTGGGGTGAGAGAAGGAAGACAGGATAAAGACCCATCAAGCAACTTATAAGGATAAATGTGCAGGCAAATTGTTTATATCCAGCAAAGCTGAGAATAAAACTGGACACCGGAGAGAAGACCTAACAGAGGCCGCACGGCGGCTGAAAGAGCTCTGAGAGTCTGAACAGGGCGTGGAGAAAGAGAGTGCATCGAAGAGGAGCTGAAGGAAGGCTGGAGAAGCAACAGGCAGGCAGCGGTGTCAGCATCAGACCTCAGGGCCCTTATGCAGGAAGAACTCTAAATTAACTCAATTCTAGAACGACTTGAATATGTGTTGATTGATACGTTGAAAGTGACAAAAGAAAGAAGAAATCGAGACAAAGAAGTAGATGCACACAACATACAGTGGATGTTTTGTTTCTGCCAAAACATCGAGGCAGATAGGTTTCAGATAGTAAAATATCCCATATTAACAAACAATATATTTATAAAGTTCAGACGGAGGACGCGTTTAGGTTTAACATGAGTGGATTACACTCACCTAGGATTTATTGACCGTTTCTTATCAATTTTTACTCCCTGAAGCCGGGAAGAATTTTTTAAAATTCCATCATGTTGGATTTTATACTTGATTTAAAAAAACATATCAAATAATGATTTCGTACATTGATTTAATATTTCTAAGCGTGAGACTCAAGAAAAATACAAATAGAAAATGTGTAGGGGGTTTGGTAGTGGGAGGAGCTCAGACGGTCACGTCCCAACAGGTTTATTTTGTTCATAGTGAAAGGTAAGGACTCTCACTGGCTGCTATAAGCATGTTTTGACGTGTTTTCTGTGGCAGTAGGAATGAGTATAAACACTCTGCTATCAGATTTTGTTCATGCTTCAACATTCAGGATTTTGTTTGCTGTATCAGCCACACTCGTGTTTTAGTTCTGTTTTATGGCTCCGAGAGGTTGTGTCATTTCTCCAGACAACTTTGGTTTGATTTGTGCTGAATACACTGTTAAAAGTCAACAAAGGAACATAAGGGATTTTGCGAATAAAGTTTATTTTGCTTACTTCAAGATGAAACTTTGGGATCGAGACAAAACACCCTGATTTTTTGCAAAAAAACAAACATTTTTGGATTCAGCACCCTAAAAATATCCCATTCTCGCGTACAGAGCAAAGGGGAATATGCAATCATATAGAGAAAATGACACATATGCACTTTGTTAGTTATAACATAAAAGGAATTAATAACCTGATTAAGAGAAACAAATCCTGGGACAGTCACAGAGACTGCAGTGCTCTGCAGCTTTGATTCTAGAAACCGACCTGAGACAGAACATCATGTAAGGCAAAAAGGGACCCCAGACCTGATTAAAGATATCTCTCCCCTTAACTCTGTACATGACCTGTTCAACAAGAGTTAGATGATGCAGTATTATCCTGCAACCTGTCATAACAGCCAGATGCACCCAGAGCCTCTGTCTTCCAGAAAGATTCATGCTGTCAGGTAACAGACCCAGGACACACAAAGCTGGAGACTTAGAGAGATTAAGATGAAAAAGATCATTCATAAGGTTAACATGTATTTTCCACATGCATACAGCATATGAACTGACATCCTGGCTTCTTTCTGACATTTCCAGCAGGTTCTGGAATAACTCCTGGATACTAGATGGAGGGTCTGGGTTAGTCTTCAGATTAGATCAAGGTCCAGATCCCCCAGCTGATGAATTCCTGCCCTAGCACACGCATCCCACTTGAACGCTTTCTTACCAATAAATACTTTCTTGTTATACCAGACAGAGGTGAGAGAGGTGAGAGAGGGATTAGTGTTGATGAACTGGGGAGCTCTAAACTAAGTCTCTTGTACAAAAGCCAAAAACTGGACCTTTAAGGCCTCTAAAGGTGTAGGAGCCACTAAGCTTTCATCAGTATGATGGCAGGAGAGTTATTCATCTTAACTAACTGAGAGATAGTGGCATAGTATCCATTTTCTATCTCTGATAGCATATATGTTGAACCGATTGAAGGATGGCTTTTGCCTGCCAACATATAACCCTCCACACAAGCCGTCGAGTTGCCAACAATATAAGGAAAGCTCTAAATTTACAAATCGCCTTTAATGTTTCTTAGCTTGGATGCTGAGAAACATTCGACTGAGTGGGTTGGGTATTCCCGGAACAAACACTGATAACAATGGTATTTGGAGAAACATTTGCTACATGGATCAACACTCTCTATATAAAGATCGTAGGGGGGGTCAAAGGTCACAGTTAACGGATGCTACTCTGATTTCATCAAGTATATAAAGACATCGCTGGGATCACATACGTTTACCTCACTGTCTGAAATAGTCTAATACAAACATCTGAAACTGCAACGTTATGTGGGACAGGACAGAAGTTAAAAGAAAAAGCGTCTGTTTAAAGGCAGACAAAGCTGAGGTCTAATGTTGTGATGAGTACCTGTGGTGGAGTCGGCTGTGACAGCGCTGTCGGGGCCCAGTGTACAGGTCGGTCTCGGTGTAAGATCTTTGTCCTCTGTGCTGGGAGTCAAAGAGCTGAAGGCTGGCAGTGAGGCCGTAGACGGACTGAACACACTGCTCTTTCTGCCTCCCTGAGAAACACCATCAAACATGTTACTAAATACAAATACACATTACTGCATGTGACAAGGCTGATGTGCATGGGAATGTTGCTCCCATGGTTTTATACTGAACACATTTCTGCATGTTCATCAGATGGAATAATGCCTCTGTGGTGAGTCATGGTGTTTCCTCCCTTCTCCACTGGCATTAGAGGGTGTTCCCAGGACCTCAGCTGTCGAGGGCATTTTACCCCTGCTACAACTGGACCAGACGATAAGCGATTAAAAACCCCACGAGAGGTGCAGCCAATGCTAGGGAGGAGGGGGGTAGTCAAGGGTGAGTGCCTGGTGGCTGGGCCCCAGCCAATGGTGCCTGGCCAGCAGCACCCCAAAGGAAGCCTGCACTCCTTTGGATCCACCACCTGCAGGAGGCGGCCAGAGGGATTCAGTGGCAAATGGATTGGGCAGTGGTCAACTCCTTGGGGGAAAGTTTCTTAAGGTTTAGGATGGCTTAAGGAGCCATCCTAGTTGATACAACTGAGAAGGTGCCTCTGGATTGGGAGATTAGGGCACCCTAGGAGCCTCTTGGCCCCCAGCATCCCTGTGAAGGTCTGTGCTAGGGTACAGGAAAGAAGAGCCCAGCAGTTAATGCAATCTTGGATCCAGAAAGAATAAAGCAATTTTTACCCTGGTCATGGAAGGCTGCACCAAATCCTTATTCTCCTGGGGACATTCAAGTTTCCCCAAAAACTCAACATGTGTTTTTGGACTTAAATTAGGCATTCAAGGCCTCCCTTGAAGTGTCCTATTATAGTGTTGATAATTATCAGATTGGAATGAAAATAATGAAGAAGCCACTTTGCCTTTGACACACTAGATCCTGCTGGACTGGAACTGAACTGTTGCTAAACAAGCAACAATAAGTTTGGACTCACACATGGTTTGATCACTCAGAGACATTTCCAAGCATTTACAGAGTCAGTACACGGGAGTAGGTTTAGCTGGCTAAGTAAGCCTTCTTTACTCTTTATCTCCTTTACATCTATGGCAAATTTAGAACTGCCAGTTAATCTAACATGCATGTATTTACACTGGGACGAAGCCAGTTACCCAGTGAAACCCCAAGAGGCAGGAGGAGAGCGCACCAGTGCCACACAGAAAGGCCCCAGGTGGGGTCTGAACAAGAGTTACCCACTGTAAAACCACGCCACCTAGAGGCTGGTTGGAACAAATAACCTGTACTGTACTGAGGCAAACGTAGAATTTGAGGAAGGCTAATTTAATTTTAAAGTTAGTAGAACGCACAGGCAGGAAACTGATGGAAAGTCATAATTAAAGCTTTCTGCACAATTTTCACCTTCCATTAAAACACTTATGCTACTTTGCATTTTTAAGCATTTTTTGTCATCTTTAGGTGTACACATATTAAACTAGTATGGAAGAGTAGAAACTGCACATACTACAAAAGTATTCGCTCATCTGCCTTCACACGCATATCGACTTGAAGCCAATTGATTCTATACAAGTTGGAACAGCTGAATTTGATGATCTGGACAGGTGAGTGAATACCTTTAGCAACATATAAACTAGTATATAAAAGTTGAAGATACACACAGACACAGTATATATGAACAACTCTAGAGTGACCGAATTGCGACAGAGATTTTGTTTATGGTAGAATGATTCACACTCACATCAGCACATGGCACTCTCTTGATGGTTAAACTCCTGAAAGACAAAGGAGCAACAATGGTCATGCTCTAGAAGACAAAGACGTCTTATAATGAAATCCACATCAAGCATAATAGAAACAAGCCGGACATAAAGGCAGGTGCTGGAGATGCTGAGGGTTGGCTAAGAGCAGGACATGAACAAAAATCTGAAGGAAACATTACAACAAAGCAAGCAAACACCAGACGTTCACTGAGGCGGTGCTGGTGTGGAAACCTTTTAGAATCAAACACTATGTAGGAGGTAACAGCTCCCCTCCTATATCCAACGACATCATGGATAAAAAGAAGAAATAGAAAAAAAAAAACCCTGCACTGTCCAAAATCTAGTCAGTTTTCCACATAATGTGAGGGAATCAGCACAAGCACCACATCAGTGACAAGTAACACAAACCCAAAGAAGTTAACAAAACAAAACACGTACATTTGTGCTAAATCAAACGTGCTCCCAAACTCCAGTTCATGGAGGTTGGGATTAGATCAGATTGAACACAAACCTGCTGATTATACCCAACACACAGACAATGGTTGATTTTCACATCAAGAATAATTCCATGACAAGCAGCTTATTTCAGGTGAATTCAGGTGGGATGGGGAGACATTGGTGTTAGGAAAGGCTAGAGTTAATGGACATGGCCTACCTCAGCTCGAGAGCTTGCTCCACACATTCCAACAGGCTCCTGCAACACGAAGACCTGATGTTTATCTGACTACAGGCCTGAATGGCCCAAGAAGGAATTAACCCAAGGTTTGATCACTGTCTATCATTTCAAACTCAGGCTTAGAGCACTCGTTTTTGTGCCAAGGGTTATTTCCAGTTTACCTAACATCAAACACAACTCACCCAGTTATATGCTTGAAGAGTTGCAGCAGGGATTATATACAGTTGTGGTTAAACGTTTATAAAGCCTTTTAATGGACTTTTAATGATTTATTTTCTTTAATGACTTAAAAAAAACAAGATCTGGGTGTACAAGTTTGAATTTAATTTGAATTTTTGCAGATCCACACAGAGTCAAAAGTTTGGACACATCTTCTCATTTGATGTTTTTCCTTTATTTTTACGACTTTCTACACTGATGTTTTCAGTTTGTAACTACAAATATACGAAGCAAGATATATGGAATTATGTCGCGAAGAAAAAATTGATAAATAATTCTAAATACATCTTGTATTTTCAAAGTAGACTTTGCTTTGTTGACAATGCTGCAAACGCTTGGCCTTCTCTCAATGAGCTTCATGATGTAGATGCCTGAAACATCATGTTGATGCACGCTCAATCATCCAGCTAAGGAAAATTCAAAATCGACACAAGCTTGAGGGAAATTTGCAGCTGCCCACATGAACAAGCCAAACGCCTTCTAGAGAAAGGTAGTTTGGTATGTGTGGAGGAGTAAAGGTGAGCCTTTCAAACCTGAGAACACTGTCAAGCGTAGTGGTGATAGCATCATGCTTTGGGGCTGTTTTGCTGCCGGTGGTAATGGTAGGCTACACAAAGTGGGACACTGCAGGACAATGATCCCAAACACACATCAACATACATCACTGGTTCTAGAATGGATAAAACAAACATGACGCTTATGAAATCACCTTTCCAAAGCTCTGACCTCAACTGAGGTCGGGTCTGTACCAGGAAACCAACCAATTTACCAAGTTTTCCAAGAACAGTGGTTCGATAGAATTACACCAGAAGCTTGTTGATGACTACCAACAGTGTCCAGTCACAACTTGTTAAGAAATATTTAAACAAAACTGCATATGCAGCCAGCATATATACTTTGACTCTATGTGGATTAGTGAAAATCAAAACTTTATTTAAAGTTTGGTGTTTTTTTAAGTCATTAAAGATGTTGTTGTGTTGATTAAAGCCCAGAGTGGACGTAAACATCTGATCACAACTGTAAACGATTCCTTTGTGCACATGTCATCATTTTAAAAACAAAATAAAAGAAATTAAATAGAATATGCAACCCTCTTTTTTTCATAAATATACACTTATTGGCCACTTTATTAGGTACACTTGTGGGTACACTCGATTTTTGCCGGTCGTTGCTCATTAATGCAAACATCTGTTGGACTTGAAGTTCAAACTGAGCATCAGGAAGAGAAGTGACGTGTGAGACGAGTGTACCCATTTTCTGACAGCTGCTTCAGCAGGATAACGGTCTTAAAAATGACAGCGAGTTCACTGTGCTCCGCGGTCAAAGGTCTCAGTGCAATCCTGGATGTGCAGCAGCAGTGCATGCAATGCCATCATGTCAGTTTGAACCGAAGTCTCTAAGGAATGTTTTCAGCACCTTGTTGAATCTTTGGCATGAAGGCAAAAGGGTCCAACACAGCACTACCAACGTGTACGTGATAAAGGGGCCAATAGTATAGTCTCCATTATTTTAACGGCACCTGGAAGTATCCAGACATACGGAGCATTACTTCATTATCACAATCTGTGAATAACGCAGTTAGATTGGATCAGCTGGAGGGCAGAGGCACAAACTAACTAAACAGAGTCTGCAGTTGATTCGGGTTTTGTTTATTGTTTGTTTATTCATCCACTCTTACTGCAAACAGTTAACGTATGCAGTTAGAATAAATCATACTAAATTTCTTTTTGTTTATTTGTTTTTACTACAGGTTACTCCTCATTGCTCTGGGAGGACACTCTGTTCTGTTGGTACCTGCAGTAATACTGTTCTCATACTGTATGGATAAGCTGGCATTCTGGCCACATAGGAACCACATGTCTACTTTTATGAGTTATGATTTATGGTGCTACATCCTGGAAAAAATACCGAAATCACTCCATGTTGGCTGAACAAAGCAAACACCTGCTAAAATAATTCATGCAAAGTTTTTTCTAAACTTATACATGCTACCCATCAGTTGGATTTTGTAAATAAAAACAAAACAAACAAAAATATAAAAATCCAGATAAGTTAGCCTAGCCCAGTCTACAAATGACTGATGCAGCTACCTGCTACCTGACAGAGTAACAATCAACCACAGCAGAACACAACTTCCCTCCAGCTGATCCAATCTAGCAACTTTTTAAATGCACCTTGTTATATTATAGTGTGCAGTGTGCCAATGTGACATCTCAACAGCCAAAAACAACGATATTTAATAAGCAACTGAAGAAAGATGAAACAAAGGTCTTACGGTGAGCCTCCTTCATCTCCAGACAGACTCCAGTCATCATAACAGGCCTGCAGAAAGGAAAACCCAAACACAACCTTTGGTCAAATCCGCGTGTTGTCATGGACTGAATGCCATCAGTATACCTGCAGGAAACATGCATTACCAAGTCAGGATAAGGCTCTGTCACTTTCCTCAGTGGAGGCCCAAACTTCACCTGGTCAACTGCAAAAAGAACACAACACTGGGCTTAGCACGCTAACAAAGGCAGACCAACACATTCACACACAATCCTGGTACTTTCACAGTGTTTACGGTGCACCGATTCCCATCGGTGTGCATTCCAGAGATAACCTGTGACATCAGCAGTGAACAAGGGCCGAGTGAAGTCTGCAGACCTGACCCCACACATCAGGTGAGCACAGATATCAGAGAATAACTACATTTTTACTCGATGAGAAAGTGTCATTGAGAAGAGACGTCTGAACACAATATCAAAAGGTTTATAAGCATTTAGGGGCTGATAAATAGTAGCTACTGGTTTCAAATGAGAGACAAGATGACAGCTAGTTTAGAAGCTCCCACAGTAAAGCTTTTAAAAATGACATTAGATGGCTTATTCTACCTGTAGTATATCAGAGTATGACATTTGTCATTAATGTTAAAGCCTGGAACACGCCTGTGTGTGGGGAGTGACAGCTGACATGCATCACAGTACCGCTGGAAGAAGACACGCCTCCTTCAATTCAATAGAAGTATTTGTATTCCTAAGTATGTGTGTGTGTCTTAATGCTCAGTCAAAGTGACACTTTTGATTGCAGGTCAGGCAAAGTAACAAATTGAATGAACATATGCTTGAATTGGAATGTATCAAATGTACACTGATATTGAGTCAGGGCCCAAACAGGGATGGATCTGGGTGCAAAAAACAGCATCACCAGTCAAAGAAATTTAAAAATTAAAAAGAAAAAAGAATCACACTGAAATTATGATAAGAAATAGAAATGTGAGGTAAAAAGAAAAGGTTTCACTGTTGGTATTCAGTCAGTTTTAGGGTGTTAGCAATTTAAACTAAAAGTCCAAGATGATAGGAATACCAACAGCCAGGTAATAAGACAAATAAGAACAGGGCACAAAATGCGACCAAGGAGTATTTATAACATCAGTTTAGGCAATTCCTTGCACTGCTTTCTTGAGGCAACAAGTCAAAACATCAAGTAATGGCTCGATATGCATCAAATCTCACCACTAGATGTCATTAGACTGCAGTTAACTGGATTCTGTCTTTTTACATCTCCCAATTCAAGTGGAGAATCTCAGCTACTACTGCTGTACATGTAGTACACAGTACTGTGATGTCATTACTGTACAGGATGAAACAAGGTGAAAACACTGGTTTCCATAGTAATCAGATAGTTAGTTAGCAGCCCTTTCTTTTAAGATCGTTTAAACTAGTCATTAGTTTGTTTGTAAAGAAATCAGAAATTGCACACATGTGGCAGCATGCAAGGTCTTCGACTAAGATCTGCAGAACAGCTTTTATTAGCATCTTGCCTCAGTTTCTCTAATGACTTCACTGTGATGTGAAAGGAGGAAGCACAGCGATCACATGATCATTTCGCTTTGAAGCAGGAGATGAGGAAATGACTAAACCAGAAAGCAGAAGCTGCTGCTGCGTTTCGGCTCAGTTACTTTGCAAGGTGTTGCTGAACGCCTGCAAGTGAATTTGAATAAGAAGTCCAAAGTTTTTCTGTTTGAAATGGGATCAAAGGAGCGGTCTACAAAAATGCTCTCAACATTTCAAAAGCTAATCTTCTGATTCAATCACCTCAACAAAGTGAATACTTTGGAAACTATTTTGCCCAGCAGTCATCGGTTGCTCATGTCACAGTTATGGTTAGTCATGTTACTGCATGAAGATCATCGTGCAGAAACATGCAGCAGAACACCAACACCTTACTGTTGCAGAGCAGGGCTTGGTGAAGGCTAATTACTGCATTACTGTATTTTCAAGTAATTATTTGTATTGAGTAATGCAGCAGAAGCTCAGCAAAGGACGACAGCAACAAGAAGATGATGGACAAAGGTGAGAAAACTGGTTTTCAGGCTCGTCAGTTGTAAAAAGGTTAGAAACTGCACATTTATCGAGACAACTTCCATCCAAATATGCAAAAGCTGGAGGGACACAGTGTAGCAGTAAGACTGAATGACCTTCCTATACTTCCCCAGACTCATGTACATGAACTGGCTGTGCTAAATAAAACAGTAATCTTGTTTCTGATACTATTTAATCAATACTAAAAGCATAGAGGTGTAACACACAGACCATGGCACTAATAATATACATTGTATCAGTGTTGACAATGACAGATACAGTATATGATACATTGCTACATTGTAGCACCTGTGTAAGCCTCTAAAACCATACTGGTCAAAGGGCAGTGCAGGTGTTTGTGGCTTACGGGGCTGCGTCTAGCACACTAGACTACACTAGTAAGGGAAGTTGAGGTCAACACCAGACTGATTTATGATTTGGTGTGTGAATACAGTCTGTCACACCAGGAACACAAGCAGCCCATTGGCATCTGAGCAGTATGAAGTCAGACAGCAGGCATGTTCCCAGCGCCATCCTCTGACGAGGCCTCCGTCCCACACGTGTGGATGGTTACAGAGCGAGAGCAGCCGTCAGCACGCTCACTGAGGGGCTTTTGTTTCTATTCATATTCTACAAGCTGCTTCGCTGAATACAATGGGACAATGAAACCACTCTCCCAGTACAACCGACATATATTATATGTACACATATGTACACACAGGCACACATTCAGCCATCAAGTGCACTGCACGGTGTAGTGCATCAGAGACAAGCTGCAGGGTTTTTATTCCCTTTGTTCCATTCTAGCACAAAGCCGGTGACCTCACTGTGACGACGAGACGCCAGGAATCTCATCCTGCTATGTTTAAGGAACCACCCACTGTGTGCCGTGTGTGTGGAAGGGGCGGGACTCACATTGTTGTTCAGACGGTGTCCTTTCCACAGGCAGGTGTTTCCCTGCTGACTGAATCTTGTCAGGAGCCATTACCCCAACCTGTCAAGACAGCAAAAACCGTACAGACACAAATCACTGCGGAAACAAGTCAATCCCAGCTTTTCCGAAGGAAGAGCATTTCTGTAAGTTCACCTCTGTACATCATCACAGTGGATTTGGAATCAAACAATCAAGATGTGATTAAAGTGCAGATTTTCAGTCCCCATCTTCAGAGGCTCACAGTGACTGTTTGGATGTTCTTGGATGAACTTTAGACTAAATGCAGGTTTCCTCCCTTCAGTGCTCTGTCAGGCCTTTACTGCAGCCACGTCCCACTGCAGCTGGTTTGCTGGTCACTCTCTACGTGCAGTTTTGTTTTCAGTCACTGACAAGCACGCTCTGTGGGGCTGATATCAGGTGACTGACTTGACCATTGGAAATTGAGAATTCTTGGGTTTAGCAGTTTGCTCGCTGTTATGTGCACAGTGAAGCTCTGTCTGGTTAGTTTTGCAGCGTGAGGTTATCGCCCTGTGCACTCCTGAATTCATCCAGCAGTCACATCATCAATAAACTCTACTGACCTGGCTTCACTGGCAGCCATGCATGCAACCGATCTCCTTCTCTATACTTTTGTCTTCTCGTTGTTCTGGTACAAGTTCATCTTTCCAGACTGGACATGCTCCAAAGGTGTTTTCAGTCAAAGTCTAATATGGCCTTCATGTTCCCGAGTGTAACCAGTGGATTGCACCTTGTTGTAAACTCTGTATTTCCATTTGTGAAGGCTTCTCTTGAAAACAATATTAAGACGACCTCATCGATAGTGTTCTTGCAGAGTGTAGGTTTCCTTTTACCAAAGTACCAGATTGTTGATTTCCAGAGAAAAAGAACCCAAATGATCCATGTTGAAAGCTCCAGATATTTAGTCCGTTTAACTCCTTGTGAAATAGTGGAAACACAAGTGTTCAATCACTTTTAAGCGTCTGAAATGGAACACCATGTTTAGAAAAGACACTAACCCTAAACAGGTAACACACTACTCGAATGAAGCTGCACGTTGATAACATCTTAATTGTTTGGTTTCAAATCCACAGTGTACAAAATCAAATGTCCTTATCCAATGAGTTTAGCTACGCTGTGAGAACTGACCTCCAGCTCAATGTCATCCATGGTGTTTGTGTGGGGAGTGTGGAGCTCGGGGTTGTTGGCCATGTCCAGCAGCTCAATGATCAAGTTACGGGTCAACAGCTGTGTCACAAACGGATGCTAAAGAAAGAAGGCACACACCTTAAACGGGAAATGATGGCGCTAATCTCAGGTCTCTCTTTCGCTTTGTTTTTGTCTTACAGTACAAAGAAAATAAAGTTTCTTATGTCTGATGCGCAGCAACAAGTGAAAGAGAGCAACATTTTACATAACACTGGCTCTGCTCTTTGACCACTGCAAACCTGCAGTCGACTTTCGACATTTCAGAAATCTCTTGCCTGAAGAAGCCTGAAGCTCTAGAGTCCATATTCGAACCCTTCATGGCTGTGACATTGACACTGTTAATTGTTACAAATACTTAAGATTGCTCAGCTCGCTGAGAAACACATGGAGGACATGGAAAATAAAAGACTAAGACATTATGTTTCTGTGTGCAAATAATGTAACAATGTAACAAATGCAAAAATGCAAATAATGTAACAATGTAACAAATGCAAACATGCAAATAATGTAACAATGTAACAAATGCAAACATGCAAATAATGTAACAATGTAACAAATGCAAACATGCAAATAATGTAACAATGTAACTAGATTTTTAGAAATGCGGTATTAAAGCTCTTACTCTGTTTAACAGCACTTGGGAGATACATTTAAAAAATGACATTTTCATAAATCTGTCCACTTCTGTATTATTTCTAAACTGACTATGAGGTCCAATCAAAAAGCAGGACGTATGCGACTGTGTATGAAAGAAATTAAAGGCATAACACAAACGGTATGAGCATGTTTGCAGGTGAATGTTGTAAAAAGTACTTTGATAACAGCTGATAGCAGCCAGTCTCATTGCAAAACATGCCACATAGAAAAAAAAAACCCAAACCCAATTAGCTATAAATGTAATTTTGGGGTACTGTGGCCATACAGCAAGAAGGTCCTGGGCTCAGATCAGCTGGTGGCCTTTCTGTGTCTGGGTACTCCAGCTTCCTTCCTGTCCTGGGTGCACCCCACCTCCCATTCCCCACAGCCCTTAACTGGATGGAGATGGACAGAACTATATCTCCACCAGCAGAGCAAGCGACCCACGCACTGAGGGCTCAGATGTTTTTGATCGTACATCATTTGATATCTGCTGATTTGACAGCTCTGTAATATTTGTAGCAAAATGTGACATTTAGATTTTGTGTAATATCACATGTTCATCAGCATGTGAAATTTTACTGAATAGCTCCCAGTATAAACTGTACAAATGCAATGCAATCATTTCCAGTCGCTCTCGTAACAGCCAGCCTCGGCCAACCACCTCCCTTTGTGCTAATGTTACAAACAGAAGAGAAAGATGTGCTTACAGCTACTGTACACACAACAGTGCCAGTGTGAAGACGGACGGTTGGTTCGTTTTTCCTTGTTTAGTGACAAACTAACCTGCAGCAGTGTCTCAGCTGAGGGCCGCTTACGAGTGCTTTTAATGAGAGACATCTTCACAAAGCTATGGAAGCCAGCAGACCTGCAGACAGAGGAAGACAAAGATACATGTATCAGCAGTGAGGAAGATACTGATCAGATCACAGGTGCTTATGCACTTGAATTTCAGACCATCAGCAGCACATTTACCACTTGGCTTTGTCCTTAAGTTTTGGAGGCTGGAAGCTGCTCTTGGACATCAGCATCAGCGCTCTGAAAAACAGTGTGAGAGACGTCACTGGACTGGAAAATGTCCAAGCAGCAATCACCCAGAGTCTGCCAAGTCTGTCTGTCTCCAACTGTTTGTCCAGTCCCCATTGTTTATGCTGACTCACCTCATTGGGTGCAGGTCAAACATGGGCGGCTGCAGCTCTGCCAGCTCGATGGCAGTGATGCCGACGGCCCAGATATCACACAGGTGGTTATAGCCACCCTTCTTCTCCACCGCAGCCACCTCTGGAGCCATCCTGCTCAGAGAGGAAGAGTTAGTGGGCCTGATTCGCAAACAGGTGTGTCCAGGAGTCAACCACTCATATTAACTTTCAATGACAAATCTGTGAAACATCAATATTTGAAGATGGCAGCTGACTGCGAGCGGTCTGTGGCTTTGTTAGAAACTTGATCCTTGAAGTGATCAGGTATCGTTGCAATAACTGTAGCAGTGCTTCACCTAAAGATAAATATGTTTACCTATATGGAGAAAGACAGGTCGTGTGTTTTTTTATCACTTTATTGTAAATCGAACTAAAACAAATCTGTCCTTTGCACATTTTCTTTCATAGACTTTGGTTTAGTAGATGCTTTCTGAGGGTTAGTCGGCAACTCATAGACTGACAGACATAGACATGCCATGAAAGTACGAGCACAGGAAAGCTCATCCCAGCACACACACGGGACTGACCTCCATTCTGCGGCTGCTGATGCAAGCCCGCTCTTATGAGGCGGATCGATTTGTCTGGTTAATTCTGATAACGTATGAGGTTAAAAACCCTAACCTTAAACAGGCTGATATATTGAACCGAGGCTATAAAACAGACACGAATTCAGCTAAAGTGAAAGCAGAACACTTAACTGATACTGTGACACAAAAGCACAATAGATGAACCTACAGCTGAGCATAAAGACAAAGAGCGCTGGCAGCATACCAAGCTCACAGTGATAGCAGCACTGTAGAAAAACAGAGAGGTCTGTGTCACCATCGACAGACAGACACTGTTTGCTCAGGGTTTGGTAAGGTTAGGGTTAGTGGTGATGTATTCATCTTACCAGTAAGGAGTTCCAATAAATGACTTCCTCTTGGCCACAGAGGCACTGATCTCTGCTGCGATTCCAAAATCAGCTGGACACAGAGGAGAGACGCAGGGTCACAGTGCAGCTAAAATCCAACATCGTGCTTACCTAAGCCTGCATAAGTACTGCAAATCACACTGACCCAGTTTCACATCTCCACGCTCGGTCAAAAGGATATTGGCTCCCTGCAAAGACAATAAAGATCCAAGCTTGTTCACAGGATGATCCACAGTCTGAGCGTCACTATTAAACAGTAACAACTAAACAGCTGTACCTTTATGTCCCTGTGCATTTTGCCAGTTTCGTGCAAGTGATACAGGCCCTGGAAAAGATGGAAATCAGCCGATTACTGTGAGAATGTATTTAATTACTGCTTAAGTCATGGTTTACAACACTGAACTGGGAAGAGAGAGAAAACATACAGCTGAACTGACTGACTAACAGTCTCCAGGGGTGGCAGAGGGCAGCCAATGATTTGGGCGGTGTTAATGACCCACTGCACAGCACTCCACCCAGGCAGTAGGAGAGCATGCTGTCCCATCTTCATCTAGTCTTGCATGAATCAGGAACAATATCTCTATGTTTCCTTAGTTTGATTTTTGTAACCTTTACGTGCTTTGAATGCAGACTCACTGATCGTGTACAGCACTGGTGAAAGTTTTGGAAGCACTTTTTCTGGTGTTTTTTGCTGTCAGTCTGCAAAGCTGATCATCCAACAAAGCTTTGAGTGGGCAGAAGGTCACGGTCTATGAAAACACAGTGTGCCGTATGGCTGCTGTGGCTCAAGAGGTCAGGTGGGTTTTCCAGCACCACCAGAATGTTGGCAGCTCCTCCCACCTGCGTATCCACCCGCCCCTGGTAAAGACACTGAACCGCATCCTACGCATTTATTGCGGTGAGCATGTGTGTGTGATTGTTTAAAAGGAATTAAAGGAATAAAAGGAACTGCAGTGTGAGTACAACTGTATATAGGTGAAAGGGACTTGTAGCACTTCGTTAGAAAGAAAAGAGCTATATCAGGACCAGACCATTTATCATGTTCTACTGCAGAGGCAGTTTCAGAACATCTACAATGCACTTAGTGGTCTGGCACGACTGGAGCTGCTCTGAAGTTGGGAAAAAACACATGACTCATTGTGTCAGCAGGGTGTCTGTAAAGACTTTGCAGTGCAACAGTAACAAGCTTCCTGGACTGAAAAGCCTTACCTGGAGAGTTTCCCTGCACACAAATGCTATCTGCTTCTCCTTCAGTGGACCCGTCACTGTGGAAAAGAGTCTGATTAACAGCTGTGAGACATGAGAGTAAGAGTGGATCATTGTGCCTACTTCCACATCTGCTTTATACCAACTATTCAAATGACTGAGCGTTAAAGTGGTAGTTACAGTTGGACATGCTGGGAAATGCTTCAGCTGCCTCACTCAGACTCATCGGGTGGAAACAGTACTCATATAGTTATGTTTAAACAGCTCCACTATGGTCGTATTCATCCTTATTGGCTCATTTGGAAAGTGTAACGACAGAAAGAAATGCAACATATAGCTTTAGTTTGTGATTTTAGCTTTTTAGTTGTTTCTTGCTTTGCAGTGCCTAAAAATAATTCCTGGTCCTGAGAAGGAAACATTTCCTCTTATTCCTCTCTCTTTGAGTAGTTCACCACTTATATGTTAGGCTAGCAGTCTTTGTTTTTATTTTAATACATATTAGTTGGTTCACAGAAGGACAAACTAGAATCTATGACTGATAATTATTTAATTACATTTCCCTTAATGACAATCCTTTCCCGTATCCAATCCACGTGAGGTACATTCAGAGATTCACCCAGTCAATCACAGGCCCTCATTACTAAGAGCGGACGACACTAATTTAATCACATGCTGTGAATTCAGCCGATCGAGGACAGTAGATGCGTCGTGTTCTGACATGAATTTTAGATGTGTGTGTTTTTACCATGGTAGATATCCTGCAGGGAGCCTCCACCGCAGTACTCCATGCAGATCCACAGCTTGGTGTTTCTAAAGAGAGACACTCAGCTTTTATTTGACATGTCTGACATGCGTGCTGCTCTCTGTGGCTGAACAGCTGTGCAGGCATTGGTTAAAAACAAGTACTGCGTTTAAGAAGGAAGCAGACAGGCCTTAATATAATGAAGTCAATGCATTTACTCCCACAAGCACACAGTATCATGCATGAGCTGGTGGGCCAACAATGTAACTAAGCAGTTGAAGGAGTGGGAGAGGAATTCAGCGCGTGCAAGATAAAAGTCAAATTCCACATATTTCAGTCCACCAACAATCTGAGGAATTCCACACATCAGAAAACACCCAGCACCTGTGGTAGCTCCCAAAGTAGGCCACGATGTTTTTGTGCTTGCACTCCTTCATCATGGTAATCTCCTGCTGGATGGGGGTGATGTCATCACCTGAGCACAGACAGCACAGCGAGGGTTTACTGACTCATGACAGCTAACTTCACACAGTTACAGAACAGCAAAACATAGCTAGACAACTGGGAGGACTGGTAGCTTCTCCATGGAGCAAGGGATGTAGTGAATCTGGGAAATTCTTTTAGTGGAAAAAAATACTGCACACCCACGTGGTGCTCAGTGTTATCAGCTGTGTTGGATACAGTGAAATCAGGTCTGTTTTTTACAACTACTCAAATGGCACTATTAGTTATTCAAGGATAGGTTCACTTTTTTTCATTTCTAAGCTAGAAAAGGACTCAATCCGTTCCTTATATCATTCCAGTATAACCCATATACTGGACAATATATACGGGACAAATCCAGAAGAAAATCTTTGTAGTGCAAAACACCTTCCTTTAAAAAGAAGTCCATGAAAGCAAAGATGGCAGTAACAAACACTTACACAAAGCTCCATACAGCATTACCACTTTGACTCTTTAGTACTTTCTATATGAACACAGCAGACTTCTAATAATCGTAGTTATCAGGCCTTTCGTCAATTTTTCACCCATAAATCCTGAAGTTGACCTGGATGTAAAAGAATTTGATTGGATTGTAAACATGACCCCACTCTCACTCACACTTCATCTATAATAAAGAAATGAATATTACTGATAATAGCATAGTGGTGATAGGAGGGCCCAGCCACGCCTCTGTGATCAGAGCAATAACATCACAGTTAGCAACATGTGTGACAAAGCAATATAATAAGCCATTGCTTGATTGCTTAATCCTGTTGTTGCTGTGCTGTAAACTGTAAAACAGCTGATGTGACCCTGAGTAATATTATTTGCAAGTTTCACTGAAACTGACCAATACTGGGAACTATGGACGTTGAATGGACACCTTACTGTGCACTTCCTGTGCTGTGTTTGGGCTTTTAACACACCTGAGTCGAGCTTGACAATCTTGATAGCTGCCAGTTCAGACGTCCTGATGTTTCGAGCCTGAAAGGAAAGCAAAATAGTCTTTATAATAAATAACATATAAGATAAAAGGATACGCAGGTAACTGCACCCAAAAGAAGCACAGTGGCCTGTGTTTGTATAGCGCTTTACTAGTCCCTAAGGACCCCAAAGCGCTTTACACATCCAGTCATCCACACATTCACACACTAGTGACGGTAAGCTACAGTGTAGCCACAGCCACCCTGGGGCGCACTGACAAGAGGCGAGGCTGCCGGACACTAACGCCACCGGGCCCTCTGACCACCACCAGTAGGGAGCAGGTGAAGTGTCTTGCCCAAGGACACAACGACCGAGACTGTCGGAGACGGGGCTTGAACCAGCAACCTTCCGATTACAAGGCGAACTCCCAACTCGTGAGCCACGATCGCCTGCCCGGCCTATTTGGCCAAAAAGCAGAAAGTAGCTTACAGAAAACTGAAGTAAGACAAGACTTTATACGTTTTACAGAGTGAGTGTGTATGTTTGTAACACAAACTTGGACCAATCTGGACGCTGCAATAACAGACAGCACACTCATACACACAGAGTCAAACACATCCTTCAGTGGCTTCGGCAGAGATGGAAAAATATCCAGAGTACATCTTGTCAAGTGGTTAACTGCTTCATTCAGCAGCAAGAAGACTGTTTCACATTCCTAAATGTGGGCAGTGATGAAGGAATATGGGATGCCCGATAGTGTTATTAGAATGGTTCAGTTTAGTGGGAAAGCTGTTGCCTTTTAAACTGGTTCAACAAGGAATGTGAAAACAAAGCAGTAGTTCTGAAATGGGAACATTTTAAATCCAAATGACAAAGCATGAGTAACAATTGTCAGTACCCATATTATACCAAGATGATTATTTCTTGCTACTTTGTTTCCACTACAGCACAAAGTCATGATGATTCTTAATGAATTATGTGTTGAACTGATTTGTGGGACAAACCGTGACGTAACAAAAAGGTGTCCAAAAGCAAAGTGAATGGCAGCTTGGATGTGGCTGACCTTAGTATCACTTAAAATCCTTTTTATTAAATGTGTTGGGAAACACTTTGGGTTAGGGACAATGAGGCCGTTTGGTCCAAGTTGAAAGGAGAGGTCGGTCTGGTGTCCCTAACACACCTAACATAAACAAGAATCATGTATGCACAAAGCAAATTTATAGTATAATTAATGAAAACAATAATGGGGGTTGTAATGTCATGCTCACTCATCCCAAAAGGTTGATTCTGGTCATCTGAAAGTTTTCAGTGGGAGAAACATTTACATCCACACACAGCAGAGCCACCTCGTCAGGCCAGGACTCTGCAGTCTATTTACACCTACAGGCCAGTGACACTCTCTCAATCATGAGGATGTAACATCCAGGACAGGGAGGAACGCTGGTTTGAGGGCGGAGTCAAGGAGCCCATTTACGTGAAAAGGGAAAGACCATCTCTGAATCGAGGAGGGGGCCTAAGGGTACATCTGTCACCATCTTACATGCTGTGATGGCAGCCATTCCCCAACTCTCTGTGAATGGGACTCATGGCCATTAATCTGTGGTTGTTGATTAATGGTCATGACAAGGAAGGAACTGACATCACAGCCAGCCATTGTTCTCCAGTTTCAGTCATTATGCAAATGTGCTGTTGATAAGATTTCGGGGAAACCTGCAGTCAGCTGAGACTGAAGTCACCTGGATGACGAAACGTTTCTCCCACTGAGATGAACAGAATCAACCTTTGGGAATAACGAAGGTTTAACACAGTATAAATGTTTTAAATATATGAATGTTTTTGGATGGATTTTAATAAATGTTCTTTATGTGTTTTGATGTGTTTTGAGAGTTGAGCTAGTTACAGTCTGGAAGGACAAGTTCAGAGAACAGGCCCAAGTTTCAGTCACCAGAAGAAAATCCAGGTGTGGAGAGGTGAAGAAGTCGTTTAGAATAAAGGTTTTATTTGCTAGTGACCTAGCATTAACCAGACCCAGCCTGTCAAAAACAGGGTTGATGTCTGGCTGGGACGCACGATTGATGGGATAAAGAATCTGGTGATCAGAATCAAATTGCTTTATTAAACAAAGCGCGCTGTGTGTAGTTGCTGCTCCTCAGGAAAAGTTTCACTTTTGTTCATTGGAGAACAAAACTTCTCTCAATCCACGTTTGAGAGAAAACTATTCAAACAAACACTCCGTGAATAAGGAGAAAAAAGCTGAAGCAACTGAACGTGCTGCATGGCAGTTGAGATATGTGCACCAAAGACTCCACCTCTGTGAAGATGGGGCGATAGATGCCATGAGAGCTGGACAGTAAGATGCAGAAGCACAGGTGTGGTCCATCGGTGAGTCAGTTCCAGGGATCGCCAAGAGACAACCCGAGGTCCAGGGAAAGTTTGTTCAGAAGAACGTGGGGATCAGTTATCGGAGACGCAGCCATGCAGTTTTTAAACACACTGCTCCGTTTCCCCGTCTCCTGTGGCATTTCTTCCTGGGAGGAAGGCAAGGTGGGCCTTGGTGAAGGAGGATTGGTGCGCTCTACAGACAGGTGGGATACAATACTCCTGACATCCTGGGACCAGTCGCTCTTCAACAGTGGCTCTGATGCTGATGAAGTCATAAACCAGGACAATGGAGACATTTTTTAAGAAAACAGATGTCAATAAAGCAATCACAAACAGAGCAGGTAAGCCACACACACCGGCGCCATCTATCCACCATCCAGCAGATATCAAGAAATCCTCCCAATAGCTGGAATAAGCTGACTGAAAGAGGATGGCTGTAGTGATAGATGTAGCTTTACTGAGTGATGAAGAAAGAACACGAGAACCTCGAGAAATATCAAGGCCTGAGAGAGAAATTCAAGAAGATGTGGAGGGTGAAGACAACAATGGTCCCTGTGGTAATCAGAGCACTCGGGGCAAAGACCCCCAAGCTGAGCGAGTGCCTCCAGCCGATCCCAGAAACATCATCCCAGATCTCTGTCCACACAGTCCTCAGGACCCTCAAGCTCTCGGTCCTCTAGCAGAGGAAGTGCAGCCGACGCTGATGCTCCTACTATGTTATAATTACACTTAACCAACATAACAATTTAACAGATTTTAACAGAAAGAAACTTTCAGCACAACCAAGCAAGAGATTAATAATAACTAATGATTAAATGCACCGTGGGGTATAAACACATAATTAGTAAAAAGGTGGGTGAGGACAAAACACAGGAGCCTACATCTATTACAGTGAATCTAAGGGAGGATTCAGGGTTACCTGATCCAGCTCTCACTATATGCTTTATAAAAAACAAACATTTTAAGCCCAATATTGAACATGTTGTGGTTTTGAAAGCCTGAGGTGGATTCTCACAGCCGGTGTCAAGCTGCTCCAAACACCAGACGAGGTGTCTGTTTGGGAAATCCAAACTGGAAGCTGGTTCCACAGAAGAGGGGCCTGAAAACTGAAGGCTCTGCCTCCCATTCTACTTTTAAATAACAGATCTATTGGAGTGATATGGTACTACGAGATATATATTGTAAGGTAGATCGTACAATAATAGATACAGAGAAAAACCCAACAATCATATGACCCCCTATGAGCAAGCACTTTGGCGACAGTGGGAAGGAAAAACTCCCTTTTAACAGGAAGAAACCTCCGGCAGAACCAGGCTCAGGGAGGGGCGGCCATCTGCTGCGACCGGTTGGGGTGAGAGAAGGAAGACAGGATAAAAGACATGCTGTGGAAGAGAGACAGAGGTTAATAACAGATATGATTCAATGCAGAGAGGTCTGTTAATACATAGTGAGTGAAGAAGAATCACCCAGTGCATCATGGGAATCCCCAGCAGCCTATGTCTATTGCAGCATAATTAAGGGAGGATTCAGGGTCACCTGGTCCAGCCCTAACTATATGCTTTAGCAAAAAGGAAAGTTTGAAGCCTAATCTTGAAAGTAGAGATAGTGTCTGTCTCCTGAATCCAAACTGGAAGCTGGTTCCACAGAAGAGGGGCCTGAAAACTGAAGGCTCTGCCTCCCATTCTACTTTTAAATACTCTAGGAACAACAAGTAGGCCTGCAGAGTGAGAGCGAAGTGCTCTAATAGGGTGATATGGTACTACAAGGTCATTAAGATAAGATGGGGCCTGATTATTTAAGACCTTGTATGTGAGGAGCAGGATTTTGAATTCTGGATTTAACAGGAAGCCAATGAAGGGAAGCCAAAACAGGAGAAATCTGCTCTCTCTTTCTAGTCCCTGTCAGGACTCTTGCTGCAGCATTTTGGATTAGCTGAAGGCTTTTCAGTGAGTTTTTTGGACATCCTGATAATAATGAATTACAGTAGTCCAGCCTGGAAGTAATAAATGCATGAACTAGAATAGGTGAGAATAAGGAAGGGAACTTGTATGTTAGAACTTTGTTTTTCTAAAACCAACAACAGCACAAGCATAAGTGGCCCACAGACAAGCTGTACCACATATATTTTGCACTGCCTCCCTTTGACCACATAGCTCTCTGCACCAGACGGGCAGTCCCTCATCTGCCTGCAGACTACAAATATCTCTGCAGGACCACAAGTCCACTTTTCTCCTCTCTCTGCCCATTTGTCAAAGTCGGGCAGTATTTCACAGAAGACTCACACCTCTGCTCTTGTGACCCTTACTGTCCTACATGATGTGCCAAACTATGGGCACTCTTCAACAGATGCACCTCGTTCTCAAGTGAAAAAAGTGTCAATGAGAGATTAACTTGAGAAGGAGATGTACATGTAGTGTCAACCCACAGAGCACCAGAAATACAGTAGCGTCATATGCGTCACATGCGTACCAACGCTGTGGCAGAAAGCAGTTTTGTGGTTTTGACAGCCTGGGTGAGATGCATTCAGCTGGCATAAAGCTGCTCTGTACACCAGACCAGACATATTGTGTTGTGCACAACAAAGATCAATGGTCCCGCGTTATTTAACACGGGGCCAACAGAAGCCAAACTATCAAAAGCGGTCATGGTTAGGAAACTACTGAGGTCCCAGGTGGTGGTAGTCACATATTAACTTTTTTATTTTATTTTATTTTTACACATCTATTGCAAAAAAATATGTCAATGTTATTATTTATGTGATGCATTACTCTGTATTTTGGATTACTTGGTGCAAAACCTTCAATACTGTTCTTCTTCTGCTCCGTGACTATGCAAAGGTCCCACTTTGTGATGTTTGCAGGCACAAAGTATCACAACCTTAGTGAAGACACACACACACACACACACACACACACAGAGAAATGGAAAAAGTGTACTTTGAGTTAGCACATGAGTCAACACATAAGCACAGCTCAGAAAGGCATTAAAAATAACACCAGAGCACCAAAGCATCCACTCTGGGTTGAGAGAGCAGTACACCAAGAGCAGACTGACTAACCTGAGCAGCACCTGGACTACAACAAAGCCTCAACTTTCAATTTATTTATACATCGACAAATCACAACAACAGTTGTCAGTTAATGCAGATCAATGCCCCACACATGGATGTGCTTGGCACTGTACAACACTAATAACATACATTAGGAACTCAGTGAGACTGTGGAAGGAAACACTGGAGGCGTGAACTGCAGGGCAATTCCACATGTCACCATCAAGTGCAGAGTATACCAAGCTGATGCACTGCCCCCACTGGATCTGACATATTCAGACTGTATAAATGTGGCCAAATGGTGGGAAAGTGAGGTGGAGCGGCTAGAAGGCATGATAGCATACATCCAGGACAGCTACAAGTACCTGGGTATTCCACAGACTAACGGAAACCATGAGGATTCAGGATTCAGCCAAAACCTCCAGAAGGTGCTGAAAACCCATCTGAACTGTAGGGATAGAATCCAGGCTATCATTACCAGTAATGAGCTACTCAATAACAAGCTGGCCACAGGATGGAAAGATGCCACTGAAGTCAAGACATGAAATCTCCTCACAGTCCACCCACAGTCCTGACGCTGTTCAAGCAACAGGTGAGGATTGGTGAGCGTCAGAGCTACGATCTAGAAGGAAACACGGACTATCCACAAATATACACCCAGAGACCTTTATTTAAACTGCACCCACACTCTACAGAGAGGAGACGTCTAAAACTCAGGATAGTTTGATTACATCAGAAAGGGTTACATTAAACTGCAACGTATGGACAACACAGGCTGCGGACTCATGTATCACAGTAAGAGCTCATTGTCTCCCAGAGGACTGGTGATGGCTATCTCACACCCAAAATGCCAAAGTAGTCAACATACGTTTGTTTTCAGTTGGATGGGAGTGAAAACAGTTCGGTTTGTCAGGTGCATGTAGCATTTATGACGGGATTTAGTGCCAGCTGGTCAGCCTGTGTCTGTCTGACATACAATATCAACAGAGAACCACGTTAAAGCAGAATAAACTAAAATACATGAAAATAAAATTAAAAAACATCAATAACAAAACGTCTGTGAAGGTTCTCAGTCATCCAGGTCATCATAGTTCGTAGGTCACACAAGCCACACCCGCTTACACACCTTGGCTCATGTGATTAGGTAGAGGATCAATAGGGGGTCCACGACCCTCTTGGGGACACTCCCAAAGGGCCTAAATCTGGGACTCTCCACCAGTCGCTCTTAGAACTGAAGACGCTTCTTGGATGAGAGGTGAACTCTTCAGGAAACTTAAAGAAGTCCAGACGCTTTTCTTTCCAAGCTCATCAACAACACATGAATGTCAGCAGATCTGATTAAACAGAAAAGTGTCTTTTAAAAGACTCCACAGAGTCGCTTAAACTTAGCCGGAGTGGTAAACTGTTCCAGACCCTTGGTGCCCAGCTCTGTCTGTCATGGTCCGATTGAGTGTCTGGGAATTTTCCATCTGGAGCCTGCGTTTTCCTGTCTCAAGGTCTCACCTGAAATCTGTTGGCGGCTAATCAGCAGAGGGAATCTTCAAACTGCTCTCCTCCAGTTTTTCAGCTACCTTCTGGTGGTAACTAGGCCTTCATGTTCCTCATGCCTCTAGTTCCCCGCCACTTTTTCAAATCTACTGGACGCTGGTCACGCCTGCGAATATTGTGTTTGCAGGTATACACAGCAAACTGTTTTAAGAACCAGTTGGACCCACACACACGTACTGGCCTATCTTATCTTATTCATAGCCTTTTCCTTTTTTGTTTTCTTTAGGTCACGAGCAGTTGTCCAAGCATTTCACTGCATATCGTACTGTGTATGACTGTGTACGTGACAAATAAAATTTGAATTTGAATTTGATTTGGCCCTGGGTCCGTTTTAGTATGAACTGGCCGGAAAATGGACCCAACAGATCCAATGCAGACTGCAACTGCTAAACAGGGATCTGGGCTCGTTCACTGCCTCATTATAAGAATGGAGCAGTTCTTTAAAATATTGTATATGGACAATCAAACCCGCAGTCGACTGACAGGGTTAAATAAACATCAGCTCTCGAAATATTCAAGTGCGTTGGCCGTCTCTCACAGTCCAAAGACATCCACACATTTTAGGTTATTCTAACTCACTCATGGTTGACAAGTAGATAAATTACTTAAAGGGTACAGAACTCTGCACTGTATAAAAGTACATTAAATGTGTATAAATAAATAAATGTATTTAAATTGTAGTCTAAAGTGCGTTGACTGGTCAGGTAGACAAGAAAACTGTTACATAAAAGCTCATTCAGTCCATTTTCACTGATTTGCCCTCCTGGTTGGAGCTCTGCTTCCTGCCTGCTCCACTGACTGACATACATACCTGGGCAAATATCCAACAGCTCAATAAGCTATCTTGAAGTTGAATGTTTCTAATGATTGTAAACTACACTCGACACTGAGTTTACCCTGCCGTCTCGCTGTCCACAGGTTAGACAGTCTCACAGACAGCTGCTAGTTAAAGTAGATTAGAGCTAAAGTAGATGTTTTAAGGGGTGTATATATTTTCAGCTTCCTCATGTCTGCCTGAGTACAACAGTCATCACTAGCCACTCACTCCGATGATGTCACATGGACACAATTTCATTCTGGCCATCCACAACAAACAAGGCAGCGATAAATGGGATAAGCACTTTGGCTCAACACAACCTGTGGCCCGCCTCTATTCACTTCCTGTTTTCTTTCCTGTTCCACCGCAGAGCTTCCTGTGACTGCACTCATAGTAACATCTCTGGCAGGCTTTTCATGCAGCCAGGCATGAAATAACACCCAGCCTGGGTTACGTACAAACGGTGGTGGAAGAGGAAGCGTCACGGCACTTTGATCAGGCTCCCACATGACCTGTGACGATGCTGTGTTTTGCTAAACTGCAGTGTGCCGTTTCCCACTGAATGCAAATGTTAAAGTGGAGCGTGCGTGGCCTTTCACACTAACAACAGGTTTCACCAAACAATGAAACTGGAAACCTTTGAGTCAAGAAACCAGGTGAATTTGAGCTTATACAGTTACATTTACTAAAAAGTGAGATATTAAAGTCAGATTGTTGGCATCACATTCTAACACGTTTGAACTGGGACTTAAAAAGCTGCAAAAGGCTCTGAAACTGTGGAAATAACTTCTTACAGTTTCAGCCTACAATTTTCAGGTTGACATGCGCCATCTCAGCTTTGCATTTTTGTGTTTCTGATCCTGGTCTAGCACGAACGAGCAAAAAGTGGAAAAAAGCAGCAGTGAAAACCCACACGCACTGATCTGATCACATGCTAACAGCGAGACAGCCAATCGGGTTTAAGACATTCAACTTGAACCTTGTATTTGTCACGTACAGAACTGGAGAGAGAAATGCTAAAAGCTAACTGACAGCATCACAACAGCTCAACACCAAACTGTAAGACGAGCACTTTAATAAAAATGAGATCATTCTGGTTCATATAAACCACACAGACCATTTTGTGTCTGTGCACTCTAACTCCAACCAGTGTTGTTACAGTTGCGTATTTTAATCTGAACGATTTTATTTTTGAACTAACACATGGCACTACGACATGTTCAATTATAATGAGGATGATGAAGAACATTGATATTTTAAAAAATCAAACCTTTTTATAAAAGTAATATTTGGGAAGCTTCACTTTATCACGACAAATCCGTTTTTATGAATCAAGTCAAAAGTTGAAACATTCTAAATGTATAAAAAAAGCATTTATGCTACAAAGTCAGAAGCAGTCTGCATCTGATTGGCTGTGCTCTGTTAGAGATGTACACTTTGAATAACAGTAATGTTCTGACAGTCACATGTGCAGCCCTCGCTCTTGACTCACAGCTCCACCAATCCTGTAATCGTTGTGGGAGATGAAAACGGGCTATTGTCTGGTGTGTTGCTCACAAAGGCTGCAAAATGTCCAAATGTTACTGTCCTACAAATATGCTGCAGAATGTCAGCATGTAGCTTTGCTTTCAGATGAGATCAGCTGTCACTGACACTGTTAGCTCCCTTTTGTTTGTACTGCTGCTTTAAAAGAAAGTGGGACTAGCAGATATAAGAAATATAAAAGTATTGCATCCACGTAAACTTCTGCTCCACTAAAGAGGTACTGAGAAAAAAATATCTTGTTCTGCCCTTTAATTCTGCAGTGATCTGAAAGTGCTGTAACTCAATTTAAGCACATAATTCCTCTACTGTTATCTTTTTTAATGCCAGAGGAGCTACCTGAAGTCTGCTCCCACAAATCCAAATCAGAAGTACTTGACACCCTGTTATAACTCTCACACGTGCACCTTAAAGCAGGTAACTCATAAGCTGGCATCATTATCAGTGAGCATGGAAGAATAGTTTGCTGCTTTAAGAAAAAACCCTACGTCTTACTGCTCATCGCTGATTAAAGACAATAAGAACAACCCCAGGTTTCTCTTCAGCACTGTAGCCAGGCTGACAGTCAGAGCTCTGTAATGACTTCATGAACGTCTTCACAAATAAAATTTTAATCATTAGAGAAAAAATTATTCAAAGCCATGCCATAGATGAAACATTCAGTATAACAGCTTTAACACCTGGTGACATTTCCTATCAATCTTCTGTTTACTTCAATTATTTATTCCCCTGAACCATCAACGGGTCCTTTAGACCCTATTCCTACAAGACTGCTGAAAGACATTACACCAAAACTTCTTGAAAGAGTAGCTGCCAAAAGGTTAACTAATCATTTGCAGAAGTTTATTTAAATTTCAGTTTCAGTCGGGATTCAGAATAGTGAAAGTTACAACTGATCTTCTTATGGCCTCTGACAGTGGACTCGTCTCTGTGCTTGTCCTGCTACACCTCAGTGCATGCGACCATAATATTTAACTTACTGCATGCCGTAGCTGGTTTGTATCATATCTATCTAATTGTTTATATAAATGGAAAGTCCATAAACAACTAGAGGTTAATTATGGAGTTCCACAGGGTTCAGTGCTAGGACCAATTCTGTTTACACTATACATGCTTCTCTTAGGCAGCATCATTAGAAGACATAGCATACATTTTCACTGCTATGCAGAGGATACCTACCTTCTATCAATCTATCAAGCTAGGTAACAAACACCAATTAGTTAAACTGCATAAATATCTTATAGACACAAAGACCTGGATCAGCTCTAACTTCCTGCTTCTTAATTCAGATAAAGCTGAAGTTATTGGACTTGGCCCTAAAAGTCTTAGAAATATGGTAATTCAGATGCTTAGTGTGGATGGCACTACCTCAGGACATTCTAGGAGACATTTTTGAACACAACACGTCTTTCAATGTGCATATAAAACAAATATGTAGGACTGCTTCCTGCCATTTGCACAGTATCTCTAAAATTAGAAATATCCTGTCTCAGATTGATGCTGAAAAACTAGTTGATGCATCCCTTACTTCCAGGCTAGACTACTGTTATTGTCAGGCTCTCCTAAAAACTCCCTGAAAAGCCTTCAGTTAATCCAAAAATACCCAATCACCCATTTTTCCTTTGTATAGTAATAATAGCAGCAAAACACAACAACAGTTGCTTCAAGGTACTTAAGAAACTCCAACAATCAGATGTCCCCTCTATGAGCAAACAGCTGCTTGCTCATAGCAGGGGGGCCTGGTCTTAGTTACACTGCCATGGGTCTAGCCTGCTGGGGGCTTCCCATGATGCACTGCATAGTGTTGCTATTATATTCATCACTTTTCACTCACAATGTGTTTATACACACCTCTGCATTTAATTAGCAGTTATTGCCATAGGTGGCTGACAAAATGCCATGCTCTCAGACACTTGTGAGCTTGTTGTGCACGCTAGTGAACATCGCTGTATCACTAACACTGAGGCTGTGCTATCTCACAATCGGCACCTATGCCTATCCCAATAAGGAAGACACACACACACTTGGGGATGGCAATTTCAAGCAAACAATACTTCTAAATATGAATGGGGGACTATTCAACCATTCTTCATAACAAACAGAAACATCTGGGAGATTCATGCTGCTGTAGTGTCATAGTCGGGCTCTGGTTGTTTGGACTTCCTCTTATTCCTCCAAGCAATCATCCCGAAGGCACGCTCCTTTTCTTTGGGTGGAGTTTGGGTTTCCCGCTCTTCAGCTGCACACACCTGCCTGTCATCCGTTTCCTCAACTTCAGTATAAAAGGACCAGCTTTGCCATCCATACTCTGCCAGATAGTCTGCCTCCAACAAGTGGCAAACACCTTGTTCCTTAGCAGTTTCCTAGCATTCCTATTCTCACGTGCCTCTGTCTGTTCCCATGTTCCTCCCATCAGCTGAATAGCTTTTCGTTTCCGTTATCTTCCATCAGATGAGAAAGTTGGTTCGTTCACAGTACCCACCTGGATCACTCTGCACTACTCTTCCATCTGCCTGCTCACCCACCTACGGCAACGCTTACCTGAACTCAACCAGCACACTGTCCCTTCCTTTTTGGAAAGTCTCCTTCTTCCCCCAGACCCGGAGGAAGCCCCTGTGCTATTCCCATGGCCCCTCAGTACTTACCTCAATGTTTTCATATGTACAGTAAATAAAGACTGTAATACTTTGATACGTGTCTCTGTTGGCTCTGCTTTTGGGTCTACACGGTTGTTACAAGAGTAGGAAGCAAAGTTCTTCACTCCTACTACAAGCTGATTCATCTCTGCTTTTAGTATCTGTAGAAATTAGGCTTTGGTTGTTTTACTTAACATCCCGAGTTGAATCTTTTCTCTTTAAAGTTAATTATGATTCTCTAAAATAAATGGCAAACAGAAAGGCAGCCTCTTCAGTAACCAGGGCCCTTTACTACAAAGCTTGTTTAACATATGCAGAGTTTCGTTTCATCACCTGGATTCACTTATCCTAGCATTAGCAAACACGAAGCTGGTCATCAACTCCAGTTAACCCAGGATTTCCTCTACGCGTTCACATTAAAGTCGGCGTCTGACAGTCACAGAGGGGGTGGATTCACAGATCCTATGTCTCTTTTTTAATGGAAAACTGTCCCTTTGAGAGCCACCTACTCCAAACAACGTATTCAATTGTCATTAACCACAAGTGGTTCCCCTCAGCCTCCAAGTAGACACACCTATGGCATCAATTTCAAAATCTAACGTCACCTTGTTCTTGAGTTATCACATTCACAAACTTGGGTGTCTAAGCTGTTCTACCTAACCATCAGCCTTTTAAATCTGAGGGGTAAAAAAGGATGAGAGAAAATCCTTCTGTTAATTTGCTGGTTTGCACACAAACATTCAATTCATCACTGTATGCACTCTCTCTGCTGCTGATTGCTTCTGAGGTGATGGCTGCACATTAGAGCTCTGAAACTTTAAACTGGATCCACTGTCCCACAGCCTGCTGAGGGAGGCATGGAAACTACTTCAACTTCAAATAATAGTGACTGAACAGGTATCCCTGGTCTGTGTTTCCAGGAGTGTAAAACATTTGTCAATGTTTTAAATCATCAAGTTAATACTCGGACATTCCCGTGACAAGGTGACGCACAGTTTGTTCTTCCTTCAGTGGTGTTAGTAAAGGTACAGCTGAACAAGCTGCACATATAAAACCCATTCCTTCAGTCTTAATGCTTACAGAACAATGAAACTGCTGTAAAACAGTTTTTATAAATGCTCATTAGGGAAAAACAAAGACGTTACACAGAATTAAACTTCAGAACTTCCTCAGCTGCACCTGAAGATAACATAACACTCCCAGTGTGAACATTTCAGCCATGCTGGTGCTGTTGGCAGGCAGGACACAACACTGCTGCTGTACTCGTTCAACATTCAGCCCACAGTGTCGTGTACACAGGCTGTCAGGCCTGCCGTGTGTAAACCACTGAAAACAAAGCAAAAACACAGCACGCCTGTTGCCATATTTCAGATGTCGTGGGAAAGACAGCTGTAAACGATAAATTGTGGATTGAGAGAGTCTTCAGCAAACTGCATTTTCTCTTATTTGAGGACGGTTTCATAAAGAGTTACAGTGATTTAGTCTTTGATGAGATTTCTGAGGTTTCACTGTGGAAAGTTGTTCACTGTGACCCATTTTAAAGAACAAAAAGAGTCAACATCCTGTTTCTGTCAGTTAATGGCCTTTTCTATTGATTTTTTGGAGGGGGGGGGGGGGGGCATCTCTCTTGATTGTGTTTTGTGTTAAACAACAGTGAAGTTTTACTAGGACATCAGCGCTAGTACTGAAACTCTGCTCTGTCATTGCTGTTTAGTCCTCTTTGTCCGGCTCATGCATTCTGACCAAGCAGACCAGCTAGTTTGTGAAAGGCATTGCTGAAAGTTATTAAAACAATATATATAAATGATATAAAAGCATTATTGGATACTATGTATCTAAAAATTTAAATCTCACCTAAAAACCGAGATGTTTCTTTGAAACGTTTTTGTTTCATACAGTTCACCACAACACTGTCATAGAAGTAAAAGGTTAATTATTGCTTATTTGGTTGCTGTGATCCTTAAAAGTTTAACTTGGAAGAACAAGAAAGTGCTACATATGCAGTTTGACACACCCCTGCTATATTTAAGATAACCTGACTTAGAGCTGAGGGTGGATGCCTGGCAGTTTAAGACACACTTTAGTCTTTTATTCGTTGAACATTAGACTCACGGCCGCAAGCTGCTAAAATAAACGTGTTTGTTTTTCCATAAAGGCAACAGGGTTGCTGTCCGTGCTGTCAAATACAAACTGGATGCACAAGCCACCAGGGTGTGTTAACTGCACGGTTCCAGTCAGGGGTTAATATTTCGATTAGATGACACGGTTCACTTCAGAATCCTGCCACCTATGTGAAACGGCAGATATGACACTACGAGGAACGCATTTGTTGCACATCTGACAACATCAGTCTTTCTTACTCGCTTGTTTCGTCGATAATGTGTTGATTCTGCCACTTCTTCAGTGACAGCAGTGAAAACAGGAGATTTCTCCGCACACCTCCATGAAAACATTACGAACCTGTGGCCCCGCGCACGCAGCACGCTAGTACCGCAGCGCTCTGCAGGAAACCTGCACTACAGCTTTGTTGGAGGCGCACAGTCTGACACACTGATCATGTGTCAGTAAACAAAATGCAACTCGGACTTTTTCTGATTCTGTGCCTCGGTAGGGACTGCTGTGTCACATCAGGCTCTGTACATGTCCAAAAAGACGAAGTTTCACCTTGATGACAGGAAGTGACATCCCCAGCGCCCTGATGGAGGCTTTCTCTCTGTCAGCGCGGTGCAAACACGGGGACAGGTTCTCACTCACCTTGAAAACATCTCCGTAGGTGCCGCACCCAATCCTGTGGATGAGCTCGTAGTCATCCAGCGGGTCCAGGAATGACACTCCTATCCGGTCCATGTCTGGAGACACCTCTTGCTGCTGCGGGGAGCCTGGCTGGCTTTTTACTCACACATAGCCGCTGCTGATATCGGCGGAGAGAACGGAAGCACGGGCAGACGAACTCTGTGAAATGGCCCAGGGACGACTGATCGGAACCGGCTAATTATACCGTTTAGGCAGGCAGAGGCAGCGCGGTGACACAGCCGAGAGCCGCTCGAGTCAGAGCACGCGTGAGCGAGCACGGTCCCCTCAGTAAGCCTCCCACCTCTGCGCGCTCCTGTGCCCTCAGATGAACATCCTTTTCAAACGTGGCAAAATCACGTCTGAAATAAACCCTTGGCACGAACACGCTTAAAGGCGTGATTTGCGAGCTCTACGAGAAAAGCCCGTCAGGCTTGTTTTAAAGTTTGACCTCAGTTAGTTTCCGCTTAGAGTTCTTCATACGTGTGACTTTCTCTCATCGCAATCTGGACCTGAAAATACTGACGACCTAACTGTTCAGATGGCAAGTTCAAAAGTCGCGCATGCTCACTGATGAGGTGAACATTTCTGTCTCAGTGTTTACTGTAACGGACTTCATGCATGTGTGGCTTTCTTACATGAACATCCTCCATCACATGCTGAAGCAGGAGGCTTTCAGCAGACTTTCAAACATGAAGAATATTTTTACTCCTTCTGAAGTATGAAAACACATAACTGTACATCATCACTTAACTCAGCATTTTACAAGGTCTGACTTTGGCCTTTTGCAGCTATTAGCTTAGCATGTTATGAACTTTTTGAAAAATATTTAGTGACACTACTTCATAGTAGTGAGGCCATGCAGTCTGTGCCTCTTCTGTTTTGAGTGGATATGACGTGGAACTTTAGCGCACACTTTTGCTCAAGCAGAGCTCGTGTCGTCTCTGGAAGATGATCGTGAGGAAGGCGAGCCACTAATGTCCTGCATGATGTACCAGATGATGACAGAGGCTGTTTAAAGTTGATATTACTGACGGCCACTCACAGCATGTGAAGGCGCCTTCATATATATGTAATACACATCATTGGACCACATGTCGTTCCATTTTCATCAGAGCTTTATTATTGCAGATAGAAAAACAAGAACACAAACCACGAGTCAATCAAATTTGATGGAGCAGTGCCATCTAATGTGGCTCTGTCTCAACAGTGCATGGTCTTACTGCTCTCTTCTCATTGTTAGAAATCCGTCTAACTCAGCTATTCTCAAAACTAAAGGCCACCTACTTTAAAAAAGAAGACAGGCAAAGTAAGGCAACATAGAGCTGATAAGAAAGAAGCTGTCAGTAGAGCAGAGTGGACAATGTTACACAGTAACTATCCTAAATTTAAACACTTCTGAGGCTTCAGTCATGAACAGGTTAGTTCATGTTGGTATTTTACACGTCTGAAAATCATGTTCTGGTCCTCATCACTTTGGCTTTAAACATCCAGACAGCATGTAACAGATACCTAACAGGCTGCCAATCAAAACGCAAACTGACGATCAAACCAGGCACGTCTCCAGAAACCATTTCTTAAATAAAAACTCAATTAAATGTTCCAACCTGATAAGTGACGCTTAACTGAAGATAATCTGTGCATGTCAGACATATTGCTCGAACTAGGATATTGACTGAGAGGGCCCTCTGGGTGAAAACACTGGTAAAAACGTTGACAAGCAGGATCGAGGTTAATCGGTGTCCCCGTCTCTGTTCACAGTATGTCCTACAGTCTCTTCCTGCAACAATCAGGATGTCTACAGTGACTTACGCTGGCGCTTCAGGAATGACATGGAGTAATCTCCCGCCGGAGTGCTCTTCTGCCTCTTCATCTGGACCTGTGACTGTGCGGTGAGCTGCAGCTTGATGGCGCTGGAGTTCACCTTGGCAGCGCACAGGAGCTCCTTCATCCCCTTCATCTTCTCACTCTGAAAGGCGATTACAGTGCCAGCTGGCGAGAGGGGGGCCTGCTCCGGGGAGAAAGGAGAAGATGCGGAGTCTGGGAGACTGGGGGACTTGGGTTTTCCTTCAATGTCTCCAGCACGTAGTCCCTGGGAGGAGCGCCGGCGGAGCCCTCCTTCTCCCACCTTCTTGGGCTGAGCTGCCACTGCAGCCGGCTGGCTGCACGGGGAGGTAGGAGCGGCAGAAGGAGGAGAGCTCTGGTCCTCCAGCTTGGACTCCCTCCTGGGGCCACGCCTGCGCCCTTCCCTGAAGTCCTCGCTCGACTGGTCGTCGTCGTCCTGGGGATCTGGCTCTTTGGTGATGATTGTTACTTTCTGACGCACCTTTGGAATCGGAGCACAAATGTGTGTTTAGCTAGAAAGCGCTAACACGTCTGTGGCTCTCCTGCAGTCACGGGCAACTCACCTGGGCATCAAAGCGACTCAGAGACTGGACAAGGTATGTGGCCCAGCCCACATGAAGGACCGGCGTGGGACTCCCCTCCTCCCACTTGCAGATGCCGTCATAAAAACGCAGCAGATGGGCAAAGCACTCGGGGTCCTGCAGTGCAGAGACAGCCGCTGCCTGCTTGGGCTGATCCTGCAAGAGAGCAGAGGTGCAAGACTGAGGCCACATCTGTCAGTGAGTAATATTCATGATGTGCATCTAACAACATGATCTAAACTCAGGTGGAGGTGCGCTCTGTTGGTGTCTGTTAATGTTCACGAGTTTCTACATGTTCCACATGCTTAATCAGAGAGAAGCTGGATTTGGAAGTCATCTGATAAGGAGCAAGAGAAAGAACATGTTCTGTTGGGTTGAGGTGGTAGTGTGATTGTTACTGAAGAGAGAATTAGAGCTTTGCATTATTACAGAACAGCTGCTAGTGGAGCCCTGCTCCACCTACTGTCTGTGGGTGTATGTGCTCTGGAGAAACATTCACCTCGTCCCCTCCTTCTGTCTCCTCTCCTCCCTCCCCAGGACTCTCTGCTGCTGTCGCCGTTTCCTTCAGCAAGGTAGGGATGACATCATTTGCAATGTCAAAGAACTCCTTGTAGATCTCCTCATCCTCGCGGAAATAGTTATAGCTGCAGGAAGGTGGAGAAGGAGCTTTAATACATACATGCGCTTTTCTCCTGTCACAGCATGAAGTCCAGAAAAAAATATAAGAGTAAAAACAGGATGCTGTGACATGTGGCAGACATGACAACAAGTGAGGAACAAGTGGACAGGTTCAGAAAACAAAACAAAGCACGGGCACATATTTATCTGTGAGGCAGCAGAGCGTGGGCTGAACCTGAAGAACAATGGGGAGCAGGAAACGGAAGCTGATGGATGTGGAGAGAATGTGTGTGGTGGGTCAGAGCTGCTATTTATAACTGCAGATCATGAACAGTGTTTAGAGGGAGGAGAGCACATGAGGATGCAGAGCTGGATACTTCCTGGACTGAGCACCACACCTTTCCAGGCCAAGTGTGACTGAGCCCTTAGTGGTGTGGCTGGGTTCATAATGAAGCAACAAAGAACCACAAGGGCAGGAAACACAGCTGCTGGTTTAGTGCCATCTTGTGTTCATCTGCTGAAATAGCATTCACGTACAAATGTCATCTGGGACCAGCTAAAAGAAGAAAAAGGTATCTAGTGTCTGAATAACACTACTTAAAAGTGAGATCAATATAATTTTGTTTTCTTCTATTTGTCACTTTATCCAAACACTTCATTCAGAATCATCAGCACGCCGGGGGAGGAGCTGTGAGGATGCAGAGATACTGGACGCTTCCTGGATCAGGAGTCTCATTAGTGTGAACTTACTCCTGCATGACCTGGGCGGCCTCAGCCCAGGACCTCAGGGCCTCCCGCACACTCCTGTGCCTGTAGTGGAAGCCAGCCAGGTACATGTAGGGGTAGATGTGCTCGTTGTTATAGTGCTTCTGAGCAGAAGTGACGGCCTGAGAGACACAGACAGATCAAAGAAAGTTAAAAAAATGATGCTGAACTCAGAATTAAGAGGGTTCAGTATCAGCATTCAGCAACAGGTCATGGTGGAGACGTTTATTCAGTTTGACAACGAGCAGCAAACCAGAACTCCAGTGATCCCAACAAGCACTTGGACCTGAGCATCAAACAGGAAGAAGGGTGTTAACCAGAGAGATCCAGCAGGTGTGCAACTTCCTGCATGCTGTCACCACCAGTACCATCACAGTACCGCTTTTCTGTGGAACCGGCTTCCAGTTTGGATTCGGGAGACTGACTCTAGCCTGTGGGGGATTCCCATGATGCACTCAGTCACCTTTTTCACTCTCTTTGTGTTTATATCTTGGTCCTCTTGGCTCCAGCCGAGCCTCGGGTACATCGGTGTTATTTTGGATTCTGCCATGTCCCTAGAGCAACACTCTGGACAGTTAATTAGGAACAGCCTTCTTCAGCTAAGAAACATCTCCAAACTGTGAACCTTGTTGTCTAAATCTGAGTTAGAAATGCTTTTATTTCATCTCTCTTAGATTGTTGTTAAAGTCTTTTTCTTTGTTTGAGCAAAAAGAATCGTAACCGTCTCCAGTCGGTCCAGAAGGCTGCTGCGAGCCTCTTAACAAAGACACGAAGACAGCACTGGTTTTACTCTCATTACACTGGCTCCCAGTACGTTTTAGAATTCATTTCAAATTCTTAGTACTGACTTTAAAGCTGTGAGTGGTGACGCTCCTGCCTACATCTCTGATCTTTTACAACCCCACGCTCCCTCTCACAGCCTGAGATCAGCCCCACCAACACGTTTTAAGACCAGAGGATGTGGATCAGTTAGAGCGGAGGCCCCCGGGTTATGGAAAGCTTTACCTCCATCGTAATGTTGCCTTGATTGTATTTATGACTTATTTATTTAGACTGGCACAATTAGAGTTGTGCTGTATGATCCATTGTGTTGTTAATGTTATTGTGAAGGACTCTGTGGTTCTTATCCTGTGAAGAGTGAAGTAAAGTTATTATTATTGTTTTATACACCACTCTGCATTTAAATACTAAAGTGCTCTGCACAGTCTGTCCACTAGAGGGTGCTGGATCATTACGGTCATAAAAGGCCTAGCCCCCCTGGGCCAGCAGAGCGCTCAGCATCTAAGTTTGACAGTCCTCTCACACAGCCAATGGCAGAGTGAGGCTGTTATTTATCTATGCAGCAGTCAGTTGGACACGTGTAAACAAACAGCCAGTCACTTTCAGTGTTGTTAGCACCCCCTCCTTGGTTTTGGACTCAACCGAGCAGTAATGCTTACTCCAGGTCTCTTTCCACACTATGTTTTGATAGAGACCAGCAGCTGATTTCCAGTAGCTTGTATTGTACAGACAAAGATGAAAAACTGCTGTCTGATCTTCAGCCCCACTAATGCAGAAGATCTACACGAAAAGTTTGACATGTTCTGTAAATATGAAGCCTGTAAAAGTCTTCCCTGCTCGCCGCTATGTGACCTGGGAAAGTGGTTGATGTCTTACCTTCAGGTGGATTTTCAGGGGGTTCTCTTTTCCTGGAATTGGTTCCTGGTCTTCAAGGTCTGCCAGAGTGCCCATGGCCATGGGATATCTGGTGCGTAAGCCGAGACAGAAGCACAATGTCAACTTCGAAGAGTTACGTAAGCATTTTTTTAAATACAGCACATGTAACATTTCTGTTTTCTCCAATTATGGACGCCTTAATGGCCCTGACCCTGCATAATATAGAACACCGTGACACACATTATTCATCAAAGCTGGACCTTCTAAATGACAGCTCACAGCTATGTGATGAAATCTGACCTTCATCACAGTAACGAGTTCACTGTAAAAGCATATTTTATAAACTGTAATAAGATATGTAAATATTACAGCAAAGTGAATGAGGGAGCACTAGTGTTCACCTTAGCCAACTAAAACTACATAAACTGTCTTTTTAACTCTGTATTGTGAGTTTATGAAATATGTTCAGACTTCAACGCTTTGGTCTCTGCCCCCTCCGATTACTGTGGGTTCAGTCACTCTCTAAAAGCACTGGGTGGAAACCAAAGATGGCAGGAAGAGAAGCAACATGATGACGCACTGTCCTAATCTTGGGTCAGCCTGAGTTGTGTCGTGCTGACAGACGTACATCGATGTACCATTAAATGTTACGGCAAAGTGAGCACGCTTGCTGCTCAGCTGGTGTCAGGGCAAATCTGAAAGAGTCTTTAATGAATCCTCAGCAGTGCACTGGTACACACTCACCTGTCCAGGTCGCCTCGTTCATACAATAGCCAGAGGAGTTTCTGGTAAAGCAACGGGAAAAAGAAAGGTGAGGAAACCAAGTGCAAGACTGTAGCGTATTTCCTTCATGTGTGCCTGGATGGACTTTCACAGGCAGTACAATGTTTCCAGTTGTTCCAGGTGTAGATTATAAAATTACAATGTAATCACAAACTGTACGACTGAAGGTTTCTGTGCTGCTGAAAACGAGAGCTGATGATGGTGTGGACGTTAATCAATATCAACACTAATTCACTGCCCAACCTAAAATCCCTCAGGTCAGAGTTTTACTGTCCATGTCCAGAAAAGCTTTTACTTCTATATTTTTAAATATTAACACAAATTAATTGAGCCAGTATTTTCTATTATTTCACTTTTAATCATAAAAATGTTATGAAAACCTTTAAATGAAGATCGTCTAGTACACACCGCGCCCCCTTTAGACTCACCCTGTTTGCTTCCGTGTGAAATAAGACGGCTGCCGTCAGCCTTCAGTGAGCTGTATATATTAAATGTGGCAGCGGACTAAGTCGACAGTTCATCTGCATATTTTAAAACAACCTCTGGAGGCTTGATGCAGATTTTTTGCTGTGTAAAACAAACATTCATCGTTACCCTGTAGGTGCAGGCCTCACCTGTTGCAGCAGCAGAAGCTCGGAGCTGTCTGTGTGCAGGTCCAGTGATGGGTTGATGGCACAAACCATGAAGGCCACCTCCATGTTTCTGTCACACTTCATGTAGGAACCCTTCAGATACAGCCAGCTCTGAGGGACAGACGAAGGATCACAGCTACACTTTGTGAATAAATGGTAAATGGACTTGCTCTTATATAGTGCTTTTCTATTCTACTGGAGCACTCAAAGTGCTTTACACAACATGCCTAATTCACCCATTCATACAAGCACTTATCTATGCCTGAGTGCTTTCTATCCAACATCCACACTGCGATGGACGCATCAGAGAGAAACTTGGAGTCGGTATCTTGCCCAAAGATATCTTGATGCATGCTCACTCATCCAGGTAAGGAAATCCCAAAGAGTGGATTCTGTTCATCTGGATGTTTTCAGTGGGAGAAACGTTTCATCATCATCTTCAGTCTCAGCTCACTGCAGGTTTCCCCAATCTTATCAACAGTACATTTGCACAATGACTGAAGCCAGCCCACTGAATGCTGGGAGGTCAGGTCCTTGATCATAAATATGCTAATTCTCATGACTACTGATCAGTGGCCATGAGTACCATTCACAGAGAGTTGGGGAATGGCTGCAATCACAGCATGTAAGATGGTGACAGATGTACCCTTAGGCCCCCTCCTCCACTCAGAGATGGTCTTTCCCTTTTCACATAAATGGCCTCCTTGACTCCGCCCTCAAACCAGCGTTCCTCCCTGTCCTGGATGTTACATCCTCATGATTGAGAGAGTGTCCACTGTAGGTGTGAATAGACTGCAGAGTCCTGGCCTGACGAGGTGGCTCTTCTGTGTTGTAGCCAGAGGTTGTTTGGTTTCCCCGATGTATAAATCCTGACAATCCTCCTGCACTAACAGCTACACTATGTTACTCTGTTTGTGTCGGGGGACCTGATTCAAAGCTGCCTACCAACGGGTTGAGGATTGAAGCCAAAAACGTTGAAATGTTAACGGTGACCAAGTCGATCATAAGGACAGTTTGTTGTAAAGGTGCATCCTGTTTATGTCTTCGGTAAACTATACAGACTTGGTGTAAATTCCCCTCCGTAATGCCTGTGGTATGACGTCCGGCCAATAGCACCGTCTCATTCTAATTGCTTCAGAGAAACTATCACCCTACAGTAACCACTTCCTGGGTCTCATTTCATGATAGCCTTTCTGGTTTAGCAAAACCATCCACCTACCGTTGTCTGCTGCGAGGATGATAATGTTGTTGTCATTACTAAGTGATGTGAGTGCCCTCCTCTCCTCCATGCTGATTTTGGATGCTGGGGCTTTGTATTGTTGAGACAGGCTGAAACCAGTTGCTCTGCTTCCACAGCTGCAATGTTGCTGTTTCAAATTGCTGTTTCTGTGGCTGTGATCAGCTCCACTAGCAGGATTAGTCTCAGCGTCACAGCCCATTGTTCACTCAGTGGGCTAGTTTCAGTCATTGTGCAAAGATAATGTTTATAAGGCTGCGGAAACCTGCAGTCAGCTGAGTGGTGACAGAATCAACTTTATGGGATTGCCCATGGATACTTTGATTTGACTGGACCAGCCAGCCAGGGACCAATCTGCTCGAGCTCCTGAGCTACAGCCACCCCGAGTCCCAAGATTTGCCTAAAGCTGTGTACACACTGGAAGCACTTCACAGCAACATGGTGATCAGGGATTATAGAAAGTAAATGCTTTTTGGATATTTCAAGTGATTATGAGTCAAAAAACAGCTGGTGATGCAATAAATCTGAAGTACAGAAAGTAACTTTTGAGGTTTAATAGAAAAAAACCTCATAAATATACTGATTAGTGTGTAAGTGCATTTTCAGAAAGCTAATACTATAGCAGCTAATGTTGGTCTGCCCTAAAAATCACACTTTCCTTCTGATAAACAGTTTGATTACATTCTCAAATCTTACGAGAGTTTATTATCAGTGTCAATGTTAGGATCCGCTTCACTAACGCTAACTACCGGCTGCTAACAGCGACGACACCAGCAGTGCTTACCAACAGGAAAGGTTGGAATATCCACAACAACTCGCCTCAGCATCGCTCTCATCACACAGAATGAGCTTTGCTGACCTGTAAACTCTTATTTGACTCCTTACACAAAGTTTTACAGCCTCCTCGCTGCAGATGAAGAGTGCCGCTGTTTGTCCTACAGCGGATCGGATTGCACACTTGGATTGTGAGAAGTAAGAAAACAGAATTCATTTAACTGCAGTTGAATGAACAGATGACGTGACTGACTTCCTCAAGAGCTTTGATGTGTGTCAGATATATTTGAGTCCTGAAATGTGCAAAAGTAACCAGCTGGCAGCCTCAGAGCGACGTGTGACGACCAAATCACTCCCAGTGTGTACACAGCTTAAGATTATTTTTTAAGCACTACATACAGCTTGACTTCATCTTCTAAATCCCTGCAAATGTAACCAATCCAACATTTATTGATCATTTTCTGAGCAAAAATATCGTACATTGGTATCCTCTTTGTACAAAACTCCTTTACATCGGGGTCATGATCTTGTCCTTGATGGAAATATGTAAAATTGTGTATGTTTCTGTTCTGTGTCTTGTGTACCGTTTGTTTGTATATGTGTCTTCCTTGCTGCTGTTACACCCAAATTTCCCCTTGTGGGACAATTAAAGGATTAATCTATTCATGTGTGCATAGAAATTTCTTTCTGTCTGCTTGAACAGCACACTGGTTTTCCCACTTGAGGTAAAAGCAAAGACATGGAGTAGGCCTCTTTGGTGCTAACATATGACCCATGCAGTCTCACTCCTACTAGAGCACGCTGCTGCTGTCGCTGGTGGAAAATGTCCTTCTTTTACTTACACTGCTCACTATAGTGTCAGAATATCAACCCAACGTGATGTCGCTCTAACTCTAATTCCAACCACATGAGTGGTTTAGCACCACACTCTTCTCGTGGAATTAGTATCAACGACTGTACATTGACCATCTCTCACATTTCTATGCAGGGAAGACTTTTCATGATGATTTTCTTTTTTTAATCGCGACATTTTAAAGAGCTTAATGATCTGTAGAAGTTAAAATACATGAAAGAAATAGGCTTGACTGTGGTGTCTAAAACGTGTCTACACTGAGCATACTGATAGAGCTAGAGGCAGCTGGTTCATTCTGCTGACAGACGGGCCTCACCTTCTCATTGACTCCAGCTGTGACGGTTTGTCCTCGCCGGTCCTCGTTACCCTTCCCGTGCCAGGTGACTTCTGCTGTCTCCTCACCATTTTTACCAAATATCACCCAGGCGTGGTCTTCAGATAGTGCCAGGTGTACATCATTTAGACCCAAGACCTGACAGGCAGCCACTACTGCAAAGGCCACTCCAGAACTATCCAGTTTGGTACCTGGTTCAATTCAACAATTAATCAATAAATGTTGGACTCACCTAACAAGCATCATGAGAAAAACCATGTTACCTGTGATGAGGCTGAATAGGGACTGGATGTGGGCTCGATCCTTGAAGTAAGAACGACTGAGACTGTTCCAGATCACATCCGATACCTTCTTCACCAGCTCTCGGCTGGATCCCGCAGCAGTTCTCCGATACTGGGACAGATCCACAGCCCCACGGATCTGTGCTGTGAACCGCTCATACAGAGCAGAAATCATGCCCAGCTCCACTGTGGGGAAGCAAGACATGGGACAATCCGGCTCCAGCGGCTCAAAACGGACCCCTGGAACATTTATGGGGATGACTCGGTTCACAGCCAGGAAGTGCTCAACAAAACCCAAGACCAGTGAAAGAAGAGCCAAGTCCGGCTCTGGTTTCCGGAGCTCTGCATCAAACAACTGAACGACTCCATCGATTCCCCGCAGAGGAAAGTGCTTCTTCTGGGCCGAGTGCAAACCCATGATGCCTGCTGTCAGTCACAACTTTGATGTATGCGTGCCTCCTCACCTGCAGTACTGAACGGGGAGAGCAGTCAGTTCATCTGTAACTCCAAATCACACGCTAAAATGTGGGAAACAGGCAAATTCCAAAGCTGACCCATTAAAAATAATTCCTTATAGAAAACCACGTGTTTCCTACGTACTGGCTCATCGCCAAGAACTCTGGTTTCTCAATGAAGATGAAAACATTAAAAACAAAAGAGTTCACAACTATAAAAGCCGACTTATTTCATTAATCTTTAAATAAAAGTCAGTAAGTTCATACATTATTGTTACTGTAAGTTTTAAATTACTTAATTCATTCACTCGCCTCTGTCAGTGCGCTCCAGGGCGGCTGTAGCTACACTGTAGCTTGCTATCACCAGTGTGTGAATGGGTGGATGATTGTGTATAGTGTAAAGCGCTTTGGGGTACTTAGGACCAAGTAAAGCGCTATACAAATACAGACCATTTACCATTCACAAGGAAACATTTGCTGTGGCCGCGGTTCTCTGGTCTGCTGAATGCGTGTGACAAACCACGTCAGCACAGACGAATACGACACTAATAAAAACTGGTTTATTTTTAATATTTCATATCCGAACGTAAGATAGCGATACTGTAACACTGATTTCTACACAGAAAGCTAACAGAAGTTACACCGCACACAACGCAGCATAACATGTGTCACGTTTGGTTTACAGTCTCGGGTATGAAGGAGTATACGAAACATTTATTGGTTATTAATGAAGGTTAATAATGCCAGCAGTAACTGTTAAGTGCTGAACAGACTAAGACATAAACACTGACATAGCACTGGACCGGGGCTGAGTGGCTGGACTTGTTGCGTAATGCCGGTTACATATATGCCGCTAACGCCGGTTATATGGCGCTTCGGTGGGCGGGGCAGGTTCACTGCTACCTGCGTACATTCAATGCAGAGCTGCAAACAGCCGCTCTTTTAGAGTTTCATGACAACGATCACTGTGCCGAAACGCATCCGGAACACCACTGGGGCGAACACTCTGTCATCCTAAAACGAAATACTCCGTTAGGTCCATTTATATGGTAGAATAATGTGTGACGTAAGCTAACTAGCTAACTTTACTAAATTAAGTTAGCTACTCATTTCGCCTTTCAAGCCGCGCTAATTTGCTGAATTAGTCCTGCTTTGTTTAAATAAGTCGGACGACATGCAGACACAAACCAAACCCGAAAATGAGTCACACGCTGAGGGGAATACGTTATCTGCCTGAATGAGCAGCTATTAAGCTAACAAGCTAACGAGCGGCTATCAGCTAAAGTCACTACTATTGGAGCTTTTGGAAAATATATCGCACCAGCTATACAACAACACCAACTCACCCTCAGCTCTACATCAGCCAACAATCTGACCAATGTTTAAGTGATCGCATACCCGTTTTCTCACAGCTCGCGCCACATGTTTTTGTTTGTGTCCCCTTTCTTTTGCCGCGCAGCTCAATCTGCCCGAAAGTCAGTTGGCATATGTCGACGTTTGCGTCTCGAAGCAGATCTCGCAGCAACAAGCACGCTTCTCTCGAGCGCAAATGTGCGCCTTTAGGCCCATCCCTATGCTTCGAGATCGTAAGTCCTGCGCAGTGGGGTTTTCCTCGTGTATGCTGGGAAATGCAGTTCATTTTAGGGTATTCCCCTACACCCCCAGTAGAGGTCACCACGACGCCTTTAAGAGATACGTGCTTTAAAATGGAACAACAGTAAATGTTACATAACGGAAAACGGGGCACGTATGGAGCATAAAACATTTAGGATAACATAAGAATGTACCGCAGAGTTGAACTCACGGCATATTTATCTTTAATATGTCGTTGGCTATGACACAAGCTCAGACATATGTGTGTCTACAGAATAGAACAGAATAACCTGTTATTGTCATTGTACACGTTGATCGAAATCGTGGATTTGCACTCATGATCTAATATTTCGATTAAACGTATTTCAAATTCAGTCTACCAGTAAATTAATAGCTGATTTCCGAAGTACACAAGGTATTGTCCATGGTGCCCTGTGCTAAGGAGTCGTTGTTGTGATGCTGTGGTCTGTTTTTTATGTGCTGCTCGGGAATTCAGTGACACTGCACTGTTGTAGTTGATATAATTTTTTTAAATAGTAGAAGCGAGACGGACAGATCAGCCAATGGTGATAAATGATAAAGGCTTTTTTTGCTGGTGTTGTTGAACGCTGACACGTCCTACTGGAAGCGTAAGCCTTGAACGTCTCACACGCAGACATTTTTTTGCCCCTCCTCCACATTCTGCCTCGTTTCCCTCCGTCTCCGCTCCGCTCCCAGTGCTCGGACATAGGCTGAAGGTGCAGAGCCGAGTCCCGCTTTTGAGGGAAATTCGAGGAAAGTCAGACGTCACAGACACCCTGATAGACCATTACAAGAGGAACCCATCCGAGACGACAGACGTTTCGCCGCTTCTGTGCAGTTGTGTTGTAACTTATATAAAATGGATCCAGTGACTCAGTCCGCCCAGATATCGTCGTCGCAAGGCTTTGCCGATGGACAAAATTCTGCTACCAAAGAATCAAAGCTGTCTGGTAAGAAGTAACCAAAGGATACGGTAGCTAGCTAAATGTAGAGCTTGATGCGTGTTTTATTCGTACCTTACGTTAAGCTGTATGTGTTGGGCTTTTATTTACACGCATGAATATCGGTTAACGTCCAGTTTATAACGCAGTAACGTAATGACTACAGCCATTGTAATGCTGAACGCCCTCACTGTGTCTCCCGCTGCCTGGATGAGGAGCTGATTTCAGCTGTGATGGGAGACACCTGTGGTCGTGGATATTTCCTGACACACGGCTGCCCAGTCACGCTCCGTGCAGCTGTGGCCTGCCTGCTGTCTGGGCTCGTTTTAGGCGAAACAACAAGCTAACACGGTGTTTGAATCCCTCTTTTTATTTGGCCTTACTGACAAACAGGAGCACAGCAAGTAGGCGGCCCTGCAGAATCGGGGATCATATATTTGACAGACGGTAACCAGCCTGCTACTGAACGGCGTAATACTGTTGAAAAGGCCTCGTTTAAAACAAAGGGAACACGTCTGATTAAAATACGTGTGCGTGGGACGTTTGATGTCAGCTAGATTTAAATGTAAATCCTGCTGTCCGATTAGAGCTACATTCTTATTCATAAGTGCAGAAACATTACATGACGGGTTTTTCTGCTGAACGTTGTCGAAATGTTGCGTTTGCCTGCAGTGCAGAGGCGTTGTCACTGTGCAGTTACCACAGAGGCACCTCTTAAAGGCACATCGGCCTTTTCCTGGCACTGCCTGGATTATGGGAGCCAGATGAACATCAGCATACCCGACGAGCTGCGGCACGCTCATTTACTACTTAGTTTATAGCTGTCGTCAGCTCCACTTCCACATGGAGCCCGTTTTCAAACAAAAACTCACAACCTGGATCTACAGTTTCACCATCACGCCCTCTCTATATCCGCGTATGAGGCTGACATGATTTAAACTCCATGGTTGCGCCACCTGAATCCTACAAAGCTGAAGCCGTGAATCATAAGATTGTAGACTTTCAAGAAATGCAGCAGGTGTGGTGATGCCAGCAGCTGGATCCTACAGGGCGTGGCACATTCTTCCTGCTGAAGTAGATAACTGTGGTTTGGCAAGTTTGCAGAAATTTCCATGTAATGCGTAACATGATAAATAATTAAGGACAATATATTTAACAATAAATGTTAAAATTCAGTATTCGTATAATCGGATTATTCAACAGTTACAGATGGTGCAAGTAAGTTGAGTTGTCTGTGCTTGTATGAATCCTGGAAAAACATTGTCAAGTTAGTGTGAGGTGTAACTGGTTTGTTTTTTATGAATGAAGCACTGAACTAACTCGCCTGGTGTTTAGACTCTGATCAGCAGCCTGTCTGCAGAGATGCTCCTCTACAAGGAAATAACTTTGTCATCCTTTACAACTTTTTTCAAATGCATGTTGTTAGTGTGTAATATGTGTTTAGGGTTATCACAGTACTATAACTTCTTAATTGATATTCATATCAATAAGTTTGCAACAGTATCAACACTAGCAGAATAAAAAAGCACTAGTACCTACTCGGCCTGACTCGACTCAGTTTTTATGGTTTTCCATTAGCTGGTAGTCCCTTTCCTTTTAGTACCTACTCGGGTTCCAACCAAGCAGAGTCAAGCCAAAAATGTGACAGACTTCTTGCCACTGATTGGCCAGGAAATGACTTCACTAGATGAGTCATTAGAGTGACTCCTGCACAAGAATTTAACCCGACAGCGAGGTTTAACTCTCTCTTGTTTGAGTCTATGGAGAGAAAACAAGACGGAGCAGCAGGTATACCATCAGCTCAACAGTTTGTTGTGTTTGTGTCAGGGATAAGCCACCCACACTGAGGTGGTACTCTAATGGAAGACGACCGAAACTGAGTAGACTCGAGTTGAGCCGAGTAGGTGTTATTGAAAATATAAAGGTTTTAATCTCTTAATTTAAACATATTTGACTGCTCCTTGTGTCTTATCTAATTAAACTACGTGTGTCGTTTGTCATCACTAACGGATTAATTTCTGGGCACTATCCCACGAATCCTGCAGAATCTTTTTTTTTAAATATATTTTTATTGCATGTCCAATATGCAAGGTGGTAAGAAGAGGTTAAATTTGTGTGCACAGAACTTAAGACCTTTACCAATACTGGCCTCATTTCCACATTAGTAAATGAGGCCAGTATTTTTAGGCTGTCAGAGGCTGTGCTGTGCTTTTGCTGTCAAATAGAGCTGGTGAGGAAGGCTGCCACTGTTTGTCTAGTTGCTCGTAGACTTTTCTTAGCTTTAATCTCGAAACCTAACAATAACATAATTGTGTCTTTGTCTTAAATTAACACCACGTTGACATTACAGGCAGGCAGAACTGATGTTTGCTGCCTAGTTCCTACATTAATTTTTTTATTATTGACCTTAGCCACTACCTTAATGTTAACTAGGGATGGGAATCCCAGTAGTCCAATACCGTCGATCGATCCCGCTTACCTATACTTGCACTCCTGCTACAATCAGCTGATTTCAGGTCGTGTGTCGGAGGAGAATAATAGTGGGGCAGTCTACAGCATGGACATTACTTTTATTTTTATTGCACAAAAGGATGAGAGCGCGACGGTAAAGTGAAGACTGCAAACAACTGCAGTATACTTGTTAACACAACGTTGGCTCTTTGCAAGCACCTGAACTTCAACAGGTAACAAACCGACGAGCAGCCAGGCTGCAGCCTCCGTTTCTACCTGCTCATGTTTCTGCTAAATACTAAGAGGAAGATATGTGTGTCCTCATTAGGATAGGGATTTATGTTGGTGTGTGGGACTGTAACCTCAAGTTTATGCTGTTAATTGGTAATTATGAGACTGCGCGTTTCAGATCATTTTACAGAGTAACATGAAAGTAACTTAACAAGTAGTGTAACGAATGTCTTTCTCCTGGGAGTAATTAAGTAACGGACCTCATTACATTTAAGAAAAGTGTTCTGTGTAATACGTGCAATCAATTTTTTGAGTAACGACCTCAGCAATGATCACAACAAAGATGGGAAATACCCACAGCATGCAAAAAAGTCCACTCGGCATGTAATTAATTTGCATGAATGTAATGTCTTTGATATGTTGCTTAGAGATGGTGGTGACGTTCAAAGTGGAGCCAATGAGAGTCGATAATGGAATCTGAATTGCTAACTTCTCATCAGTTCCCATCGCTGCGTGGGGGAGTTCGCCCAGACAAATGTGTTTTAAAACTTGGAGGAGAGATTCGACAGCATCCTTTTGGGGGATCCTGTGGGAGGTGCTACTCGAGTATCTGGCCTGTTGCTATGAGCCATTCAGTTCCTGTATAACCGCAGCAAGAGCTCGGTCCACCTTGTCAGCAATAAGTCAAAGTCGTTATTGATTCTGTTCATAATTCACAGAATTTGTAAGTGTAGGCAAGTGTCTGAGGCCTCTACTTTAGTGGCGTCAGGATCGCGTGCCTGCTTTTTGCAGATGATGTGGTGCTTTTGGTGTCAAAGATTAGATTTTGAGACGAGTCCATGAACATGACTTATTCCTGAATAATGTTGGAAAATTCTCCCATGATTCTGCTTCAAAACAGCATCAGCACACTGCATCTTTCCCTGTGCTTAAGGCCCAGTTATTACATGCGTTATGCTAGAGTTGTATTGACAAGAGAAAATTATTATTGTAGTTTTTGGGGATTTTTTTCTTTTCAGGATCTCTCTTTTTTTGCTTTTTAGAGAATTGTTGGCAGCATTTTTCCTGGTAATTGTCTCAGGATTTTGAGTCTGTGGATGTCAGCGCGAGCAGATGTCCTGGCCTGCCCAGCTTCTATCTGTTGCTCAGCCCATTACACTTGAGTTCCACAGTGGTGATTGGCTGTAGTCACAAAGGAAGTGGCACACTTTGAAATGGGGACCTCATTTCTCAAACTATGTTGCATCATATTTACAGGACGAGTTGGCTTTGGAATCCATCAGAGTATCGCTGCAGTTTGTGGTGAATTTATGCAGCGCTCATAATCATCAGCTCATAATTTGATGGTTAAAATCCTCTACTGTGTGCATTCTTCATATTGCATCATGTGCACAAACAAACATTCGTTAGTAGTGAATGTTTAACCCCCATCAGTCTGTTTTCCCTTCTCTGCTTTGCTCTAATGCAGACTGCAGCTACTGCAGTTGACAGTATCCAGGAGTTAGTGATGCGCTACCTACAGCCAGAACCTTCTATATGACTTTGTTTATGATTTCTTGTGAGAACGGTTCACCACTGAGCAGTTAAAAGTGAAGCACACAATCGAAGCTTGAAAGAACAGTGAGTTCTTTCAGCCCCCATCCCCCTCGCTGGCTCTCTTCCTTCTTTGCCAAGCTGACCCTCCTCTCTCCAGTCCCTGCTGAGGGTCACAGAGGCAATTAGATAGCCCTCAGGGGTGGACAGTACAAGATAGCTCGAGCAGGAATTGCAGGCATGGCAGTAGAGCCTCCCTTCACTTCCATTCAGGCCCTAAACTAAGAAGCTAGAGTCCATTTTTTCCCATGCCGGTCTGTGGTATCTGGATGCTTATTGTGATTGCATGGAGCCTCGTCGTATAGGCACTCTGTTCCAGATCCATGATTTCTGCAATAAGACATTGGTTAAAGCTGCACTAATGACTACTTTCTATTTTAAGGAGTCATTTGTGGCTACAGATCCACAGAGAATTATCTCTAACTCTGGAGTTCACCTTAGCTCTGAGCTGTATGGCCTCCTTTAGCTCGTAGTTTGTTTTTCACCTTTTAACTGGATTTCTCAGCTAACGTTTATGCAGGGGGACAAAAACGGTAAACAAGCAGCTGTTTCAGGTAAAAGGCAACACGGTCTCTTGTTCCTGCCATCCTCTTTCATATGTAAAGTGTTGTTCTTGTTGTATTTCCACACTTTTTCAAAGAAAACCCCTCATTTTTACGCATCTCACAATTTGTGACCTGATGTATGTGCAGATTTGTAGGTGTTGATTTGTTGTATGCAAGCAGATATGAATGAAGCTATTGAAAAACATAAACTTGCATCAGTGGTTCATATGGATTTATCTTGGCTTGGAGTGCCTGCAGCACTTTTAAGGTTGGCGGTTCGATCCCTGGCTGTTCCCAGTCTGCATGCCAAATATCCTCGGGCAACATACTAACCCCAGGCTCCTCTCCTGTCAATGCAACCATTGGTATGAATGTTTGAGTATTAGAAAAGGCACTGAGTGCTCAGGTAGAGTAGAAAAGCACTATGTAAGAACCAGTCCACTTACCATTTAGTTCTTGCAGTCTCGTTAAAGACCAGAGGTGTGGTGTTTTGAAAGGGTAACAGTAATATGAATCTGAGAGAAGGAATGTTGCACCACACCAACCCTAACCTGCCTCACCTGTACCACCTTCAGTTGAGCTGAAACAAAAGCAAACGCCACACCTCATCTTTACGCAGCGAAAGTTCCTTTCCCACAATTCAAGTAGTCGTCCAATTTTGATTGATGACAAGGAAGAGTGAAGCATGAGCTCCTATTGGCTTCCACTTTACCGTGAAAGGCAGCGTTCACAGTAGAGGTGGGAATCACCATATATCCCACGATACGATATTATCACGATACTTAACGCACGATACGATATTATTGCAATTTTTAAAAATATTTTGCAATATTCAGATTCTGTACATAAAGGTAAACTTTATCAATATTCATTTTATCTAATATCAAAGTCTCGCACTCAGTCTTTCTCTGATTTCAGTCAGTTTTATTGTTGACAAACTGAACGGTTTGTATTACAGTCTAGTCCAACTTAACTGAATGCAACCATCTGGTACAATTATAGCTATTCTGAACTATGCAATTTATGAAAAATATGCAGCCCCTTCAGCAACTGAAGAATTTGAAAGTAAATTAAAACAAAATATAAATTTACATTAAATAAAAAAGTTTTAAACTGAATTAAAATAAAACATGTCTTAAATTAAAATAAGTAAACTGTCATGTTTATTGCTGCCATAAAAAAGTTAAACACATTTGGACAGTGAAGGAATGTCAGGATTCTTGCTCAGAAAAAGGATCAACGTGCTCTGAAGTCAGAGCACAAAAACCTTTTTTGTAACAAAATATCGATTTCTGCTGTCCCTGTATCGATACATTATTAGCAAACAAAATATCACGATACTACACAGTATCGATTTTTTCCCCCACCCCTAGTTCACAGTGGAAGATATGAAGTTGGGGTTGACTAAGAGCGAGTGGACCACAGCATTTTTACTTTAGGTAGATTCTGTAAGCTGGTTGGTGGCATTTAGTCACATGCAAAGCTTAGTGCAGGCCCGCTTTACATTCTGGTCTTGTTGGAGGTTGTTGCAGATGGAGCGCTGTCCAAGCTAGTCTAGTTTTTACACACTTGATTGGAAATCTTATGTGGAGCTCCCTTTGTGTACCAGGGGTACGAATAATCCAATCGTTCTATCGTACCAATGACTGATAGAATCGTCCAACCACAAAGTAAATGTTGTGGCGTAAATGCAACAAAAACTGAATTCACACCATAAAGACCAGTTTCTGACCGATGGACCATCTACAGTTCAGAAGAATGGCTAACACTCCCACAGCGTTGGTTATGTTACCTTTGTTTGTATCGGTGAAGTAGAAATGGAACGTGTGCTGTTTAGGTTGTAGCCCAAACCAAGCTGCAGTCCAAAGTATGTGGAGATGGGTACTGGACAGAGCTGTGGAGCAATGACTGTGTAAATTAAATGTTTGTGTGTGAAGCTTCTGTCTCTTCGAGTGCTTTTGTCTGCTTGTTGAGTACATTGTCTTGATTTTTTTCCTGCGTAGCAAATATAAGTGCATGTGTTAAAGTTTTTGTAAGTTTGAATGAAACGATGGCCACCTGTAAGCACTGGTTTGTTCTGGTCCTTATGTGAAGTAGTACATGTGTAGAGTTGTTAAGGCTGGATAAGTTAACTTTTCTTTTGAGTGAGGACGGTGGATGGAGATGTTTGTCTTCTTCTACGATGATTATTCTTCTGTCCTCTTTATTTTTTCAGATTCCTTTCTTTCCTCTTCGCCTGTATCTCTCATTCAGTCTCCTCAAGGCAAGTGTATGGTTCTCTTCGATTGCTCGCCTGCTCTCTCTCCCTCTGCCCTGTACTTTCTTGCTGCCCTGCTGCTGTGCAGTTCTGCCTCATGCCTCTTTCTAGTGCCCCTCTCCTGCCAAATAAGAGCCCAGTAAAAACAGCTCGCCTGCAAAGAAACAGCATAGGTGGCTGTGGCCCTAACCTGCTCTTACCCCGCCCCTCCTGCAGACCTCAGTCTGTTTTCAGCATTCCTTTAGGCTGCTGCAGTTATTCTAAGCTGACCAGTCAGCAAAGCTCCCCTTGTTTTCAAGGACTATTGACTGATTGATTGATTTTCTTTTCAGGCTCCTTAGACACACCTATCCATTGCCATAATCTGAGCCGCAACAGCTCTTGTTCACATAGTCATACTGTAGAGTTAAAATAACGTCTCTTGCCACGAGTCACTGGCACTCTCAAAGCCTTCCTTGGGCCATGTGAGAACTCACTGCTGCTTCTTCTTGCCCAGAATTGTACACTAAGAGTGTTGCTCATAAAAGCCTCTGTCTGCAGCTGCTAGCAGTGTGATCCATCTCAGTCTTTGCTGCCTGCTAGCAGGCATTATTTAGGTCAGCATCGCTCACTGTAGGTTCAAGATAATCCCGAGATTGCCACCTTATTTTAGGAAGGCAGAGAAGTTCAAGTTCACATTGTGCATAAAGGACCAGAAATCTAAAAAAGGATGAGGTTGGTGTCTCAGGGGAATGATTCTACCTTCCTGCTGCCCTAGTATCTGAATTCCCCTTCCCAGTTTCAGTCCTAGAAGCTATTGTGTACTGGAGGATGAGTGGCACTGGAGATATCATCGACCGCCCAGTGGCCTGGGTCTGCCATTGCCTGTAGCTCATTCACCCTCCATCCCACTACCTACTTACGGCTCTATAGGCTTTGTGCATGTCTCACATCATTGCTTATGCAAAACAAGTAGGTACATTTTTCCTTAACCCCCCAATTTAGCTTCTTCGCTTTCTGATTCTTTTTGAACTGTTGTTTCTATCACCGCCAGCATTCTTTACTTGTTTGTTAGACAAGCCTAGATAAGGGGTAGCGTGAGTGATAACATGAGCTGCACCAATACAACACACAAGCAGCCGCCCTGAGGTTTGACCGACTATGACCACACCCTGTGGAATCTGCACTCGGACTCACTGGCTTCTCAGCAAAGATACAAACTTCACACTTTTTAGCTGTTTTTGCAGAATTTTAATCAATTTTGGACCCAAATCCAAGTACAAGTTCAGTAAGCATAAACAGGAGTAAAACTCAGTCTTGGGTCTTTTTGCTGTTTTATCAGCTGCCACAAATAACAGCTGAGTCCTGGAAGACTATTTATGTGGCACCTCTGTTGTTGTAAATGGCAACAAGTATTTGAGGGATCAGTGAGAATATAGTTGAATAAGAGCGTGTTAAGTAGATGAAAGACATTTAGAAAACCAGGTTTTTTATATCGTCTCTAATAAGGCAAATGTAATGAAAAATGAGTGAAAATGTAAATAATTTATACTGTAGTGAGCTCATACACAGACTATAATGATGCTAACATAGACCATCAGACTGCCAACCTAAAAGAAACACCTGTGAGTGAAAGCTCAGGTGCACTAGCACAGTGGCAAGGTCCACCAGCAGACAGGTGTGGGGTCACCCACTGGAGCTCACAGATATTCAGACACAGCGCTGCAACCAAATGAAAATATGGAGTCACTCTGGGCCAGTTCATAGTCTCCATGATTTTCCATTCTGTGGCTACACAACAGCTCCACTCAACTCTCCATTAGTGTAACAGCAGATTGCACGAAGCAGAAGGCTACTCATTCCCCATTTGTAAGATGCCACGATGGCACATGGGGATTATTAATATGCAAATATGGTGACAGTTGTAACTAAACAAGTTCTTAAAGCTACCTTTGAATCGAAGCACGAACGTCCTAACAAGGAACCCGAGCACTAATATGTGTTTTGGGATTTGTTTACAAGTCCAAAGCTTCCGTAACGTTGTTGGAAAGATGGAAAGTGCATTCATGTGGCCTGGTTTGAACAAAGCATTGTATTGTGGTGCAGGGGAGGTGGCAGCTCTACCAAAGACACAGTGGAGCAGTCAGCTGAGTATGGCTGGAAAACTCTTATACAGAGAGCAGGGAGGGAGGGGTGCTGACAGCTCCCCAAAAAGTAGAAGAAAATGTAAGTTTGGAGTAAATTGAAAAGACTGATCAATGTCAAATTACAAAGTAAAGCCTTGGTCATGAGAATTTGGATGTTGCTGTGCACTGGTTATACTGGGCTGATGTTCATTTCTTAAAATATGTGCCAGGTACTTGTCACCATGGGGACTGAAAATGACTCATCTTTGTAGCCTGGAGGATTGCCGAGGGCACAGGGTTACTGCAGCCGCAGTGAGAGAGCCTTCAACACTCCAAGAGAATAGAAAGTGCTTCAGTGGCCCAATTTACTGCTCAAGGGCAACAGTATTATCTAACTCTTCACATATTTGTATAAGCACGTTACATAATCGCGAGCTAACGACGAGCCAGTGTTAATTATGTAGAAAATAACTCGACAACTAAAAGGCAATGATGACTGTTTTTATCTTCTTGCTTTTTTTAATGAAATTTGTATTAAAAGTTGTAATGAAGGCTTGAATTCATTATAAAAGTCTGTTCTGAACTTTTCCTATAAGTTCACTGTTTAACTTTATTCACCTTTAGTGATGAGTATTAGTAATTGGGCTGCCAGTGTAAAGTGTTTCTGTTGCTGGCCTGCACGTCTTGGATATGAGTCAGACACAGGACGTCTTTCCTGGTTCAGAGTTGGTTCTGTACTCAGAGCCTGGGTTAAGGGATGTAACCAGTGTTTACTGGTAGTGTGTTTTTGTTTGTGTTAGGGCTGTGCGATATGACCAAAATCCCAATATAAGACATTAATCGTCCCGACAACGATATATATCACAAAAAATTTACATTTTCTGTAAATTCGGTGAATCTTGGGCAACTTAACTTGGGTAAAGTGTTTCCAGCTGAGCGTCGTGTGCCTGGAGTCGAGTGTTACACAAGTTGAAATGGCCGCAATTGTCTTTGAGTATTTATACACGACGTGCTGCGAGGAAAAGCCTGTTCTAACGTTTGACTCTAAGGTTTATTTTTTTGCACCTGGCGGCTCTTTTTAGCTTCTCCGTAAACACTCTGCATACTATTTCACGTGATTCGGTTTATTTTGAAAAATCTCAACAGGATCTTCAGCTTTATTGTGAAAGATTTATGTGGAAAATAAACAAGCGGACGGCAGAGTCACGTGATGGTTTTACCGTCATTATTGCTAACGACAACACGTAAAAACAGGGGCTTGTCCGTCCGCAGTGTGGTTATATTAAATATAAGAGAAAGCGAGAACTTTAAAAAAATCCTACAGTGACCATCAAAACGATGAAAAATATTGTCGTAAACAGTTTATTTTGCGACACCACGAAATAAACGATAAATGTTTTCATATCGTCATCCGATATATATCGTTATATCGAACAGCCCTAGTTTGTTTGGGGTTCTTCTTCTTCTATTGACTTGCGCCACCTGTACCTCTGTCAAACAATTAATATTTAATATTTCAGAATCAGAATACTTTATTGATCCCTGGGGGAAATTATTTTTTGTTACAGTGCTCCATTTTAAACCAACATTAAGACAAGACAGACAATACGCTAACTAAGAATAGTACAATATATACATACATACATACATACATACATACATACATACATACATACATACATACATACATACATAAGTCACTTATAAATAAATATTTGGAAAAGAAACATGTGTAGTTGTAGCAGCAAACAGTGTGTTAAGTGGATGCGTTGTACAGGGAGATGGCCACAGGCAGGAATGATTTCCTGTGTCGTTCAGTGGTGCTTTTCGGTAATCTCAGTCTCTCACTGAAGCTGAACAAATCTGAATTTTAAACCAGCTTTGCCTCATTTAAGTTTTTTTGTTTTTTTTGCCCCAAATTCCTACACAAATATTAATGCTGCCATGTTCCTAGTTTCCTGAGTTTCCATAGTAGGGACAAACAGCTTTGAGTAGTGGTTTGATTGCTTCTTCTTAGTTCCAGTGCTTGACTGTTTGAGGTGAACTCACTTGTTGTTTTTGAAAGAATGCAGTTTTGTTTTGTTTTTTTGAAAGGTAAGTGCTATATAGCTTGTTAGCTAGGCGTATTGTTATGCCTGGTTTTGGAAATGGTTGTGTTCATCCCCTGTTACTTTAGCTTTTTAATTCTGCGCTCTAAGTAAAGGTAACGTTAGTCACTGTTGCGTCGTATGGAGTGGCTAGTATTAGCAAAAAAAATTATAGTGTGTGTGTGTGTGTGTGTGTGTGTGTGTGTGTGTGTGTGTGTGTGTGTGTGTGTGTGTGTGTCTGAGAGAAATCAGAGGGGGGTTTCAGTTGTATCAGAGGGGGGTTTCAGTTGTAAATGGCGGGAGAAATCTCTTGTATACCCTTGGACACAACCACAGATTAATTGAGATGAAATCAGGGGTCAAGTTTGGAAATGGCAACAATGAATATCTTTAGCAGATTATATCTCAGTGGAACTGCTACCAAATCAGCGTTTTCAAGGTGCACAAGCAAATGTATATTGTTCAAAAAGAAATTGTGCTAAAGTCTGCAAGTGTGAAACAAGTCACATTTGTTATACACACTGCAGTGAACATGCATCATCACCCTGTCCACACATGATGTACTGGTAACATTTTTATTTTCTTCTGTTGCCTTTTTTGATCATGCTGATAATTCCATTTCCATACTAAGTACTCGTTAAACTTATGAGCAGCATGGAAAAGCTTGGATATCATCCATAGTATCAATATGCCATTCATTTCCATGATGCAGTGCATGAATGCTTAAGCTGTCGCATTAAGGCCTTGCTGAACGATATTAAACTGCACGTGTGTTTAGTGTGTGACGTTTATGACCTCACCTCCTTTTTCCCTCTTGGCTGTCATTCCCCATACACGACATTCCAGACAAAAGAGTGGTTTTGGGATCTGACAAGTCCTGCGAAGGTGTAGCGACATCTCTTCGCTTTCCTTCCAAACCTGGTTCATTTTCCCTTGGTAATTATGGAGGTGAAGCAGGACCACCGGACGCACCGCCGGATTCACCAATAAAGACATCCCCTGTTTCTGAGCGAATAAAGGCCCTGGAGGCTCTCGCTGCCAAGAAGCAGCAATCTGATTTTAGAAGCGATGGAGGTTTCTCTCTTTTCAAGGACCGCCACCATGAGAAGTCTCCTACTGACAGCTCAAAATCCCCTATTGAGAATCGGATGTCTCCAAATGAAAAAATTACACCAACTATTCAGAAAATGGGAGGTTCTTCTGAGCAGGAATCACCAGGATCCCCCTTTGAAGTTCTTGGAGATTTGAGACAAGTAAACGAGTTTGAAGAAACAGAAGAGTGGATGAAGGCTCATTTGCCACCTGTACCAGACTTAACTTCTGTAGATTTAACTGAAGGCACCAACAGTGTTGAATCCAAGGACAAGGGGACTCGGGTTGTTATACCTACTTCCTTTACGAGTGTCCCTGATGCTTTTATGGATTCTCCCGTGGAAGCTCCCTCAGTGAAAGATGACTTTGATAATGCAAAGAAGCAACCAAACGTTGAGGAAGAGTTTGATTTTAACTTTTTGCCAACAGCGTACATGTGGGATCAGCAGGACAAATCGGATGACCAGCCTCCTTCAAATCTTGACTCAGTGATTGCATCACCTCCTGCAGGCTTTGGCACTCCATGTCCAGAGGCAAAGCAGAATGCTTCAGATGAAGAGAAGGCCTCCCTGACCCGCGATCCAGAGCCCCCAGAGCCAAGTGAAGCAGACAGCTCAGGAGAGTCGGATGACACTGTTATTGAAGACGAGGCGGGTGCTCCTGCTTCTGCCCCCCATCCATCTTTTGAGCCACAACTTTCGAAAGATCCCACCGCTACACCTGCATCTTCGAATGTTCCCCCTGCAGAAAAGGAGACTCCTCCACCAAGGTCGGAGAGGAAATTAATGCAGGTTCCAACAATCAATGTTATTGAGACGGATGAACCAAATTACAGTGAGGAGGAGATGGAAATGGAACCTGAAGCGGAAGATGTGGATTATGAAATTGAAAATCCCCCAGCCAGTGAGAGCCCAGAAACCTCACATTCACAACCTGAAGACACTAAAACCGAACTACCCAAAACGCGTCCCCTGGAAACTGAGTTCATGGAAGGCTACTCGCCTCCATCCTCACCTGTGGATTCTGATGCCGAGTACTCGCCCAAACGCAACATCGTTGCAACTTCTCCAGAAATAGACAATCGGGAATCTGCAGCCAAGTCGGAGACCCTACCCAAACCCCCTGCTCCAAGGGACACTGCATCGGGCATCTCCCAAGCACAAGCTGATGAATCACAGATTCCTCCAAGTAAAATGAATGAAGAACCTTCCCAGTTCACACTCACAAATGCAGAAGTGGACTTTCCAGACAATGATGATGAGTGGTCAGACGAAGCTCAGGAGCACACACTGCCCAAATTGTATGAGAAGGGTAATATGCCCACAAAAGAGACTTTCATAGAGACTGTTCCTCTTTCTAAAACCACCTTTATGCAGGATGATATATATGACAGACAATCATTTGATTATGATTATGATGCATCTTCTCCCTTGTACGACATTGACCATAAAGAGCTGAGCAATGCTAAGGAGCGGTTTCTTTCTGATCCTTCCCCAACTGACCCTGATACGCCGAATGCATGCTCTGCACAAACCGATGTTACCGAGGACAGGCGAAGTTTGGGTGATATCGCTTCACTGAAAGATGAAGCTTCCCCAGAGCAAGCTGATCAGCCATCTCTACAAGAATACCCCCCAAATCCTTACTCCTCTTTCCAAAGCGAGGCACAAAGGAGCTTCAGCGAGCAAGAGTCCAATCAGAAAATGAGCAATGACGTTGTTGCAGATGGTGCACAGAATGAGAGCTCCATCTCCGAACGTACAGACAGTTTTGTGGAATTCATGCGGGAATGTCTCAAATCGAGGCAAGATGAAGAATATCCCGACAGCGTGCATCAAGGTGTTCACGGAAAGAGCGAGCTCAACAAAACCAGTTTGCATCCTTCCCAGTTACCGCCAACCGTGGTGCTGGATCTTGAACAAGAACAACTAACTATCAGTGCTCTCAAAGAGCTTTGCAGCAGTCAGGAGGAGGAGGCGGTGAAAACCCATACCAAGGCTTCAGCCCGAGACCAAACTGACCTCAGCGCTGCATCTGTACAGCAGTCTTCCTTAGCATCAGTAACTAATCCTCCATGTTCCCAGCACGTCCGTGCTTATGACAGCAAATATTCCAAAGAGGTAGAAGCTATCGATGAATTGGTGGCCGAGGCCTATCATCTTGCTGAGCATGTCTTGACAGCAATACTAACCCACTTATCAGGTAACATCTCTTTCTTCTGGGCAGCAAGCCTGCTAACCTCACGCACGCTCCTTAGCTGGAGCAACTTATAACTGCCTGTGTAGCAAAAGGATTCCTGTTGTTGTTTATCGTCAGCTTTTTGGCCCTCTCAGCCTTCTTATCTTGGACTGTGCAGTGTGTCATGTCCTGTGACACGTAGCTGAAACTTATCACCAAGAAGCAAAGATTTATATTAAGAGAACATAATTAACTAAAAAAAAAAACAGATCATGCTTAGCTTCTTACTTCTCACTTACAGCGAGGAGAAAAAGAGTAAGCATGATCTAAGTTATTTATGCTTGATTCTGGGTGATAAGTGACAGCTACATGTCACAGGACGTGACACACTGCACAGTCTAAGATAAAAAGGCTGAGATTTGTTTGTTTTTTTTTCTTTTTTGTAAGTGAAAAACCTCAAAAGCAATACAGACAGTGTTGGGGGGGTTTAAACTTAGCAAGCCACTGATATCATGTTCAACATAACAGTGGATTTTGCAGCTGAATGAAATTTCTGTCTACATGATTGTGCTTGGAGTGAAAGGAGTAGTTGGTGTTTAGAGCCAAGCCATCCTTTACTTGAGCTGAGTTGGTTGTCAGAGTTCAGTGGCATCTAAGAATTACTGAGAAGTGTAATCAAGTCAGTTTTATTTATACAGCAGCAAATCACAGCAGCAGTCGTCTGAAGGTGCTTTATATCGTAAGGTAGACCCTACAATAATACATACAGAGAAAAACCCAACAATCATATCAACAATCAACGCTGCTAAAATCTGCCTCCACTTAAAATGGCTAGCTGCATATCTGATTGTTAGCACAGAGTGTCCAGGCACTCGTTAACACTCGACACTCATCAATCCATACTGAGTACAAGCATGTTCGTCTGTTATCTTCTTTTTGTCCTAACAAACTTTGAAGGGGAAAAATCATTTTTTTTATATTTTTACGTTTTTAGCTGGATTTTTTGTTTTTGGGGGGGTTGTGTTGTCGTTGTCGTTCCAAACCACTTACAGGCTCGAGCTCTGTTGTAGAATTCAGTTTGTTTACAGAGTCACTGGAGTTTGAGCTACTTAAAATAAGCTTTGGCCTGATTCTGACAGACAGTCTGTACTGTTCAAGAGGTGGTCACCAGATGGGAAGATATTATATGTGCACACACACACACTGCTGTGTCTGTGCTGGTGTTCTTGAAATTAGAAACCCAGTAGAGTGTGCAGCCACACACGTAAAGAAACTTTAGTGTGACTTTAAAGCTGCTATGAGCCTCGCTCTCTGCTCTCAGTGGACATTTTTGTAAATGTTTGCTAACTGTATTATTAATGAGCTTTGAAATGAAGCTCTGTTTTGCCGCCCCCTCCCCCCACGAGCTTGTGCTATTTTAGTGCTGCTCTGCGAGGTTATTAAGTGGGATATTCTTGGCTGGGTTTGTGTCAGTGTGTGTATCTGATGTCATGCTGATGGGAATTTTGGAAACCAATTCGCAGACCTTTATTTTTTCTCTTTTAAATATTTATTATTGCTCATTAATAAGGCAAGAGTATTTCTTATCAGATTACGTCAATCAATGGAATAATTAATAGATTAATCCATCACTAAAATAATCGATAGCTGCTGCCCTGATCCTCATGCAAACCCAAAATATCTTCTGTACATGGATATAGATCCTTTTTAACGTGCCTAACACTAATGTACATAAAAAAGATGAGCATAAACCGTTTAGTTACAAGCTGATTACCGAATTTCCCAGAGGAACCCACCCGAGGGATTAATAAAGTTTTATCTTATCTTAGATGGAAATGAACCCATTTCACTTTGTTTCCTCTTTAAATGGATTCATCTGTTCCAGCAAACTTTCCAACGAAATTTGAAGCTTGTGTCTGAATGTTGCTGAGAAGTAGAGCAAAGGTGTTCCTCGCTTTTTTTCTTACTCAACTTATTTAGAATGAAAATTAAGTGTTAAATGCCAAAAGCAACGTGTGTGTTTGAACTCATGTGGATGTTATTAAAGATGCATTTGAGGCAGAGTTGCTTAAATCAGTAAGAGTAATATAATCGCTGACGCCCAGCATCCTCATTGTCCTGACGTGCTGTTTAGTCTTACTGAAGGTGAAGGCACTCCATGAATTATACAGTGTCTTTGTTATGATGGGACGCCTTGTGTGAGCGTTGGTTTACTGCGTTCGACACTCTGAGCAGTTGTTCACAATTGTGCTGGTGTGTTCTGTCGTGCACGACAATAAAGTTGTGTCGATGGGCGATGAGACTGGTGATTGTTTGTTAGCTGAGGCAGGTTTATATGCTCATGTTCCCATTGAAGTATTGAATGAATATCACAAGATTCATATTGAATCTATAGTGTCATGTCACACCTCTGCATATACCAAAAACAACCTAACTGCAACATAGACGAGTGGGCAGTTCAGGGGCTAATGGAAGATAATCTGACTGCATTTGAAGAAACTTATCTATTTATATATATCTACGTGTCTTTTTTTGCCCGTTGTATCTCTTTGTTGGTGCAACAAACTCCTGTGAGTGAGGGCAGGGGTGAAGAGACGGGGGATTTCTCTGCGAGAAGAGAAGTTGGTCTACATGTTGTGGATTCAGGCAGTTCCCAGTAACAATGTCACCAGTAGCTGGGAAAAAATGGTTCAGAATTAAACTGGTCCCAGAGATTAGGGCTCTGCGATATGACCAAAATCTCATATCCTGATAGAAGACATTTATCGTCATGACAACGATATATATCACAAACATTTACATTTTCTGTAAATCCTGTGAATCTCTTATTTTGAAAAATCTCAACAGGATCTTCAGCTCTATTGTGAAAGGTTTATGTGGAAAATAAACAGGCGCTTGTCTGTCCTGATATCTTAAGTATAAGAGAAAGAACTTTAAGAAATTAAAGTACACTACAGTGACCATCAGAACCATGAAAAATATTGCAGTAAACAGTTTATTTTGCGACACCATGAAACAAATGATAGCGTAAAATGAAACGATAGAAGTTTTCATATCCATATATCGTTATATCGAACAGCCTCACCAGGGATGCAGAGATGCTGCTTTGCTCGGCGAGCCAAAGGAGGACACTCCCTGCATGGTCGCTCCTCCAGATCAATGAAACAGCCTTAACTCGGTTGCAACTGTTGACTTCTTCCTTTGCCTGCTGAGTTGGCGTTTCCTGTGATGCTGTGATGTTGTGGTGAGAAGGCTGGCCCAAGGAGAACCATTAATGCAGTCATTTGACCTCTTAATTGGAGATGCATCATGCATTTCATCGGGACCAAGGGACAGGCAGTTTCCTCAGCTCTGTCACCATCAGTCTCTTGCTGTTGAAAGATGAAAAATCCTATTTAAGAATGCATTTATTTACAAAATAATATCAAACTCAAACCAGAGAAGTTGACATATTTCTGTTGCTACTGGAAGGAAATGTTCGGCATTCATATTCAAATGCTGTAGTGCAAAGCAGCTGGCTGCCTGCAGTGGCTTCAGAGCTTTTGTTGTATGTTCTCCATCAGCCTCTGTAAGAGTATAGAGATCACTTCTCCTCACTTCAGGTGAGAGCAGAGCTGCAGAGATCGCTGCTTGTTGCTCCAACAAGCGTCCCAGCATCTCCAGCGTGCTGCTCCATCCCCACTCCAGTCTATTGTCCATATAATGTGAGGTGATGGCTGCAGCTCTGCATGTCAGCTGCCACAGGTTATAGCGACTCGGCTTCAGATAGGTGCATCTACTAAAAGTCTGACATCTTTGGGTCTCATTGTCCTCGACTTGAACGTCAGAGGTCAAGCTTTCTGAAAATCTCATGAACTCAAGAGCGGTGACGTAGGATGTTGAACGTGATACCCTGGGCGAGTCTGCTAGTTGGCTGAGGGTAACGCCGCTGTTGCAAGTGTCTAGTTGGTGTCCTGTTTAAAACAAAACGATGTGTAGCTGCTTTTCACTGCTTGTGTGAGCGAGTGAGAGAGGCCTATATAACAGTTGCTCCAATTAAAGCTGCTGGAGCACTGAGGCTTGAACTGTCCCCGTGGCATAAGCCCATGTGGTTTCTGCACCGCAGAAGGCTTTTTTAACTGCCCCCTTTTTTCCCAATACACTGTAAGGAAGTCAGTTTCCAGTGTGCCAACCCATCCCGCCGTTATGTAACTGCGGCTGTTACGTCTGCACGTGCATACAAACATGAAACGTGTGTCCGAAGTTATTCAGTTACTGTGGGCTGCAGATGCCCGAGGAGACTGATGGTGAACACTCGGGTTTTATCTGATCCCACTCACAGAATGTGTTCTTGAAGGAAAATGGCTTCATTTCCCCTGAAATCAGCCAGTCACAGCTGATGTGCTGCGAGTGCCTGAAAACGACCGTCTCTTTGTAGATAACTGACTCGTCTACAAAGAGAACCAGAGCAGCTCTGACTTCATGCCTGAATCATCTGACCTGTGTTTACCAGACCACCCTCCTGTTGTCTCTCTGTGGCAGCTGGCATGTTTTTATGTTTATGACCTGTAACAGAGGCCGTGTTACCTTTGGTCCCTGAAACAACACTCCTACTGCTATAAATGGACCAATACAATACAGCTGTGAAAACTGCAGCGGTCGGGCGGTGTTGACGCCCACGTTTGTGAATGCGATAACTCGAAAATGAGGCCGCGTGGGAGTTTCAAATTGATCCTATGGCTCCCGTATCAGTACTTTTATTTGTTATTACGCCTTCAGCAAAAATCAGTTTTACAGTGTGAAACTGCTTCAGGCTCAAACGTCTGCAGATTTTTTGGTATCAGACTCATTTTTATAAACTCCAGCAAAAATGAAAATGGATCTTATTGAGCACAATTTGCAAAAAAACAGCTTATGCATGAAAATCAACCATTTCCAACAGTGCAGCTTAAGATCCAAGTGTCCCAGGAACGACTTCCAGTAGCACCAGTAGCACCAGTGAAAGGCCCTGCAGGAGGGAAAAACGGTTTTTGCAGATAATGGCGGACATGCGATAGCTCCTGCTGACGATGCGATGGCGTTTATTCCAACATGGAAGCGCTATGAATAGCTGACAGATCAGCAAACGTGTTTCTGGATTATGTTTTTGTTGTTTGTTTGTTTTTTACACAAGTTTTGCAAAGGCATTAGTGGAAGGAAGCCACCACCTGGTTGAATTCAGGAAATGTAAGTGTAACTCGTCCGTTTTCTCATGCAAAGAACAAAAATATTGCTCTCGCTTATTTGGTTGCAAATCTACCGGGATTTAAAAATAGATATGTGAATGGGACTGCGGAGACGCCTGTAGGCTTAGAAGGGTTAAAGGTGGATTAAAGCTGCAGGAGTTTGCAGGAGTTTAGGGCTGGAGTCAAATGTATGTTTGGAAATGTTCACATTAGTCCCGTCTTCTCTCTGCAGCTAAGGATCTGATTCACTGGCGAGACCCCAAGAAGTCGGGCGTGGCGTTCGGCCTGTCCTTGCTGATGCTGCTGTCGCTCGCAGCCTTCAGCATCATCAGCGTGGTCTCCTACCTGCTGCTGGCTCTGCTCTGCGTCACCATCACCTTCCGCATCTACAAGTCTGTGGTCCAGGCTGTGCAGAAGTCCAATGAGGGGCACCCGTTCAAGTAAGACGGCCGCAGATGGGAGATTTCTCTGCTTGTCACAGTTAACTGCTGCCACCATGACCCAGTCAGGCAGGGTTGGTGTGCTGGACAGCAAAAACGTTGTTTTATCTGTTTTACTGAATAAAGTTGAACCTTGAAGACATAAATCACAGTTTAAAAGAAGTGATACATTTCAATATATGATGATGTAATACTGCCCTACCTAACCCAGTCCTATCAAAGGGGATTATTGTGATGATCTGCTGTCATGTGGAATCTGATTCCCACCTTTATCTTGGATAGAAAGTCGGTGAAGCTGTAGGTGCTTTCTGATTGGCTGGTGTAAGTGCGGGCTGCTGAAAATGTTTCGTTTGGTGAAATCAAATCAATTGTGCTGATTTATATTTTGTTCATGTTAGAAGTCGGTCGTTCTCCTCCACACCTTTCTGAGGAATTTCGTCCTTACGTTCCTCGCAGGTCCTTGGATCAGCCGACCAGCTGCTTTTGGTTGTCCCACAAACTAGCCTGAAACTTAGAGAACAAGCTTTTTCAGTTGTGGCTCCCAAACTCTGGAATATGTTGCATTTAAATATTAGAAAGGCGTGTTTTTGTTTTTTTTATTTGTCTTTGTTTTATTTTATGTGAGTGTTTTAGTGCGACTGGTTTTATCCTTTGTGCTCAGCCTCTTTTCCTCCGTCCCTCCACAGAGCACTGATAGATAAGGATGTCAGCATCGCTCCAGAGTCTTTCCGCAAACACGTGGATGCAAGTCTGACCTACATCAACCGAGCTCTGAAGCAGATGAGCCACCTTTTCTTGGTTGAAGACCTTGTGGACTCCCTAAAGGTGAGCAGCTCTGAGCTTGTGTCAGTCGGTGGCGGTTTCCTCTTCCTGTCGCGCAGCACCAGCCCCGATCTCTCCCTGCTCGCCTGCTGCAGCCTTTGCTTTGTTGGTGCAATGTTAACTTCAAACCAGGTCACGGTTGGATCGCATCTCCATCCTCAGAATAACCCCAGGATTTATGACCGTGTTATGACTGTGTCCCACATCAGTACTCCTTATCCAGCTGCAGGGAAGCGCAGACAGATCTGCCTCTAGATCCATCCGGTCCTCTGATTTCCTGACTGGGAATTCCTAAAAATGATTTACTAACGGCTGTGATTTGATTGTTTTATTGATCAGAGCTCGGTCACCAGATGAACCTGAATTATGTGTGGGGCAGATCGTATTTTAAATCTGCACAAAGGCACGTTGATTAGTTTGGAGAAGACTCTGACTTGGAGGTAACGTGGTGGCGATTCTGAACTCCAGGATGAGACGTGAGACGTCTTCAAGAAGCTCAAAGAAGTCCAGTCGCCTTTTTTCCGAGCTCTTTAAATGTTGGAAATTCAATATCAAGCTAGAATGCCTCCACAGAGAGCAGCTGTCAGAGTAAGAGTGCTTGTTTGGACTTGGGCTGCGTATCGTCACTGATTTCTAGAATCGATTTCGATTTGAATCGGGGACATTTTGCCACTATCAGTACATATTGTGTCTGACGGGTCGGCTCTTTGTGTTTACGTCAGAGTCCGTGTACCTGCTCTCATTTCCTGTTTCAGCTGTTTGGTGGTTGTTAAAATTTCGTGAGCTTTACCTGAGATTCTGGCATTTGGGGCAAAATAAATGTAAATTAAAAAAATCGATTCAGGATTTCAATGAATCGATATCACGTGATTCAAGCTAAAATCGATTTTAATCAAAACCCATCCCCAACGACAGCGACGCTGTTCTTTAGGGAGGAAACAGCATCTGCTCGTTTGTGTCAGGACTGCACAATTAATCAGCTTTTAATCTCGGCCATGACTTTGGTTTTTCCACTGTTAAATAAACACAATTAAACAGTTTGAAAACGAACACTCAGCCAGGAGAACGCAAATCAAGCGCTCCCTACACGACTAAGGATTTAAGGAGGATGAGTGGCGTCACACTGAGCAGATGTCATTCGTGTGTAAGCGCTGCTTGTTGTTGATCTTGAGCTCTCTGAGTTGCTCTTTGTTTTTCTCGCAGCTGGCTGTGGTCATGTGGCTGCTGACCTACGTAGGCGCCGTCTTTAATGGAATCACCATCCTCATCCTGGGTAAGCTTTGAACCGCTCACTGTTCATGCACGCCGTGCTGCGTTCTCATGTCGGTCAGGTGGTTGTGTTGCTCTGGGGTCAAAGAGCGACTCCAAGCTTTGCACTTGCTCTGCAGGATCTGCTGTCGGCTAACGTGTTTCTCTCTGTTCTCCAGCCGACGTCCTGCTCTTCACGGTGCCTCCCGTCTACGAGAAGAACAAGGTGAGTCTCAGGCTTCCTGATCAGCTCAGCGGTGTAAACATGGCCGTCAGCAGTGAGTGCAGTCTCATCACACACTGAAGGCTTTGAGGCCCTGACAACATGAAGTCATTGGCTCACTGAGGGGATTGTAGTCACGGACTGCCAGGAATGGCAGGCACCATCATCTGTACTGGTCCCAGTTTATGGCTCACAATAGTTTAAAATTAACCAGTGTGGTTGCTGTCAGTGACACGGTCCCTGAATGTCTTTGTCATCCACTGTTCTTTCCTGAAATGACTGTTATGTGTAAAAGGAGAGCCCATTAGGGTCGGGCGATAGGTAACAATTTTCCAACCGACACTCGTCAGTCCAACAGGTGACATATCCACGCATGCGCAGACTTTGTGATGGGCGGAGCCATGTAATCGTGCATGGACTGATTTGGGCGTTTACAACACAGAAAAAGTCCAAACACGGACGAACTAATTTCCCGAAACATTCGGGCTGTCAGCGTTAACGATTAACCCGATTAAAATGTTCACGCGTTCGACACATCTGGAGCGCAGAACGAACAAACTTTGGACAAACTGCCGAAATTTCAGGGATTTAGACTCAGTCTGCGCTCCAGATGGTTAATCTTTAATCGCGTTAGTCGTGATAACGGCGCGTTAACGCTGACGGCACTAAAAGAAATAAAAAGTCACCAATTTGGGATTTCTTTGGCTTTAAACCAGATCATAGAGGTAAACCTGAGCATGCTAGGCTACCAGCAGCTTCTGCAGCTCCATCGACGAGCATTTGGGCGCACTCTGAGGAGGGGCATGTGCTCGCAGATGAGAGATTTTTTTATTTTTTCTGCTGACTGCTTCTATTAGCTCCATTATTAGCAAACTTACTCATGAGCAAATAAGGAAATAAATAAATCACCCTTGTAAAAACGATCGGCGATGGGCTCAGCCTGTCGGCGATAGTCGATACATTCGTCCAGTCGCCCGACCCCAGACTCCATCCATTCTCTATCCGTTTTTTGAGGGTTGCAGGGGGGCTGGAGCCTGTCCCACGAGACGCAGGGCTAACACACAGAGACAGACCCATTTAGATTGACCAGTTACCCCACTAACAGGAGACTGACTGCACTTTACACTGGGTGACTGCAGCAGGTTATTTGATGCAATGAATTTGATTCCGTTTTGTTTTTAGTAAAGAGTTTTTGAAAACGTGGACGACGACTGCACACAGAGAAGCTCGATGCGCTCCAAAGGGTTTTCCTTACTTTGTCTTCCTCTGAGGTGGTAACATCTGCTCTCATTTGTTGTTCCAGACTCAGATTGATCAGTATATCGACCTGGCACGTACTCAAGTCAACACTACTATTGCCAAGTAAGTGTTGCAGAAACGTGTCTTTCGTCTTCGTTCAGTGTCCAGGTTGTTGGATTTCACTCCTGTGGTGCTTTCTCTCCCGCAGGCTACAAGAGAAACTCCCAGGAGCTGTGAAGCGCAGCAAAACTGAATGATCCCCCAGCCCCAAACCAAGCACCACGTCCCCATCATCTTCATGTCCATCACCATATCTTCCCTCCCTTATCCGACTCCCCGGTCTAACTCCTCCTCCCCACACCGTCCACCATCAGCACCCTACTACACTGAAACTTCCTAGATAGAAAATCTCTGAGCTACTCAATAATCAACTACTGTGCAGCTTAACTTGCAAGCATTAGAGGAGAACTGTGCCTGTGCAGACAGGAAGCACATAGCAAGCGAGGAAGTGGCGTAACGGCACGACGTACCCCGCCTGGCTGTGGACGTGCCGCGGGGGGACGGAGACGGGATCGAGTGAACTAGACTGAATCTATGACCTGGTTTTGTCTCGTGCAGCGAGCAGAGGGTGTACGATGGCAGCTGATGTCACAAAATAGCAAATGTCTGTACTTGAGCCGCATGTTTGCCTGAAGGTAGATGGCAACGTTGTCTCCAAGTAAAAAGTCGGCATCCTTTTGGGTGGTAACAAGTTTCCATTCACCGTACAGACACTTGTCTATGTAAGTAGTTTCTGAAATGCACTGAACTTTATTTTTTCATGAGCAGGTTGAAATAAAAAGGATGGGAACTCTGAGCCAGCTGTGATAATTTGGTCTAGTTCACCTTCTGATCAGATGTAGGTTTCTGTGTTCGAGCACGTTAGCCTCGCGTTCTAAAGGAAAGTCCCGTACTCCAGAGTGTTGAGTTCTCACGTTCACTTGTAAATTTTGATTCTTCTTCTCACTTATTACTGCTATTGGTATTAATTATACATTAGCTGCTTGATCTCCCTACTAGCTTGACAGTAGCAATGTAAGAGTTATGTTAAGTGTTTTTGAGCTTCATAAGTTTAACGTGGAGGTCTGTCAGAAGCCTCCCGAGACATGAATCCCTGATTATGAACTAGGTTAAGCAGCACACACTCGGAGCTGTGCCACAACCCTTAACTCTAACGTCCCGGCTAACTTTGCAGACGATTGTTTTGTTGAGTTTCAAAATGACAAAGTGTCAAATGTTTGAATCTTCCAGCATTGTCATGTGTTTTAGTTTGTAACTCGACTTTATTAAATGTCTATTAAACAGAGTTGCTTTAGCTTTGGTGCATTTTAAAAAGGTCTTATTAATATTGTTTGGGAAATCTCACTCGTGCGATGCATCGGCTGCGAGTTTAGAGCGTAGGTGTGGGTTTGTACAAACAGGCGAGTGCGTTTTGAATGTAGTGTTGCTGGAGGAGATGGGGCGGGTTACTACAGAGCTCTGTGTGTCATCTTGTTTTTCTTTGACTGCCGTGAAGCGCAGGTGTAAGCTGGAGTCTTTCTATAGGCTGTATCATATTCTTGATCCTGACTTTGGTTTAATATGAATACTCGTGATTGTTGTTATGGTGTTTTTGATCTCCTGTGTCGGCACTACTGCTTAATCTCCGTATTAATTTAAGGGATGAATATGTGGATGGAAATGAGACATAGTGTGTGTTAGTGTTGCTTCGTCGTGCAAGTCTGCTCATCTCCTGAACGTACCCAACGGCCGGCGGCGAGAGGCCGCCCCTGCCTCGTGTGCTCACCGCTCCCCATGCATGTCCTCTGTGTGTTGACTCCTTCTGCATGTGCCGGTGTCTTGTTCGCACTGTGGGCGAGCGAGACATCCACAGGTGTAACTCCCTGTTAGCCTGTCGGTCGGTCGGCCCGGGTCAGCTGCCCTCGTGCTGCTGACCCGGGCCGGCCGGCCTGTGTCCAGCTGCTCCGGGTGCAGAGGGCACGGCATGTGTTTGAGCTAATCACACTTTAGATCTCACATAGATACTGTTGTTATGCACCCTCTTTCTACATTTGAATGTGAAGACGTTGCATATTGAAACTTATTTTAAAGTTGTCTTGTCATTCAGATTAGATTTATTAGATTTTAGATTTCTACATTAAAACGAAATGTTTTAGTTCTATTTCACATCTGCTTATTAATGAAAATGAAGCCGTTGCTACTTTTTAAGGAAACATTTGTAACTTTTATTTTGTCAGCATCTTTGATTCCCCCGTTTTTATTTAACTTCTCTGGAAAGCTCATCCTGACCCTTTAATATTCACCCAGCTGACCTCAGGCTGTCAGTCGTCCCACCAGTATTGCTATGAAACAAAGAGAACTAGCTTCCAGATGCACAACACCTTTTGAGTGTTACGTTCGACTCACGATCTGACCAGAGTGTGTCTGACTTTGATTTTTTTGGTTTTTTGTCAATGGCTTTCTGCTTTACTGATATCTAGGTGTTGTTCACTAACATCAGCTGTTCTGTATTGGCTGACTTTGGTTCCAGTTTGTGAAGCTTTGGGAAGGCTGGTGTGGAGGGAAGGACAAAAAGCATATGTGTCTCTGTACTGATGTCAAAGTGAAATGAATAAAAACACCTGAAAGGTCTGTGGCTTTTTGGAGGTCTCTTCACTTTTGTCTGGCTTTAAAGAAACTAACCATTTTCCCAGCAGCCCCCACTGTGGGAGTGAGGAGGACTCAAATGTAACCTGATAAAATGTCTAAATCAGGGGTCTCAAACTCGCGGCCCACGTCACCCCCACTTGCATCATCTAATGCAGTTTGACCCTCGAAGTGACTTTTTTGTTACGGAGGATTTGTTTGAATGCAATGTTCAAATAAGTTCTTTAAAAAACAAAAACTGATTTAATATGAAGGCAACATGAGCACAAACATGCTGAGGGATCGGCTGTGTTAGTTCAGTGACACTTATGTCGCATTTTGAGTTTGTTTTGTACGACTTGAACACTAAAGGAGGCCACAGCTCATTTAATGTGAGGCCCTAAAGTAATAAGACTGGACATGAGAGCCTGCTGTCTGTTATGGTGTTTGGGTGAGGAGAGGATTATAGTTTCTAATTTTAGACCGGGCCCCACGCTACAACCATGAAGTGTTGATAGTTACACACATATTGAACATCCCCCTTCCAGCTATTGCATAACCGAATAACAGCCACATAGTTGTAAAACTTGAATGAAACGTTTGAAAATCAGCTCCTGTGTGGAGGCAAACAGTTGGAACAAGTGGAGTTTATTGAAGACAAATATTCTCCGAAGGAAAGTGACGTTCTCTGTCATATGGTTCTCACTCAGAGAACCAAGGTTACAATGTAACCGTACGACCCAAAGAAATGCAAGTCAGCAGCTTTTCGTAAAGGAAACGATGTGCTGCGTTTGCATATAATACAATACTGGCAGCTGGTAGATGCACCTGTGGGATGAATTTGAAAATACTCTGATTTCCTTCTGAAGTTATCGTGTTCGCAAGATTTTTAGAAAATTTGAACTCTGACCTCAACCTGAGATTTGAACTTGTCCGAGACCCACTACTGTAAAATTCAATCCTGGCATCAGTCTGGCTCTAGTGTCATGCTTCAGTGCCTTAAACTCAGTGAACAGCACAGGTGTACAGGTGGGTTCAATCTGAATCTACAGCTTATGATCCAGATCAGTATACAGGAAAAAAAGACTCCCCCTGTAGGACAGAAATGCTTTGTCAGAGTTCACAGACACGTTTTGACTGATTTGCATTTACATAGAGTCAAATCACAACAACAGGTCGTTGGAGTGATTTGCAGAATGAGAATCAGCACCTGAAAGTCTGAGGCCAAGAAACGATTTCCAGTATTTGCCAAAAAATGATTGTTGGTATTTAAACAGCTAGAAATGAACTGTTGGGCTATAATGTGCAACACATATTGTCAACCATCTCTTATGAATAATATCCGGCAATTTTATGAGGTAGAAGCTGCAATCAGTTTGTGGCAAAACTGTCACTGACATTAAAAACGATGGTGCCCAGAGGGCAGCAGAGAAGGCAACAAATACCACAATAATTCTATAAAGACATTTAAAGTATCCAAAAGGACTGGTGTGGTTACAGTGTAGCATACACAGTTTATATAATAACACAGAGCAGATTATTTATCAGGATAAGTGAAGATATTTGATTTTTTTGTTTTTTTTAAACCCCAGAGAAGCGCAGAGTGCTCACTCGGGGTCAAAGACCAGCTTAAGAACCATCTATTGGAAAATCAAAAGTAGTTGTATTTCAACTACACCTTCATAATGAATTCCAAGACATCAGCAATGGTTTTAAGCATGCAGTGAATTCCCTTTGTTTAACCACAGACATGAAAACCTAAACCTACAGCAGCAGTGCTGCTCGTCACCAACAGCTCCACGTTTCGGCGTCTGTGGCACCAAAGGACTCCACCGTCTCCTCCTCAGTTCACCTCATCATCATAATCTGTGTAATGATTTACTTTTGTTTGTGTTTGACGAGGTCGGTGGTCTCGTCACGTGTCACAAACCGTGTTGACACCCTTTAGGATTAGCTGTCGTCATCAACTGACTGAGCGTGAGCAGTGATGCCTTTAGAGCCGTATTTCACTATGACAGGCGAAAGAAGCAGTTTCTACCAATCATTAGACCGGGGGTGTCACATTAAATGAGCTGTGGGCCACTGCTGGCCCGGTCTACTCATGTGACGGCCACTTTAGTGTTCATGTAGTACAAAACAAAAACTAACAAGAAAACACCCACAAATATTTCCAAAAATGTTTTGTTTTGTTTCCAAATATTGTATAAGAAGACAAAGCTGCAAAAGTGAACGCAATCTTTTTCCTCCCTGTTAACTAACTGAAGCCTTTGAACCACCAAATAAACATATTGGCCGTCTCTGGTCAGACGTGGCAGCACTGCTGCTGCCATTGTGTTCATATTTAACCAAATCAAACCACAGACATAAGTGTTGACATTAGTTTGTGACTCTGTCACTGAACTAACACAGCCGATCCCTCAGCATATCTCTGTCACCTTCATATTAAACCACTTTTTAAAGAACTTATTTGAACATTGCGCTCAACAACAAACAAATCCTCAAACAAAAAAGTCACTTCAGAGTAGAGCTGGGCGATATGAGATTTTTTCATATCACGATATGTTTTTTTCATTTCAGGCGATAACGATATCTATCACGATATAAGCCAAATAACTATATTTGTAAGATTTAAATGTGCCGTTGCTCACAAGTAAAATGTGAAATAATCAGCAGCTTGTTTTTATTTAAATATTTATTTCCCATAATAAGTTCAACAGGGTAGATGTACTTAAGGAACATGAGACTTTTTCAGATAAATAAAGGCAAATATTGCAAACTACACAAAAGGCAGCCGCTAAAGCGTTTAAGTTTCAAAATAGAACAAACGAAACAGACTAAATTGTCAATTCCACTTACAAACAAAATATTAATTTGTTTTACAGAAGAACAGACAAAACTGACTAACTTTTGTCAATATCAAATAAACTGAGAACTAAAAGGAAATTCTCAATCTCTCCTTGTTGTATAGCTGAGCTTTTCAAACAGTTTTAACAGTTACTTTAGTCTGACAAAAGCCGAATGACGAATTAGCGCTTCCAGTCAGAGACTGAGGCTACGTCCACACGTACACGGGTATTTTTGAAAACGGAGATTTTCCATTTTCGTTTTAAAAAATAATCCCGTCCACACATAAAGGCAGAAATGAAGGAAAACGCTATGAACATGCCAAAGCAGCAGGTGGCGCTAGATTCCTAACCGTGCAGAAATGTTGGCCAATCAGAAGTCTAGAAGCCTCGTGGGAAAAAGTAAACAAAGCTGGGGCATAGAAGCAGAACAGAGTCGTATGTGTGGACGGACAGTAACTGTGTGTATATGTAAGCATTTAAACACTGCAGAGAGTAGAATTAACAGTAACAGTATTGTAGAAATTCATTTCACCGAAACAATAACGTGGCGCACAGTGTGACGCATGCACCAGTTTATTGTATTTCCAGACTTGTTTTCGGCACATTTACAGTGCACGCTACTCTGTTTTTGTCAGACTTGAAATAGCCGAAATACCTTCACACTACGGAACTTCTATGGCTCTTCCGTTCGACAATCTCTCCGGCATTGGAACCATCATCTGTTTTCTCTTCGGTCACGCTCGGTTGATTTTTCTAGTCGGCACACTCATTTCCTCCATTACCCGCTGGCTGCTTCCCAAACAAACACACGTGCGGCTTGGCACTTGTGCTGTAGTAACAAGTCACGCGACGTGACGCTGCGGCTGTGATTGGTTCGGCTCTGCGCTACTTAATTTGGATTGGCTGACCTTTTTTTTTTTTTTTTTTTTTTTTTGAGGACAAGAGCGGCGAGGTCTATCGCGATAGCTTAATTTCTCTATCGAGTAAAAGTTATATCGCGATACATATCGTTATCGTTCTATCGCCCAGCTCTACTTCAGAGACAAATTGCATTCGATTTCTTCAGGTCAATGTGCAAGCAGGGGGTGACGTGGGCCACAAGTGGACCCCGGGCCACGAGTTTGAGAGCCCTGATTTAGACAATCCTAATGATATACTTACTTCCCACTGTGTTTGAAATGATTAAAATCATTAAAATATCAGTATATTTATATTTATTGTAGGACATAAACATCTGGGTTTGGTTTATGACAAAGCGGAACTGGAGATGGGCAGTTGAGTGGAAGCTCTCGAGCGACGTCCCGACCCTGACCTGTGCTCACGGGTTTTGAGCAGCGACCAAAAGAACAACACGGTACTTATACTGAATATGTTTTACTTTATACATTCATTGAACTCTTCATGACCACACAGGAGATTATTTACTAAACGTTAATATTCACAACTCTGATAACTTTCAAATGACTGACCGTGTCTCCTGTTTGTATGATTCAATATTCAAAACTATAATTAGTGGGAGAGGTTTCAATCATAACACATCCTAATAAAGAAAAGAAACAGAGGTACAAGGTGTAAATTTGATTTGGTTGAGATTAAATGTGTTTTTCAGCCCTGAATTGAGCTGTTGAACGGCCAAGGTTACGAGAAAAACTGGAAACAATGATTTGAGAATCAGAATACTTTATTCATCCCAGAGGAAAATGTAATCTGATTAAAAAACACCAGATGTCGTGCATGCTTGTACGTTGGACAGTATTAATAATAATATGATGGTGAAATGCTTCACGCCTTCATTAAATCTAAAACTATTATACAAACAATGAGCTGATTGTGAGGGAACTTGTGTGCTGGTCCAAAGCTGGACTCTTTCAGCTCATTTTTGATGCTTCTGGTGTTTCAAACCACATTTCAAGTGTCCGTTATTTGAGCTTAACTGTGCACAGATATAGAGTAGTACAGACACCCCACAGACAGACTCGTGGTAATGAGTATTTATTCAAAGACCACAGAGGAGAGAATGCATATGTTGATCATTTACAGATGAAAGGTGATGAGAACATAAAGGAGGAGGAGCTCCTCCCCCCACAAACACAGTAAACACACATCCAATCAAGTGCATCATGTCTCACTTAAATGAGTTTCACTGCAACTCACCTCATTTTAAAATATAAGTGCTGTGTCAAAACGTTATTAGAGCCATGGTTAGACCTGCTCTAATGCAAACGAATGAAATCATTTGTAGAAAGTGAGTCAGGAATGGAGCCGCTGACCACAGACGCTGCAGCGTGTAAAGGGGAAACGCAGAATATCGTCATGGTTTCACAAGTTGTTTTTGAGAATGAAGTCATATTCTCTGCTTTAGGTGTAGAATATGTCAGAATAAACATACACTCGCTGACCACTTCATTTGGTACACCTGTTTGACTGCTCATTTACAGCCAATCATAAGACTTTTTCCTCCACGACCGTGTCTACGTTTACAGAGAACGGTCTGAAAAAGGAGAAAACACAGGACACGTTAGCAGCAGCAGCAGCAGACTAGACCAGGGGCTGCTCAGCAAGTACAGCAGGCTACAGTTCACTCGGACTCACCAAAACCGGACGACAGAAGTTTGCCAAAACACCCTGATGAGTCATTTCTACTACAATATTCAGATGATAGTGTCCGAATTTCAACACATGGACCCGCCGTGGCCTGCAGCAGTGGTCCAGGCTCTGTGTGCCGGTGTTAAAGTGTGGGTGTTCTCTTCCCTAAGTACCAACTGAGCATCGTTTACACACCACAGCCTTCCTGGGTACTGCTGCTGACCTGGTTTAATCGTCTTCTGATGGTGCAGGTTATCACACCGTGCCACAAAGCTCAAATCACCTCAGACTGCTTTCTTGAGTTCACTCCACAGCGTCCACTGTGGGGCAGCAGTCGAATCTGCAAACCGTGCAAATCTCTGAAGACTGTTTGCAGCGGCTGGATGATGTAAGAGTGCAACCCAGCACTAGCAGAGTGTACCTAATAAACTGATCATATATGCTCTTTGCTCACAATTGTAAAATTCTATGACATTCTAATGTGACTTTTTCTTAAAACATGACTTTTCCCCCTTAAAATCCAACTTTTTGTGAAAGCACAACTTCTTAAAAATACAATAAAAAAGTAACATTTTTAGACTTCTGTTTTCAGTGGCCCAGGTTCTCATATTTCTCCCACCTGTACAACCAATCCTGACTCTTCCATCAGTACATCGACAGCCTACAAGGTGAGAACGATTATGTGAAAGGGCTGTCGATGAAAACAAAATCCCTGAGGTACAATTTCCAGGTGAAGAACTGGTTATGGCAGACTTTTCTTTTCCAAATAATTAATCTTCAGTTTTCTTCGTTGCATAAACTTTGTACAGTGAACGAAAAATATGAAGCGGTACCAGAGCTGAAGCGAGGGATTCAAAGTGAAGGCAGAAGTTCAACGAGCTTCGCTCCAAGTGTTGAAAAATGACGCTGTTTGGAATAAGGTAGAAAAACTGGATATAATTACAAACAGAGACTGTAGAAACCAGGCTGCATCAAAGTGCTCATATAAAGAAATAATCATTCATATTTACATATTTTTGTACAGCTTTTAGCTAACAAAACGATTCAGGCTGATGTTGATGCCAAATGCTGAGGATAAGTGAGAAGAGGGCCTCCTCTTCCTCCTCTGTAAACAAGAGATTAAATAGACTGGAGTGATGTGAACCCAGTGACTGCACGCTGCCATTCATTGTCTTCAGCAATAACACCAAACATAGTTTAATTCTATTGGATGCACACAAGGACATTTGGGGTTTAGTACATTTTAGGGGACAAAGTGCTGAGTTGTCTTAAATTTGACTCAGTTTTCTTGTTCGCCTCACTGAGCACTCTGTTTCTTACTTCCCGAGAGAAGACTCAGGCCCCCACAATGCCACATTTCCAGGAGTTCACTGTGCCATAAGTGCTAAAGTCCAGATACTCGTTGGGTATCAAAGGAACAAACATTTTGACTTGCAGCAGGGAAACCAATGGCTCATTTCCACTCACTCAGTCAGCAACTTGCTCACCCCTTTTGTCTGTTAGCGAGCACTTCCGAGCATCATGAAACTTTGTGGCGAGATCAAGCGTAGGATCGATAAGTTATTATATTTTATTGCATAACTGAATGCCTTTCTTTAGAAATGCAAAATAGGGCATCGGTACTAGAAGTCCTCTCCGAGCTTGCCTGACCTTTTCCTCCTCTGACAAACCAAACATGTCTGCTGTGAACGAGTATCCGTGTTTAAATCTTCCACATTTACATTGATTCAGACCAGAAAGTTACTTCTGTTTTTCCTGAACCAGCCCGCATGAGACGCACAACATGAACTGCTAATTCTGTCTGCGTGCTAGCTAGCCGAGGAAGAGGGTGGCCCTGGTGACCTCAAAGTGGAATTTGAGGAGTTTGTTGCCATTTTGGGATGTTTACACTGGAAATCTTTGTTGTGTTTACACTAAGATCAAAGCATTCAGCGTTCAGTAAAGCTTTCCTTTTTGGAGGACAGGAATCAGAACATCAAACGTAACAGTGCCGCTACGTTAGCTGGTAGGAAACTGCTACCTGCCAGTTAGCAAGCTAAATAATTAGGCAAAAGGTTATCAAAGACATAACTGTCCCATTACTTTCAGTTCTTTTGTGGGGCACTTTATTCTCCAGAGGAGCAGTTGCAGCTGAAAGCTGCAGGTGCAACACGGCTAATATCTTGCCTTGGTCAAACTTCACAAAATATTAAGTCCATGCATTGATATGATTCTGACATAAACATAACTAGTAGGCTTGGCTGTTAAATGTCGCCATCATAAATGCTGCTCTGTATGCGCCTGTACCTGGGGACCCCATCTACTTTGAACAAAACAGGCTTATTAGCACATTAGCAGCTAGTTTGGTACGCCCAAAAAGGCTAAGGAGCAGAATAAATTCACATGCAGCTAGCTGCTAGCAGCTAGCTAGAAGCAAAGCAGAAATGTTTTGTTGTTGGCTGCCAAAGAGAACACTGCATCAATTCTTGGGATGTGAAAAGCGAATGTCCCCCCAACAAAAAGAAGATCCATCTATGTTCAATGTTAGCCACATTAGCAGTGAATGTGACTGGACCGATAGCATGAGCCCCATCTCATTTTTCTATAAATTACTTTTTAAAAGTATCTTAGCGTTACTCTACAGTTTGTGTCCGCAGATTCAGAGATATTATCCGATTGCGCCAGAGGACCACCCACTTGGGTTCATGTTGATTTATATTTAAAGTACCAACAGATACAAAGCTAGGAAATAAATACATAAGCAAAACATACATTTTGTACATCTAAAGCAATAATTTCCCCAAATCTTGTGAGGTCCTCAGGTAAAACAGGCGATGTGCAAAAAAGCTTTAGTTTCAAATGAGAGGCTGCACTTTGATTTTGTTTTAGGCTGCGCGATATTTGTATTGTTGTCAATTCCCATGTGGCACCCGTTATTGTCCTTTAGCCACAGCAGTACTCCCAGATGCCGACTTAAAGGGAAATTGCAGTCTTTTACAAATTACAAATACCTGAATTTCCCTTCAAGAGAACAAGGAGGGCTGTTTCTGAAGTCATGTAAGGAGCAACAGACAGAAGCCCTTCTTAAGTGTCCAAGTGTGCTGAAGTGGGGGCCAGCTCAGTATGTCCGTGGTCCCGGGGTGAAAAGCAGTCATCAGAATGGATGAAATGCAGGGCAGTCTGGTTGTAGCTCTGCAGGGCCTGCTGCTTTTCCACTGCGCTGAAATACAGCGAGTGAGGGTGGACCTGCTGAACATGCCTTTTAATAGTGCTGACCTTCAGTGTGGCCAGAGTGGCTCCACACACCATGCAGATCAGCCCGTGCCTCCTACAGTCGTAATCCATCAAGTAATCCGTCCGCCAGCGCACCTGGTAGTTCCTCCTCTGGTCCTTGCCGGGGTAATGACCATGACGGGGTGTGTTTGCAGCGCTGCTATCCTTTGATTTGCCCTTGGCTTCGCCCACAGCTTCCTCCTTTATCACCAGTTTGCTGGGTATTTTGACATCAGGGGAGGCGTCTTCATTTGTCTCTCCTGCGGTACTGAGGACATCAACTTCACTGGGGTTGATTTCTGTGGGAAAAAAATAAGGGGGAGGGGATGCCAGATTCTTGCCTAGTTCCACCACAAAATCAAGTCACACGCTAGTGTCTTTGCTTGTTGCACCTGATAGCACTTTTCCAGCCTTTCTAACCACCCACAGTGCTGACTCAAGTGGCGTCTTCACGGTAAGTTGCAAACAAGCTATGTTAATACACGCTATGCGATTAGCACTCCCACCTGGTTTGACCGAGCCAGGACCCCATAAGTTCTCCCTGTGCCTGCATGTGAATCAGATTAATTTGTACACTTTAAACTGAATGAATGTATGGTTAAACTGTGACTTGTAGTCTAAAGTGCTTTGAGTGGTCAGTAAGGTTAGAAATAGTTAATAAGCAAGCAAACTATCATCTTCATTTTTCAATAAAACCCAAACAGAACAATGTTCCTGACAAAGCTTCCGTTGTTTAACAGATTTATCTGCTACATTAGCTAACTTACTCGCTACACTACCATTCTTGTGGAATCTTTTACTGACTGTATCAGCTGTGAAATGTCAGTTTCGGCTGGACTCTATAGAGAATTGCAAATGCTGAGATTTACGTATTTTTCGGATTATAAAGCGCACCAGATTATAAGGCACACTAAGCGAAACAAAACAGTTAGATAAGTCAAACTTTACTCAACTCATTCTTCTTGCTTTCATATCATTGATTCATTAATGCTGAATTCTCTGGCAGCTGCTCTATTCCCATGTTGTTGCAGTATAATAATGACTAACCTCGTATTGTGGATGGATTATCTCAGTTGTTCTCCTGCTGAAGTTTGGTGCGTTTACAGCATCCTGCCATGCGATTGCATTTGTCCCTAACCTCACGTTAACTTTTATCGAGTGGAAAAGTGTTAGCGTTCATCCTCCAGCTTCACTGTGTTTATCTTATGGTAGCATAGCTGTGTCGCTGGTGATCACGTAGCACATCATTATATACCAGCTAGCCCAACTTCAGTAACCCTGCAAACATCACTGCTGTTTAGTTTTCTGTCTTCATTTATGTTGGAGGTGATAGCAGAGCTGTACGTTTGAATTCTTTCAGAAATCTCTCAGTCAGAACTGAGAGATTTCTGAATTTATTAAATGAACTCCGTTACATTTAATAAATTGTGTTTTCATGGATGCCTGGATGTTAAACTTAATTGATACACCTGGTAAAGCAGCAACGCTGATCATTTTATTAAAGATGAAAAAATTTAGACAGTTTTTAACTCTCAGTGATGCTGCAGTGTTCGTTTGACTTTGGGACCTGAAGAGACGGAGTTTAGGACCCAGATTACTCCAAGAGGCTCCTGACTAGCAAAGTCGCACTAAAACATTTTTGACAGATTTTTGAGCACCGTGTACCACATAAAATCGGTTCGAGGTCAGTAAGCACACCCAGAATTCATACGTAAGGCGCACTGTCGATATTTGAGAAAATTAAAGGAGTGCGCTTAAAGTGCGCCTTATATTGCGGAAAATACGGTATATGTACAAATGTCTGTTTTCTCAGGCTAAGTGAGGATGCTAAAAAGACCAGCCAAACACAAACAACTCTTAACACAGCAGTCAGGTGCTTTAGAGCCTCTGTGAGTGGGAATGTGTTGTGTTCCACTGACTGTGGATGTCAGCAGCAGCTGACAAAGCTGACTTATAAAACATGAAAAGTACAAAACCACCAAACTTTCTAAAAAGGCCTAATATTGTTGAAAACTACTACTAACAAGTTTACAGCTTTACAGAGATGTGTATCAGTGCTGAAAGCTTCTCACCATCTTGGATCTGCATGCCTTCACTGGGGTAATCTTTGGTCCAGGCTGCAGCCATGGCTTCCCTTTCCTGTCGGCTCAGGGTTGTGGTCTCCGGGTGACATTCCTGGATGTGGCGGCGGAAGCTGCTAACCTTGGTTTCATGCAGGACCTGAGAACACACCATACAGAACATGCCGTGGCCTTGAGGCCCGTAGGCCACCAGATAGTCCAGACGCAGCCGCCACGGGTCGCCCCCGTGTAGCCTCCTCTTCTTAGGCTGCCGGAAGGGCTGCAGACCCTGCTGGGGAACTCCGACACCGCCGTCCTCACCAATAAGACAAGTGTCCTGAGTGAAAGTGCCGTCGCCCTCCGTGTACACGTCAGTGTTGATCTGGATGGTTTCCACGTCCTCAGAGAAGAGTCCCACAGCGCCATCTTTGGTGTTGGTCTCTGATTTGTTTGAGTGCTCCGCTTCTTCTGCTACAGGGCACAGAAACATACAACATTTCTAATATTAATCCGTTTGTTTCAGTCCCACTGTGGCTACATCAGTGTTCAAATGATAGCTGTGAGTCATTCAGACATTCAGAACAACCCAATTTTCCAGTTTTTTTAATAGCAAATTGTGCAGTTTAATGTCTCATTGCACTGAAATCAAAGCATAGCACAAATAAGTAATTGGAGTTAAAAAAAGAAATCATTGAATCATCTTACAGACCAAAATGTTTTCTAAACCTTTGACTCATCAAAGTTCCCTCCTTTTGCCGGTAAAACAGCTGAACACAGTCGTGGCTTCTGTCTACAACAGAAATCAAATCTTCTCCCATATCTGTAGCAGAAGTTCCCATAAATGTGGACCATGTAGGCTGCTTTGCTTTCACTCTTCTGTCCAGTTCATCCCAAACCAGCTCGATGGGGTTTAAGTCTGGAGGCTGTGCTGTGTTTTCAAGCTCACCATCTTGTTCTTTGTTCCTTTTTTTTTTTTTTTTACTAGCCTACGTCTATTGCAGCATAACTAAGGGAGGATTCAGGGTCACCTGGTCCAGCCCTAACTATATGCTTTAGCAAAAAGGAAAGTTTGAAGCCTAATCTTAAAAGTAGAGATAGTGTCTGTCTCCTGAATCCAAACTGGAAGCTGGTTCCACAGAAGAGGGGCCTGAAAACTGAAGGCTCTGCCTCCCATTCTACTTTTAAATACTCTAGGAACAACAAGTAGGCCTGCAGAGCGAGAGCGAAGTGCTCTAATAGGGTGATATGGTACTACAAGGTCATTAAGATAAGATGGGGCCTGATTTTAAGACCTTGTATGTGAGGAGCAGGATTTTGAATTCTGGATTTAACAGGAAGCCAATGAAGGGAAGCCAATGAAGGGAAGCCAAAACAGGAGAAATCTGCTCTCTCTTTCTAGTCCCTGTCAGCACTCTTGCTGCAGCATTTTGGATTAGCTGAAGGCTTTTCAGGGAGTTTTTTGGACATCCTGATAATAATGAATTACAGTCGTCCAGCCTGGAAGTAATAAATGCATGAACTAGAATATTTCTAATTTTAGAGATGTTGCACAAATGGAAGAAAGCAGTCCTAATATTAGTTTAATATGTGCGTTGAAGGACATATCTTGCAAAAATGACTCCTCACAGCTCAGGGGTGTCCAACTCCAGGCCTCGAGTGTCCTGCAGCTTTTAGATCTCACCCTGGGTCAAACACACCTGAATCACATGATTGGTTCATTATCAGGCCTCTGGAGAACTTCAAGACATGTTGAGGAGGTCATTTAGCCATTTAAATCATCTGTGTTTAATCAAGGACACACATAAAACCTGCAGGACACCGGCCCCCGAGGCCAGGAGTTGGACACCCCTGTCTTAGACAGTATAGGACCTTATGAAAGGTGGAACCTGGTGTTTGAATCCAACCACCATGATAATCTCTGGTAACCTTTTACTGACCATGACGATCCCAGCCTGCTCTGCACCAGCGCAACCATCTGACTCAAACAAGTTAGGCTTGAATCTGAAAATTACATATAAAATTTCAAATTTCCAGTTTGTGTCCATCTCTCTCCACCAACACTAAAGAATGAGTCATCTTACCCTCCCGACCTGTCTTTCTAATGTCAGTGCTGTGGAGTCTGAAGATGAACTGAGCTGGGGTATTGCTGATTCACACGCTCTGAGAGCCAAACACATTACAGGGTTTATCCACTGCTAAATACAGTGAACACTGTACACTTAGCTAACAGACACACTGGATCCAAACTGCAGCTTTATGGATGTGAACCATGAACACATCACAGCACAGAGACGGAAAAGAGAAGATGGTGAACGTGTAAAAGGACCACAGGGTGACATTACGATCTTATGTTAATCTGTGGCTACAGTACCTCCTACTGGTTTCACTTGCACAAACCATTTCCTTAATACCAACACTGCGTTTTGCTGGTGGGCGTGTGAGGTGTCGCACTTCTTACCGTGAGTCTGAGTCCAGGCCTGAAGGATGCAGTGTTTCTCCTCAGAGCTGTACACCAGTGAGTTAGGGTGGGTGTCCAGCAGGTGGCTCTTTATGTGGTCCAGGTGAAGCGAGGGCAGCACCGCTCCACACACCATGCACAGCAGCCGACCGGCATGAGACTCGTACTCCATCAAGAACTCCTGACGGAACCAGGCATGCAGCGAGTCGTTCAGATAGCGTTCCAAGATCTGCGCTGACGGCTCGGGCAGGTACTGCTCCTCTTCTTTAGGCTGCGGGGCTTCACCCTCCACAGAGCAGGGAGTCAGGCTGATGGGCTGCTGCGTTTGCTCCTGGGCTGTCACAGGGTCTGCAGTTTCTGCTTATAGTAGAGACAAAACAGCATGACGACAAATCAACTTTTTAGCTTTATGGCTCTGTACTAGCTTTGCTTCCAGCAGACAGGTAACGTCAGGTGTTTACATCTTCATTCCAATTTATGTGATTACACCATGGTTATTATAGATGTCTTCAAATTGCCTTTTTGTTTGTTTTTTTTTTAACTCTTTTTCTGAATCTGGGAGAGTTTTACATTTGGGAAACTTCCCTATCATCACAATGTTAAATCCATTGTTTTTACATAAAGTAATATCTGCCACAATCTGCACTTTTCTGCCACCTACTGTGAGCACACGGGGCGGCTGCAGCTCAGGAGGTGGAGGAGGTCATCTGCTAATCAGAAGGTCGGTCGTTCCATCCCTGGTCTCCATGCCAAATATGCTTTGGCACTAACCCAGAGTTGTGTGTGAATGTGTGTGAGTGTGAGATAAAAGGCACTAATGTAGAAAAAGTGCTTGAGCGAGTGGGTGAAAACTGCATGCTGTATGAAGTGCTTGATCCCAGCTTTCACTTTGTCCACCATGCACGTCACAGGCTCAGTGCTTCAGCTTCTCCTGTTTGCTTTTCCAAGCATTATGGGATAGCAGCTCCATTTTCACTGGTGTGTGTGAGTGATTATTCATGTTATTTTTGTCAGGCAAGAAAGAGTGCTACCTCTCTGTAATATTAAATAAGCAACATGGACTACCTTCAAACAGTCCAATCCAATCAAACATTACATCATCGGTTCCTCCTCACAGTATGAGTTCATACTGAGTGTGAGAAAATCGTCTACTTAAACCAACCCACCTCCAGTCTGGTGACCTGAGTGCCTAGTGTCCTCTTCGCCCTGGAGTGAGGGTGCCGAAGCAGGGCTGTATAACTTCTGCCCTCCCCCCAAACTCAGGTGGCTCTCCCACCCCGAGCGGATCACCTCTTTGTCAGCAGCGCTCCACAGCAGGGAGTCTGGGTGCTTCTGTCTGATGTGCCTCTTGATAGTGCTGAGCTTCAGAGTGGCCAATGAACTACCGCACACCATGCAGATCATGCCGTGCCTCTGGGGGTCAAAGTCCATCAGGTACTCGCTGCGCCAGTACTCGTGGTAGTACCGGCGGTGGTCACGGCCTGGAATCCGGCTCAGGCCTGGACGCGAGGCTCTCTGCACCCTGGGTTTGGCTCCAGAGGGCCCCGGGGCCAGGGAGAGGAGGAGGGGGTGATCTGGGCTCTCTGTGATGCTCCAGTAGCTGGTGCTTGGTGACCTGACAGGCGTGACCACACCGCTCTCTGATTCCACCTCTCCATGGCCATTGGCAAGACCATCTTCTTCAGACAAGAACAAGACAGAGTACAGATCAGAGCAGCAGGTTTCAAACTGAAGCAGTGTCTTCATGTTACTAAAGCAGAGATCTCAGACTTAAGCTGTGGGCCACTGCTGCCACTGTCATCTCATGTGAGGCCACAAAACAAGCACAAAACAAGAAAACACCCACAAATATTTCAAAAAATGCCGTGTTTTGTTTGTTTTTTGAAATTTAAAATATTGTATAACAAGACAAAACTTGACATAAACGCAATTTTGTTCGTATTTAACAAAATCAAAGTGACACATCAGCCAATCCGACATGCTCTCTGCTCATGTGGCCTTCATATTAAATCAGTTTTTGCTTTTTAAAGAACGTATTTGCACTTAGCAACAAACAAATCCTCCCTAACAAAAAAGTCACTTCGAGGGCCAAATTGCCTTCGATTTCTTCACGTCCATGTAGAAGTAGGGGTGATGTGGGCCGCAAGTGGCTAACGCATGGAAAATACAGTTCAGTTTACAGATGAGCATCATCTGTAAAAGCAGAAGTGTTTGGCAGGCTGCTGATTCAGGTGTGTGTTAACACAATGCTACAATCTTTGCAGGATGTCCCAGTAAATTCAGCTCAGGTTCAGATCATGCAGCCCTTCGGGCCTCAGTTAGCAGGAGCGAGGCTCTTCTTGCATAAAGAACATGGTGCCATTGGGTTTGTAAAGCTGCATCTGAACAAACCAAGACTTCTGAAATAATGTTGATTAGTCAGATAAGCTCAAAGTGGAGATGTTTCCCCATAATGTGAAGAACAAACCAAACACAGCAGCGCAGCAAAAAGACTTCACACCAGCTGTCAGTGCGGGGGGGGCTGATCACTTGTGCTTGTTCTGCAGCTACCTGAGCATCTTACAGTGTGTACAGCTCCTGTGTACCAAAGCATCGTGAGGCCACCTATCTGATACCCATGGCATCAATTTGAAGCTCCCACACCACTTTGTTCTTGAGTTACTGCACGCACAAACTTGGGTGTCTACATGGCCCGCCTGCCCGTCAGAGTGAATACCCCATCAAATTGTTGAAGCTGCTGCTAAATTTAATTTCAATTTTCATTTATATTCAAAATTAAATTGAGGAGCACACTTCTCTATTCCTCAAGTCAACTAATATAGCACCAACTCACAACACCAGCCGTCTCAGTCCTCAGGCATCATCCTCTCATTCTCCAAGATTGTGTTAAATCATCTGGTCAAAAATCTTCTTTTAGACTTCTTCACCTCCCACCATTCAATCCTTGGCTCTACGTTCACTGGCTTCCTCCTCTTCATTTTTTCCCTTGCATTGCCTTTTAGTGTCTCACTGGATTTTTGCCGATTGTTAAGCACTTTGATCAACCCTGTTGTTTTAAAATGTGCTATATAAATAAATAAACCTTAAAGTCACCCTATAGACTAGCATATGATGCTGCCTAGTTACGTTCTCCCATAGCACGACTTTGCAGTCTCTCTTTCAGACTGCACACTCAATAATAATCACACGTCCAACAAATAATCAGTAGTCTGACTCCATGCGTTGCACTGGCTCACTCAAAAACAAATCCCTGTAGCTGACAGAGACCAATAAAAACTATATACACCTGAACATCAGCAGGCTTGGAGCAAAACAATCTAGTTCCCAGTTATATGAAGTTATGAAGGTAAAGGCTGTCCACACAGGTCTATTTCTATCTCACTGAGGATGGGTAACATTTAAATAGTGTGTTTAAATTATCCAATTTTTACAAAAACCCAAACGAGTACATGAGAGAAAGCAGCAGAGATATCATGTTAGGTCTAACATTGGTAGGCATGTCTTTCAGGCTAGCCTTTCAGTTCCTCACAGCTTGAGCTTTAAACTTCCAGAGAAAGTCACGCTGCTGTCATTTGGTAATCAAGCACAACTCGCTTACGGACATTCCTGCGGTCAGCTCGCACCTCACGTGAAAGGATAACCCTGCCTTTTTATCTGATCAGCGTTTATTCCGCTCGATGACAGGTCTGAGACGGCCTGTACCTCCGCTGTCCACTAGGTGTCAGCAGTGTGCGCTTCGCCTGGCTGCCTGCGTGCAGTTGAGCCTTTGTTTATAGGAGCCACAGAGACGGAGGGGCCATGCTGCTCCATGGCTTTGTCCCTGACACGGATTAACTGGCTGCCTGATAATGGCTGTATATCTGACAGCCACGCAGACCCACTTAGCGTTGGAACAAAAACAAGAAAATTAACACTAGATGTGTTTTTTTGCTCTTTACCTACTAACTCGCTCTCCTCCTGCGTGGTTTCCTCCTGCCCGCTTGTCATTAATGAGAGCAGCTCCGGCTGATAGGCACAGCGGAGCTTCACGGGCTGCCCCTGCCCCGCTCCTTTCTCTTCCATCACTGGATCGCTGCTCTCGCTTTAGTCGTGGTTGGCGGTGCTTCGTTCAGTGGGTCGTGTCGCCGTCGTGGGGCATGTCACTCTGACAACAACAACACGTTCTCGCCGCTCCGCAGCGTTCGACACGCATCTGCCAGGCGCTCTATAACGAGCCCACCGCCGAGGAGCCCGTGCTCTCCGCGGTCCCCCCACGCGCCCCGCACGGGAGCCAAGTTAACTTTTCATGCAAGCACACAATCATAAATCCACCGGCGAAAAGGGCCGCTGCTCCGCGGTGCTCGGTGGAGGCGCCTCGGCTCAGGCCTCTACTCATGAATTTTTAGGCTCTTGCTTGTCTTCAGGGTGGGGAGCCGGACTAGGGGCCCCTGGGGCTCCTTAAGGGGCTCCTGGGTAAATTTAAAGAGACAGTAGCAGCTACGACGATGCACACCCACCCCGGGGGGGCAGAGGGAGCAGCAGGCGCTAATACCGGTAAGCTGCTGCTGCTGCTGCTGCTGTCCCACAGCCGCGACATGAAGGCAGAGCGCCGGTTAACCACGAGGCGGTGAGTCGGGGCCCCTCAGCAGCTCCTGCTTTGTACCGGGGCAGCACGCGCTGTTTTCATGTGTCACACACATCTGTGCAGATGTTCAGCGGCGCAGAGACCGAAACGCACATGTGTTCATGACTTCCTTCTCGATTAGTAAACTTGTCTGAGTTGACATAGTCGGACTGAAACCTCTGATACACTAACTTTGATGGCCTCAGTCGTAAACAGTCTTAAACTCATGTTAATGCTATTAAAATGAAGAATGTTTCAGCTACTGAACTCACACCTTTGGATCGCAAAGATTTACACACGTTTAATTCATGTATCCAGTCCCTAGCTATAGTCTTGCTGTGACGTCAATGTAGTTTTTTCAAACCGGATCCACGTTAAAGGAACCGGGCCGTGGCCCCCAGCGCCCTAACGTTGTTTGTCCGTCAGCCCCTCCCTCATGCTCATTTGGTCGTTGTGTAGAAAAGTGGATCCCTGCTTGAAGCGTGTGCACATGAATTCGGGTCATGTGTAGAAAAAGACAATAAATCAATGGACCTTTGTGCAGCTATTCCAGTAGGGAACAGCTGTGCGGGGCCTCCGTGTCCCGGCACCACTCGGCTCTCTTTGGAAGAGACAGACAGACAGACAGGGGGACTCGTGACAGGTTTGTAAAATCCTTTTAATGCGACCCAGTGAATGGATGTGGCGTGGAAAGGAGGGGGCGTTGCACACTACTGTCTCTATGTACACAGACACACACACACACACACACACACACAGCGAGCATCCCACATCCTGGTACTTTTCAGCGTTGTCAAGGCAGCCTGAGCACGACTGGCGGAAAGTAGCTGCAGTGTCCTGGCAGAATATCTGTGCAAAACCGCCCCCAAAGTGTCCCGGAAAGTTAAGTGCCGCTAAAAGGTAACGGACGTGCATGTTTTCTGTCGCTCGTGCTTCCGGGCGCGCGGCTTTGCGGCTCGAATCTGCGCCTGTCCTCGCGGCTTTCACGCGCAGACATGCGCCAGTCCGCGAGGACCAGAGCAGGAAAATGTTGTCCATTGTGCCGCTGAGAGACACAACGATCCAGGCACCATTTCCGCTCTAGTGCGACCGCTTTTCCACGGCCGCCCTGCGTGTTTTGCTGTAGGTTGTTCGGCTGAGTGGCCTGGTGGCGTTTGACTGAAACACACTGAGAATAAAGAAAAATGGCAGATAGACTTTGTGATAGAGAGAGACAGCTTTAAAGGGACAGCGACTCGCTGTTTTCTTCCTGCTTTCTGGAGCCGAAGCACTCCCACACACGACGACAATTTCATTTATTTCATAGTTATCTCCAAATCTTACACTGAAACTCGCGTTTCACGCGGGATTCTGCACAGATGTTGTGACAGATGAGGTGGGCGTCGTGCACGTATTTATTGTCTCCTGACTGGTGCACGAAATCCTGCTGGAGTGAGTGCTACAGATCTTAGAGTACGTCAGTGCTCCACTGAGACCACCTTACTCCGTGTACTCCGTGTACTTTCATTTCATCATGAGGCACACACATGTGAGTTAAACAGATAAAATGACTTTGGTTGAACTTATTTGGTGGAAATAAAAAAACGTATAAATTGTTACATTTTTGTAAATAACTATTTGACTCTTCAATCCTCGCTAATATTATCATTACTTTGTGCAATTGAAGGGGATTATTGTGTTTTATATACAGCACTTGTTAATGTTGTTGTGCTTGTTGTTGCATTACTGATCAGTGAGCATGTTGTAATTCCCATGGCTCCAATCACTGCTACGAGCAGAGATCCTGAAGCAGGACCTCAGTGTGCAGCACTGCTGTTTCCGGGAGTTATTTCCAAACCTAACTATGGCCACCACACCTGCCTGCTTATATACTCTTTAAAACGGCAATTGCAAACCTCGGTTTGAAATGTAGAGCAACAGTAGGTGCTACACATTGTGTTTTAAAAAGTGGAAAAATATTGTCTTGATGCATGCTCGATCATCCAGGTAAGGAAATCCCATAAAGGTCTTCATTCTGTTCATCGGAAACGTTTCGTCACTCATCCAAGTGACTTCAACTTGTGTTCGTTTTGCTGTTGCTTAATGTTTATTACAAAGTATTAACTAGTCTTTAGCTTATTTTCATCACATTTTAATGCAAAGACTGTTTTCTGTTCCTCAGGATATCTGCACACCAATGTGATGTCGGAGAGCATAAGAGGTGCTCAGAAACACGATGATGCTGATAATGACAGTTAGGATCCTGGACTGAGGGGCTACCAAGGCCAATCACTGCTGTTGGATGAGAACCGATGGGCTGTCTAGCCTGGCAACAGGATGCCAACTGCAAAAGGTAAAGGTGGCTCAACGTCCCACCGTTACCGGCCGGCCTCAGAGTATGATGATGCCACGCTCGCCCTAAAGCGAGAGTACTGGAGAAACAAGAAGCGAGAGCAGCGGGCCCGTGTGTCAGAGGAGAGGGAAAGGCACAAACACAGCAGCAGCAGCCAGGGAGGGAAGCAGCTAAATGCCCCAGCAGAAGAGGCTTCCACTCTGGCCCAGTCATCAGGTGCTTCGTCACCTCCTCTGCAGAGTAATGATAATTCATACAATTCTGTGTCAAAGCACGGAAATGCTCTGGGGGAGGGGTCACGTGAAACCACTGACAGCCAAAAGGAGAAGTGGCTCCAGACAGTAAAGCTCAACAAGCGTCTGCCTCAGTTGCCAGCGTCGTGTTCTATCTCTGCCAAATCAGCCAGCGGCAACGCAGCCGCAGGTAAACGTCAGACAGCAAGGGACGCAACCGTTTCCTCACCCGTGTCCTCACCCGTGTCCTCACCCGTGTCCAGTGGAACTCAGCTGAACACCGTATCCTCAGTGCCTCCAGTCAGAGTGACCAGAATAACCAATGGCAGCTCCAGTAAAACAGCACCTCAGCCACGTGTGTCTATGCAGGGTGCATCAGTCCCCAGAAACCAACATAAGGCACCGGTTGTATTACCCACTCAGCCCAAAGTCTTACCCACAGGTCTCGTTCTGGTGTCCTCTCCATGCGGCCCCACTTCCACTAAAGCAGAGAGCAAAAGAGCCATCTCAACACCTCAGAGTGGAACAAAGCGTGCCTTGGTCACCACACAGAGGGCTAAAGGTGTTGGCAATGCACGAGCTTCTCTGGAGTCCGACGAGGAAAGAGCAGCCAAGCGTCGGGAACAGTGGCGGATCAAAAAGCGAGAGCAGCGAGCAAAGCTTGCAGCTAGGTTAGCTAAAGCCAGAGAGAGGACACAGGGCGCAGAGATGACGTTTCAGAGGCTAACGGCGCCAAAAACCAGACACGTGGGAAGCATAGTTCTTCCATCAGAGTCACTTTTGAGAGGAGCAAGCCAGAAGCAGTGTCATACACGGGTCAAAACATCACTTACATCAGCCAAAAGTGAAAACAATAAACTGCAAAGTGGGACAGCAACTGTAGTTGTAACTGCTCTGCAAACATCTGATGTTCCATCTGTGAAAAAACCACTAGACTCTCAGGGAAAGGTTCCAAGTTACGGTCATCTTGGCGGTGTTACCCGGGGTATCGCGAGATATAAAACGCCTAGACAAAGGTTCATCGAAGCACAGAGAAACTTAATGAACCACAGAAGTCTACGGTGTAAATCCCCAATGCTGCCCTCAGCTTTTGGTACCAGAAATATGCCCAAAATCAACCCCGACGACACGCCCGAGCAGATAATAGCTAAACGGAGAGAGTACTGGCGGATCAAAAAGCGCGAACAGCGAGCTAAGCTGTCCATGGAGGTAAAGGTTCGGTTGAAAGAGAGAGATTCTTTGATGAGGAGGGTGAAACGTTACCAGAAGATCCTCGAGGAGATGAGGAAGACTAGAGTGCTGGCGCAGTCAACCGGAAGTGCCCTCACTCACAGCCCAGAGACCATCGGAGGATTCATCAAAGAGGACGGGACGCTGACTGCTAACATCCCTCACAGTTCTGCATGTCACAGCATAGCAGAAGACAAAAGCCAAGTAGAGCTTTGTGTAGTTTCTACAAACACTCCTTTGGCACAACAACAGCGTCAGCCTGACGCTAAACTGAGAAGTGTTGCTCCCATCAGGATAAACCCGGCTCCCCCTCCTCTTTGCTCAGCTCAGGTGAAAGTCTCTGCTCCTGGACAGCTAGCCAACAAACTGCCGCGACTGCTCGCAGTTAGACCCCAGACTCACCTCAAAAGCACAACCGTTCCTAATTTGCACTCATCAGCTATCCAAACTGTGGGTCAGCTCACACTTACTCATCCACAGAGCCCTCAAAATTCAGCAGGTTCAAACGTTAGCAGTTGTGTTATGAAAATGACCATCTCGAGCAGAGCGCCGTCGCTGTCAGCCCTGTCTCTGGATGCGGGGCTGACGGAGGAGGAGAGGATGGCAAAGAAGAGGGAGTACTGGAGGATAAAGAAGCGTGAGCAGAGAGCAGCTCGAGCTGTCCGACTGAGACAGGGTGTTTTACATGCTAGGGCCGGTGCAGCCTCACAAAGGAGGAAGCCTCAGAAGCAGGGGACGCTGATCACTGTGCCTCAGATTAGAAATCTCACCGACACTACAGCAACTGCACCTCCTCTTTCCAACAACAGCGTGCTTTTTCTGCCTCGTGCAAATGAAATGAAACAGGAGAGTGACTCCATGCCAGCAGCTGACCTCAATTCTCCACCAGAACAAGCCATCTGTCCAGATATCAAACCCCCTATTTCCCCACCTCCAGCACCCCAGCTGGAGTCTGACCCATGTCTGAGCGCAGACAGCCAAACTGCCACTCTGCTAGCTGTGGCCTCCATGAAGAAGCTCCTGGAAGAATCTCTCAGCACAGTGACAGAATGTAAAAGTGAGCAGAACTCTATTAAAATGGAGACGATAGAAGAGGTTTCACAGCAAGACATGAAGCCAAATTTATCTCAGCTGTCCTTTGAAAGGGATGACACGGCTCCTATTGCTGCTGACCTCACTCTGCAGATAAAAAGCTGGGAGCTAGACAGCAAGGTCTCTGCAAAGGCCAGTTTACAAAGCCCTCAACTCAAGAACCCATCGCAGGTGAGTGAGACAGTTCCACCTCTTCCTGCTTCCAGTGAGCTAGGTGTGCATCATACCAGTGAGCACTCATCCCAGACCCCTTTGAACTACATAGTAAACACCTCCATGGAAGCACCACGCAGAACCCAGAGACTTTGCGCTAAAAAAGCCGGCTATAAAACCTGCTGCTCTCCAGAGCCACCAAAGCTGCATCACATCACAGCCGTGACGCTGGATAACCTGCAACCACAGCAGGAACAGCAGGAACAGCATCAGGCACAAGAGCAGAACATCTGCCCCGAATCAAAGCGGAGGTACAACAGCGTGGTGACGGAGCAGAGCGGCTTGACCAGCTTGCAGAGGAAGAGGGAGTACTGGAAGCTGATGAAGAGGCAGCAGAGGGCCAAGTTAAAGGCCAGGCAGAAAGACGGCGAGGGGGAGTGCAGCAGCGGGCTCTTCCCCAGAAGCATTCAGGTAACACGAGCAGCACTCGAGCTCTTTTTCTGCAAGAGGTGAAGTTTCAGTGCTTTGGTGTGTAGCTAATAGCTAATATTGATCATATTTGATAGTATGTTGTGTCCCGCTGGTTGCCCCTGATGTCAGCTGTGCATCATCATCAGATTCATCTTCACATGTGACTGTTTTTGAAAAATGAGTGCTAGCTCTGACCCATGTAGCATTTCTACCTTTTGAAGCCTAGATTTTCGTGTTGTGTTCAGGATCTGAGCGTGGCAGAAATTCAACACTCAAAGTAAAGAAGACTGCATTTGATTTTCTTCCTCCTTTTATCTGCATACAGAGTTCCATTTCATGATTGGAAAGGTGACAAGCTTGACTAAGGCCACTGAAATCTGCCGCGTGCTACCAGATGAACCATTTCCGACTAGTGCAGCCTAACTTTGTATTTAGCTCGTGCAATGGGCAGAAAACCCAAGCATCACTTAAATGAATGAAAGCTATTGAGTATTTAGCAGCATGTGCACATAGTGTCTATGTAAAAGAGGGGCCCTCCATGTAAAGAGTGCATTTTTCACATACCTAAATTTCTCTATGTATATAAAAGTGGTTTCTGCAGTCGACTCAGTTCAGACTTGACTCAGTCCAGCTGAAGCTTGAATCGCTGCAATTCTCAGGCATATGGTATTTGAACAGGAAAAACAAAGTGGAGTTCATCTGAAGGGGGCCCATTAAAGCTAGGAGCAAACTCTGCCTCAGTTTCTGAAAAGCCGTTTGTTCATGTCATATTTTCTTCTTTCAGACCCCGGGGCTCGTTATTATCAACAGTCTTAAAGGGGCGAGTCCTCCAGCAAAACGAGCCCTGCAGCCCAAACCACCTGTCTCTCCTCTGGACTCAGTGACCAGCATCCCCACCGTTCTGGTTGTTAGCCAAACAACATCTAATGCTCAACAGTCAGCGTGCACGCTCCAGGTCAGACTGCCTATCACCAGCAATGAGTACAGCAGCGTCAAACTTGGGCCTTCACATGCTGTATCCAGCTGTGCAGGAGTTTCTGAATCTCTACAGCTTTCACAAGCATCTAGAAGCACTGATGTAGACTCAGCTCCCGCCCTCACCGCTGCGAAGCCACCAGACAAACCACTGTCCAGTACTGACATGCACCTCATTGAACCCCTTGGTCAAAGTCCGTTAAAAATCCCCTCTGCTCACCTTCAGAGTCCCCCACACAAGAAACAATCCTCCATCCAGCTGGCACCAGTGAGCACCATGGTTCCTCCAAAGCCCATCCCAGGGGAAAGTGAGCAGGACTTTCTGAGGAGGAAGCGGGAGTACTGGAGGATAAAAAAGAAGGAGCAGAGAGCCAGGAAGGCAGTTCGGGAGAAGGGAATCACCCAAAGCTTCAACAGCTGGAAGACTAGGCTGCCTCCCCTGGGTCTACAGACAGAGGTGAGAGTTGCACAGTTACATAAACAGCTTGTTTTTTTAGCTTACTGGCATGTAATGATTATTGTATTCATATTACATACTACTGACATTTATATTATACTTAATAGGCTCAAGGTTTAGCTGGCATTTCTGGTTTTCTTCTTATTTATCTGGAAGGACTTTCTTGGTTAGCGTGTGCTAGTTCTCCTCTTACACTGCTTGATTAACTCGAGGGGTTCCACAAGGTTCAATCCTGGGTCCACTGATGTTTCCCTTTTATCATTCTGTCTTTTTTTGGCATTTCTTATCCTTTTTATGCCATCTTTTAAGCCTCACCAGCCAAATAGGCTGCCCACCCTGGTTGGCTGTTTATCCCGGATTAGTGACTGAGGCCATGATTACAGCTCCACTTGAAATACATTTAACATTCAGTCACGTGATTGATTTCTTTTGTTCGTCTTCAAAGACCAGCGTTCGTAATCTCGGTGAAGTATTTGATTCCTCGCTGAACTTTGACTCACATATAAAGTGTACCTCACGTTCCTTTTACTTTCCTTTGAGGAACATTTCTAAAATGCGAGCCTCGTTCTTTGAACTAGAGCAAATTGTTCTTGTGTTAGTGTCGTTGCACATGTTGTGATGCCCTTTTACCAGTTTAGACAAATCATCTTTGTCATGCCTCCAAACAATTACAAAATGCTGCAGTCAGACTCGTAGCAGGCTCTAGCAAGCAAGCTCACAGCCTCGAGAACAAAACGACATAGAACTTTCAAATTGATTTGATAGGTGTGTCTGCTAAAACCCTTCAATGAGTTCAAATCTCATGACCTCAACCTCACCGTCAGACATCAGAGGTCAAGTTTTCTGAAAATCTTCTGAAGTCACATTGGATTTTGAAATTCGTATCATAGTTGTATCTACCAGGAGAGTGAGGGGTACCACTGTCCACCACCAGTATCTTTCTCTTTACGTTGGTTCCCAGTAGATTTTAAAATTCTCACACTTATAATTAATTAATTTAAAAATTGAAGCGGGTCCTTTCAGCAACAACAAGTATGTTCCCCACATAAATAAGGCTTAAAAAAATCGGTCAGACACTAACGCAGGTTTTCTGTCACAACCCTGATACCCTCATTCCCAGGACTGATCTCTCAGTGATACAGAAACAGAGGAGTACTTTAGTACTCCAGTAGAAAAGGAACAGATTACTAAATGGTGCACTCGTGCCCCTGTTCTTTGCCAAAGCCTTTGTTTGTAAGTAAATCAGGTGACCTAAAAGACACAAAAGCACCAGAAAGAAACTACAAAATACACAAAATAATGTCAAAGTGACAAAACTACAGGACCTCTGCTTAAGCATCTCTCCAGTCTGACTTGTGTCTAGGTTCACCTTGTTTCAGGGAGCTCATGAAAGCACGTAAAAACACTGCACGTGGCCTGTGCTTTAGTTTTTCACTCTTTGTCTAATATCTTTAGGAACCTGGTCAGTGGGTGAACTCTTCTGAGGAGTCAGAACATCTAATGAGGTGAGAGATTTCTTTGCTCGCTTTCTTTTGATATCAGCATCATCAGCATTCAGGATAACACACAAAAATCTCCCTTCACAGCTCTTCAGTGGACTCGGCATCCTTCACATACTCGGATTACACAGCCCCAATCGAAGGTAAAGTATGTCACTGTGAACTTGAACGAATGCACATAAAATGGTGAAAGTAGCCAAAAACAAACTCTGCCTTCTCAGATGAGTCAGAGCTGCTGTTCGCTGAAAGTGAGGACGATTCTGTTTCCGATGCTGTCTGGAGGAGCCGCTACCTCATGGACTATGACCCACTCAACCAGCTGCTGGTGTGCATGGTGTGTGGGGAACTGCAATATTCCCACAGCCTAGAGGGAGTGAAGGCCCACATTGACGAGGCCCACCCGCACACCCTAACCTTGGAGCCCGGCGAGAAAGAGCAAATACGGGAGGCCTGGGATGAGCAGGTGTCGCGGCGGGAACGCTTCTTCAGCAGCCAGCTGCAGCAGCACAGCAGACCTGTGGCAGGTACAGTATGAGCTCGGATCACGTAGTTAAGTCACCTGACTTTGCAACACAGCAGAGTTAAAAGTAGCTGCAGAAGAGCATCTGTTAGCCTCATCTGTACGACTGATCCCCAATGAGGTTTATCCTTTAATCGGCTCATATATTCATATAATGTAATGGTAGCAACACTGGCTCAGCAGTTATATACAATGATGGTGCAAACTCGCCTGACTGCACCGATCAGTGTGAAACAATTCAATCAAAGGCTAAGCCATTTCTCTGCAGATAACAACGCTGTCTGACTTCTTTTGCAGAACCACACAAGAACTGAAGAGCTGAAGAGACGGCTGCAGGAGGCAGCTGAAGACCATGGACCAGGAGAAACAAACCCCACCCCCTTTCTCTCGTGTATTTTATTTCTTATCAGTGTGTTTACCTCTGCAGGAAGACACCTTGGAAAAGAAGGCCCTAAAGCAGCTTTACCTCATTTCCTACCAGGGTTGTGTATGTTTATCAAAGGCAGTGAGGACATTTTTATACTGAAGCTGCTTCATCCGAGATTTGCTGTCAGTCCTTCTCCTGTTGTGTTTGTTTTTTGTGCTCCTTTTTTCTCTCACCACCAATCAGCTGCAGCAAACGGTTGCTCCTTCTTCTCCCAGAAGTTTCCTCCTGTTCAAAAGGAGCTCTTCCTCCCCACTCTTGCTGCTCAGAGGGGATCATTGCACTTCTCTATAATATTGTTGCTTCTTACAACACAGCACCTTGAGATGAGTGTTGGAGTGAAACATTACTACATTTGGGAAATCTTCACTCCGGGAAGGCTAAGCTAATGGCATTCTGGACATATCAGTTTATTAGGCCACTGAGCTTTTTGGTCTTAATTTATTGATCCAATCACAGACTTGCACAAATATCTTCTTTGATCACATGACCTCTGTGGGCGCCATAATAAAATATAACCTGTGTTTTCCAGCTGGAGCATACTCATGGCCAGTTTGTACATTGCTCTCTGCTCTGCCTTGGTGGATTTTCTGCAGGGGTGAACATTTCAGCATTCTGGGAAAACACTTTAGGTATTCCAAGGAAAAACGGGATAATAGGTGGTATGGGGGTAAAAGAATGAGTAGCTCAGAAGAAGCTCAGCTCAGTCATGAAATTAGCACCAGTGTCCAGGCTGTGAATTCCACAGTGGGAAGTGTTTTAGCACCAAATCTGAAGAATATTATTGATTGTTTAAAGTTCCTGAAAACTCCTGGAAAGTAAAAGGCGCAACCTGCTGGCTGAGCTGCTGAGAGCACAAACTGGGGCTGAATGCACCGGACTGAGGAACACTTGCTGAATACGTTTGTATTGGAGGACTGGGTCACTGCAGTTGTGCAGAGACACACTACCTGTTCACTGATAGCAGCCGTGGGATACAATCCATGGCTTTTGTCAATGTGACATTTATAGTTAATTATACAATACGTTAATATTTAACCCTGGGATCAGTCAGCTGTAGAAAAACAGCATCAGCACAACATTTTCTACTATTTGGAAGCTGACAGAATCTGCTAGTGTGCAGATTTTCCTGCAGGCTTGTATTCAGGTTAGTCTGCTCTAGAGCCTTGATAGTTTCTCAAGCACTGAATGGGGCATCTGGAACTGAGCTGCAATTTGCTACTGCATCACATCCTTACGTGTTCCTCCGGGGGCAACTTTTTGTACCGAGACAACTTTCTTAGGGACAGTTTGTCACCTCTGCGAAAATCTCCTGCAGCACTGTAAATAGACTAATATATGACATGCCAAATGTGACTTTTTCTGTGCCGTTCCACAATATTTGGAGCAGCCTTGTTATTTATTGAATCTCCTCTTACGCAAGTGATCGTTGATGATGCATTATTCATATCTGTAGAAAGCTCCGTGTTAGAAAAGAATTTCATTTGTGAATGTTATCAATCCAAGGCTTTCCTACTTAAGTAGTAAATGGATGAAGTGCTCTGGAATGCTTTTCAATGATTTTTCTATGGTTTTCATGAAGACTACAACACTGAAATATTCTTGTATTTGAGCACAAAGCTGAGGTGAATACTGTCTGTGCAGCCACAACGCAGTGGAAAGAGCTTGTGGTGATCAGATCACTCATGAAAATCAGACGCGATTGTCTGCCAGTTTAAAAAGGGAATGTTTAAATGCCTTTTCAGTAATAAACTTTTTCTACTGTTCATTCGAATCCTTTGTCTTTTTTGTTAAACTCGGTTTTCTCCAGTGCAGTTGTGTCACTTGTGTGGTATTATGATCAGAAATATTAAGAATTTCACATTAATAAGCACAGAAATTCCTGCTTTGCACATTGACCGTATCGTTTTTATTGAATCCACTGAAGCTGCACTTGCACCAGTAGGGCAGCTTACACCCGAAGTGTGCACTGTGCCCCGCCTGGGTCTGTGATGGGCAGCTGTGGGTGAATTTTGTGTGTGCAGTGCAAACTCAAAGTTGCCAATGCACTGCAGTAAGGCAATGGAGCTCTAAAACAAAGTAGAAACCGTGTCAGTTGGATGTAGAGCATGATGATGCACCTCATCAGGAGCTTGTTTTACTAAGAGATGCAATAACAGTTTCACAAACACATTTTGCTAATTAACAAAACTACAATCAAAAACTGTTTTAGTGAAACTCTACCAGACACTCCACAGCTGAAAGACCACAGACGATGAGGCCAGTCTGTTTTCTCCACAGTCTGACCTCAACTCCAACTTCACAACAACTGTAAAGCCAAACACTCCTGACAGCGTGAGCTCACTGAAGCCTGCGCGGCGAGCTGTTGTCATTGGAGCAAAAACCAAGTTCACCAAAATCAAGTCGAGCTTCAATGGCAGTGAAAAACAGTTAAACAGAGTCCAACTGTAAATGGAAGTCAACATTTATTGTGTTACTTTAACAACTCGACTTCATCGTTGTTTATTTCCACAGCTACAATGACTTCATTTGAACACATACAGACTTAGTACTTCCGTAGATAGTCTGCTGTATTTTAAAGGTGTGAGACATTTGTGACTGAATAAATACGTTTGTAATTATTTTGTACGGCTTTATTAAATATGCTAAAAAGAATTTACAAAAGCCTCCCGGCTGGTTCGGAGGGAGTCAGGAGGAAACTTTTTTCCTGTTCACTGCTTCACACCCTGACTTCTCCTGGGCTCCTCTTCCACTACAGCCTCGGCGTCTTCCCCAGGGTCTGCTTCTTCTTTATGGGCGTGTGAAGAAAACCAGGTTCCACTGGCCGAGTCGGTGTCGCCCACCCCTTGCAGCTCCCGGGGTCCAGCGCCCAGTCGGAACAGCGTGGGGATCTGACCTAGGATGGGGTTACTCTGTTGGAGGCCAGAGATCCACTGATTGAGGGTAGCCTGGTCCCCCTGACTGGTCATGCACATGGCAAAGACTGGACCGTCATCCACTGGATAGACACACAGACACACATCATCTATGTTACACCCTGGAAGTGAGGGGTTGTGGTCAACAGCAGTGATGCCATATCTTACAGTCTTCCACATCGAAGCTCTCATCGTCCCCCAGGTCGCGGTCCAAATCCAGGTCTAGCTGCAGAGGATACATGAAACACCTCTCTGGGTCATACGGCTCTTCTATCTGAGGGGAGGGAGGAGGATTTGTTTGTAATTTAATTCACAAAGTTTCACATATTCTACATTCATTATACAGAGTCTACAACGAGGGGAACACACAGACGGTCACTGCAGAAAATGCCGGCTGTTTGCAGATCACAGCCAGCTGAAGAAGCTGGGAGAGCTTCACAGGGAGTGGAGTGAGGGTGGTGTCAGTTCCCCCAACACCAGCATGCACAGATGTCTACAGGAAAGCAGCTGCAACGGCTGCATTCCTAACATCTGAGTGTATTAATGAACACACCAAGCTGGACATTTCTGTACTAGAAATCCTGTTTTTAATGGATCTTAGGAAATATTCTATAATCTGAGATTCTGGTTTTGTGACTTTCCTGAGCTATAAGCCACAATCATTAGAATTCAAACACTCTGTTATATGATCATCACACAGCACTTATTATTTGTAATGGTTAACAGTAATGTTTGCCCACCTTCTCTTCAGGTGGGGCAGGGTCGGCTCTGAGGACGTAGTAGTAAACACACGTCTTCCTCATCCACAGAGGGAACGGGCCCTCCACGAACACGGGCCTGCACGGGTTGTGCTTAGCGAGCGCTTCCATCTGGCTGGGGCTCTGGATGCCTGGTGCAAACACAGGAAAGAAAGAAAACAAACAACAAATATGGAAATGATGCCATTATTAGTATTTTTAACAATATATTTCTGACTAAGACACAGAATGTAGTTTCAAGTCATCCATACCTACTATATGTGGAAGTGTGACTTCAGCACCGCTGTCTGTGATGTCTGTGCAGGGCAGCTTGTGAGGAGAGCACACACAGTTTGGTAAATACAAGATTTACATCTGATGACAAAAGACAAAGTCAATCAAACGATTTTTACACACAAGTTTGTCTTAGTTAGACCTGAGAAACTAAATGACTGTAACACAAAAACTTGTACTCGCAATCATGTGGAGTTTTTTCTCCACTTTCTATAAGCTCAGTTTAAAAGCTTAAGAAATGTGGAACACGAGTCTGTGGTTGACAGCTGTGGAAAAGGGGTTTCCAGACTCGGGTCTGAAACATTCAGCGTATTAGCTTTAAAGATTTTAGAGTTACTTTTGTTATTCTTTTAAAGAACAAAGCCAGGCTAGCTGTTCCCCTTGTTTCCAGTCTTCATGCAAAGCTAGGCTAATCCATGCATATACCTGGTAGACGGTCACTTTTGCATCCCAGTCGTTTGCCATGCGTGTGAGGCTGAAGCGTGCCAGGTCTACTGGGTCTTCAGGGAGTTGCTTGGGAATAGGAAAGGGGTTTGCGTGCATGAACTTGGGGAACCAGTACATGATACGCTGGTACTTTCTCATAGGGTGGGTCTTTTCTCCAAAGATCTGGACCAGCAGCACTTTGGTCTCAGTGTTGGGCATGATACCTGAAGCACAGACACTGACACTTAGACACAAAAACAGTGTACAGAACACCTCAAGATTCTCAACAACTACCACAATACTATAGACACCCACCATAATTCTCCATCTGCTCCAGGAGCTGCACTCCACACTCCTGCTGACGGGGATAGTGGTTGAACATTCTCTGGATAAAGTTTTGCGGCACGAATACCTCTTTAGGAAAAACATCCAGCAGCTTGTTGTAGACAGTGAGGTCTTTCTCCACCCCGAATTCTGGCATCTTCTTCAGAGCAGCATAGATGAACTCCACATGACCTCGACGCCTTATGTCTCTCTTGGTGTAGACGTCTATCACTTTGTTAAACGTGGCCTTGGTTTTGGTTTCTTTGGCGACCTGCTCAAACAGATCATCGTGGGCGACCAGAGACTTGTCCCTCGTCTTGTCCTCTTCCTGAACGAACCGTGCAGGCTGACTCTTGGTGCGCGCTGGGCTGCTGTGGAAATGCCTCAACACCTAAAAGCAACATGTTTTTGTTATGAACGCATATAAAAGATTCATTCATATGATCTGATTAGTTATTGATTAAAACCAAACAAAGAGTCGACTGCCAGCTGCCTTTCGCTGCGATTATATCAGTGCTGTATATGAGCTTAAGTCTGGTCGCTGCTAAAGCTCACCTCGCGCTGTGGGCACTGCGAGCCGCCGAGCAGACTCGAGGAGTGTAACCGGAATAGAGCGCCGTTGTCTCCAGCAGCAGCAGCAGCAGCAGGCAGCAGCCTCCCTGCGTGGCTGAGCAGCCGCAGAGACTTGAGCTGATGCAGGCAGCGGCTGCCCTTCATAGTCGAGCCATCACGGCGAGTGTCAGAGAACAGAAGTGCACACGGACGTGAAGCTCACACGTTCACTCTTCGGTGTACCTCATCCAGCTGTGAATATTTGTACAGAACGATCAAACTTTACATTTCACATTTTTGTGAAGTTTAGTTCGTCAACTGCTCAAACGTAGTAGTAATGATAGTTATTATTATCACCCCAACATGTATAACCATGTTAATACTGACCTTTAATGCCGACAATCGGACAAGAATAGTCTCCTTCAGAAGGCGCTGTCAACGGACGCTACCATGTTCAAAGGCCAGTACAGCATTCCGGTCCGACACGCGTTTGCTTCCCCCAAACAATAGAAACAGTGACAGAAATGATAGTTCCGTAAAACCGCAAATAAGCGCAGTAAATATTCTCCATTAAAATGCAGGAAAATGATTTCTAAATCAATGCCATTCTTCGCGCTGTAGCTATGATTCTTCAAACTATTAAACAAAAGTTGAGAAAAGAGAAAGCTAACTATTTTTTTTATCCTTTGTCGTGCAGTATAATTTACGGTGACCACTTCACTTTACCAAAAACTAATTGCAGCTTCTACCTTGTGACAGGAATATTGTGCGTGGTCAGGATGACTGGATATCATTCGTGAGGGATGCATTTGATATACGTTTCATTTCTTATAGGCCAACAAGTTATTTATAGCAGTTTGAATGCAGGCAGTCACTTTCTGGCACAGGTTTCAGGGCTTGTAGTGCGCACCGCCGCCACGAGATGGAAACAAATGCTCGTCCTGTAGCTGCCAGGCTGCAGAGGTGCAGCCGTAAGAAGCTGCTTTAAGAGTTCCGTGAGATGTTCTGGTTTACGGACACTGAAATCCTCCTTCCTGACGCAGTCTGACTGAGGCGAATATCTGGCAGCACTTTTAGCCGTACCTGGTGCCTTCCCGCCAATAGTGTCAAGCTAGCTATAACGAGGGGCTACACTTCCGGAAGCGGTTTTCAGTCTGTGGTGTGATTGTTTTTAGTTTTTCATTTTATATAAAGTAATTTCGAACTATATTTTATATTTAAGCTTGATTTCCTTATAAGTACTCCCCCCTCACACACACACACACACTCACCCACGCACCCGCGCGTTTAATAAACTATTGCGCTTTATGTTGCGGAAAATTCCGCGTTTCCGGTATTCTTAGACCTGTCATCGACTCAAGTCTCCAGAGTGTGGGCTGTGATTCTCCTCTGTCAGCATGGAAAACACACCTTAGTGCACGCTGCTCCTCTAAAAACAGGAGCCGCCGTCTAAACCTGGGATTATGGATTCCTCTACCAACAGTCTGGGTGAGTGCAGCAGCGACAGTGGTCCTTTGTGTTTTTACTGACAGCATTAGCCGTGGAAACTTCACTGTCCGTGCTCGGATCAGATAATCGCATCGCTCTCAAAGGAACGCTGTCAAACAGCTTCAAAGATGGCAATCTTTGGACAAAACTAGCATACACCGCACCACACACGCTTTACACAGTTTAACAAACGCGTTAAACCTCGAGCTTTGTTCGGAGGCTTTCAGTCACACCAAAACTTCGTAACTGAACACTCAGATGCAGTTTTTCTTGGCAGCGCTCGTCGCCGCATTCTTTGCTGTCTTTTATTGCAAGCGGATGGTCGGCGGAACATCCGCTCTGACTTTCAAAGGATTTTTGCTGCTTAATTCTGGGCTTTTCAACATTTCTCCATGTTTTGTTCAGTCACACGTTAGCGCAGACAGACAGTAGTCTCAAACGTCGATGGAGAAACAGGACGTTACAGCAGCGCTGTGACTGTGTAGGTGCGTGGGACGGCTGCACGTCGTTTACATTATTTCTGTGGCATTCAAATAGTTTCCTCAAGTCTGGCCCGAGTGATCAGGACACCCTGGAGGCGTGCCTGCAACCACTTTGTGTCGCAAACTGAGTTGTGTGCTGCTGATTCCATGTTGTCACGCGTGGGTAGTTTGAGCATCAACATTGAGACCACCGGCAGAGCGAAGACCGCAGCAGCCTGTGTCCATGCACAACAGTTCATCCATATATTAGACGAAGCACCAGCTGAACATCCTTCTCTCCAAGTCACTGTGGGTTGGGTGAAAAAGCTCCACCCTGTCTGTCCCCACAATACTTACTATTATGCTGAAACTGGAACTTTGATAGCTGCCCAGTACTGCTTTTGATTCACATGTGTATACAAACATCCACACCCAAGCCTATCTTACATACTCTGGCTTCTTGAAAGCTGGTGGGCCGCCAAAGCGCTGGGGAACAGCAAATATATTAATATCACATGGGGAAGCTTGAGCAAGGCAGCTGTGACTCAGTGCTGCAGGAAGCTTCAACACACAGCCATTTCTCTTAATGAAGACCTGCGTTACGTTGGTAATTATGTTTCATAAACGAAGATGGTGACACGTTACCTGCCTCGGAAAGCTGCATGAGGTGTGCTGGAGCTCTGGAGAGTTGCTTGTGCCTCGGTGTCAGCTGGCCGGCTTACGTAATATGAGTTTGTAGGGATCAAATAACTGCTGTGTTTAGCAGTAACATGCAGATACTGATACACAATATTTCCTCCACTGAATACAGCCCAGTGTGGTGGACTGTATGCCAGCCTTAAAGTTGAAGCACATCTGACATCGGGTTAAAGGACTGGCTGATATCTTTGCAAACTAGTCATAGTAATGTTTTAGGGAAGAGCGAGCAAATGTGCAGTGTGTGCAGATTCCAGTGCCACACAAAGAGGCTTTACTGCTTTTCCAACAGTTTACTTCTGTTAATGGCTATTTGAGACTTAGCAAAACAAGACTTTAAAGATACTGCCCTCAGTTTTAATACTGATACCATTTGTTAGATGTTAAAAATAAAGTAAGATAATATATCCATATTGAAAATACAAAGTAAGCCTGCTATCTTACTGCCTTTCTGCTGGTTCATAACACCAGTCTTGTGTTTTGTAATTGTTGTGTCCATGACTTGTATCAGTAATGATAACTGCACAAGTTCAATCTGTGCAGAAATGTGGAAAAGCATGAAAAACTCCTCAGATTTTCAAACTGCGTTTACTGAGTCACTGAATGAACTTAGACACATGCATGCTGTGTGTGTGAGCACAATGCAACCAGTGAAGTATCACGCTCTCTTAAGTAACTGCATAACTTTAGACGTTACAAGAAACTCCCCAGCTCAGAGTAAGGAATGGAAGACCTTTGTTTCAAAGGACAGATGTGCTGAAGTCTGTAGTTTACGGCTCAGGAGGTAAAGTTTACTAGTTTTCACATTCTCCTGACTAGTCTGAACTTCCATAAAAGGTCACAGCTTATGCTAACAGGGTCAAATAGACCAGATCAGAAGAACTGTATAGAAATTCAGTGAATGTGGGATTTATGTCCGGACGTAACGCAGCGTTACCTTGCTTACATTTGCAGTTATCCTAGTAAAGGTGCGGCGTCGTACCATTAACCCCGACTGACTAACACTTCTTTCTGACCCACACAGACCATGTACAGTCGCACACTTAAAGGAGCTAAAGTGCATAAAGTGCTAAGCTCTTCACTATAGATGAGGACAGTATCAGTGAAACGCTTCGTGCTCTGTTGTGGTAATTGTCAGCCTCCATCTGTGATGAGCTGTGTTTCTTTGTCATGGTTTGCTTTGGTGTAAAAGCAGCTGCTGCTAATGCTGGAATAGCAACTTTTCCTACAGGAAGTGACATCACTCAGTGTTTCAAGCGTCTGAAGAGGCATGCCTTCTTCTGTCTATTTGTATTTGTATAACTTGAGAAGAGAAATTGAATTACTGCTTACGGATTACTGTAAAAATGTGTGCATACCCCACTTACACAGCTGGAAGTTAAACAGCTGGAAGATGTGAATGTGGTCACATTGCTGTAGTGCATAAGACAAGAAATACACACCTTCACACTCAAACGAGCATTATAAGAGCCGTCAGAGGACTAACACCAGTTACTGTTACTGTTAAACCCAAATACTGTTTATACTGCAGCACTTAGACACGTGCTTTAATAGAGAGGTTTAGAATTAGAGCCGCAGAATCGAGTCTATTCATACAGCACTTAGCACTTAGTCAGCTTGCTGCTGTAACCACCCTGAGAACAGGAGTTATATTTGGTGTATATACGGTAAGGGCTCAATTAGTGGAACCAGAGTGGATTCATCATTTCAGCGTGTTGTGGTTTTGGCTCGAACAGCTGTCTAGGAGTACTGTGAGGATTTGGGACGTGTTGCAGTTGTGCAGAGATCAGCAGGAAGTTGCATCAGCAAATGGCAGCTTTTTCAGTGTTTTTCCCAGAATGTCGTAATAGTGCTTCTTTTCAGAAGAACACACGTGCTGTTCTGCTGGAGCCTGGAGGTAAACACTCTTTCTTCTGTCTCAGGGCTGGAAGTTAAAGCTCACTGCTTTCTAACAGACACTGAAATGTGTCTGTAGCATTGAGTGAATGCTGAATTCTGTCTGGTCAGTTTAAAGATTGAAGTCGGGGGAATCAGAGTGTTTTCACTGGCGCCTTGTTTTGATCGCACCTGTAAATCAGAAGGAAACCAAAGCGGCTCAAACTTCAGTCTGTGCAGTTAAAGCAGTGCTGATAATAAATCAGTCAGTCTCACTCAGTGAGATCATCATGTGGCAGAGATTTATGCTCCATGGCCGTCAGTGGCTTACAGTGTTGTTATCTGTATGTAGAGCGAGCACGGACTTGCACTGTATTTGCGTCTGAGGCCTGACGGTTAAGATTGTGGCAGCGTGTTGTGAGCTGCATCATCTCCTCTGGCTTTTTGACAATTACTTTTTCCATGGTTTTATCCTTTAAGATAGCAAGGCTGGCTTAACTGGTTTTGGGGCCCCTGCACAGTGTAAACCAATGAATCCACCCACGCAACAGTAATCAAACCACCATGAGTTGTCTCCTGTTAAATCATCGTCCTTTGGATCTTTATGCTGTGCTTATACCGTTTAATGGTGGCACAGTGTTACTGAACTGGATGTGCAGGCGTGCATAAAGACTGTATAATGTGTATGTGCTGTTAGTGGGGTGGGCTGGGAGACTTTCCCGATTTTATATGAGCTTTGTACTTTTAACTTGGATATTGTTTGTATTAGTTTCTTTTACTAGGAGCTAAATTTGGTACGAGGTGTCTCGTATCTGCTGAGATCCGCGCTCTCGTTTGTGGTTCATGACAAATAAAAAGTAAAAATGAAATGAAATGAAACGGGGGTGTCAGGCTCAGTTTCACTAAGGACCACATGGGGAACTGAGAGTCGTCTACACGTCAGTCCCGCCGACATGCTCCAGGATCATCTAAATGCCGTCTCAACCGCTTGTTTCATGTCCCTGAACCAAACGGAGTGTCGCCGTCTCAGTGACGGGAGGCTCGGAGAAATATTTAGGTGAAATATAAATATTTTTGCCCTCCTTTGTCTTCTGTGCACTCAGTGCTGGAAACTATTCCTTGAAAACGTGTTCTCACACCCCCACCTGTGAACGTATCTGCCTGCAGCATCAACTTCCCCTTGTATGCCACCTTTTTTTCCACCAGCTTGTTGGCTTCCAGCTGCAGTGTAGAAGCGCCTGTCGTTTCGGTGCATTGTGTGCACGAGGCACAGTTTTGTGTGAAGGCTACAATCGGTTAGTTTTAATTCTAGTCCTTTCATAAATTCTCTTACTACAACCGCAGCAGAGTAGAGAGTACTCATTCAGGTGCAGGGCGAACATGCAAATGCCACACAAAGGCACCAGCCTACAGAATCAAACCCACAACCTTGTTTCTGTGACGTGACAGCGCTAACCACTGCATCACGGCGTCATCGGGTGTGTTTTTGAGATGCTCCCTGGAGATAAACACAGGAGTGAGAGTCAAAGTGAAGGACTGTAAAGGAGGTCAGCTCGTCTCCTGTGCAGTCCTGGTGAGCCGTTTGCAGCCATACGAGCTGTGCAGTCAGTCACATGTGTGCAGCGTGCTGGTGGTGGGGTGGGGGGAGTGTTTCTCACAGATGGTGCAGCTCTCTGTTTCACTTCTCAGATGGGACCTCGGCACTTGTGCAGGGGCGTACAGGATGTTGAGCAGCGGCAAAGCATCTAAATCAAAGTAGAGAACTACAGACTGAGCGCTGTGTGTCTGTAGGTGGCTGAGGTCATGATGCAGCATCCTTGGGTGACAGGTAGAAAGAGTGGGCGGGCGCTGTGAGAATATGTGTTAGTCAAACGGATGCAGGACGCACGTACTCTTTTTAACTTTAAGCACATGCATGCAGATAAGCAGCTAAGACGTTTATGGGCTTATTAAGGACTAAAGCAACGTCTGGAGAAGAGCAGTAATCTAGATTTATAGTAACATGTTTCATGTAGATAAAAGTAAAACCAGAGCTTTAGTGGCTAATTATAGTTGCTGGGTCCTTAAATGACCCTGAGCCTTTTACGAAAGACGTCATCAGTGGAGCAAATTCTCTCTTTTCTAACAGTGGTGGATACGGCTGAAAGAGGCTCGTGGTGTGTTTCACCAACTATTTTTCTTTTCTTAAATTGATTCCCTTCTTTTTCTCTCAAAACCTGAATCATAGGTTAATTAGAACCTGCCAAGCAGGGTTCACATCCTCCTCTTTTGCTCCTACTGAACGCTGCTGCTGGACTAGAGCTGCTATCACGTCCAGTAACTACTGTGTCACTGGGCTCTGTTCCCAAACGTTCCCATGTTGAGAAACCCTGTGACGTGTATGAAGAGACACGTGAAAAAGGCTTTTGTCCAGCATTGCCGTGTCATTTCCTGTCAGTCGTTCTGTCTGCTGGCACATGTTGAGCAGTAACGAGATGTCAGCAAATATCCTCACCTTGATATAATAATGAAATGTGTGGCATGTGGAAAAACGTTTTTGTTCACATAACGCACATTCAGATTACTCAGTGGACATCTCCAGCCATAACTCAGAAACTGAGAAGTCCACGCAGAGATAAAAGAAATTCCAAAAGTGGTGACATAACCTGCTTTTGCACTTCCACGCTACGACAGACGGACTGTGAATAGTAACCAGAATTCCAGTATAGCTACACGAATCTAATGTGGATCAAATTCCAGCTTCCCCTGAGCTGCTGCCAAACAGCTATGAGTCATCCCGTCTTGGCTTCCATGGGAAAAATGAAAAGAAGAAAACCAGAGTGGAAGTGGAGTACGATCATTTATGCAGATGTGTAATTATGTTGTGGTGAGACCTCTACAGTAGCAAGGCTTGTATCTGTTTTCTGATGCAGTTGTACGTTGTGAGATTTTCTGTGATGACCAATAGGAGCACTGATTATTCTGTTTTATCCTGTCAGTCCAGCCTCCTGACTGGTTCAGATCACGATTGTCCCTTCGATTGTCGTGTTTTGTTTTGGGGGCTTTGCTTTGAGTAAAGCAGTGCTGATGTTTGCCTCTCACAAGGACGTGTGGTCTCATGTGCTCTCACCAATAATTTAAATCTGTAGTAATGACATCAAAAATCTGCCTATAACTTCTTACATTTATAACAAAAAAAGATGGCAGACAGTGAAACGACTGTGGATGGTGAGTCATATATAGAGACTGTATATTAATGGCTGTCACACTCTGTGGCCGTCCAAACATGCACAGAAATAGCACAAAGTTTAAAGAGTTTAGAATGTTTTCACTTTTAGTTTTGTTTAGTTTAGCTTTTCAGAAATTCTTTTAACCTCCACACTTTACTTCCGCAACCAGTAAAACCACTCAATAAAACACCCCATCTATAAAACCAGCCTACTGAGTACAGGATCCCACTGCCAAAAACAGATCCTGGGAAGAAGCCACAGTGGGTGTGGCACCACCAAACTGCAAGTCATGGTCTCACCAGAAATCCAACTAGCAATTTCCCCCCAGATAGGATCGACATGTCTAGCATTATAGGCAGCACTAGTGTCTCATTTGCAATCGCTTTAAGGAAGCACTGGTATAAAAACACCGTGTGTGCTTTCGATTTTTCAGCGGTGAAGAATTTGTTTGTACAGACTGGTTTAAGGTTGGTTTCATGCTTGTCTTTGGACGGTGGGAGCCACACAGAAAGAAAAGAAAGGACCCATCGGGCTCATTGATTTGAACCCAGCACCTTCTTGTTTTGAAATACAACATTTCATCAGACCGGCGGTCACGCAGAGCTGAAATTCATCATTCAGAGTGGCACCGGCGCTCTGCTGTGACCGAGCGCTTGCTTTTAATCTACATCCGCTGAATCTAAAAACTAGACTAGTTAGTTTAATCTAGACCTGCAGATGCTAGCAGGCAGGGCATGCATGGAACGCTATAACCAAGGGGCCGGCATGGTGTACAGAATCCTCTGTGCCGAGTATGGCCTGGAAGTCCTGAGGTCAAAATGGGAGACGCCCCCGAGCGTGGTCGAGACTGAGTAAGAGTGACAGCAAACGAAATGGGTGAAGCGCTTTGAGTGGTCAGAAGAGTAGAAAAGCGTTATATAAGAACCAGTCCACTTACTATTTTACGGTGTCTGGACTCAGTGAAGCCCTTCAAAAAGCAGCTAAAGACCTTTTTATTTCAAAAAGCTTGTATTTAGACCAGGGTTGATTTATTTAGAACTGCATTGTGATTTGTTGTCTGTGAAAAGTGCTGTATAAACACATGTTACTTACTGAAACCTCTGGAGCGATCAGGCTATATTTTTACATCTCAGCTTTCTCATACAGTAAAAAGAGAAAAGCCTCAGTGCTGTGCAGCCTACTGAGAGCGAGCATTTTTCTATGTCAGCTGTGACTCTTCTACTCTTCGTAGCCACGTTCATGGTTTAGAGCTTGACTGCTACCCTCTGCTAAAATCGCTTCACAATACTTTAAAAACATTGTCCAGAAAGAGTTTGCCTCTTATTAGAGAGGGAGGACCTCCTATTTATGACAGGATGCTTCCTGTGATGAGAGATGTTTTATGAGAGGTTTAACTGATGTCTATTTTTTAATTTCACTGGACAAGCTATGCTTGCCATTGCACATTCACAGGCCTTTAAACCCAACCACCGAAACCTTAAAACCACATCTTTACCTTCAGACAGCAGTACCAGAAAAATGTCCTCACAGCGATGTTGTAATCTTCACAAAGATAAGTTGCCGAAAGGAAGGCAGGTGGTTGGATCCCTGACAGCTCCAGTTTGTATGCCAGATTATCCTCGAGCAGTATCCTGAACCCTGAATTACTCCCGGTGTGTTCATCTGAGAGTGAAAGATGTTAACGGTGGAAAGTATGTAGAAAGCCTGTCACCAGAGTCTCTCACCTAAAAGTAAAGGCAGACTATCGGCTGAGAGCATAAACTGAGAAAAGCATTTCTGAAGAATATGCTAAACTTGAGTGTCACATGGGCTCAATCCCAGCATCGCAGCAACAGGCTCTGCAGGCAAAGAGCTTTTATTTCTTTTGACATTCAGGAACATGTGATACTAAATGTTACATTCTGCTCTGTCTCACAATCATAACGAATTTTTCCAAAGATTCCTGGATTCAGACGTGGGTCCAGATTGGTGCAAAGCCCCACCTCTGATGAGATAAACCTGTTGTAAAGAAAATAACTACATTGTACCTGATGTTGAAGCCATGGAAGAACAAGCGACAGGCTGAGATTATTTGGTAGTGCAGCTCTTCTCTAACCCTCGTCCTGCTGCTTCCTTTGTAGATGATGTGTCTGCTGACAGCAGTGCTGAATTTCCAGACCGGGCATCCATGATGGAGGTGCGTCTGCAGGCACAGGAGGACGAGATCACACTCCTGAAATCCTCTCTGGCTGACGCCCTGCGCAGGCTCCGCATCCACGATCAGGTCCTACAGTTACTGAAGCAGCAGGTCATAGCAGGTGGGTGATGTTAACTGAAAACTGAAACTAGTGTGGCTCGTCCGTCTCCGTTCATATAAAAGTGATTAGACTTGCAGAGTGCAGCTGCACACGCAGAAGAAACTAATAATCCACTTTGATCTACTCAGTGAACCCGAGTGCTGCACGGCTGCTAAGCCAAGCATGCTGCTCAGATTGTTCCAGCAGCAGCAGAAAGTTGTCCTCCAGCTCAGCCAGCGATGGGATCCGGCACCCTGCTACGAGGTACTACACCTTCCAGCCAAGGGCTTAAACGCTCAGGACGAACGACGAGGGGTCGTTGTGTTGTATTAGACAACACGCTTGTCTATTCAAACTGTCGTTGTGCTCATATGTCTGTGTGAACTGCCTGTATGACTGCTTTGTGTTGTTCTCAACCTTTGAACTCTCCAGCCAACTGTCAGACACCACTGTGACCAATGCAAACAGCCAAAGAGGAAGCTCGGCATCCACGGACATCCAAACCGTTCCAGCAACAGTGGACAAGTCGACCCAGACAGAGTCGACCCCGTCAGGCCAGGACTCGGCCCAGGACAGGGTCCCTCTCCACGGACGAGTCCAGAGCCTGCAATTGGAAGATGCACTCGTGGAAGGTCCTTCTGTATCTGAGGGAAACCGGGCCAAACTCCACCGTGTCCCTGGTATGGAAGAGGAGGATGAGGAGCCAGAAGAAGATGAAGGAGGAGGAAGAGGGGAGCAGGAAAAGGACCTAACATGGGCATCATCAGTTGAAGAGCCCATTCAGCCCACCACCATCAGAGGCCTCCAGAGGGAGGACCTCCTGGATGGCAGCTGCTCTCCGGAGGATCCAGGCTCAGCCTCGGCCTCATTCAAATCTTCAGACCAGAACCTCAGCTGCCGCTCTGGACCGCTGTCTCCCATCCACGAAAGAGAGAAGGCTCTGTGCGTGGTCCTGCCTCATTGCCGCGTTCTTTACAACCTCAATCATCTTTCCTTAATCGTTGATTGATTGCATGACTTTTAAGAACGAATCAACACTAACACTGACTTTCCAGATTCTGGCTCTGCAAACCCCAGTTGTGCTGCAGCCCGCTTTATGAACCAGACATCCTCAGGTTTGCAGGGTGTGTCATGCTGCGTTAGAATATGTCACCACCCGGGTGTCCTGTTCTGCTGTCTCGGTCACTAAAGTCCACACGTGCTTTCTTTTCAGTGTGTTTGAACTGGAGAAACACAAAGCTAAAGTCTAACTCATATATCCATATTAAGCTTCAAAGCACCCAGAGATTTGAATCCACTGGAAAATAGAATGAGAAGTAAACAAAAGGCATGTCTGCAAGCTGCACGGTGTATACTCCTGCTGCGTAGCTGCAGAGCGCCTCAAAATGACTCAGTGTCATGATTCTGTATGTGACACGGCGCCAGTAAGGATCTGTTTTTTTCAACTGGGTTTTGCAGATTTGCCCAAACTGTTTCAACAATGTTTCACTATAATTAAGCTTGTAATCGCTCCTAATATCTTTGTGATTAAAACATATTCTCTTACAGCAAAGCATGTCTTCCATAAAGGACTACCTTACTAATAGGTGGGGACCACAGGGCAGGGCTCTGCTTTTGTTTACTGCTTTGGTTTACTTTGTTTACTTGTGCATGTGCTCTGTGTTTTGCCCTCCCTCCTTGTTATTCCTTTGAAAGGGTTTCCCAGAACATCAGTTTGACTTTTGCCTCTGACAAAAGCTCATGTGGGCCTCCAGGATCAAACTAGCACAAATTAGTATTCACTGCTTTAGACACATTAAGACTTTCAATATGAACTCAGAAGCTATTTTCACCATTGCAATCCCCTGCAAGCTGTCCAAACGGCATTAAACCTTTAGAATACAGAATAAAGAGTAATTATATTTTCAAATTTCAAATTTTAAATGATTTTGTTTCTGGTTACATTTTGAGAAATTTGGTATGTTGCTGAGATTTCAAACTCAGATGACATTACTACAAATAAATTTCATCTAATCGAATAAATTAGTCAAACTGTTTCATCAGGTCAGCTTCTTCCTCTTGTGTGATTGTTTGCATGGCCTTAACATTGTGTGTGTGTGTTTTAATCTCAATATTAAATGTTACTATTGTGCTTACAAAACTATTTAAACGTAACACTGGATACTTTCAGTTTGTATTTTATGATGTGTTTGTGTTGTAGAGCTCAAAGCAAACACAAGCCGACCTGTTTTCAAAGTGTCTGTTTAGGCAACAAATTGTTCCTTGTAGGTTTAAAAAATTTTAAATCCACACACAAATATTGTTTTTGTGAAGCTACAGAGCTTCTACTAGTTCTGACTGATTGTTTCCAGAATGTCCAGAATCAGAGTTCAAATAATTTGCAGATCAGTGGCAAAAAGCACGTTTGTCTCTGAAGTTAGCATAAATTTTCAGTAGCACTGTTTTTACACCTATAAGGAGGTCTTTCACACAATTGGCACAGTGACAGGTGTAGTAGGCGGGGCTTGGCAAAAGTTATTTATCCTTTGATGGAGAATGTAGGTGCAGCGGGGATTTGTGGGTGCTTCGCATGCAGAGGGATAGGTGCATTAAACTGTCTTGAGTCTGTTAAAGCTGACTCGGTGTTTCTGTGACGCTTTAGGGTTCGTAGAAACAGCGAGAAACTAGGGAACCCTGAAAGGCAGAGGAAACGTCTAGACAAGAAGGCAGCATCTTCAGCAAACCTCCTCGCCCGCTCCCCAAGCCTGGAGAAGTGAGCCATCCTGCCATCACTCACAGATGTCACCACACCGCTCGCTTTGTCCCACGGCTGCAGCAGCCTCGCATTAAAGGGACACTTGTTGGAAGTCACCCTGTGAAACACTCATAAATACACATAATGCGATTGTGAAGCAACAGTCTGTGAAATGGCTTCTAATGTCTTGATTTTTCTCTCCGCAGCCGAGCTAAAGAGCTTATCGCCAGTGCAGGTGAGGTCATTGACAGCATCTTCATCAACAGAGGCCTCTGAGCCAAACTCCATACAGGCCCCAGGGTTCAATCAGGAGTCAGCCCACCACCGTTTCACTGAAACGCACTTTGCTGAATTCAAAAACAGCTTCTACGATCATCGTTGCATGTTGTTGTGTTTAATTTAGGTACTTTTCCAACATGATGGTCTGGCCTGGCTCCAGTGTTGGCAGGCCTGAGCTGTGCTGTGCTTCTGTACTTGTGACACAGAAACCCCGTTGGTTCACACATGTAGTCATTTGTGTAAAAATGAGTGGATTTCCCAACCAACCACACTTTTGTTTTGCATAGCTTTTATGAGCATTGGCCTTCAGTCTGGTTCTGGTGGTTTAGGCTTCATTCCCTTCACCAATCAGGCTCAGCCACTAGTTTATATCTATTATAGCCCCTTACATGAATAGCTGCGTTGGGGGAGGGGGGGCTTTTGAAGGATGGACCACTTTTAAACCTGTGTAATTTACTTGGACCACATCACATACTTGTTAATATAAAACTCTGACAGTTCTTGACGTAGTCAAATGCAAGAATGCATTTCATAAATTTGAGACTTTAGATCAGGGCGTCCAACTCCAGGCCTCGAGGGCCGCTGTCCTGCAGGTTTTAGACCTCACCCTGAGTCAACACATCTGAATCACATGATTAGTTCATTACCAGGCCTCTGGAGAACTTCAAGACATGTTGAGGAGGTCATTTACCGTTTAAATCAACTGTGCTGGATCAAGGACACATCTAAAACCTGCAGGACACCGGCCCTCCAGGCCTGGAGTTGGACACTCCTGCTTTAGATGATATGAAAAACGTTGTGCTTTGTTCTGTCTCGAGTAGGGCTTTCTCAAACTCTCAGGATCGTTTCCACAGCACTATATCCGTCAGAGTTTGTTTGTTTTTGGGTTTATCATTTTATAGTTCTATTACCCTTTATGGCTTTTATATTACAATTTCAATTTTTTTCAATACATGCCAGGTGTCTTCTTGTGCCAGTACAGGATATGATGTCATCGGCTTGTTTGGTTGGTTGGTTGCAGGCAAGGTTACGTTAGCTAACTAGAACCAATAACTCAGGAGTAAACAAGGGGACCTAAACTAAAATTCAAAGCGGGTCACTTTTGTGCCGTCCAACATAAAACATAAAACAATGACTTTTATGTTAAGAAATCAAGATAAAGTAATCCAATCAGTGAGATGACATAAAAAACTGTCTCCAAATAGTGTGGCATCGCTTCCTCAGAGCCTCTGCCTCATTGGTGTTTTTTATTTTTGTTTTTTTTCTATCGCGCACATCGACCCTTTTTTAACGAAAAGGTTTACATTAACAAATTGATGCCATTTCTCACCAACAATGCTCCATCTGGTGGCAGATGGGTGCATAACATCTATGACACGATAATTTACCGGCACTGGGCAACAATTAAAATTTTAACAGTTAGGTTAAATGACTAGAACTTATATTACTCACTACTGACAACAGCGACGGCTAGTTGTGCATACTATACCTTACACATGGATCCTGGAATAACTAGAACTCCACAAGATCAACACGTGCTTTCATCTAAAATTTGATGGGAATATGGCGAAAAATACTAGAGGCCAACTTTAAGCCTGAGTCCCCATCAAGGGAAGGAATCGTCAAGGAGATGCTGTGTCCCACTGTTGTTCTGCACAGGTCTGAACCGCCTCAGTGAGGTCATTAACAAGACTGGTTTCAGATACCGACTATGACATTATCCACTTCCTCTACATGAATGCCATGAGTGAGCAAGACATCGGCTCACTGATCCACACCACTTTATTCTACAGCAGTGGAATCTCATGCAAACTGGAGAAGTGTAGCTGGATGGTAAGAAAGCGAGGGAAGGTAGTGAGAACTGAGGCGATTACACTACCAGAAGGAAACGGTGTAAACATCAAGGACAGCCTCAACTACCTGTGAATCCCACGGGCAAGTGGGAACCATGAAGAGGCCGCTAGGAAAGCCGCATCCACCAAATACATACAGAGTAACCCAAGTCCTCAACTGAATTGGAAGAACAAGATTTAGGCAATAAATGCCTACGCCCTGCCTGTCATCGGATACTCTGATTGGATAATAAAGATGAGGAAATTCCTTACCGTGCATGTAGAGTTTCAGTCCAGCATCATGAGACTGTACACTAAGCACAAGGTTGGAGGTCGAGGACTACTGAATGTAAAAACCATTATCCAGGATGAAACTGATGGAAAGATCCGCACATCAGGAACACAACGGATGCTGTGTTTGGTGAATACAACTGGCAGCAGAAATCTGAGAAAGAAAATCAGAAATTACATTGCAGATAGAAAAAGTGTCTGTTACTGAGAAGCCTGCCAGTGGCTGGACAAAGCTGGACTGAAAGACAGCACAGAGGCACTAATCATGGCAGCACAGGAACAAGCTCCGAGCACAGGATCCATAGAGGCTGGGGTCTGTCACAGCAGGTAAGACCCCGGGTGCAGGCTGTGCAAAGATGAGACAATCCAGCACCTAACAGCAGGGTGTAAGATGCGAGCAGGCAGCGCATACTGGAACGCCATAGTATTATACAAGAATACAGGAATGTATTTCATGCCGAGTATGGCCTGGAATTCCCGAGGTCAAAATGGGATCCGAGAATTACTGAGCTAAGATTATGTGGAACTGGACATAGTAGTTTTGGGCAAGCAGAGGAAGACGACTGCAGTGAGATGACTCCAGAATCACCATACCAACAGTAAAGTTTGGAGGCGGGAACATCATGGTGTGGGTCTGTTTTTCAGCATACAACACTGGCACGCTTCATTGAAGGAAGGAACAATGGAAAAATGTACAGAGACATTCTTGATTTAAAAAGAAAACCAAGCTGCTGCCAGCTACCAGGATGATGAAGATGAGACCAGGGTGGTCATTTCAGCAAGACAATGACCGCAACCAAGCCCCACACAGCCAAGGAAACTGGATTTATTTTAGAGAAGATGAAAGCTGTAGATATTTTCAATAAAAACCTTGCTACAGTGTGATGTTACCAAACAAAACTGTGGCTCCACCGTCATGCACTTACACAGGAACTGTTGTATAGCTGCCGGCACTCCAAACTGTTCTAGCGTTTTCTGGTCAGTCAGACAGAAAGTTAGTCGGTCTCAACATTCACATGTCGTTAAGCTCATCCTTAATGTTTTACTTTACTTTGAGTCCCATAGAAACCGGCCAAGAAAACATGATTCAGCGTGGATTCTAAAGTTTGTGGGTGTAACTGATGTTAACGGAAGATTTAACCCTCTGAAATGTCTAAAGCTATAGTAGGCTATAAAGCTGTAGGTCAGCTGTGATTTAATGCACAGGGGATCTATTTGTTCGTCTGGCTAACCTTTATTTTTTCTCATTTACACACAGGATCCCCTGGCTCCAGAAGAGGAACCTACAGCCAAGGTAAACCTGCTCTTATGCAGCTTTATGTCTTCATCGTCTTTCATGGGGAGGTGGACAGGCTGCTTTTCCAGGAGTGTCTCACTCCCATTCTTGCCGCTGCTGCCAGATGGCAACTGAGAGCTAGATTTTTAAAAATCAAATTATTCTAAAAAAGTAACCCAAGAAGTTTGGAACTGTGACTCACTCTCGCTCACTTGAGGAAGCAGACCGTTGACGACTTTTGGGTGAATTTTCTCTGCAGGGCTGTGTAGACAGAGGAAGCCCACAGATATCTCACACAGGCCCCACTTGGTTGTGCAAACATCACATTTCTTTATGGGCGAGCCCACTACGGGTCCCACGTGAGTTTTCTGTGATTAAGAACAGTTTGGTGATGAATCTGTGACACAAACCCATTGTTTGTTTTTCAGGACAGTCAATCAAAATGTTTATCCGAGGCCGACCCATTACCATGTACATCCCCTCCAACATCCAGAACTACGACGAGCTGAAGATGGAACCTCCCTCTGAGAGACTGGAGCTGGACTGGGTGTATCCTTCCACAATGCCACGTATTTGCGAGGGTTGTTACATTCAGACGCTGCTGGTTTTACCAGGACTAATGCCTCGTATGGTCTATACTGGTCTGGGTGCAATGGTTATAGCTGGCCTGCTCGAACTAAAGCAAGGTTCAGCAACACAGTTTTGTGTGTGATTTGTTTCTTTCTTGTATCTTGTTGTTACCTTAACGCTGTTCTGCTAGCTATGGTTACCGTGGACGGGACGGTCGAGCTAATCTGTATTTCCTCCCGACGGGCGAGGCAGTGTACTTCATTGCCTGTGTGATTGTGCTTTATCACATCAACAACCGCACACAACGGCACTATCGTAAACACACAGACTGCGTCCGCTGGTTAGTGGAATGAAGCTAATGAATAAATCATCCACATGTTGAAATCGAACTTGGCAGTTCAGCTGACTGATTAGCTACATAAAGTATTTGCCCCCTTCCTGATTTCTGTGTTTTGTATATTTGTCACGCTTAAATATCTTAAAATGGGAAAGAAATTTTACTATTAGTCAAAGTAAGTCCAAAATGTAGTTTTTAAATGAGTATTTAACTAATTAAAAACCTATTCAGCAGCTCTAGTCTGAGCTTCTCTCTAATGACTGAATTCTTTGCCCTGTGGTAACGGAGAGGCCCGGAGGAAGCTAAATCCAGCTGTTTGCATCCGTGATCTCATTCTTTCACCTTTAAAAGAAGTAAAATAAACAGTGTTAACAAAAATAGATTTTTAAGACCTGTTTCACTCTGTTAGACAGATGGTTTCTTAATTCAGCAGGTCTGTTGTTATCAGCCTGGGTGCAACTAGTGAAACTGAGCTCAGCTTTTATGAAGTACTCCTGGTCTACGGTGGTCAGTATCTATCGAAAGCGGTGCAAGGAAGGAACTGTTTTGATTAGTGTGAGACTAGACTGATTGCAGATATTTGTGGACAGAGGTCTGTGTGACCTGGTAACAGAAAAACACTTGTGTGTATCGGGAACAAGAGGGAAGCTACTGTCTGCTTTAACCTGCTTCTGAACTCAACTCCATTCCTTGGATTATCACTTGAGTCAAAGTATTTGCACTGCAGATTTTGGAGGGGATAAGCGTGCTGGCGTGCTACTGCATGGCACTGCACCACTGCACCAAAATATGTGATTTTGAGATTTCTTTTAAGAGCCAAGTTAAAATGGGAAACAAGTATGGTAGCATGTGAAGCAGAGACCAGCTGGCAGAAACAGTAGCTGAAGGGTCTGCGAGTATCATGTAGGTCCATGTGACAAAAATGTTTCATTTGTCTTTTGCCACAAAGTCCATGTTCAAATTGTGCATCCATGCATCATATTTGAAGATTGTATCAGCTATTTACCATTACAACTCTACACAGCTGCAAATGTCTGTTTCTTGACAAGGTTAAAATATCAATACTACAGTCTAAATATCAGGAGAGCTTCTCTTCAAAAACAGAGTATAGACAGGCTAAAGTTGTTCACTGGATGCTATTTGTGCCAAAAAGACAGCATTTAACCTTTGAGTCATTCTCATCGTGCTGCAGCCAAATAAACCTCTGTGACCAAACACAGACGGCACTGTTTATTTGACCGTAAGCACATGTTTGTCATTTTGCCATGATGGATGCAACCCACCACCCTCATGTTTCTGTGCAGCAAACTTGCAAAAGCTTTACACAGAAAATGTCTTTCTCTGCAGTCTCACACTCCATCCTGACAAAGTGCGAGTGGCATCTGGCCAGACAGCAGGGGTGGATAAAGATGGCAAGGTGACTATTGCTGCCCTTAAAATAACACAGCTTGCATCCATAGTTTGAGCGTCACAAGTTAAAAGATGATCGAACTTTTAAATGATATCAGGAATTGAGATGTGCGGAAACATTCAGTACAGCTTGGTTAACTTTGCAGCGAGTGGCAACAAACGAGTAAGTGATGTTTCTGTGTCTGCGGCAGCCTCTGCAGCTGTGTGTTTATATTTGGGACTCCACCACGCTGGTCACCCTGCAGCAGATCGGACCGGGGACCTTCCAGAGGGGAGTGGGATCAGTGGCATTTTCATTTGCTGTGAGTTGATTGCATCCTGGAACTTCATGTGTTTCCATTCACTTTAACAAGAGCAAGTAGATTTATTTGCCTTAGATTCAGCATGATTTTGGCCCCGCCCCTCCCTGAGCCTGGGTCTGTCGGAGGTTTCTTCCTGTTAAAAGGGAGTTTTTCCTTCCCACTGTCGCCAAAGTGCTGCTCACAGGGGGTCATATGATTGTTGGGTTTTTCTCTGTATGCATTTTTGTAGGTTCTACTTTACAGTATAAAGCACCTTGAGGCGACTGTTGTTATTTGTTGCTGTGTAAATAAAACTGACGTAAAGACATTATGTAATTCTGCTTTCTTTTTTCTGGTGGTGTGTTTTAGGACGCTGGATCATTTCTGTGTGTCATTGATGACTCTAATGACCACATGCTGTCACTGTGGGATTGCACGAAGGGCACCAAGCATGCAGAGATCAAGGTAACGGGAAGACGGTCAACGTCAGGTCCTAATGAGTTTGTTATTGCTTTAACCACCGAATCTATTCAGTAGACATACTGATGTTAATCTTTGACGGCACTCAGATGTTAGAATAACAGCAGGTTATTTCGTTTGAGTGTCGTACATTAAAGACAAATTGATGAAAAGACTCACTGGCAGTTGTTGCAAACACTTGATTGTAGTTATTAAGTGAAGGGGGCAATTATTTATGTAGGTGTAGACAGATTTTGTTCTCTTACAGTTATCTTTGTGTAATATTTATAAATATGTGTTTGATGGCATGAAAGTGTCTCTTGAAATCATCAGCGCTTCATCCTGTAACGCAGTGACAGGTACTCGGGTACTGTAGGTCCTTTTTCTCTGGAGATTGTGGGGGGCGGGGCGTTGGCAGCCACGTCTCCCCTCTGCTGTTATGGGCTTTAATCCCAAAATGCCTCATCTTCCCCGGGACCAGTTTCAGCACGTCTGTCATGGCAGCAGTGTAAATGTTTCATACATGCAAATACTGCATAGGATGGTGTTTGAACTTGTTTGTCACCTCAGGAGAAGAATTGAATGGGCTCGTTTAAGAGCTCCCAGGATCTTCTGTGGCACGTAGCAGGCTGCATGCATGGGCTGAAAACACCGTGTCAACATAGGATTCACAAGTGGTCAGAAAGTCGGTTTATGTGGCCCAAAATGCAAAACTCTGTTTATATTCTTTAAAATACTTAATGTGGTAGTTTGCTCTATGCATGAAACACAAGTGAAGGCAGTACCACACAACCGTGTGACAGTTTCACAACAACGTGCAACATTTTGCTGGCGACATTACCAGTGTTTACAGTGCTACAGTATAGCTCTGAGCTGGATCCTGAGTTGATTCAGAACTTCTCACTTATCTGCTGTTCACGGACTGGGCAACAAAGCATCTTGGGAAAGTAGAGGACTGCCAGCTTGTTGTTCCACGTCCATCAGTCTGACAGCAGGGCTCCAGTAGCAGCTCATGAGCATTTGTTAATGGGACTTCAAATGTGTCGCGCTGGTCACCTGCTCACTTTCAAGATTAAGAAAAAAAAGATTCAAGCAAAATAAATCTTTCTTTTCTTTCACAGCTCAAAGTTGTTGTTTATGTATCTGATTCAAGAGCCTTAAATTACTTTGAGTGGAGCTGAAGTACAACTGATGTAACAGCACTAACCCTTCTGATGCTGTTGTGTGTTCAGACTACCAACGAGGCCGTGTTTGCTGTAGAGTTTAACCCTCGGGACAGCACCAACATCATCACCTGTGGAAAATCCCACGTCTACTTTTGGACGCTGAGTGGAGGACAGCTCACGAAAAAGCAAGGCATCTTTGGAGTAAGATTAACTTCAGTCGTGTTCGACCTGACTGACATTTCTGTCTTTTTAAACTCACTTAACGTGCGCTAGTGCAAGGAAGCAGTGGAAAATGGAGTTAGCAGCATCTTTCTGTAGAGGCCAAAAGAGGAAGAAGCTCAGCAAAGAGAACTGAAAATTCAACATCTCAAAAAAATGGATGGAAACATGTAAACGATCAGTTATTAGCACAGTTAATATAAAAGATCAAATAATTGTTTATTATTTTCAGAAATACAAGAAGCCCAAGTTCATCCAGTGCTTTGTGTTCAGCCTGACTGGAGATGTTCTCACCGGAGACTCTGAGGGGAACATCATGACTTGGGGAAAATCTGCTGCAGATATCAAAACTCTCGGGAAAGGAGCCAAAGGTTGGTGCTGTGTGTCAGTTCAAAGCCTAGAGAATAAAATGTCAGTATAAATATCATCTCTGTGGAGACACGTCGCTCTCACATGTGCTGGCAACAAACGAGATTTCAAATAAAATAAATAGAAACTTGGCAGAAAGATGAAGAAGTGATGATCCAGTGGGCGGTTTTACACACCTGAGTGACTCCAGGAGCTGTATTGTCAGGGATAATTGGTTTGGTCTCCCAAGCCAAATTAGTCACAGGTGAAGCTTTTATTTATACTGCACATTTAAAACTACAAAGTTCACCAAAGTGCTGCACATCAAACGTAGGGTCTATATGCTTCAGCGAAAAGGAAAGTTTGAAGCCTAATCTTGAAAGTAGAGATAGTGTCTGTCTGCTGAATCCAAACTGGAAGCTGGTTCCACAGAAGAGGGGCCTGAAAACTGAAAATATCCTCGGACACGTGTGATCTGAAGCGCCGCGCCTCTCATCCCCACACAGTGCTCGGGGTGACAAATAAGAATACTTTGGTCGACTGTGTCAAAGGCTGCTGTAAGATCAAAAAGCATTAAAATAATAGAATCCCCAGAGTCAGTAGATAATAAAATATTATTTAAAACTCCCTAAAGATTCTGTTCTGTGAAATGCTTTGAAACCAGACTGGAACACTTGGTGCTGAAGAAAAACCCCTTATACTAAATCTCTGAAATAAAAAGGGTTTAAAGATTAGGCGATAGTTGGAGTTTTGTTTGAACATGTAAATGTGGTGTTTGGAAATTGTTCCTAGTTTTGGCGAGTAAGGGGTGACAAGTTGAGATGTTGGCTTACATCTGGAATCGTGTGACTGAAATGATTTGTTAGCTAATCAGAAGCTTTAAGAACTCAGAGATTTAAATGATAAAGTATAGTGGTGTGAAAAGTGCCTCCTTCCTGATTTCCTATATTTTTGTATGATTGTGCCACTTAAATGTTTCAGATAATCAAACGAATGTAAATATTAGGCAAAGATAACACAAGTCAACACAAAGTGGAGTTTATAAATGAAGCTGTTTTTATCAGGTAGAAAAAAACCTAATTGACCCTGTGTGAACAGAGATTGCACCCCTCCTTTTATAACTTAATGTTTGGAAAGCAAAGTTCAGTCTCTCTAGCCACACATCAGCCTGATTCCAGCTGTTCACAACCAAGAAATCAGTTAAATAGGACCTGCCAAACAAAATCCAGACATCACGCTGCGATCCACATTCAGGAACAAATGAAAAACAAAGGAATTGAGATCTCTGTCTGGAAAAAGTTATAAATACTGTCGACCATAATATCCTATTAGAGCGATTAGAACATGCTGTAGGTATTACAGGCACTGCACTGCAGTGGTTTGTATCATATCTATCTAATAGACTCCAGTTTGTGCATGTAAATGGAGAGTCCTCTTCACACACTGAGGTTAATTATGGAGTTCCACAGGGTTCAGTGCTAGGACCAATTCTGTTTACATTATACATGCTTCCCTTAGGCAGCATCATTAGAAGACATAGCATACATTTTCACTGCTATGCAGATGACACCCAGCTCTATCTGTCCATGAAGCCAGATAACACACACCAATTAGTTAAACTGCAGGAATGTCTTAAAGACATAAAGACCTGGATGGCCGCTAACTTTCTGCTTCTTAATTCAGATCAAACTGAGGTTATTGTACTCGGCCCTGAAAAGCTTAGAAATATGGTATCTAAGCAGATTCTTACTCTGGATGGCATTACCTTGGCCTCCAGTAACGCGGTGAGGAACCTTGGAGTCATTTTTGACCAGGACATGTCCTTCAACGCACATATTAAACAAATATGTAAGACTGCTTTCTTCCATTTGTGCAACATCTCTAAAGTTAGAAATATCCTGTCTCAGAGTGACGCTGAAAAACTAGTTCATGCATTTATTACTTCCAGGCTGGACGACTGTAATTCATTATTATCAGGAAGTCCAAAAAACTCACTGAAAAGCCTTCAGTTGATCATGAATGGGCTTTTGGGAGTGTGTACAAGTTTTTATAAAACTTCTGGAATGATTTTTGTAATTCCTTCTTTATACACAACAGTTCCACATCTGGGTCCTTGTTAATTTTGTATACTCTATCTGCTCTTCTGCTTTCTCTGCTTTGGGCTAGCTTCATAATGTTTTTCATCAGAACCATAAACTGAGGGTTGTTTAAGGCGCCGTATTAAGTCTCCAGAGTGGAGACGGTTTCAGGGATTGTCTCTTATATGTATTGTACAAAAACAGGAGTGTGATCGGACAGGTCACAGGTTAATCTGTGGCGATACCTCTGAAGCATGACCTTGTGTTGACCAGGTCCCAACAGGGGCACATCCCCCCTCCTTGCTGAGGGAGAGCCTCAATAAATGTCCCCACACTAACATGTTTCTGTCTGACGTCTCAACTCAGAGTTGTAAAAAATGATTATTATGAAGAGAAAAGGAAGAAACCACGTTAATTACTCTCCATAACCATGAGAAGAATATAGCCACTCTTACCCAAATATCAGATTTGTAAAACAATCCCAGATCTTCAGGCGTCACTGTCTCTCCTGAACACCTGAAGCGGATGCCGCTCCGGCGTGACGAGCCCCTCTCTCGGTGTCTGCGTGCCGTGCGCCAAGCGGACAGCAACTGGATCACTTCATGTTCTGGGGTGCTGTAGGTTTGAGCACAGTGACAGGCAGTCACCACATCTCTTGTTGCTTCGCCTTGTATAGGCGAGTGCCGTAGTCAGAAAAAAACCCGCAGGATCGGGGGTTTGAAACTTGATGCGGTTTCTCAAAGTATCTTTGCCTCCCTGTATTCGTTGCGTCTCCTGAGGACCACAGAAGGACAGTCGTGGTCCACGAAACTCTTCATAAAACACCACCTCCCTCTGCCATGCTCTATGAAGAACCTCATTTTTTTCATACGATGGCTCCCAAACATCACGACAATGAAACTTCTGTTACGTTTGTCTAATATTTAAGTGTGTTTGATGATCTGAAACTTTTAAGTGTGACAAACATACAAAAAATGGGAGATCAGGAAGGGGGTAAACACTTTTCACACCAGATTTTACAGGTTAAATGAATTTTTGGTGTCGTGACTTCCCACAGAAACCTACCAGATCATGCGACAGACCAAAGCACACGAAGGCAGCGTGTTCACCCTGTGCACTCTACAGGGCGGAGGCCTGCTCAGTGGAGGAGGGAAGGACCGTAAAATAATCCGCTGGAGCGCTGATTTGGCACCTGAAAGAGAGTGTGAGGTGAACTACAGCTGTGTGTGTGTGTGTGTGTGTGTGTGTGTGTGTGTGTGTGTGTGTGTGTGTGTGTGTGTGTGTGTGTGTGTGTGTGTGTGTGTCACAGCTGGTGGAGAGACTCATTAAGGCATTTGTTCAGATTCCAGAAAAGTTCGGGGCGGTCCGCACTATCGCAGCCATGGACGAAGAGGAACTGTTAGTTGGTACGACTCGAAATGCCATCCTCAGAGGAACCTTCTCAGACGGCTTTGTGGCCATAGTGCAGGTAAGCTAACGACCTCACAGGCATCAGTGCTGTCAGGTCTGTAGATGCTTGCTGAGAATTTTAGTACCAAAAGATAAAACGTGCATTTTATACTTTTGTCTGATATATGATTTATAGACAGCTTAAACATTTAATATAAGCATCTTCCAAGTCTTTCACAGACTGGATGTATTTGCTACTATCACCTGATGCACAGTTAAGCAATCGGAATAGTTAGGAAAATGACGTCATTAGAGGTTTGTCCTGCAGAGCAGCCTGTCTGCAGCACTGTAACACAGCAGCAGACATACGACACATAGATTGGTCAGGTGTTGGGTCACATGTAATCTCACTTTAGTATCGTTTTATTCTGAAAAGCGACCTTGGTTACTAGTTGGTTAGTTTTAACCAAGGAGCTGCGGTGTCTAATATCAAACTGATACTGTTTGATGTCTTTTTACTTCAGCTTTGCTTGGATGGAAGCACAGATAACTCTTCTTCTTCTTTGTTTGTATTCTCAGCAGTGCTGATGAGCATCAGTTACTGACTGCCTGGGCTGAATTGTTGTGAAAAGCTGGTTAACTGAAAACTGCTGCAGCTCTGTAATGGTGTCACAGACACCACTTCACTGCAGCAAATGCAGTTTTATGACAGTCCCTGAGCTGAAGTGGCTGTTGGCCCAGGCCTTTGCTGCTGCTTTCCATGTGAAGGGTGAAGTGGAGAGACGAGCGCCTTCTGGGTTATTGAATTGGCTTATTTTGGGGCATTGGCCACAATTGCCCATAACGCTAGCAGCTGGTGCTCTTCTACCTCTCTGGCTCTTGATGTCAGGCTCCTGGGACATCGTGGTTCATCTACTTCTCCCTGCATTTAACCAGCCCTCACCTCTCCCCATAGCCAGGGCATGTATGACAGCTGATCAATGTTGAAGCTAACCCAACATCTGTTACTGCTTCTGCTTCACCTCACACGTGTCGAGCATTCAGATGACGGAAGTTTCACAATTTTAAACACACTGAAAAAATTAAAGACATGTCTGTGTCCTTTCAGAAGATATATATGTGTATATATGTGAAACCATGTTCAAGCATTAATGTGTGTGCACGTTCAGCTATTGTCGTGTATATGAGAAGCTGTGCATCAGATATCAGGTCTGTACCTAGAAACTGCTCTCAGAGGTCAGACATTTAAATGTTTTAGGGCATTTCTATTTATGTATTTTTAATATAGTGCGCCAAATCACAACAACAGTTACCTCAAGGCACTTTATATTGTAAGGTAGGGCAAAGACCCGTCAATAATGCTGAGAAACAGTTTTACTGTGTTAGTAGTATTGTACCTAGTAGGCCTCTAATCCATTATTCGAGTCCTCTTCTGGCCTCTAATAATGGATTAAAATTCATTATTAGATAAATAATGGAATTTTAAAATTACTCTCAAATATGCTGTTAAACTGCAACACCTGTACACTTATTGCTTTCATTTGTATTCCTTTGTGTGTCTGTGTGTGTTTCACAGGGCCATGTAGATGAGATGTGGGGGCTGGCCACTCACCCCTCCCAGAACATCTTCCTCACCTGTGGCCATGACAGGCAGGTGTGTTTGTGGAACACCGAGGAACACAAGCTGGACTGGTGCATCACCCTCGAGGTGAGATTCCTGAGTTCCAACCTTCATTCTTTGAGTGCTTTGTTCATTTCTATTCGAGATCTTTTACAGGGAAGTTTACTCCATAATTCTGAATTCTTTCCTGTGTCTCTGGCAGGAGTACGGCCTGTGTGCTGGTTTTTGCCCCAATGGATCGGTGGTGTCAGTCGGCCTCAGTACAGGACGGTAAGTCAAAGCAGCAGCAGTTGTATATCTGAGCTAAACGCTGAAAAATCAAATAAACTCAGCAAACATTTCAGTGTACTCTTACACCCACAAGCTTTAGATATTGAAACTTTTTGGAGAATTTTCACCACAATGGATTTAAAATCAAAACAGTGAAGATGTGATTGAAATGCAGACTTCCAGCTTTAATTTAGGGGGTTTATTAACAGAAGTATTACTGCCGTTTGTTGCTCTTCATTAAATAAAAAGCCTGTTTTGTTGGGTTACATCAGGTGATTGACTGTTGAAGAAACAAGTTTCTTTGTCTTTAACTCTAAGGGTACGTCTGTCACCATCTTACATGCTGTGATTGCAGCCATTCCCCAACTCTCTGTGAATGGGACTCACGGCCACTGATCAACGGTCATGACAATTGACCTCCCAGCCCATTGTTCCTTCAGTGGTGCTGGTTTCAGTCATTGTGCAAATGTCCTGTTTATAAGATTGGAAACCTGCAGTCAGCTGAGACTGAAGAAGTCACCTGGATGATGATGAAACATTTCTCCCACTGAAAACATCCAGATGAACAGAATCAACCGTTTGGGATTTACTCGCCTGGATGATTTTTTATTCTGTCACAACTTTATTTTGGATTCATCTGTCCAAACAGTTTTGTTCCAGAGCTGCGTCGACTCTTTTAGATGTTGTCTGGGAAAATCTACTCTGGTCTTGGTGTTCTTAGGTTCAACCAGTGGGTTGCACCTTGTTGTAAACTCTGTATTTCAGATCATAAAAGCATCTCTTGATTGTAGATTTTGACAGTAATACACCTGCATTCTTCAGTGTTATAAAGGGGTTTTCTTTGATCAACTTGTGTGTGGGGCGATCGTGGCTCAAGAGTTGGGTGTTCGTCTTGTAATCGGAAGGTTGCCGGTTTGAGCCCCGGCTCGGACAGTCTCGGTCGTTGTGTCCTTGGGCGAGACACTTCACCTGGCCGATGGTGCGATATGGCAGCCTCGTTTCTGTCAGTCTGCCTCAGGGCAGCTGTGGCTACTGTAGCTTGCCTCCACTAGTGTGTGAATGTGTGTGTGAATGGGTGGATGACTGGGTGTGTAAAGCACTTGGGGGTCCCTAGGGGGGACTAGTAAAAGCGCTATACAAATACAGGCCATTTACCATTTGTGTTTTGGGGCCTGACACTGAGAGTGCCTCTACCACAGTTTAAGTCTTGGATCCAACTCCACATCTTTATCCATTTAATTTGAAATAATGGGAACAAGCTCACCTGGCAGTTTGCAATTCAGTCACATCTTGATTGTTTCATGTAATATCCAATGATTGGTCTACAGAGGCAAAATGACCAAAAAACAAAAGTAAGGAGAGAAGCTTGGTGTCTTTGTGTTTGGTACAGGGCAGAAGTCGTTGGTAGCCTCTATTAACATAAAGAGTTCCACCACCTGTATTGATTATGACTGTGAAAGCAAGGCGTATACTGGCGAATGATGACCATAAAGCATGCTAAAAGTTTCGTGAAGCTGCACAGTTGTTGATTGTCACTACCAAAGCAGCTGGTATAAAGCTGGGTGATTGCTGTTTTGCATACTGTTGATCATGACACATGGCAGTGAGGGGAGGCTGCACATGGCTGAACCCAGTTGCTGAAAACAAATCAGCATCAGATCATTTTAGTTGACTGGATCTGTCTTTGTTATCAAGAAAAACATTTAAAAAAAGAGATGGAATACATTTTTCCAATTCTGGATACCAAACTGGACTTGAAAGCATTTGTTTATCACCAATACTGCAGTCGATCTAAAACACATCTTCGACAGAGAAAATCAGTTTGAAACAACATTTCATAAACCATAAACTTGATTTCCTCGTTATGCTTCATGACAATCCAACGACTCCCCTCAAAGCACCGTCAAAGAAGCCCGATCTTCATCGACTCTACAGCCGGACAGCTGGACTGTGACCCATCAACACTCTGTGGCTCTTTAATGTTGTGGTGCCCAGTGTGTGGAGTGATTGTACAGCAATGTTGAAAATGGTTAGTAAGTTATTGAGGATATGGATTAATAGGTAATCATTTTGCTGAGCGTGCAGTTTACTGAAAACAGCGCTTAAAGTGAGACAGGTTGTTTTACAGCTGATCAAAGGTTTAGGACCACGTGCCTTTAAAAGGCCAAATCTGTGCAGAAGTGTGGATTCATTCTCATTTTCTGTCACACTGTCAGGATGTTCTGATGGCAAAGGCAAAAAGACGTTCGTGTTTTGAACGTAGTCGGGTTGTTGAACTGCATAAGCAGAGCGCCATCACTGCTGAGGCCGGACACAGATAGGTGGAATTTCTTAAATGATCCTGAGGGTAATGGAAGAAAAAAGTCAAATGGAAGACCCCAAGAAACGTCACCAGCACTGAGCCAGAGGATCCAGTTGGCTGTTCACCAAAACACTGGACGATCCTCGACCCAAATTAAGGGCGTTACTGGTGCCGACTGCAGCCCGTAACCATCAGACGCCACAGCGACTGTTTGGACTTTGCAGGAGAGCACCAAGCATGGGACATTGAAAGGTGGAAGAATTCTCTGATGAGAACAAAAATGTAACCTTGATGGTCCTGATGGTTTCCAACGTTACCAGCATGACAAGCAGATCCCGACTGAGATGCTATCTACGCGCCACAGTGGAGGGGGCGCCATAATGGTCTAAGGTGCTTTTTCCTTCAGTGGAACAACGGAGCTTCAGGAGGTGCAGGGGCGTCAAACAGCTCCTGGCTCTGTCCAGATGTTGCAGAGAGCGTCCTCATTACTGAGTGGGGTGGTAACGGGTGGTAACAACTGGGTGTTTGAACAGGACAGCGCTACAGTACACAACGCCATGAAGGACAAGGGACCTCTTCCAGGAGAATAACATCACTCTTTTGGACCGTCCTGCATGTGCTCTGATCTAAGTCCAGTTGAGAACCTTTGGGGATGGATAGTAAGGGAAGTTTCCAAAAATGAACGACAGTCCCAGACAGTAGATCGCTTCGTGCGGCCGTCTTCACCACTCAGAGAAACGTTCCTGAGTTCACGTTTGGAACTCTGATTTGTGTTTTGGGGGCTTTACAGGTATTTTTGTAGGTGTGGTCTTAAACTAAACTGTAAAACAGCCTGTTTCAGTTTAATGTTGTTTTTAATAAACTACATGCTCACCAAAGTGTGTTGTCTCACTCCCATTTCTTCTTGTTGCATGTTGAAGCTCGACATGGGAACTTGTTAAGATCCAACTGTGCAAAATATGTTTGTTTTTTTTAACCATTTTTCAAGTGATCTTAAACCTTTGATCGGGACTGCATCAGTATGGATACACTTCTTTATTAATCATACGACAAACCCGCAGAAATATAAAGGCACAAACAACACATAACGAAACTTTTGCTACAAACTAAAAGAAAGAATTGATCTGTGGCTTCCTGTACAGCAAAAGAAGAAGAAAAGATGGAGAATTTAGCCATGAGCATTCCAGTCTGTTCTTTTCTCTGACTCTCCACCTGTCTCCTCCTCCACCCCCTGTAACACCGACAGGTGGATGGTCCTTGACCTGCTGACCAGGGAGGTCGTTTCTGAATCCACTGACGGGAATGAGCAGCTGTCTGTCATGAGATATTCACCAGGTCAGTCAGTAACTCCTCCTCCTATATTAACTGTAGATGTGACAGATTAGGGTGGTGCTCACATCCAACCATGTGGACCTTCTTCACACAAAAAACATGCAGCAAACTTTGAGTTAAAGCTTAAAACTGTTGTTCACAGGGTGGGATGTAGCAAAGTTTCACAGTGGGGATCCTCTTTGACTCTGTGAGTCTGTTTTTCAGATGGCAGCTTCCTAGCTGTAGGATCACATGACAACTTCATCTACATCTACAGTGTGACAGAGAGTGGCAGGCGTTACACCCGCTTTGGAAAATGTAACGTGAGTTAAACTTTAAATTATTTTATTTCACTTGGGTTTTTTCTTCTTGGTTAACAGCGCAGCACATCTCCATCCAATATGAGCCTGCTCTGGTGCTGTAGTTTCCTTCTTGTCAATAAATTTTGTGTACAGAGTTTCATTGTCGTCCACATATTATTACACATCACACTGGTCCGTAGAATGACCGTTACCTTTGTTAACTCTCAAGCATTAATCTTGCTGCTGAGGGTTGGTGCAGTGATGTACTTCTCCAGTCAGAACAGCTAACTTCCTGTTAGCTAACCTACCCCTGAATGTGATCCTGTTCAGGTTCTTTTATTGATGACACTACAAACCTGTCCATGTCTCTAATGGTTTTTCCCCACTCGGCCATACACCCACCGAGAAACAGAGTCTGGTTATCAGCGATTCATTTATAAGACATGTGAAACTAAAGGCACCGGCCCCTGTAGTGAAACTGCTCGCTGAAAGGGCAAATCCCATAAAATTATAGTTCATGTTGGCAGTAAAGGTCCCGGTTACATCAGTCAGAGGTCACTAACATTAATATTAAATGGGTGTGTAACTTTGCCAAAGCAATGTCGGACGCTGTAGTTTTCTCTGGTCCCCTCCCCAATCGGACCAGGAGTGACGTGTTTAGCCCCATGCTTAAATTAGTGGCTGTCCAAAAAACGACGTGGGCTTTATAGATAATTGGGAAGCTTTCCAGGAAAACCTGGTCTTGTTAGGAGAGACGACGTCCACTTTGGATGGAGCAGCTCTCATTTCTAGAAATCTGGACAAATTTATTAAACCCCCCAAAATGTGACTATGCAGAGATGGGACCAGGAAGCAGAGTCGCAGTCTTACACGCCTCTTGTAATTGTTTGTATCATATCTATCTAATAGACTCCAGTTTGTGCATGTAAATGGAGAGTCCTCTTCACACACTGAGGTTAATTATGGAGTTCCACAGGGTTCAGTGCTAGGACCAATTCTGTTTACATTATACATGCTTCCCTTAGGCAGCATCATTAGAAGACATAGCATACATTTTCACTGCTATGCAGATGACACCCAGCTCTATCTGTCCATGAAGCCAGATAACACACACCAATGATTAAACTGCAGGAATGTCTTAGAGGCCATGCAGGTCTTTGTCTTTAACTTTCTGCTTGTAAATTCAGATCAAACTGAGGTTATTGTACTCGGCCCTGAAAATCTTAGCAGTATGCTATCTGACATCTGTTAAGAATAGTTCATGTATTTGTTACTTTTAGGCTGGACTATTGTAATTTGTTATTATTATACTCATGCTAGCTATTAGAAAGAATGCCGTTTAAATGCACTTGAACATTAACTTCACTTTTAATGACCTGGAAATCTTTCATATGCAATGTGTGGTATGGAGCTTGCAAACACGGAGATTAATTATTATGGAGTTTTCTGATGGTGAAGGAAATGCACAATAAAAGCTTGCTTTCTTTAGCTAATGTGAGTGACACTCTGTCTGCTTATCTGTTGGATCAGGGCCACTCCAGCTTCATCACTCACCTGGACTGGTCCAAAGATGGGAAGTACATCATGTCAAATTCAGGCGACTATGAGATCCTTTACTGTAAGTGAACATCCAGCACTGTGCTTTCAGTGCTGTTATAGGAATGCCATGCAGTACATTCTTCAGCTTAGTGACTCTGTGTTTTAACAGGGGACATAGCAGCAGGATGTAAGCTGCTTAGGAACCGCTTTGAGAGCAAAGACAGAGAATGGGCCTCTTATACCTGTGTGCTAGGCTTCCATGTGATGGGTGAGAAACTCCAAAATGCTGTTATCCTCCTTTAGTATTGCATTAACTTCATGGGGTTCTTTTATGCAATCAGACTGATGAGTGTGGTACTGTGGTGTTCAGGTGTGTGGCTGGAAGGCTCTGACGGCACAGACATCAACGCGCTGTGTCGCTCTCACAACGAGAAGATGGTGGCTGTGGCTGATGATTTCTGTAAGGTTCATCTGTTCCAGTACCCCTGTCCTAAACTCAAGGTAACTATTTTCTTATTTAAATAAGAATCAAATGGTAAAAGTCAGCCAGCTTTAAGAGTCACTAGAGTTGTGGGACATTCAGATTCAGCATTAACAGTAGGAATCTTGTAGAAAGATGTTTATCCTACTCTGGAAAGACAATGAGGGGGGAGGAGTAAGTGGGATATGATGGGCCTTCCTCTGCTCTGATCCGAAGTGGACCTGCTTCTTTTCTCTTCAGGCACCGAGCCACATGTACGAGGGCCACGGCAGCCACGTCACCAACGTCTGCTTCACTCACAGTGACTCTCACCTGCTCTCCATTGGCGGGAAGGACACTTGCATCCTTCAGTGGAAGGTGATTGGAGGGGGGGTGGGTAACAGCCGTGAAAGACTGGCCTCGGCCTCATCCACCTCTACCAGCTCTCCAGAACCTGCAACCAGCTAAGGAGACGGCTGCTTGTAAGAGTGAGGGAAAGCGGGCTGTTTTCTTACAGCCGCAGAGGCATCGAAGTGAGTTATGGGCTCGTTCTGTCCTCTGGACTGACACTGCTGCTAGTTTCAGGCAGAACATCCTCTTCGGGAGGAACATCCATGTTAATGTTATGCTTTAAATCCTTGTGAAACTGGACAGTGTGTGTGATGTTTCCCATAAGACAGAATCCTTGTCATTCTGTTGTGTATGTGGTGAGAACCGTTCTTGTTTGCTGGTGCAGAACAGTGCTGCACTGCCCGTGCACGTGATTTTATACATGTTTTAAACAAGGTTTGGTTAACATCTCAACTTTTTATATGCTTAGACTGTGACAGGCCTGTCCCATTAAAATCAACTCAGCATCTCGTATTCATTCATTTGTCTAACAGTAGATCAGTACACTTGAAAATGATTACTTTAGTGCAGTTTTTTATGTATTTAAATGTACGTCGGCAAAACTGTGATGTCGTATCAGCTCAGCTCCAAATAAATGAGAGAAGACTCCGAGGTGTGTTGTGTGTGAAGTGTCACTAGTGGGCAGTGCCACTCCAGAACCTGTGAGTGCTTTCCTAAATAACAGGTCTCAGGTGAGAACACCTAGGACTGAAGTCTCAGCAAATGTGTTTTCACTGAAGACGGCAGTAAAGTCTGCGGTGCCCTCCTGTTGGGAGGCAGTTAAAGGTACATGGTTTAAGGTGGAAAATATAAAATTAATTGAATAAAATGAATTGAATCATTAACTGCCTTTAGGTGTGATACTTCAGTAAACTGATATGCTCTCCAACACTGCCATCTATTGCACTACCAGCAGCCCGTACAAGAAAAACACATACATTAGTGCTTTTTCACTCTATTTTTAAACTGTTTTTTATACTTGTATCTCATTTTTAACAGCTTCCGTCCGTTCAGAATTTGACCTATTTGGGGCATATTTGCTGCCATCATTACACTGACTCGTCTGTATATTCTCTGAATTTGCGATATTAAAGCCTGTGTTTGTGTGTACATCTTGTAAATAAGCGTTTGTTTCCGGTAAGCATCTTGAGACACTTTGTAAGCTACAAGCAGTAAAGTAAGTTTAGCATGTCGTACTTTTCATAAACAGGCCGTCCGTGTCACTAAACCAGCGCCGGTGAACAAGTTGACTGTGAGACGTCGGTGATTGTCGACAAAATCCGAAGTTGACGATTTGTACACGAGGGGGGGCTGTGTGTGTCTGTGTGTGTGTGTCTGTGTGTGTGTGTGTGTCTGTGTGTGTGCGCGCGCGCTGAACTGAGCGGAGGTGAAGAAGAGGAGGATGAAGCTGGGAGCGGAGGATGGGAGGAAGAGTGGAGTAAGAGACAGGCTAGCTGTATGTGAATAAGTGAGTGAAGAAGAGGAGAGGAAGGTCGCCAGAGAGAGAAAATAAAAACTTCTATTTTTGGAGATAATTGCCGGAGCGTCGCCAACGGAAACTTTCAACTTTTTACCCGCCACTGCTCTCTTGTTGTACCCAGAGCCGGCTTTGTTTCGCGGCGGGGGTGTTGACGATAAATGAAGGAATAAAATAGACTCCCATCGACCTGTTTCTACCCAAGCGGGGAATACCCTGGGACTGCTTCTGATAAAGGTTACGAGAGAATGGCGGCCAACATGTACCGAGTGGGAGGTAAGGAATGGTTTACATTTTTAAGACACCCCTTCAACGTGATTGTTCGCTTCTACTGGGAGCTGGCTAACTAGCCGCTAGCTGTCTCTGCTGTTAGCAGCTAGCTAACGCTAGCGTACGCTGCGCGACTCCGGGCTTTCATCAAGACAGTCAGATCTGCCGAAACAATGTAGTATGACTTAGCTTACAGACAGACGTAAATAACTTCACATTGATTTGGTTTCCACACAGCTGTAGCCAAGTATAGCTGCTTCTGTGTTCGGACTGTAATAATACCATACATTGATCAGTGTATATTTGTTTTAAAGTTCAACTTTTAGAACAGATCTGTGTTATATCCCAGTTAGTTCACGCCATCATAGTACCGTACCACAGGGCGGCCGTCGCACAGCATGAACCGGTTCTGAAAGTTTGTATTTATACAAATCCATCCAGCCAGCTGGATCCAGGAGATCCAAACATATGTGTTGGTTATGGATAAGCGAAATAACAGTAAATTGTCCAATTCTCTGACGTGTAGTCTATAGATTTGATAACGTCCTCAAAATGAACACAATGCTAGTTAGCATTAGCTGCTGGCGGTTGAGAAGTAAGCATCTAGCTAAATTTGGTGACGTCTGTGATGGCTTGCTAACACCGCTCTGCTAGCTGTGTCAGGCTGGTAGGTTAATTTCATTATCGCCTCCGCCATATCACTAGATGTGCTAATTCTGGCTGCTAAGTCCTGTTAGCTTGGCGTAGTAGCGGTGCTATCCGAGCTCAGTTAAAATTGTGTTAAGAATTTAGTTTACAGACTGTGAACAGTTATATTGGAACACCTGCAAGTGAGCGACTGAATTTGTACCAAGTTGAGTGGTAATAACTCGTTAAGTTCTCGTTTGTTAAAAATGTTTCATCAGTGCTACATGGCTGCAAAGGAAACTGGTATGTCGGTGGTATTAATCAGGTAATTAGTCATTAATATCATCTTTCGCAGCCCCCCGCGACACCAGTGGCAGGCAGGCATTTATAAGATGCAGTTCATTGGAGGTTGCTTTGCAGGCGTCAGAAAAGAAACTAAACTATGGTTCATACAAAGCAAGCTGCTGTTCTCTACTGTTAGTTTTCCAGTCGGATCATCAGGACAGTTGATTCTGGGCTTCAGTATTGATTGTGCAACCTTTTCAGTGCTAAGCCTCGGAGACGGTGCTAGCTACGGGTTCCCTGAAAATCTTGAGTGGGGGGGAAGGCTAATCGCAGTCTCACGAGTGTGTGGGGTATTTAGGTCATAGCGATTAAACTATGCTCTGCAAAACATGCTGCATATTTCTGCGCTTAATGCTTGAACAGTTAAAGTGTTTTTTGTCCCCCCCCCCCATTAACTTCTTATCACTAACCCGCACTCCGTGCTCTGTGTGTGTGACTGACCTCAGCAGTGCAGTTTCATGGATCCACGTATGTTGCTGCTAAAACACTTGACGTTTCGGCTTTAGGATCCCTGCTATTGTAGCTACTATTTGTGCAGAGGTGTGCAGGGTTTCATTTTTGTTGAGAGCAACATAGCGCTATGTGGAAGGACAGTCAATTTAGAAACATCAGCTAGGAAATTGTAGTCATTTTGTAAGGTGGGTTCCTAGAGAAACCTATTGTTTGGAGCTAATTATTGGAATTTATAGAAGAGATAAAGCATCAGAAGACAAAGCTTGGCACTAGTCATGCATTAGCTAAAGAGAATTATTGATAAAGGGTTATATGGAAAATTGTCAGAAAATTCAGTGGTAAATATTGTGAACAAAGATTAAGTTTAAGTTCAAGATTAAGATTAAGTTAAGTATCTTACACATTGAGAAATGTGCTTCCATCACTTTGTGGTTGGACTGTAGAGGGGTTGGAAGAGCTGCTGGACCTGTCCCAGCCACCTTGCTAGATCAAGTTTGTGCAGGGAAATAAAGGCCATAGTGTGATGCCACATAGTGCTGCATCAATGAGCCATAAACCCAGGAACAGGATTTTTCATTAGCAAAGACTATTAAATGCATCATTATGTGTATTTTAAATCAATTATAGGGTAAAAATAAACACCTGTACAGTTGTATTTAAAAACTACAAAGTTCAGTTTTTCATGTCACTGAGGCTTTATAATATTTTGCATCTGGTGAATTGATCGAGCCAGCTGGGGCCTTTGTGTGTGGGTTCTCTTCAGGCACGAGTTACCCACTCGGTGATTCTAAACTGGCCGTAGCTGTGAATGGTTGTCTGTCTCTGTATTACGCTGGTTTTATGGTCCCACGTGTATCTGTTCACATACACAATCTGGATTGGAATTACTGAATGTTGACAAGTGGAATAGAGAAGGGAGCAAAGTTTACAGGAAACGGGAGAATGGAGTAATAAAAGCACTAACGGTGGTTGCAGTGACACTTTTCATTGTTTTTGTTTCACTTCAGCTTTTTGTATGTCAGAACTTTGCTTTCCTCAGCATGTGGCTGAAGGACATGGATTCATGAACAGTGAATAAGGTCGTTGCGTCTCCAGTCATTCAGACTGGAGAAGTGAGGTGGGATGATAGCAAAGAGAGGGAAGGTAGTCAGACCTGAGGGAATCAAACTATAAGAAGGCAACATTGCAGACATAGAGGACAGCTACAAGTACCTGGAGATCCCACTGGCAAATTGGAACCATGAAGAGGTCGCTAGGAAAGCTGTAACCACCAAATACCTGCAGAGGGTCAGGAAAGTCCTGAGGAGTCAGCTAAACGGTAAAAACAAGATCTGTGCTATCAACTCCTACACCCTGCCTGTGATCAGGTACCCTGCTGGGATAATAAGCTGGCGAAAGGAGGAGATAGAAGCCACTGACGTCAAGATGAGGAATCTCCTGACCATGCATGGAGGGTTTCACCCCAAGTCCAGCACTCTGAGACTGCCAAGCGAAAGGAAGGAGGTCGGGGACTAATGAGTGTCAGTACCACAGTCCAGGATGAGACAAGAAAACAGTGGTCCCAGTGGTAATTGTAGCACTCAGTGCAGTGACCCCGCAGCTAGGCGAGTGGCTCCAGCAGATCCCAGGAACAACATCTGAGATCTCTGTCCAGAAGAGTGCAGTCCTAGGAACAGCGTAGACACTGCGCAGGACCCTCAAACTCCCAGGGCTCTGTAAGAGGACCCGAGCTTGAAGGAGAGATGATGTGCAGTGAGGTTCAGGGCTGGTGAGGCACTGCCTTCATCAGAATCAGATTTAGAAATATATGAACCCAACAGAATAGATTATTCATCATTTGACAGCAAGGGCTGGCTCAATTCGTGGCACCGGCAGCTCGTATGGGCAACTTCCTGCTTCCACTCCAGTTGTCTGAGGCAGTTACCACTGTCCTGCCATGCAACTGCTGCTCTTATGGCCATTTGATGTTATTTTTATTTTATGAAACGGTTGTCAGTGTTGCTTCAGACTTGTTGGCAGTAGCATTTCGTAACATGAATTTCTTTTTTTTTTTTAACATTCATTTAGTTTTCTTCCACCACCACCAGCTGCTGCTGCTGCCTTGAATTGAGCCAGTCCTCTCTCCCATTTCATCGGCAGCAGTTAATGGGTTATGTTTCATATCTCATATCAGCATTCTTTACACATACTAACTGTACCCCATGTGACAAACATTAAAAAACAAAGTTATTGTGGTCATATTTTTATAAATGGAGTCCCTGCGCTGATCCTTCCTGACAAAAATGTTCGTTCCTTTTGTAGAAGTCCTCCTCGTCTTGTTTCAACTTTAAAAGTCCACCTCAGTGGAGATCACTGCCAGGGAGGAACAGTCCTGCCCCAACTGTACGTCTTATTTCTTTTCAGTGCTGAGAATGACCAGCTGAAGCAACTGTGTTGCCTCAGGAACAGCTGAATGAGATCCTTGTGGGCTAAAAAGTTGAGAAGCCGTCTAGGAGATTTACATTCATTTCTCATTGTTTGTGAGCTATACAGTCCGATGAGATCCGCCTCAAGTCTCACAAAGTCCAACAGCTTGGCGCATTTTGACAGGCTCTGTAGGTTCACCTTATCAAGATATGATATTTCACCCAATTTTGCGCAATCGACCAAACCAAGGAAATGATCAAACCTGGCCTTCATTTGATCACTGTTGTCCAAAATTAAACGGAGCGCTTGTCTCTGTTCATCTCTGATCACCTGTCTGACTCTGTTTCCACTTCCTGTCAGGCCAAGTGCACCACATTTCTACTCAAATCAGTCATAGAAACTATCAGACGCCAGCCTCCTGCGCTCGAGAGCAGCAGCGGTGTCGTGCACGTGCGTGAGAGCACCTCGTTTTGCATCACTCTGAAAAACGCGTCAGTTCCATTGAAAACGCACTCACATCCCAGGAGGAGAAACTGATCGTATCCTGCTGCCATCATCAGCGTGTCATTATTCCAGCGGTCAGGATTTTCCATAATAAAATGCAATGATGCGTGCAGGTCAGTTTTGGTGCAGATTTATGGTCTGGGTAAACGGCACTTGATCATCCACCATCCGCTACTGAAACGTCCCTCTGCTGGTTTAATAAAGTGCATGTGACACGGGCACGCACTCTGCAACAGCACCAGGTTCAGCTTGTGTGCGTACCTGTGGGTAAACATGGCCTCGGGCAGCTTCTCTTTCATTTTAGCCTGCATATATTGAAAGTGTTTGAAGCATCTGATTGGCGACAGAGAGACATTGATTCGCTCTCATTGCGTTACAGGGAACAGGTTGTGAGGGATTGGGAAATCAAAGGTGAGGCTCAGCTTGCTCCTGCCTCACCGTGCGTCTCTTCCCCGTATTTGAACGTAAATGCTAAAATTCAGCAATTTTTATTAAAAAAAAGAAGAAGTCCAAATTGTTTATCTTAAATGGAAAGTAGTTCATTGGTATTAGAACGGTGGCTTCTACAGAGGGAGGTTGTCAGGGAATTATTAGGCATACCAGGAAACCAGGAAAGGGTAGCAAATATGGAAGTATCTTACTAAGGTTATTATAAGGTGTGTTCAAGTGTTACAATAGAAAACAAACCAAATGGAAAATTAAATAATTTGGTCAGCTTTAAATGAATAATGTAGACATTAATACAAATAGTACATTCTCAAAAGCTGTACGGCACACGCACACAGGGCAGTGAGGTTCATATATGGAGCTGATGTGGCAGTGAAGTGTTAAACACCTGTTCTGTGTCGGCACACTCTGTAGCTGGGAAAGAGCTTGCTCAGAGAAAATCCTTGTAGCCAGGGGGTGGGCTGCAGTTTGCAGCATATGCTCTTCTGCTGCTCTGTCAGACTGGAAACAGACAAACTATCCACACAGTTTCTTCAGCAGAAGTTTTCATCAACATTTTCTGTTGTCATTTGGTCTTTGAGCTCGTTCACACTGGTATAGCTGCAGTAGCCCAAACATTAGCGCCACTGCTGCTGTGCAGCAAACATCAGCCTCTTTATGTAAATTTTAAAGTGTTTTGTGTATGCCTCTTTCAGCATTTACTTTAATGCTTAATGAAGCACATCACTAAAAGTTGCATTATCTCTTTTTTCTTGCTAAAAAGGTCGTTTTGCACGAAGCTTATTTTCTGCAGTAATCAGTAGAAATTTTGCTGAGGCAACAGGGTAATGCTGACTTCACAGTTGGCTTAAACTCATTCTGGGGCCTTTTCAAGTATCCTGCACTGTGACATACTTTAAACTCTTTGGTATGTAACGCAGAAACAAATGCATTTTATGATATGTACATCAGTTACAATTTTGTTTCCATCAAGTTCATATTTCTGAATCATTTTTTGGTAAGAGCAGGCCGGTGCTGGTTCCTACATCACCAGTCCTCCTGAAGCACACAGTGTTCAGCCTGCATAAGATCATTATCTTCCCCAGAGATTAGTCAAAGGGCTTCCTCCTCCTTATTCACCCTCAAGCACCTGACAGTCAGCACCACTCCAGCTGCAAATGTCCACAGCATACGCTCATGGCTGCCTCAACACACATCACTTTAATTTAGATCCTCTGCCCACGCGTTTACATATTACCCGAACACAGAACCAGCTCTCCTTTGACTGCAGTGCGTTTGAGGTAAAATGGTACATTGAGCTGAGACTGAAATGAACTTTAAATTTGAGCATATCTTACCTGGGTGATCACTGCCTCAGTGTAAGAGCATCGTCTCCCCTCAAACTGGGCAGTAGGAAGTGATGGACGGCTTTAGTATGAAAAAATAACCCCTGCTGACATTTTGTCTCTAGATCTAGAATCCGTCATGTTGAGCACATGAGCGCTTATCCCCTTTTGCTGTCTGACCCAGTGTTATGTAATTTGGTGGTATTTTTTTTTTTCTCGCTGTGAACAAGGAGATGATGTCTCTCTTTTCGAGCTTCCCACCATTGAGCTAAGTAGAGCAAGAAATCCTCTCCCTGTCGCAGTCCTTTCTTCCCCATCTCTGCTTTTGACGTTTCATCAGAAACCCACTGATATCGTCCCGGGGGTCTCTGTCCCTGCTTGTGGGAGGACCAGATGGAGTTTGATGAAAAGCAACACTGCTGTTAATAATCACATCAAAAGATACAGTGAAACACTGTGCCTGTCGTTAGTGGTATGATGAATGCTAAATGATTAAAAATCTGTTATTTGTAAAGCTCGTGTTGCTCAGGTTGTGCTGCTATTCTGAGCCCATAGTCAATATTGCTTAATATGTAGTCAGTTTATTCCCCTGTTTTTGTAAATTGGTGCATAAACTCAACCTTGCAACAGTGTTATGTTAAACAAAATGTCACCGCTCAATGTCTGTAAATTCTGTTTTCTTAGCCTTCTCAACTCCAGTGCAAAGTCCTAGAAACGTTGGCCGCTGTAGGACTAACAACTCTCACCATCGTTCATCTGTAGTGAGTGTAGACTCTCAGTCTGCTGTTTACCTAAGCTGTCAATATTTGTCCACGTCCATTTACTCTGGTCAAGGCCGTAAAACAACTCTTGAAACTGTCTCTGAAGTGGATCTAACACTGTGGGACTCATACATTTAGTGAATAAACTCGTGCAATGACCCCAGGGTCAGACCGCCAGTGTTCAGAGAAACCCTGCAAAAATCAAAGAGCTCCATCTGGGACTCTTCTGACCTCAGTAAATTAATATGAAAATTTATGACAGAGATGGCATAAATACATTTCTCTGCCCATTATTGTTGTAAGTTCTTTCCGTGATGGCAGAGTCATGACAGAGAGAATATTTAGCATTGTTCTCAGCAGCTGGGAACATCATCTCACTGGGCTTCTTCTTAGCGCTAGGGTGAGGAGTTCAGTCATTCAGTCGGGGCTAGGAGTTCAGTTGCTGCTTCTCCACATCGAAAGGAGTGAGCTGTGGTTCACACACTTTTCAGTAACAGTTTATTAGTTTTTCAGATGCTGTTTATGATATTTTATTAGTATGTTAAGATCTTTTGTAGTAACATGTTTTCATATCATATATAACATGTTTTTTTTAAATGTTTTTCTGTTTGGTTGTTCGGAGGATAATGTGTAATGTTCATAATGCACGATGCGAAGTGATGCACATTTAAGCGGTGTGATTCATTACTGAAGAATGTGATTATTAAACAGTTCTCAAATTTAACTTGATTTCTGAGTGCTATAATAGTTGGTTCGTCTTCTTTTTCCCACTTGTTTAGTCAATTAGGGAATCAGTTGGTAGCAACATCCCTAACGTAAGACATTTTAATCAAAAAGTCATTTTAAATCCCTGAGGTATGGCAGTATTTAAAATGTGGATGTTTTGTTGACAGGACAGCCTGGTTGCCAAGTACCCTACTAACTACCATACCATAATGTTAATTACATGATGTTAACGTAAGCATTCACCTACCTTTCACCAAACACTGTAGCCTGTGGAGCATAGGCTACAGTCACAACAGCAGCAAAGACGGCTGTCTCATGAAAATGTAGCGTGTATTTCAGGATTACTGTCTTTATTTAAGTCAGTGCAGACCTACTGCAGCAGCCCTTCTTTAGCATTTAAGGATAGAGTAGCACACGTATGCTGCCACTGTCAGTTCCAGAACATTTGCGTGCTCAGTACATCCACTGCCTATAGTCACTGTGGTAAAAAGAAGAAGCCAGGATCGTTATCTCGCATTCTGAGAATTTTGACATTAAACTGTATTGTATTGTATCAGTTACGGTGACATCCTACTTTCAGTTACTCCTCAGTCGACTTGTGGAAGTTGTGTAATACGTTATCTGTAGTGCAGTCGTGCCACTTCACTGGCACAGGCTTCACTTGGTGTTTTAAGTGTTGATGTTGGTTTTATTTTCTGCTGCAGAAGTTAATGTAGTTGTTATCAGCCTGGTCGTATAGTGAAGACTCGTCTGTGACTCTGCTGGTTTGAACTGCAGGGACTGAAGAGCTGCTGACAGAGCTGCTTTCTCCTGACTTTGTTCGGTTTCCTTCTTGTCTGAATTGGTGTCAGTGATTTAAGCAATGTTAATAGGATATATGGTTTGAATGTTGGTTACACTGCAGACTGCTGGCTAGTCCTGGCTGACCACTTGACCTTTTTAGATGGGGTTTCCAGATGCCTCTTAAACATAGACATGACCAACATCAGAGCCAGAGTCTGACCTAGTATTATAAAACCAGCAGCTACAATCCTGCTTTATAAAACTGTATTTCAGTTGATCTGTTCCTGCCAGAGCCTCATTGATTTCAGTGCTGTAGCCACCCAGCTGAAGTCTAAAATGAAGCGCTCACTGTAAGAAGGGTTACTTGTGGTTTGCATAATAGACTATGAAGAGCTTATGACTGAACTAGAAACACAGAGGCTTGACACTGTCACACATTTCTGTGTGCAGCATGCTTGTGAAATATTTGAGCTGTGTTAGACCAAAGTAGTTTTGGTCCCTCCAATGAAACTTAAGATTTTGAGGAGTATTAATATTATTTGCTTCTAATTGGAAACAACATTATACTATCAGGACGTAAAATTGCTTCTCAATTACAAAATGTTGTTGGGTAAAATGTCAGTTTGTAGCTTGTTTCTCAAAAAGCTGTGAGCATTTGCTGCTCAGTATAACGGCCCCCTGCTCAACCAAGCGAGTTTTATTGGCACTCCTAAAATTCACTCAAGCTAATAATCAAGATTAGCACTGAGAGCATTTATAATGGAAAAAGGTCATTATTTTATCTTTAATGGCAGAACAATACTGGAACCCAACAATTTTGCATTGAATAAAGAAAGTGGTGATTGTTCATGAGATGGTTCACAAACAAAGCTGCACATATTTCCTGGAGCTTGAGCCACACGTGTTTTTGCCGCTGCTTCGCCCTTTAGGAAACTACCACCATGTCCTGTGTGTACTCTTCAGTGGGGCAAGTCATAACCAACATGTATTCTTAGAAGTTCTTTATTCTATTTCACAAGCTACATATGTTTACATGAAGTGTTATATGTACTTAAAGGCCTGCGTACGTCTACCGATGACACCATTCATTACCACTAAATCTATTTCAATACATCCACACAACTGTTAGTTGCATGAACTCACAAGTTTATTCAGTTGTGACTTACTGGCAGGAGTTGCCCTGCTGTGTTAGGGGTGGGCAGCTAGAAATCATAGGTGGACAGTTTGGGTGAAGTGAAGTCGAAGGTTTTGGAATTACACTAGAGTTGCCCTTTGGCCCACAGTGATATCTGTGTTTTTATGTGATATAAAAGTGACATTTGCAGTATTAATATAGCAATGCCAGCCAGCTGGTGCTGGTGTGCAAGACGGACAGACAGGTGACAGTCTCAGGTGTACACACTGCTACAAAACAGCACAAGAGAAGGAGGATTTAGTGTTTGTGTTATTACGAGTGCTAAACAAGAAGAGTTCCAGATGGTACAGTGGACACATGTTTGACTCGTTTGCTTAAAGCATCTTTCTTTCAGCTTGACGAGTGAACCGTCAGCTCGGCTCGACACCACCGAACAGAGGCAGCAATACAACATAGCTAACATTAACAGTGCAGTGGATCGTGCTTGTGCCGTGATGTTCAGGACTGCAAAGCAGGCTGCCTTCACAGCTTGTTGTGTTTGTGGATATATTCCTGACTTTAATTATTCAGAATATTGTCACATTATCTGTAAGATTAAAGTCAACTGTTGAACGGCGTATATTTTAAAGTAAAGGCTTTGCCATCAAGTAGAACCTGAAGCACATGAAGTACAAACATCACTAATGTCAGATAACTTTGCCGACATGTGGCCAACAGTAATGTTTTAATGTTCTTCAATATTAAAACATTTGTATTGCTGCATAAACATGTGACATAAAAATCAGTCAGTACTTTTAAAAGTTTACGCTGCTGTAAAGTATATTGTTATAGTTCTTTACTTGATGAGTACAGGGACGTGGGCTGACATGTAATCCATTGTAAGCTGATTCTCTACTCTTTGTTTCAGATTATGTGTACTTTGAGAACTCCTCCAGCAACCCTTACCTGATCCGGAGAATAGAAGAGCTCAATAAGGTAGGTTGGCTAACCTCGTCTTGTACTTACTGGTAGTTTTATTTATAGCCGCCATTAAGGCACAGGAAGCTGCTGGAGTATTGTTATTGAAGACTAAAATGCAGACAGAAAGGCCCACAAACAAACAGCAGCTGTAAAGGCCTGGCAGCGCATTAAAAAGGAGGAGAACCCAGCATGTGGTGATGTCCATGAGATCAAGACTTCAGGCTGTCGGTGCCGGCAAACGGTTTTCAACCAAGTGTTTAAATGAACATTTTATTTTCACTTATTTAATGTGTCCAGTTAGTTTTGAGCCACTGAAATGAAGGGACTAAAAAGGTTTTTAGTGTTTTTGTTCAACCCATCGAATTACAGCTGACAGTCTGCACTTCAACTGTCGTTTCATTCAAAATTCATTGTGGTGATGTACAGAAGCAAAATTAAGCAAAGTTGTCTCTGTCCATATATTTATGGACCTAACTGTGGGAGTAGAAAAAGTTAACTGGAAACCAAGACTTTAGTGTTTGTTTGTGTTTTTTTTCCCCCACAAACTTACTGCAGTATCATTACAATGGTGGTAAAAACTGACACGATGGTTCACTCAGTTTCATCCCAACTGAGCAGTGCACGGCTGGTTGACAGGCTACAAACGTGTGACATGTGATGTCACGTGAAAATCTGCTCGCAACACTGGCAGGTTTGCCCACGCACAGGCTGCAAAGTGGAGGGCAGCACTGTGATTGATTAATCCATGGAGAATATCTCGAGTTGATTAATGTTGCTAGATGTCTGTTACGGCCCGGTCTTGGGGTACTGGAACGCAACATAAGGTTTGTAAGCAAAATGACCCCGGCCTGGTCCCCAAAACCACACCAAGCATCAGATTTTGAGCCATCATACATTACCATCTGTAAAGCATCTGATTGGCAACGGACACATTTTTCAGCATGACAATCCCAAGGATGCCAGGATGCATCCTAATTAGATGCCCGAACACCTCAACTGGCACCTTTTGATGTGGAGGAGTAGCGACTCTACTCTGGCTCCTATTAAATGACTGAAATTTTTACATTTTGTCTTAAAAACATAAAACCTGATTGGAAACCTTCATTTTTGTACTGTGAAGACCACAATCATATTTAACGAATCCATTTCATAACTTAAAATGCAAACATAAACTGTGACTTTCAACAACTTGTGTACAAATTTTGAAAGCAAAGTTTTATACACAACTTTTTATCACTACTTACATAAACAATGCAAACTATTTAAAAATCAGCAGTAACAACAAGATGCAACACGGTGTATTTGTGCCTCTCCCAAAAATGCTTCCTGTCTCACACAAGCCAGAGGAGCGAATCACGCAGGAGCTGTATACCTTCTCCTGTTTTCTACCTAGAGACGGCTTCACATTTGCAGTCTGCCTTTGGCTTTTTGGCCAGTATCTGACATTCAGTAGTCACCTCATTGCTTTGACGCACAAAACCACAAAAAAACTTGAGTACACAGTAATCAGTAATCAGTAATCTGTAGACTTATTATGTTCTTGCATCAGAAGGATCTGTGAAAGCCAATGTAGCTCCAGTACTGGCTTTGCAAAGATGTTCCAAAAAGTAAAAACCTGAGCTGTGTGAAAGATGTTTGAGAACGGAGCACCACCATGCTGCACAGCAGTTAGCAATGAGATGTTCCATAGGTGTCCTTTCCTTATATGTAGCACCAATAACGAAATCCAGCATACCCACCAGAGGAAAAGCGCACACAGCTACATGACACAACAGAGGCCACACACACACTTTGGTTTGTAAGTCCAAAGAAAACAAGCCAGTGATTTGTCTACTGGTGATGAACTGTATGCTTGTTTCCAACTCATCTCCTGACTTTCAGAACCAGCTTTTGTTGTTGTTGTTGTTGTTGTTTTCCTTTTTTCGAGTATTTACTTTGAGTACAGTGTAATCACGACAGACTTGTCATGATTTATAGATAATAACTTAGAATCTGGTCGTTATCAAGGCTAAATAAGCCACCAGTGGCTTTAATCAAAGGAGGAGGAAGGTACAAAGTTTCAGTTTTTAGATGATTTTGATGAGTAGGAGGGAATTACTCTAGTGCATCATTCTGGTTCTAATTTGTAATTACTGATTCTTCACTTGCAGACAGCCAATGGAAATGTGGAGGCAAAAGTGGTGTGTCTGTTCAGGAGGCGAGACATCTCGGGCAACCTCAACACTCTAGCTGACAGCAACGCAAGTGAGTAGCAACCAGTGAGCCAGAGCTCCTCCCAGTGCTCATCTTCTCCAGTCTGAGAGCAGCTATGATGTGGCTCCACTCTTTTAATAAACTTCACACTGCAACCCCAAAGCACTACTTCAGCTCTGACATTGAAAAATGAAAGGGGGCAAGTTTTCATGAATGAAAAATGGTGTTTCAGAATTTTTACTCTAATTAATTATTTATTTATTAAATGTTTACACAGTTTAAAATGAACCAGTAAAGGCTTTGATTCCCAACCCCCTGAACCACGGTCGGCCATGGTTGCCGGAAGGTCGCCGGTTCAATTCCCAGCTCTGTCTGTCTTGGTCGGTGTGTCCTTGGGCAAGACACTTCACCTACCGCCTACTGGTGATGGCCAGAGGGGCCGATGGTGCGATATGGCAGCCTGGCTTCTGTCAGTCTGCCCCAGGACAGCTGTGGCTACAACCGTAGCTGCCTCCACCAGTGTGTGAATGCGAGAGTGAATGAATAGTGGAACTGTAAAGTGCTTTGAGGGTCTCAAAAAGTTCTATATAAATGTAAATGTGTACATATATATACATGTAAATATAAATAATAATTATTACTATTATAAAATAAATGTATGAAATGCACTTACATTTGTACTGAAATTAGCCCAAAAACTGCTGGCAGCTACACGCTGGACTTAACTAACTGGTGGGACTCACACAAACACACTGTGCACGTTCTCTTGAGTCAGTTTGGCCCAAGCAGCTCCCACAGTGTTCAGTGGGATTGAGGGTCAGAACTGCAGGCTGCCAATTCCATCCACTCTATTCCCAAATTCTGAATGTGGTCTCTGATAAACTCCTTTCGTTGATGGCAAGTTATCATCTTGGAGTTCAGTCCCAGACTGTGGTGTAATGGGATTACCACAGTCTTGATATCTTGATTGCCTCCAATGATAACAAGCCTTGTTTTTTTTCCAGTGAGGGAGATACCGCTCCACACCATCACATGCTTCTAACTCCACAAGCTAGGAGCTTGCAGACACTGCAGACACTGTAACTGATTCAGTTACTGCAATCATTCACTATAACACCTGATAAGCTATTAGTGGCTGACATTGAGAAATCCTACCAGTGGCTGGACTGAAAGACAGCACAGAGGCGCTAGTCATGGCAGCACAGGAACAAGCTCTGAGCACAAGATCCATAGAGGCTGGGGTCTGTCACACCAGGCAAGACCCCGGGTGCAGGCTGTGCAAAGACGGTCTGAAACAATCCAGCACATAACAGCACGGTCTAAGATGCGAGCAGGCAGGGCATACATGGAGCGCCATAACCAGCCGGTTCCACCCTATGAGCCCAGTGTCTGTTCTGTGTGTTATTAGAGGGTTGAAGCAGTGAGTTGTTGGTAATGGCATGCACACTGCTGGAGACTGATCACTCAGTCATTAGCCCCTCCCCAACACCAGCTCTACCTCCTTACTCCTCAGGCTGCAGTTCTGCAGACAAAGACACGCCCACACGGATGCATTGATAGTTCTCCCCCTCTCTGTCCATCAGCGCACACACACACACACACACACACACACACACACACACGCTGTTTGGTTGTTTTTGTTTGTTTGGTTTTTCTTTTTAATGGTCATATGTTGGCACTTGTAACATTTGTCCATAATGTGTGCCATCAGTGTGTCTGCTGGCAGCATTCATGTGTCCTCTTTAAAGGTATGGCTGCTCTTTAAAGGAGGCTGAGCAGTCTGTTTCCCATACGTGGTGGATTTAGGAGATGTAGCACACGAGCTGAACATCCCCAGCTGATCATTATTAAATAGCCATGCCGGTCTACATCTATCTATAATATTTAATATTTGCATTTATGTATTATTGTGCTAGATGCCAAAACTACATGTATATGTGTGTGTGTGTGTGTGTGTGTGTGTGTGTAGGGTTTTTAGCGTTTGTTTTTTTTTTTTTTTTAATTTATTTTATCGCTAACTCTGTTTCTCTGGGTCTTTTCCCATGTGTTATAAATAAATCTTGATACCGGTTTTATTTTGTTGTATTTATCCGTGACAACTTAAAGGCCAGTCCGTGAAAATACTGTCGGACATAAACCGATCCGTGGCGCAAAAAAGGTTGAAACCGCTGAGCTAAAACGGCTCCCGAAACATGCTCTTTTGATTTGAATTATGTAGTACTAAAAGCTCATGTTTGGCATCTGAAATGTGATGAATTTAATTTCTAGTGTGCCAGAAAACAGTTGAAGGTGACTGACTAAACGACGGCCTGCTGTGGTAACGGTTCTAAGGACACATTCATGACGTTCAGAGAATGCGGTTTAAATCCAGACTGATTTTTGCATGAATTAAGAGAGAGCTTTTTATAGGATAATTTGCAGATTCTATAGATTCCAAGTCGCTGCTAATGTTAAACTTTGTTCATTAGTAAGTAGTACATGATAAGAACCACGATGTTTTCACCTAATTGCATTAGTCTTCGTCAGCAAAGCATGTAAGTGTCACACACACACACAAAGATTTGACCACAACATATTATGTTACTGTAATATAATAAAGACTTCCCAACAAGTCTTGCACTGAACATAATTACAGAGAAAATGAGTCATTGTTGAGCTTTTTAATGGCTGTTAGCTTCCACTGTGCTATGTTAGCTCTCTAGTTAGCCACCAGTACACTGCAGCCATGATGTGTGAGGTAGTAAAGAAGCAATGAGCTGATGCTGGATGGATCAGGTCATTGCTCATGTATAATTGGCAGAAGGGGGGAAAATATTTGCAAGAGAAGACGATAATAATAAAATTAAGAATGAATTCTGGAGCACTCAGAGCTTCACACTGTAACAACAGCCTGACTTCTTCAGTGATAATGAATGAGTGTGTCTGGCAGGTTTGCTGTGAGAAGGGAATTTTTCCCAGTGTGCCACAAAAAAGTGAATGCTTTTAGTTGGAAAAAAATTAGAACATGAATTGACTGTGGTGTATCACACTTGTGGATCAAATCGTGTGTATTTGTAATGCTTCAATGCAAATAGCTACATGGATCAGTAAAGTAATGCAAGAGCACAATAGACCCATTACACACAAGTTTGGCCAAGTCAAATCCAGACTGTCCCCAGCCCTCGAACTCTCAGCCTGGGCCATGATAAGCTGCACAGTCTTTAAATAGAATATAATAGCCTTTTATTGTCGCTGTACGTATGCAACCATATTGTGGGTGCTCCACACCAGCTGTGGATCGTGTAAAATTATAAAGCGCTGTATTCTTACTTGCTTTGACTGCCTCGTGCAAAAGGATAAAGTGGCTACTGCAGGATTCTAACAAACACGTTGTTGTTTTGTCATTGAACATAAAACAGTGCGTCTAATAGGGAAAATGTTTTCAGGCCAGTCTTTGTTTGGTTTTTTTTTTTTTTTTTTACTCATGTCATAAAATAGCTTAATTTCCAAATGTATCCAGTTTTGCTCGGCAGGTGAAACTAACTAGCATTTGGAGTTCAAATACGTCTCGTTACAGGGTAGTTACAGTGTTCCTAATGTCACTGCTTAACTGACTTATCAAGATTGTTGGTGCACTGAAGTATGACGGAGGCACACAGTGATCCATCGTTGACCTTTGTGGGTATAAGTAGTCCTGTTCTACTCTGTTTAGGTCTGGGTTGGTCGCTTCTAGGCCTCTTAGTGCTGAAGAAGTGCACGTTCTGTACTGCTGCTCGTTAGGACCAAACCTTGTTTATTGGACTCGCTTGTTTCATTGCTGCTCCCTCCTCTTCCTCCTTCTTTATACTCAAGTTCTTTATGCAGAACAAAAGGCCCTTGATCTGTCCACAGGGCCACAGCAACCAGTGAGTTAATTGTGATGCATCTGGAGTCTTTGTCAGATCGGGGACAGTGCGTTTCTAACAAAGTATGTGTTTTTCTCTAGAAATGTGCCCGTCGCTCCTTCTGTGTGTGCTGTGTCTTCTTTTGTGTGTGTGTGTGGAGTTGGGGATACATGTTGTGGAGGGGGATGGGCGCTTTCGGTTTGGCACACAGGGTTTCCTACTTTGTCTGGCAGGGACTAGCCGGACCGGTGAGGGGGGGGGGGTTGAGAGGTTAACAGAAAAGGGGTGTGGCTTAAGGTACCATCCCTCTCTTTCTCTCCTGTGCCCTCACTGGCAGGGTTTCCTGTGGTTCAGTGCAGGGGCGGGGTCCACAGAGATGGGAGTGAAGTAGTCCCTCCCCTCCTTCTTACAGCAAATCACTTGACCGCCTGAAATTCAGAATGCGCAATCTAGTGGCGAAACACACTCACACGTGTGGCTTCGTTTTTTCACATCTCTCTGTGTCTGAAAAGTGTCTCATGGCTCTGCTAGTGTCAGATAATCAGATTGCTTTACAGCAAGTCCACTAATAATATTTACAACAATACTAACCAGTGTCAACCTGCACTGCTCTGTGCTGACTGCTGCTTTAGTTTTAATCACTGGAAAATCTACTTTTTTAATTCTTGATTTTTTTGTCATTAAAAAATTAGTGTGCAATTTTTTTTCTTTGAATATCTAAAGCAGCATCTCGCAGTCTTTGTTATTCAGTTACTGTGGTTGGACTGTTGCTCTGCACTTCATTCAGACTTGGCTTCGCTCACACTACAGGCCTCGATACCTCGGGAGTGTTTGTATGAATGAGTGAATGAGGCATGTAGTAAAAACACAAGAACCAGTCCAGTGGTTGCATGTGCAGTTTCTCTCCCTCTGTGCAGCAGTTCAATGTACACAGACTGAAATAAATAGCTGCTGTTATCTGTTTGCTTTTATGTCACTGCAACCATCTTTGGACTGCTTTGCCTATTTTCTAACAGCTGTGGGCCTGCTAACTGCTCTTAATGGTACTGTAGTTACTCACATGTTAATAGTAGTAACATTTTTCTGCCATTTGGACCATTAAAGTTAACTTGAGGACTCACTTTTCAAAACTATTAGATTTTTTCCTACAAGGCTTAGTTTCATTTCTTTCTTCTTCTTCCACTTAAATGGGTGCAGGAATAAATCCTTGGCTATTACCCACCTTCACTGATTTCAAAACACTAAAAGTGTTTCTTTTCTTTTTTTAAACGCTAACTTTTTCTGAACACAACAATACAGCTTTTGGAGTTTGGAGATGTTATTTGCCAGGTTTTAATGAACCTTAAGGTTTGAACATGAGTACAAATCTCACAGAAACTCATCTGAGTTATCAACTCTAAGCTATATAATCGACTTATTTTCAGCATGAATACATGACACACGTACACTTGAAGCCACATGGGGATAGATGAGAAAATGGCAGCTTTGTGGAGGAGCTCTGAGAGGAGTGAATCTGCAAGTGTGACTGTGGTCAGATTCCCAGGTTAGTGCTTCGCTTTCCCTGCGTCCTTATCAATCCTCCTACACAGCTTTCCTTGACCTCATGATGTTTTCCATCAAGGTCAGGACGAGTGAGTAGCAAAGGAGATGGGAGGTCATTTTTGGATATACCAAAGGTGTCTTCAGTCACAGGATTGTGTAGCAAAGCATCTCCAGTGTTTGCTGCAGTAAAACCAGTCTCTGCTGGAGGGTTTACTTGATTTGTCTTGTGATCTCAGTCACTGCATGAAGTTTCACCCATTTTTCTCTGCCTGCTGTGTCCACATTCAAACGTTACAAGTTATGTTATAGCTGTAAACTCAGAGGTTCGCGTCTTCAGTTCCTAACAGTGACTCTTGCTAATTCTGAGTTCTTTCTGTGTCTAGGAGAGTTTGAGGAGGAGTCAAAGCAGCCACAACTGTCTGAACAGCAGAAACACCAGCTCAAACACAGAGAACTCTTCCTGTCTCGACAGTTTGAATCTCTACCTGCCACTCACATACGGTAAGTGACTACCAGCAGAGCCTTATCACACACCTGCAGTTTAGTTACAGCTCTGACAACAGCCATGTGCATTTGGGACTGATCTGCTGAGAAATGGTCCTGGCTGTAACCATTCTCACCCATTGAAGGGGTGATCAAATCTGTCCCTGCACAGCACCATACATCACCGCTCCTGCCATCACTTATTCTTTCCTCTGTAGTCAATGAAGTCCTAAACTTGACGACTGAATTTGCTTCTAAACATTTGCCCATCAGTTCTAGTTTGTATTGTTACCTAGTTTGCTAAAGATTACAGTGATCGTAGAGAAAGACAGTTTGAGCGTGGTTATTGGTGTCAAGGACTCCAGAGCAATGCTGTACTCTCTTACATCAAAACAGACAGTTGAGCTATCCGCTTACTGTGACCCCTGAGGTGTTTCAGCCATGTGCTACTGAGAGGAGGCCCTGGACTGGGCCCAGGACACCAGGATCACACCTCTTGGCTGGTTTGGAACACCTCTGTGTCTCTGCTTAGACTTCTGCCCTGAAACCTTGATCCAGACAGGCAATGAATGGATGCGTGTTATTCATATGTTGCACCTTGTTAAAGTCAAAAATGATTTCAAGCAGCAAAAAAAATGAGCACAAAAAAGGCTTGACACTACTTTTTTTTTTTTTAATCCCCTTTTTTGGGGACTGAATGCGGCAGGGATGTCATCAAACCAGATTTTTCCTTCTTGTTTTACTTACTGAGAAGATGCATTTGTGTCTTTGACATCCTCTCTGTGCTCTCCTCAGGGGAAAATGTAACGTGACCCTTCTCAACGAAACAGATGTCTTAGCCGGGTACCTGGAGAAAGAGGTAAACATGCCATCTGTTTATTTGTCACATTACTTTGATACTTAATTGTTCGCTTCGATATTTCATATTGCAAAGAGAGTGGCACTGTGAAGTGGCTCTAACCTTTGCTCTGTTCTGTCCAGGACTGTTTCTTCTACTCACTCGTATTCGACCCTGTCCAGAAGACCCTGCTAGCAGATCAAGGCGAGATTCGGGTGGGCTCCAAATACCAGGCAGAGATCCCTGATAAGCTAGCTGAGGGTGAGCAGCAAGCGTGTTCAAGTTGTTTTAATACATTTACATTATTTATTTTGAGGTGGTGTTGGTGTATTAGTAGTTCAAGCCATTTATCCCCGTCTCAGGTGAATCAGACACCCGGGTCCAAGAGAAGCTGGAGACCAAGGTGTGGGATCCCAACAACCAGCTCAAAGATCCTCAGATCGACCAGTTCCTGGTGGTAGCGAGGTAACGCTCGCCTGCCATCTGCCACCCGACTACATTGTCGTTGCTACAGCTTGTTTCCATGGCAACTTCTAAATTCGCCAGTTTTTAGATCATGTTTAGCATCATCTTGTGTCAGTACAGAACGTGGCATCTTCAGGTTGGTTGGCTGGTTGTGGCCAATAGACTTTATCATTATTATTAGACTGAATTAGTTTATATTAGCTCACCAGTGACAGAACCGACCGCCAAACTCAGGGAAACGAGGGGACTTCACGTTTGTGCTGTCGCTGGATGTAACAGTGAGTTTTATGTTAAGAAACAGAGCAGATACTGTCCACTTTCACTGTCTGAGTGATTCTTTGTTGTTTGGCTAGCTGCACGTTGTAAATGAGAACAGTGTGGAGGCGAGGCTGTGAGTCAGGTGACAGGTGGAGTCAGAAAGAGATTTTTCCTCGTGTGGCTGGATGTACGAGTGGTGCGATCAGCTGATACGATCAGCTGATACGATCAGCTGATACGATCAGCGGTATTTTATATAATAAAATAATCTCTTTTATATTAGGATGCTAGGATTTCCAATCGTGCTTGGGTAAGAAACAGTTATGTTTCCTTACATTTCACCGAGTTAGTGGTTCTGTTATTAGTTAGCTAACATAGTCCAAGTCTGTGAGCAACAAATAACCAACCTGGTGATGTCACGCTCTAAACTGTACTAAAACATTAAACTTTAAGCACTGATTTCTTAAATCCAGCTGCACAGACAGAGTTACGCTCAGTGCTGTAAATTAGCCTTTATACATGCAGTATTTCATGCCCACTTTGACATCACATTAGTTTTTATCAAACAGTGTAAATATGATGCGTGTTGTCACGGTACATAGTGTCATGCTACAGTGGAGTATGTAAAGCTTGCCTTTAAAGGCAAATCTAACTGAAGCTACCAGTCAGGTCACACAGGGCCTCAAATGGTTAACACTGAATGTTTCCTGGTTTTTACTGAGCAGTCAGTGGTGTGTTTGTTTCAGGGCTGTGGGTACGTTTGCTCGGGCCCTGGACTGCAGCAGCTCCATCCGCCAGCCCAGCCTCCACATGAGTGCAGCTGCAGCATCCAGAGACATCACACTGGTGAGACATGAACACTAACCAAAGCCTTTAAAGGTTGCTATCATACTCCACCTGCACTAACACAGGAAATAATGAGCAATGACGGGGCAGTGCTATGGGTGAATTTTTAGTTCATAGCAGGGCTGTGCGATATGACCAAAATCTCATATATAAGACATCTGTCGTCCTGACAACGATATAAATCACAAAAATGTAACATTTTCTGTAAATTCTGTGAATCTCAGGCAGCTCAACTTGCGTGAAGTGTTTCCACCTGGGCGTCACGTAGCTGGAGTCGAGTGTTTTAACCGATGCATGAAACGAGACATTTTAGACATAAGTTGTAACGGACACCATCTTTCAAAGTTTGAGTCTAAGGTTTGTTTTTTAGCACCTGACGTCTCTTGTTTTGCTTCTGCTCAATAAACTCTTTCAGTTTATTTTGAAAAGTCTCAACAGGACCTTGAGCTTGATTGTGAAGTGTTACGTGGAAAAACTGACAAGCGGACAGCGGATATCGCTTTTAAAAATCCATTTTCTTGATTTGAGACGTTTAAATATGACACTCTGTGTACGTGTTGTTTCCACGATTATCTGTTGAGACTCGTGTAACGAGCTTTTTAGTCTGCATTGGGTCATACTTTGGGTGATAATGGTTTTATGACGCCCAGCCCTACTTTGTGTGTCACAAAGGGGATTTGTGCACAATAGGGCTGCCACGATTTGTCGACTAGTCACGATTACGTCGACTATCAAAATCGTCGACGACTGATTTAATAGTCGACGCGTCGTTTGAAGCTTTGTAAGATCACAAAAGATGCAGGAATAAGTGGCAGGATTTAAGAGTGTAATAACGGACTGAAACAGAAGATGGCAGCATTGCATGTACAAGGATGTCAGCTACCGTTAAACCCTGAAGAAGAAGCAGCTGTGTCCCAGAATTCATAGCGCGGCCCAGCTCAGTTTCCAACAATGGCGGCAGTTAGTTAGTTTTAATGTTACTCTTATTATTCTTTCTGGGTCACAAAATAAACGTTTAACATATTTTCAGGCGAGAATGTAGCTGTGTAAACCTCAAATATCGGCTCAGTTTATCAAGACACCACATATTTTCAAAAGCGCTCCGACGTTTTCGGAGACATCTGTTACCCACTAGCTCGTTAGCGAGCCGGGGCTAGGCTCACTAGCGCCGTGAGAACACCGGACTCCCCGCAAATTGTTTTCAAACCCACCGCCGTCTTTCGCTACTCAGGTTAAATATATATGAGTCACTTAGATAACTTAAAATGTTATTGTTTGGCTTTTTTTTTTTAGTATTTTATTTGTTCCTGAGTAAATCAGTTTGTCTGAGATTAAAGTTATAGTTTTTACACAGCTGAATAAACGTCAAGCAGACAACTGATTATCAGAAGTGTGAGATGCTCCAGAATATACTCCAGTGTCCTGTTATATTTTAGATAGCAAGGAGTTTATTAAACTTTACCGAAACAATCTGCAAATTTCATTAAAATTTAATAAACTATCATCTTGTCTTTATTTTTAGTTAGCACAGACCTTAAACACTTAAAGCTGTAAGCTAATGATAGTTATATAAGAGCAGATGCTGCTGGTGCAATAAGCTGTACTTTTACGTCCAATGGATGATGATCTGATTAGTCGACTAATCGCAAAAATAATCGGTGACTAGTCGACTATCAAAATAATCGTTTGTGGCAGCCCTAGTGCACAACAGCTGACTTGCAGGGTTCTGTATTGTTTGTGTGCAATGGAAAACTTTGGTCAGTCGTCTTACTCCCTGTCTCTGCCTTTAGTTCCATGCTATGGACACACTGCAGAAGAACAACTATGACCTGGCCAAAGCCATGTCCACCTTGGTTCCTCAGGGAGGTCCGGTGCTCTGCCGCGATGAGATGGAGGAGTGGAGCGCCTCTGAGGCCATGCTGTTTGAGGAGGCGCTGGAGAAATACGGCAAAGACTTCAATGACATCCGCCAGGACTTTGTAAGCTCTCCTCAGTGTTTTTCTCTCACATTATTCACGTGGGCATTTGAACAGTAGTGATACAGATATTCAGTGCTGAAGAGGAAGTTTAAGCTGCACTCTGAGTCCTGGGATCAGCAGATGTTTCCCTTCTCTCCCTCAGCTGCCCTGGAAATCCCTAGCTAGTGTGGTCCAGTTCTACTACATGTGGAAGACTACTGACCGTTACATCCAGCAGGTTTGTCGACAGCATGTTGTGTTTAACGGCATCAGCAAACACTTTCAGACGTTTTGTTTTCAACAAAAATCTCCCGCTCTCTCCACGTCTTCTCTCAGAAACGACTGAAAGCAGCAGAAGCAGACAGCAAGCTGAAGCAGGTGTACATCCCTACCTAGTGAGTATTGATGACAGCTATCAAGTTTACTAGTTTACAAGTTTACCATTACTATTGGGGACCACCTAATGTGCTTTGGGTTGTTATCGCAACGCAGCCAGAGGTCACATGACACCATTTGTATACAACACCAGCGTCACAACAAAGGAGGACGTCGAGGTGATTGTTGTCAGACTCTGTGACCGCAGCGTTCTGTTTTTGTGTCGCCGGGTTTCAACCATGGCGTTGATTTATTTTTGTGAAAAAGATGCTCTCAGGAGTCATTGATGCCACTCAGCAGCCAATGGCATGCAGTCTGTTGGCGTTACACCTTCAGACCGCCTTGGATCGCTTTGAACCCCGGCTGAGTCTGCAAGCTTCACAAGGGGAGGACTGGGACTGTTGTCAGAGTATCAAGAGCTACCACAGACATGCTCAGCAAAGTGGCTGCAGCTAGGCGTGGGAATAGAGAGCTCATGTAGAGAACAGTGGTCCGTCAGTCTGCTGGCCACGGATCACGCTAATCGGTCCATTTATGCTACAATCAGTTGGGCAGATGTTTAAGGAGCCCCAGCAAAGTGTTGATTGAATAAAGGAATGAAAACACTGTTCAAACAGTAAAGACTTTATCATTGTCCTTTCTGGTAGATGTTGGGAAATATGATGCTGGATTTGTGATTGTCATTAGCTATTTAAGCCACAGTCATTAAAGTCTTACCATAGATTTAATTAGATTAAAATGTCACTTTTGGATTAATGAATAAAGATATTATAGTAGCACAGCTTAAAATAAATACAAGTTACAAATGTAACAAAAGCCAAACAACTAAAAACTGTGTTTAACGCAGAAGCATTCTAACAAATAAGCCATGAGGTATTATGATGTGAGGCAGTAAACCAGCACCTTTCTGTATGTAGGAGAACTGAACCACATGATGGAACATGCTTCACTAATTGTTGAATAACTCTGTCCTCCTTCACCAGTACCAAACCCAACCCCAACCAGATCATGGTGCCCAGCAGCAAGCCTGGGATGAACGGAGCGGCAGGCTTTCAGAAGGGACTCAGCTGTGAGAGCTGCCACAGTAAGTGTGCACACAGGCTGGGTTTAGATAAAGTCTGAACCACACTCGTTTGCAGTGGGAGTGTTGACTGTCCACACGGACACATTAAAATAGATGTAAATACAGTCTTTCTTTCTTATGCCACCAACTTGTTCTGATTACCGGCGATCACAGAAGACCCATGTATTACTGGCAGGTGTTCATCGAGGCACCTGGACCTGACAGATACAGGTGCTAACTCACTAAATCGTTTGTCTCCAACCCAGCGGCTCAGTCTCCTCAGTGGTACGCCTGGGGTCCCCCAAATATGCAGTGCAGACTGTGCGCCTCCTGTTGGATTTACTGGAAGAAGTACGGAGGTCTGAAGACTCCCACACAGCTTGAGGGTGCTGCTAGAGCTGGCTCTGTAAGTCTCCCCATCGGCTCTTTCTTTAGAAATGTGTTTGAATTAGGGCTGCCACGATTAGTCGACTAGTCACGATTACGTCGACTATCAAAATCGTCGACGACTGATTTAATAGTCGACGCGTCATTTGAAGCTTTGTAAGATCCCAAAAGCAGGAATAAGTAGCAGGATTTAAGAGTGTAATAACGGACTGAAACAGAAGATGGCAGCACTGCATGTACAAGGATGCCAGCTGCCGTTAAACCCCGAAGAAGAAGAAACTGTGTCCCAGAATTCATAGCGCGGCCCAGCGCAGTTGTCAACAGTGGCGGCAGCTAGTTAGTTTTAATATTACTCTTATTATTCTTTCTGGGTCACAAAATAAACGTTTAACATATTTTCAGGCGAGAATGTAGCCGTGTAAACCTCAAATATCTGCTCAGTTTATCAGGACACCACATATTTTCAAAAGCGCTCCGACGTTTTCGGAGGCGTCTGTTACCCACTAGCTCGATAGCTAGCCGGGGGCCATGAGAGCACCGGACTCCCGGCAGATCGTTTTCAAACCCACCGCCCTACTCAGGTTAAACATATACAAGTCACTTAGATAACTTAAAAATGTTATTGTTTGGCTTTTTTCAGTATTTTATTTGTTCCTGAGTAAATCGGCTGAGTTTATTAAACTCCACCGAAACAATCTGCACATTTAATTAGAATTCAATTAACTATCATCTTGTCTTTATTTTTAGTTAGCACAGACCTTAAACACTTAAAGCTGTAAGCTAATGATAGTTATATAAGAGCAGATGCTGCTGGTGCAATAAGCTGTACTTTTACGTCCAATGGATGATGATCTGATTAGTCGACTAATCGCAAAAATAATCGGTGACTAGTCGACTATCAAAATAATCGTTTGTGGCAGCCCTAGTTTGAATGAAAAGCAGTAAAGAAATCCACATGAGCTAATCAGCAGACTTGGAATGTTTCGGGCTGTCTTGCACCTCCTTAAGACTAAATCTGTTCTTTCTGTCCGTCCAGGAGTCAGGCCCTCGTGGTCACATGACACGCCAGGAGGTACAGGGAATGTCACCGTTCACCCGCAACGAGGGTCGAGCCAAGCTGCTGGCCAAGAACCGCCAGACATTCATCCTGCAGACCACCAAGCTCACCCGCATTGCTCGGCGGGTGTGCGAAGACATTCTGCAGCCTCGACGTGCTGCTCGACGCCCCTACGCCTCCATCAACGCCAACGCTGTCAAGGCTGAGTGTATGTGCACACTCACCCCCTCTTTCTTCTAAGCTCATTTGAACCTACTAACAAAGCAGCAAGTTTGACAGCTTTGTCCTTCAGTGATGTTTTCAAACCTCCTTAAATGAGTTCAACAGAGTTTATTTTTTTATTTCCTCAGGTATGATCAGGCTGCCCAAAGCCACAAAAACTCCAGTGAAGAGCAAGCTGGTGCCTCGACAGTCACTGGCCACCATAGTGAAGGATTTGGGTAAGAACGCAGAATGTGACCAGCGCACTGAATATGAAGCTGTTCCAAGTTAATGCTTCCTTTAGATTATACCACATGTAATTATTAAAGTCCTCTACTGCCTGTGATGCCACATGTAGGTTAGTGTGCCTTCAGCCAATCAGCTGAGTTCAGTTTGTGTGATTTGGACTACTTTAATTTTTATAGCACAAAAGGACGAGAGCACAGTAGTAAAGTAGAAACTAGGGCTGGGCCATATTATACCGTTCACGGTAATACCGGTATAATGTTAGGCAACGATAGGAAAATGAAATATCGCGATAGAATGGGAGTAAAACGCGCATGCGCAGTGCCTTTGTTTTCATACGCACATGGCCGATTGTTGAGTGAAACAGATGAACCAGAATTGGTTTGTAAAAATGGTGCAACTTCAGTGATGTGGAACTGGTTTGGTGTTTGTCCGTCAGATACACAACAAAGCACATTTTTTTGCAGAACATGCAAGCGGCCATCGTTATTTTCGTATTTGTCAGACTAAGATGCTCTTAAATCTGGGAGTAATCTGGGTCCTAAACTCCGTATGCTTCAGGTCAAACAACACTGCAGCATCACTGAGCGTTAAAAACTGTCTAAATTCTTTCATCTTTAATAAAACGATCAGCATTGCTGCTTTACCAGGTGTAACTATAAAGTTTAACTTCCAGGCATCCATGAAAACAAAAGTTATTACATTTAACGGAGTTAGAAGTTAGCAGGAAGCTAGCGGAAGTTAGCTCGCTAGTTTCGCTAGTTACCTAAGCATGATATTGCATGTTCTGACGGAGAGATTTCTGAAAAAAATCAAACGTACAGTTCTGCTATCACTTCCAACATAAATGAAGACAGGAAACTAAACAGCAGTGATGTTTGTAGGGTTACTGAAGTTGGGCTAGCTGGTATATAATGATGTGCTACGTGATCGCTAGCGGCACAGCTATGTTAGCATAACATAAACAGTGAAGCTGGAGGACGAACACTAACACTTTTCCACTTATAAAAGTTAACGTGAAGGTTCCTCATGGTTAGAGACAAATGCAATCGCATGGCAGGATGCTGTAAACGGACCAAACTTCAGTCAGGAGAACAACTGAGATAATCCATCCACAATACGAGGTTAGTCATTAATATACTGCAACAACATGGGAATAGAGCAGCTGCCAGAGAATTCAACATTAATGAATCAATGGTATAGAAGTGGAGGAAGCAAGAAGAATGAGTTTAATAAAGTTTGATTTATCTGACTGCTTTGTTTCGCTTAATGTGCCTTATAATCCCGTGCACCTTATGGTCCGAAAAATGCGTACTGCACACTGCAGTTTAATGTCGCAAAGCACCTCTTTTTAACTTCAGTGGATATTATACATGGTTATGCTCAGGATATGTCAGCCCATTTCTACTGGAAATGCCTTTTGGTTAAACTTTCAGCAAGGAGTTTGCATTTGCACTGTTACATTTTTATAAAGCTTTAATGTACATAAAAACCAGCTTCTTGTTTAAGTGAAAATAAATGGAAGGTTGTCTTTTTGCGCTAGTAGTGTTGTGGAGTTGTATTTTGTCTCGCATCAGTTATATCGTCAGTTATATCGTTATCGCAAATTTTCAAATATATATCGTGATAAATATTTTTGGCCATATCGCCCTGCTCTAGTAGAAACAGCTCTATTATGCTGCTAACACCTTCAGCTCTTTGCAAGCACCTGCACCGACACCATGCTAACACTAGGCTAGCCAACAACTCAGAGTAACGCTAAAGCTGAGTGAATGCAGACCCCAGATCAGCAGTCAGACCCTGAACTTCAGCAGGTACCAAACTGATGAGCCGTCTGGCTGCAGCAGTAGAATCACCGTGACGATCGCTTTAAAGTGTCTTCATTTGTGCGTTGTCGGCGTTGTCCATACCTTACTGCTAAGACAAGCATCACGTGTGTCTTCTTAAGGATATGGATTTGTGTTGCTGTGTGGGACTGTAGCCTGAGGTTTATATTGTTAAATGGTGATTATGAGACGATGTGTTTCAGGATATTTATTGACAGAGTAAGTCACTAAATCTTATCAGCCTTTTTTCTCTGGTCAAGCCTTGAGTGTCTTAGAAACACTGTTTGTTGGCCTTGTTTTTGAAAGATGCTAAAGAGATAAACTTGCCCTGCTGCTTTTGTCTTCTCTGAATTGTCTTCGCAGCCATCTCTGCTCCTCTGAAACTGAAGGCAACCAGAGGACCCCCGACACCCATCAACAGGAACCAGGCCAACCAGCCTCGAGTGGGCCAGAGCCTGCTGGGGAAGAGAAGCTTTGAAAGCGTCAGTGTTCTTCTCACATAGCTTATATTTAAGAAAATATGCTCCTTTTGTAACTGCTACAACACACTCATCTGCTGCCTGTTTTCATTCTTTTCCTCAGAGTGTGCATGTAATTTCACTCCTCACAGAACTAATGGCTGCTAATTTCTTGCATGTTATGTTGGGGCCTGCTGGGCAGCTTGTAGTATAGTAGTGCATCATTAAATCCAAAAAGTGGTGGAAAGCCAGCATGTTTTACTCTCGTGTTTCCTTTTTGCACTGCAGTCTGATCAATTGTTGTTTTCTTCATTGGTTCACAGGCTGCAGGAGTGCCATACCCAGCCAATGGGAGGCCATATACTTCAGGTATGAGAACCACCTCTCAGTCTGTCATCAAGCGGCAGAAAGTGAGCCAGGGAGAAGCTCCCAACCCTGTGGTGTTTGTTGCCACAAAGGACACCAGGTACATGGCAGCACAGCACTTCCTGATTTACCACAGTAGATCATCAATGCCCCAACTTAACTAAAGCCAGCAGTCTTTAGCACACAGACATGCACAGTCAGCAGGATCACACACAGACGGGTGTCATCAGAGTGACTTGGGTACACACACACCTTGCTACACACAGTGTTAGCAACCTTTTTGCTAATTGAAGCATTATTGTGTCAGAGTGGATGTGTGTTCTTATCACTGGTCTCTGTGAACCAGGGCTCTGAGGAAACATCTCACCCAGTCTGAGATGCGCCGGGCAGCAAGGAAACCTCACCTCCTGGTCCGGATCAAACTGCCGCCGCCGCCACGCTCCCTAGCCATGCCCCTCGTCCCCTCCAACACCAGCGAGCCCATCGTCCTGGAGGACTGAAAATGAGGGCTGAGGGTGGTCTTTTAACAGGACATGGGGGTGGGGTGGGCAGTGGGAGGGGCTGTGTTTAAGCCATCACTTATAGGCAGCACAGTACAGCATACAGTAGTCTTTTTATTTTTTTTTTCCTCCCCCATTTTCAGTGTCATGTTCCTTTTAGTCCTCTTTTACTTCCCATAAGTTAATGTGTTTCTCTCTCTGTCTCTCTCACACACACACACACACACACACACCTATTCAGTAAGCACACATTAAACCCTCAGGGCTCCAGTATACATGCTGAATTGGTCGCCAATGGTAACCCTGCCTCGGCTCCGTACCATTTATACCAGAACTTAGAGTGCAGTGTTGTCCTGAGTGGTAGGCGTCGCCACTATCGGAGGAGAACTCAAAACCAGAAGCAGATCCTTTTTTAAAGTTTCCAGTCTGTTCTGTGCACTCGGAGGCTCTGAGCTGCTGTGCTCTGGTCATTAAAATAGTGTTAAAATCCAACACACAGCAGCAATGGCACAAATGCTGAGAGGCACGACTGGCTGAAGTGACAGCAGAGCAGCATCTCGTACCAGCAGATGTCACATCAGTTTGTTGTAGAGCAGCAGCCAGCGTGATGGAGCCCTCACACTTGCCCTGCTTTTAAATGTGTCATTTAAATTCATATATTTTTCTTCCTGAAGCAATGGTGATAAAGCAGACATTGTTTGACTTTCCCGTCTCTTATCTTTGTGTAAATATATGCATCACTGAAGGGGCGACACCCTTACAGGACTGTAGGACAGCTTGAGCAGGCCCAGAGTTTGCCTCGGTTTCAGGATTCCTCTCGAGCCTCCTTTCCTCCATCCTAGCAGAGCAGAATCATCGGGTGGGCTGTGGTGATGGAGGGAAATGTGGTGTTAGTCTGCTGCGTGTTGTAACTCTTTCCATGGCTGCAGTCTGTCATTCAGGCCTGGAAACGTTCAACACACTTGACTTTACGTTCAGTTCTCTCATTTTAGGAACAAACCTCAGAGATGCAGGTGTGCACACCTGTCCACCCACTGGAACGGTGTGTAAATGTCACAGGGTCTGACCTAGACTTTACAAAGACGCAGAATCGGAGCCTCATACAAACCTGTTTCCTTCTTCTGGAGCTCCATCCATTATTGAACCCTCTGTATCAAAATAAGAGTTTGAGCTGATTGAAAGCACTAACTGAAAACACTGAAGACTTTGTCTGCAGTTGTTTTTGGTTTAGTTTGTTCCCCTCACTCAGTGCGTCTGTACAGAGGAAATGGTAAATCACTACTCTGGGCAGCAGCCAATCAGGTTTCTTTGAAATAGGTTTTTATTCCAACAGCCACTCTGTGCTTTGCCTACTGTAAATTGTTAGTACATACAGTAGGAGAGGTGCAGCCGACAACAGAGGCTGCTTACTCACAACTCAGTTATCATGAATTTGGCTTTGAGATCATGTGTGGGATTTCTGCAGAAGTCCAAAACGAAGCCATAATGTGCAGGAGAACAGGCAGCGAGACAGTCTGAAGGAACAGGACAGTGTTCCTGATGTTAGTGGTCAGTTCATAAATGTGGGTCGAATCAAGCAGAAAATGTATGCAAAAACACGGGGCTCTAGGAGTGGAGTCAAATGGGAAACACACCTTGACCTTTGACCCTTTTGTCTTCATGCAGCCTTCATCCTGTTCTGTACATGTGCTGATGTTTTGGTTCTGACGGGATGTGAGGACTGTGCGGAGGACTCTTCTGCTGTTTGTGGTTTTTCTTTTCCTCCCTCTCTTTGTACCTTTATCGGAGGGAGAGTGCTGAAACCGAGCTGTTGGATCCTTACGATTCCTCTGCGTCCGCGGCAGTGATGACTTTTTTAAGCAGATTTGGTCCCGATGTGAGCTTTGTAATATTTCCTCTCAAAAAAGAAATTGAATTGTCAAGTTTGTAGCAAATGCTAATGTGTGTAAAGAAAACTGCAGAAGTGGAATATTGAAAACTTTTAGTTTTGGTTTGTTTGTTTTTAATTTTGTACATCTGAGGTGTGTAACTCTGTTAATGAGGAGACTGCGCTAACAGGCTACTGTACGTGTGAAGCATCTCTTCTTCATCGGGTGGGTGGACTGCTTCTTTTAACCAGGACTGACCTTCAAAAGGGACAGGGTGTGGATTTTTTTAATGATGGAGAGACAAACATGCCACAAGTGAAACTTTTTCTCAAGTGTTTTTTATTCCGATGTCTCTGTATCCTTTAATGTATCTTGATAAGAAAAAAAATAAAGATTTTTTTTTTCTTCGTGGTCAGACATCTTTCACATCTGCTGCCTCACATCAAACAGCTGGAGCTTTTCACACTGTCGGCCTGATTATGGTTTCATCCTCTTGGTACACAGCAAAGGCCTCCTCTTGGAAATGTTTCAAGCATTTCTCCATTTTTATACATCGACATGTAAAGAGCATCGAGTCCTGTCCCACACGCCACATTGGGAGCTTACAGACACAGCGGCCGACCACATTCTGACCTACACTGTTGTCACGTTTCTTTTTATCCAGTTTAGTCTGACAGGACCCCGCTGTGTGTTCTTGCTTCTGCTTCTCTGTGACGTCCTGGAGGTCATGACTGACTGCAAACTGGTCCAAGCAAAAATGTGACAAACATACGAAAAATAGGAAATCAGGGCAAACACATTTTCACACCACTGTAAATAAAAACCTCAAAGGTGCCATTTGAATATAAAGTGTCAGTTTTAGCAATGACTTCAGTCATTTCTTCATCAGGACCATAGATTTCTGATCATTGCACATTTTTGTAATTTCCCTTCTGTATATCACCACAGACGGGTTTAAATGAAACAGCTTGTGACTGAAGTGCAGACTTTCAGCTTTAATCGCTGATGGGGTTCTGAGCTCGCTCAGTAGGTTTTCTCGAAACCTTGTGAATGTGATCAGTTGAGAACGAGGGTTTCCACAGTGACCCCTTGATCGGCAGCACTGGCTCAAAAGTAATTCGCTCACTGACAAGCAGCTTCATGGCCAGGTGAGGCATGTTCCTTTGCTCTTTAATAATAAATGCAACAGATTAAAGAGATGTTAATGCGATAGCCAGCGCCAACCTCTCCGAGAAAGGCCGACAGCTTTGGTAGTTAAAGTCTTTTTGCTCTTACAGAGAACGAAGCCACGGGCCAGCTTAGCAACATCCCAAACACCCTGAAAGAAAACTGAAGTGGTGATCACAGAATTTTTTTCTTTGGTTAAGGAAAAAGCAGATTGCCTGGAACCTGATGGTAGAAACGACGGGGGCTGGGAAGGTTGCAGTCTCTTCTGTTCTGCTATGATTTCCGCACCATTGTTACAAACAAGCCTGAAGTTGATATAAGAAAGCGCGAAAGCTGAACTTCAGTGGGACCTTTAAACAGGCCAATGCAGAGTAGAAGACAGAGTTCTGTACATGTGAGCTGAAGCAAAGATTCAGCACTGATAGCAGAGATGGGTTATTTCTGCTAAACAATGCAATACTGCAAAACACATTCATTTAACCTATAAATAATTATAATACATTTTTTGAGGGTGCTTTTCAAGAACCCAGGGTCACCTTACAAAGAACAAAATTAATAAAATGAGCAATAGTCATAAAATAAGTTAAAATTGCAGAACAGAACTTGACAACAGATAAAATCAGCTTTCTTATGGCTGGAGGAAGAGTTCCAGAGCCCAGGAGCAGAGGCACTGAAGGCTCTGTTCCCCACAGGGAGAAGACGTCAGGAACAGTAAGATGAATAGCAGATGAGGATCTGAGAGGGCGGGAAACTGGTGATATGAAGCAGTATGTCATGATTTATGAGATGAATCATCATCAATTTGCATATTATGGACATTTTAATGACCACTAAATCACTCTGATCATTTACTTTCCACACGTTCCAGCTTTTCCCAAAAAACTGGTGGCTTTTGGGAGAGCACTTGGGGCCAAATTAAGAAAAAGAATTGTGTCAATTTTGAGATTAAAGTCGAAATTTCGACATTAAACTACAAATAGTATATCTGAATGGACGTGTGGAAATATTTTTGATGCCTGCACCCCAGAACGCCACAGTAAAGACGATGTTGCTTGCAACAACTTGCTAGAAGCAGCCTGCTGCAGACACTGAAGGATCTGAGCCTTCATCGAGAGTAAAGCTGGCTCAGGCCCTTTTTGTTGGCAGACCACTCCAGCTTGTGATCCAGATGAACTCCCAGATACTTCTGGACGTGACTATTTCGACATCAATCCCACCAATGCAGACAGGGATCTGTTTCTGCCAAAGTCCACCACCAGCTCCTTTGTTTTGGCCACAGTCAGCTGCAGGTGGTTCACCTCACACCACCTCAGTGATCAATCAGTCCTCTGTACTCCTTTTCTCTTCCCATCTCCATACTTCCAGTAATGGGCGTGTCATCAGAGGATTCCTGGAGGAGACAGGTTTCTGTGACGTACTAGAAGCCTGCACAACTTTGACTGTTTTCAAGTATTGGATTTCAGCATCACAGGGAAATAATGAGAGCCTTGGTTGGAGGGCACGGAGCAGGAAAACCTGCAGCAGACACCAGAACCATCACATAAACCAGAGTTTTAGATTTTCTGCAGTGTTTTCACTCAGATCAGCTCAGCCGCATGAAATATTTCACTAGTTTCACCAGAAACATGAGAGAATTTGTCAGTGCCCAAGGAAATGTCCAAAGGTGCTTAGACTCTGAGTGGAAAGACTTTGTACACTGACCTTCAGATGGCTTTAATGTTCAGACCTGTAGCAGAGATCAGGCTCTGGTCTTTAGGAGCAGGGCTGTGTTCCAATAACCTGTAGAAAGGTTCCTAACTGAGAGACGTGACCCAGAAGGACTTGTGTGGCGTCTATAATAAGAGTGTTCCAATACTCCAAATATTAAGGAAAGGCGCTTTAATGCTTCCTTTATTGCTCCTTTAGCAAAGATACAGAGGACCATCATTAATCCACAGTAATGGACCATAGCTGAAAACAGCAACATAACAAAGTGGAGCAGAAAGCTTAACTGTAACTGCATTTTCATTTCCTGCAATAACCTGCTGATGTCATTAAAGTTTTTAGCATCAAATGCACAGCTGAAGTTTGAACATCACACTGGTGGAATAAAAACTACTTCCTGTTTCGTTGTTGCTGCATGAACGCAAAATGTTGTATGATGTAAATCAGGGGTGTCACCCCTACTTAATCCACGGTTACCAACCGGCCCACAGCAAAGCGCTCCCTGCAGACGTCATTGTGACGTAGAGCCGAGCGCACCTGAGCAGCGTTTGTGCTGAGAGGCGGGACGCTGAGCGGAGGTTTAAATGACAGCCGCGCAGCGCGTGCTCCGGTGCTCGTGACCCAGGGACAGCAGGCGCGTGGAGGCTCGTGGCCTTGTTGACGGTGCAGGTTTCATTGGTTTCTGTTCGTCAGACGCAGTTTCTCACCCCCCACAGCCTTACACGCAGCTCTGCATTTGCAGCCATGTTTAAGGTAACCGCAGCACCTTTTAGCGCCTCCACATGTAGCTGCTCCTTGTCCTACACACACACACATTGAAGCATGTGTGTAGTTATCAGGATCGGGGGTCTACGGTTATTCCTGAAGGCCTGTGAACCAGCAGAGCTTTTATATCAGAGTGCGCTTTTTATCCCATGGTGAGAATAGTTGGTTCTGTGAAACTAGTTTGATTTTTCAAACAAGTGGTTGCAGTGCGTGCTGGTCCATGACCCTGGTTGCTTTTCTTGTACTGGGGTCCTGCTGGTAGGACTAACTTAGCCACAGATCTGAGTTTGTTTTTTTAATATATAAAAGTAACAACAATTGTGCCTCCTTAGCTGAATCCTGCTGATAGACTTAAACTTTAAGTTACATGAATTCAGACAATTCCACACTGCCACAAAGTTACTGTGAGCTTATTTAGCTCAGTGTGCTTTTGCAGCAATCGCGGTAACCAGCCTGGCTGAGGACGGTGAGGATCAGTCTATGCAGGTCAGACTTTAGGAAGTACCCCTCGTCTCTTTGACACATGGGGTCCAGCGTGTGCAGCCAGTTTTAAAGCATGACTCTGCTTAGATTGCAAAACAAATGTGAGTTACGCTCAGTTGGCTGTCCTAAAGAAAAGTTCTCTGGTTTGTATCTGCTACGTTTGAGTTTACTGTCCATCTGGTTGTAATTATGTGAGTGGAAGTGTGTTTTTCTTTTTTAAAGTGGAATAGCAAAGTTGAAGAGCTGACTGGCTCCCTATCAAAGCTAGTTATTCAGTTCCTCTGGTCTGTGTCCTGCGGTCACTTTTGAAAGACTTCATGTATGCTGACCATGTCCTGATGAGATTTGTCATTTGTACTTAAACTGCTGTCATTTCAGTGGAGAACCCGGTACATTGTGTATAGTCTATATTTATATCTATACAATCTGTTTTTAGACATTAAATGCCATCATTTTAAGCAGACGTTGAAATTGCTTTCCAATATCAAGCACCTTGAGGTGACTCTTGTGATTTGGTGCTATACATTGAAAAATATCAGAAAGACCAGGCAGAACTCGATACATGTTTAAAACGCTGACTTCTTTCTTTACAGACCAGTAGCAAAGACTTGTTTCTGCCTTCACCTGAGCTACTGAACAGCATGCAGTCTGTGGAGGAATCTGACGGTGACTGTGGTGGAAGCGCCGTATCGTTGGCCGAAGCCCTGCTCCCTGTGACGGAGTCCTCACCACCTCCAATCCCCTGGGTCTGCTCAACCCGCTACAAGACGGAGCTCTGCACCACTTACTCAGATGATGGTTTCTGCAAGTATGCCGAGCGCTGCCAGTTTGCCCACGGCCTCCACGAACTCCACGTTCCCTCACACCATCCAAAGTACAAGACCGAGTTGTGTCGCAGCTACCACACAGATGGCTACTGCTACTATGGCAACCGTTGCCTGTTTGTCCACAGTCCCACAGAGCAACGCCCCACCCTCCGTCGTCGCAGGAACGTCCCGTGCCGCACCTTCCGTGCCTTTGGGATTTGTCCCTTTGGAACCCGCTGTAACTTCCTGCATGTGGAGGGTAAAGATGAAGACGGCCGTCACGATTTGGCCAGTGTTGGTGAAAAGACCGCATTTGTGCAAAAGCCCAAGGGGTGGAAACCTCGGGGAGCTCTGTGCCACACCTTCAGCACCTTTGGCTTCTGCCTGTACGGAACCCGCTGTCACTTCCAGCACGGCCTCCCTAACAGGATAAAAACCTCCAGTCAACACAATGGGTTGCTGTCCACATGCGCGTCACGTTTGCCTTCTGCATCAGACTCTTCAGCCTCGTCATCTCCTCCACCCACCACCCCAGAAGCACCAGCGCACAATGCTTTCACCTTCTCCAGTCAGCACTTAAATGATCTGCTCCTGCCACTGGCCCTCCACCTGCAGAAGCTGGAGAGCACGAAGGCCCAGGATATCTGGGCCAACAGGAGGCTCTAAACTGCTGCTGAACACTTTCTTTTTTCTTTTTTTAATATGTAATTCCCCCCACTTTACCCCAAGGGTTTTTTTGTATACATGTTCCAGTTGACTTGAGCTTGTTTCAGAAGGCCCAAGCAGGCCTTGGCAAACATGACTATTCAGTCATGGATCAGTCTGGAGTAGCTCTGGAAAGAGAATCTTACAGGTGCAGCTATATGTGTAATATTTTTAATTGTACATGGCTATATGTCTGCCCAAAGCACTGTAAATAAACCATGTTGCTTTTTTTACTAACTGCTGTGTTTGTGTGTTTGGCTGGGCTGGATTAAAGTTGTGGGGTGACTGACAGAAGTCCAGTAGCTGCCTTTTCAAGCACAAGCGAGGCTGGCATTTGTCAGTCTTAATCAGCTGCTGCTGAAACAAGAGGCTCCTGAAACTGTCTTAAAACTCTGAAGCTTCTTTCCAATAAAGAATGGGATGGCTGGCTGGGACCATGCTCATGGGACCAAAGACAAGAGTCTTGGGCTCAAACTGAAAGTTGGCCTATGATCAGCTCTGGCTGGTGTACGTCCGGGTTAGTTAATGTGGAGGCGATGGTGAAATGTTTATACTAGACCTCCGTATAGGACGTCTAAAAAGTATTTTAAAGAGACACGACCTTCAACCAACCAATCCCGTCTACTGATACTCGGCAGCCAATCACTGGCCTTAACCTCCTGCTACAGAGCGTCAACAGGTAGACCTGGGAGGGTAAAGGTAAAGGTATGCTTACAGCTCGAGGCTGTAAGCATAGAGCTAAATCTTTTTAGGCTTTAGTTAAATTGCACCTCTGAGGTGTTTCGTCAGGACGATATTGTGAGAAAATAAACTGGACCTCGCTGCCTTATTTTGAAGGGTACAGCGGATGTCTTGGTCATGATTGCTAGCTTGATGTTATGGAGCTGCTAGTGTATCGGACAGCTACCCTGGTGTGAACTTTATTTCAGGCGCTAAAGACCTCCAGTCCCCCTTTGTTCCAGTTTAGAAGGTAAAGTCTAACGTTGCATGATACTGGGAAGGCCTGGTGTTGTATTTTCTGTCCTTCTGATGCTAGCTTTTAGCATCATGTATTTTAGCTAACTAGCTGTATTTAGCTGTATTTGATGCGACAGTTTTATAAAGACACAACGGTCATTTCATTCGTTACTGTATTGTAATAGGTTTGTTATCGTGGTTTCTTTCAAAGTGCGGTGGTTTCTTCCAGCTAACTGAATAAAACCAGAGTTGACTTTGTTAGCATGCTGAATGAGTGCGGTGGTTCGGAGAAACCACGGGCCACAGCTGAAAAAGGTCCCCAATACGTGACGGTCCACAGTGAAGACGTTTATAGACACACGTATGTTTTAGCTAACCCTGTAGTGTGTACCCGAGGATGCATGAAGTTCCGTTAAGCTTTACCGCCAAACGCGATGTTTTGCTGTGAGATGCAGAGAAGGCATGAGCGTAACGTGATCTTTCTTGCTAGTTTGAGTGATTTCGGTGAACATGGCGGACCGGGAGGAGCGCCGGTTCGCCGAGGTTTCCCGGGAGTCTGTCAGACTGATGGCGGAGGGCGCAGGTGTGGAGCTCGGTGATGATGTGGCGGCTCTGCTGGCCGAGGACGTGTGTTACCGACTCAGGGAGGCCACGCAGGTCAGTGATGCCTGGATGCATAGATAATGTTCTGACTTTGGGAGAAGTTTGTGTTAGGTGTACGTGGTAATGTTTTGCTGTCCCCAACAGAGCAGCTCTCAGTTTATGAGACACGCCAAGAGGAGGAAGCTGACGGTGGAGGACTTCAACAGAGCTCTGCGCTGGAGCAACGTGGAGGTAGCGTGTAATTTCCATATCCGATCTCCCTCAGGTCTGATGTGAGGGAACTCCTTCATGTTTCTGTCTCTGTTCTTTACCAGGCCATCTGCGGCTATGGAGCCCAGGATGCGCTGCCTTTCCGTTCAGTGAAAGAAGGCGAGCTCTTCTTTGTTGAGGATCGGGACGTCAATCTGGTCGAGCTGGCGCTGGCTACCAACATCCCCAAAGGCTGTGCTGAGACCATGGTGCGAGGTACGCTACGCTGCTACGTTCCACACGCAGGCTCATCCTGTAGTGTTCTCTATGCTCTGTCATATCCATATTCACGTGATGAGTTTACTAATGATGTTTCATGTTTGCCTGCAGTCAATGTGTCATACCTGGATGGTAAAGGTAACCTGGAGCCTCAGGGTACAGGTGAGACGCACACAGCAGGCATAACCTAACCCACAGTTGTTGTACTTGGACCTGTAGATAGAATAAAGTAGCTAATACTCTAAAAACTGAGCTCCACCTTTCACTGAGAGCATCATTGTTATCCTGTTAGAAAATCTCAGTGTTTGTCTGTGTTAAACTGTCCCAGTTCCTACAGCAGTACAGTCTCTGTCAGATGACTTACTGAAGTACTACCAGCAGATCACAAGGGCCATCTTAGGAGAGGACCCGCATCTCATGAAGGTGAGCTGCTACAGACAGAGCAGACTTTTTGTTGTGAACAGGCTAAACGACGCTCGTGTGTGTTTCAGGTGGCTCTGCTGGACCTCCAGTCTAACTCCAAGATTGCAGCCCTGCTTCCGTACTTTGTTTATGTCATCAGTGGAGTAAGTTTTAGGGTTACACAAATCAGCATTTATGATTCTCATCACCAGTTTTGTTAGGAATGCTTGGTGTGTTTAGTAAGAGAAAATATCGTAGCATGACACATGAATCAGACCTATCTCATAACTGGAAGCGCTTTTAACTCTACACGGTAACCTACGTGTCCTCGGCTTGAACGGCGTCGAAGGTTCTGATTATGTCGTCAGTTAGGATGTAGATTTCCTGAACCTGTTGACCGGTGTTTCAGCTGATCATGGATTCGGTTTGTCGTCCAGGTAAAGTCGGTAAGCCACGACCTGGAGCAGCTTAACAGACTAATGCACATGGTGAAGAGCCTGGTCCAGAATCCCTACCTGTACCTGGGCTCGTATGTACGCAGCCTGGTCTCCAGTGTCATGTACTGCATCCTAGAGCCACTGGCAGCCTCCATCAACCCACTCAACGACCACTGGACTCTCAGGGACTACGCTGCCCTGCTCCTCAGCCACATCTTTTGGTGAGCAGATTTTCCGTGGATGCTTAGGCAAGCTTGGACTAAAATTGTTAGCCAGTCAGGATTTAACATCAGTGTTGAGAATACAAAACTACTGTAGTGTTAGCCTGTTTTACAGTAAATATGCAGCATCATTTCACAAAGAACCTGTGTTGCTACAATGTTACCAGTCTGACTAATGTTAGCAGGCTGTTGCTAAGGGCAACATTAACATTCACTCGGCGTTTGCGTTAAAAATGGAAATCCAACAGTCGCTCTTCCTTCTGGTGTTTCTTCTGCAGGACTCATGGTGATCTGGTAAGTGGTCTCTACCACCAGATCGTGCTGTCGCTCCAGAAGGTTCTGTCTGACCCAGTGAGACCACTGTGCTCCCACTATGGAGCTGTTGTGGGCCTTCATGCTTTGGGATGGAAGGTATGGCCACAGCTTCTACATTAGTAAATATTTGACAGTTATAGATTAGATTGGGCCCATATTCAGTCGATATTTTCAAACAAATCATTCCCTAAATGAAAAGTCTCACATCTTGATTATTTAGCTGTGAAATATTTGCAAACCTGCATGTCATTACTGTTTTTATTGCTGTTGAGTGCTCCACTGCTACCCTCCTGTGTCCTGAATGCTCCTCTCTCTGTGTTCACCGGTTTCTGCTGGCAGGCTGTCGAGCGCGTCCTCTTTCCACACCTTCCTGCGTACTGGGCCAACCTCCAGGCTGTGTTAGATGATTACTCTGTGTCCAACGCCCAGGTGAAAGCTGACGGACACAAGGTCTACGGAGCCATCCTGGTCAGTACTGCTGCTGCTTTGGGTGATTTCAGACACTGATAGACTGTCATTAGTCAACTTAATGAAGTATTTAAGTGTAGAAAATTACTTTAAAAACAGAATGAGGTTAAGCTTGATTGGTTGGTCTGAAGGTCCACTGGAGTCAACTTCCACATCTGCTCCAGCTGTTCCTCTTTGTGCTCGTTCTGATGTTGCTGTGAGCTGCAGTTGCCACATGTGCCACATCTCCAGCACCCTTTTGAATCTCTGTTATGGAGAATTAAGGCAAAAGTGGGGCCAACCTGGTGCTAGCAAGGTGTACCTAATAAAACGGCTTGTGACAATATACAAACTTAGTTCTGGGAGCCATAAAATAACGAATTATTGTCAAATATAAATTGAGTGGTTAGCAATGTTGCCTCACAGCAGGAAGCTTCCTGGTTTAAACCTCAGCTTGGCTCGTTGTGCGTGCAGTTTCCTCTGTAGCTGAGTCTTCTCTGCAGCTTCCTCCCACAGTCCACACACATGCAGGTCAGGTTAACTGGCCCTGGATCAGGGATTGTTCTATATGCTTCAAGAACTTCAAAGCAGTGTGTGGTTAATGCTGATTTAATGAAGATGTTGAGCCCCAAATTTGTGCTGAGGATAACTAACAGATGAGCTCAATCTTGACATTATGCCTAATGATGCTTGTGATTAAAAACGAATTAAATCATAATTTGAGTTCATCTTGTCCCACCTACGTCGCCACTTCCTCTCTTTGTCCTGCAGGTGGCAGTGGAGCGCCTGCTAAAGATGAAGGCGCTGTCTCTGTCGCAGTCAGCAGAGGGACACTCCGGTGCTCATCCGGGTTCTGTGGTGGGAGCTGCGAGCTACAGGGTGAACTCTCCGGGACTCAGCCCACCTCCAGAGCCTCTGTCAGAAGCTGCCCTTGGAATTGCCAGCCACCTCCAGGTGGGTGGGGCCGGCTGTCACTGGGAGGAGTGGACCCCCGTCCCTCTCCCCGCCATGTACTGTGAGCTTTACTCCTTCTTCGGCGACAGCCTGGCTGTCCGCTTTAGCACAGGACCAGGATTTGGCACCCACTCGCCCTGCACTCCATCCCAGCTTAGTAACTCCAGGAAGGAACCTCCCGGCCCCGCCTCCAACCTCGACACCACCCGGAAGATGCCACAGCTCACCGCCAACCTCAACATCAGCCCCAGGCAGGACGGGAGTCCGCGCACCGATCCACCTCCGCCGAGTCTTTCAGGCACAGGGTCAGTTAGGTAAAGCAACCAGAGGAGCACCTATCTATCTTTGTGTGTCTGTGTGTGTGTTTGTGCTGATTTATTTTTGTGTGTCTACCCAGGGCTGTGCCTCGTGCCTCGTCTATGCAGCGCTCCAAATCCTCCTCATCATGTTCACGCCAACGTTCAGCTGGTCTGTCTCGTGAAGTGTTCCCCAAAGCTCGCTTCACCTCACCTCAGACCACACCTCCTGCATTTTCCTTTCTTATTGGTGGGCGGCAAATGGGCCAGCGTTGTCAAGGCCGCCGCCCTTTCCAGACAATGTTTGCAACAACTCCGCCTGTTTCTGCTGTTCCACCACGTACCTATGCACACAAACTGCCCGTCATCGGCAGGGTGGGCAAACCTGTACGTCGCTGGACATGTTCACATTACTCCCTTCACCTGCCTCTATAGTGTGTGTGTGTGTGTGTGTGTGTGTGTGTCACAGACTGTATGAGCTAACATTAGTCTGACTGCTGCAGACTCTTCCAGGCACACGTTGCTCTGATTAAGCTGCTGGAGTTTTTAGGGGATGTTGCCAGTAAAGAGGCAACACAGGGCTAAGCTGCCACTCACATGTATGAACATACAGATGAGGCCCAAAGAGATTCTAAACATGCTAATTAAACAGCTAGTCAATATCTGACTGTCAGCATCTGGGAATAAGAGCATGAAATGTAACACGTGACAGCTTGTTGGGCCTCTGCTGCCTTGCACGTCTCCACAGTTACTGCCGGGCCTGTTTAGCCTCAGCTCACTCATGCTGGTGGGAAATCTTTACTGCAGTCGCCAAATGATCATTCTGCCAATATTTCATTACTGCTTCATTTTTTAATTAATCTGTTATTCTTGTAACAAATCTATTTGTTTACTCAAAGTCAGTTTTGGTCCCTGTAAAAAGCAACAGCTGGATGTGCTGCATGCATGTCAGGACCAGCACGTTTGGATCACAGCGCCGACGTGTCTGCTGCACTTTCATCGGAGAATGGACAAAATCCTGCGATGTGTGTGGAGCAGAGAGGGAGCTGTGATCTTCCCTAAATAAATCTTTCAAGTTGACACGTTTTTCCATCATTTAGTTTTTTCCACTGTTTGATGTTTTCCTGAAACTCTTGTTTAGCTTGTGCTAGTGTCGATTAAACTCATAATATCAGTGAATACCTGCTGAGGACAATGTTGGAGCAAGATGGGATATGTTGTTAATGACTGTTTTTCATAGACTGAATAAATATTTACTTGTTGCTGATGTTAGGAGACAGGTCAGAGGTCACATCTGTGCTGCCTCCCACAGTAGATCACTACTGGTGTATTAGCTATGATGCTACATGCTACCCTCTGAACAGATACTACTTTTTCTTTTTGCTTTTCTATGAAGAAACAGCATCAAGTAGAATGAAGGAGAGCAGGTGTGTCTGATATGTTGTTTTCCCCGTGGGCGCCCGCTCGGGGTAGGAGGAGTTAAAAATCTGTAATATCTGTACTTTGTACTCACATTTTCAAACAGACTCGTTTGGCCGACTTTGGCACAACATCAGAACGATATAGAAGGCATTTTGTTATTTAATCATTCATTAAGTGCAATCTGTTTGAATTTAACTTTAAATGTTTGTTTATTATTATTTAGGTTATATTTTATTTTGCTTTGTACTTTTGGAGAAGCCGAAGTACCCGGAGAGAAGCCGTGCAGACGCAGGAAGAACATGCAAGGCTTAAGCTACGAAGCAACAGTGCTGACCATTGTGTCATTATTCCAACCAAGGATAACCAAGCACCGTTTTTATAGCTGTGATGCACCAGAACTGATGTAACTCTACTGTTTATATAGAAAGTATATAAATGACCCCCCTGCTGAATTTGTGAGTCTGCTCACTCATGAATGAACAGCCTCTGAGTGACAGAATATGAACCACACATCCAGAAAAACACATTACAAGAAAGTATTGAGTTTCATGTCCTAGTGTTAAATGTGGTTTTGATCTTCAAATAAACATAAATGAATACAAACTTCTCCTTAGTTGGTCAGCAGGCCTGCACACGTCTCAGGAGAGCTTCTGGCCCACTCCTCTTCACAGAGACTCTGTCCTGTAGGTTCCTGGCTGCCACTTGACTGACCTTCATGTGCTTGGTGGTCATGCTGGACTCAGGATTCTTTATTTGTCACGTGCATGGTTATACAGATATAACATGCAGTGAAATGTGACCTGATACGCTCCACTGTGCAAAAAAAAGAGACGCATCTTCAGTGTTGTGGCTGAGGCAAGGAGGTTGGAGTTCACATCAGTCCTCCATCTAATCAACGGTACGCAGTGCAAGAGTTACACGCTTTACACATTCAGAGGGAAATGTCAATCATACACATTTAATCTCTGTAATATTCTGGATATTTATAATTGAGCTATTAGCATATATTTGAGTTTCTGTTATATTTTAACTTTGTAATATATTTGACTATTTCTTTTATTTCAGTCTGTTGCTGTTCTTGTTGTCTTGGAGCAACTGCAACCACATCATTTCCTTAGGGAATAATAAAGTTTCTGATCCTCATCCAAGGTTTCACGATAAATAGCGCCACCCACTGGTCTCTCGGTGAACTTATCTTGTATCCTTGAAAACAGCACCAATGCTTCCCCCCTGAATGCTTGACTGTTGGGATGCTGTTCTTTGGGTCACGTGCAGCATTTCTGTTGAGTCGATGCCAAAGCGCTAAACTTTGCTTTCATCTGACCGCATCACTTTCTCGCTTCTCTGGATTATTTAGATGTTTCCTGGCAAACTGAAGCAGCGCCTGCATGTACAGGACATAGTGTGTTAGCAGTGGTGGTGACTATGGTTCTGACTGCCTTTAACAGAATCACTAACAAACCCCTGCTGTGTAGTTTTGGGCTGATCCAGCACCATCATCATCTTCACCCTGCAGTCAGTATCAGCTGTGTCAGCTGACCTTCCTTAGCATTGCCCCCGAGCTCCCTGCTCCACTCCCCTACACCCCGCCACACATACAAATCAACCTTTATACAATGTGTTTTTTATTTTCCAGATTTTTGGTTAAAATTAATTTTCTTACCATTAAAATGAAACTACCACAATAACTAAATACTATTTATTTCTTTTTTAGAGCTCCTGTTTGAGGAAAATTGCAAATTCAGCAGGGATCAAATAGTTATTACAGTGAACTTGTTCGTGTCACTTGTTCCACATGTTACATCTTTGTTCCAAAATGGAATAAATTAATTTTTCACCTCAAAATTCCACAAACAATATCCCACAGTGACAAAGTGAAGACAGTTTAAAGCTCTTGTAGAGTGATTAAAAATAAAAACCTTTTTTGTGGACTGTAAGGGCCCCTAGACTGAGGCTCTCTTTATTGCAACAGTTTACCTCTGATGGGGGTCTTTCCCTACCAAATGTTTTAATGTACTACTGGTCTTCACATATTCATAAGCTGGCCTACTGGCTAAATTCACCCAACCTGATTTGGTGTAAACTTGAGATTCAATCAATTTCTCCATACTTTTCTCCTGCCTCCCTTATCTCTTCATCATTAAAACATCTTCTGTTGCTTCAAATCCTGCGGTGCTCTCTACACTTTAGATCTGGTTTCAGTTCAGGTCGCATTTTAAATTCATATCGCCGTCTACCAGGTTACCATTGTTAAGGAATCCTCTATTTTCCCCTGGCACTACTAACGCTGCCTATTTGATTTGGCACGAAAGAGGCACAAAGACCATGAGAGCCCTTTACAAAGATGATGTCCTTCTGAGTTTCTCAGAGCTCAAAATGTGACCTACCTCCTTCTCACTGGTTTCTCTATTTGCAAATTAGACACTGTGTCTCATCACTGTTTCCAAATTTCCCAGTTCTCCCTGCTGATCCTCCATGGGTTGACCTTCTGCTTGTTAGGCCCAATCAAAAATCAGCTATATCAAATATACATCAAACGCTTATGGTGACCGAATCTGACTTCAGGTAAAATCAGAACCGCCTGGGAGCGTGAATTAGGTGTTGAACTGTTTGAATCATGCTGGGATAAGGTGAATGTCATCATGCGCTCAAGTACACCATGTGCTACAGCTTGTACTTTAAAGTAATAGACAGAGTCCGTTTATCTAAACTTTTTCCTTTAGTTATAAATGTGACCTCTCCTTGCAATCTAAGCCATGTGTTGTTCTTCTGTCCAAGTCTGAACAAATTTTGAAGTGAATTATTTTCTGTACTTTCAGGGTTTTTTGGAATTCAGATCCTTGAAGATCCTCTAATTGCCATATTTGGAGTTCCAAATATGACTCCGCTGCAAACAGATCTTGGCTTTTTGTTCCCTTCTTGCTAGACGCTGTATTTTACTCCTTTGGAAATCTCCCACGCCTCCATCTGCATCGCAATGGCTTAATACTGTCCGGACATTTCTGAGGGTGGAGAAGATCTCACTCAAAGTGAAAGGTAGTTCTGTAAAAATTATCTGCAAGTGGAATATCTCAAATCTTTTCCTTAGAACAATGCAATTTACCCACCGACTGGACTGAAAAGAATTTGAAATTTACTTTTTTTAAAGGTAGGCATAGGATTTAAGCACCCCCCCTTTTTTTCTTTTTTTAATTTATTTTATTTATATAGTGTTTAATTTTTAATTTATTACTATTATTATTTGAGTTTTACTTTATTTTTTTTACTCACTTTTTCTTCTTTTTTTCTTTCTTTTCTCAGTTTTCTGTTCTTGTGCTGGTATGATGTTTTTTTTGTATTTTAATTTGTCTTTTGTTTAACAAGAAAAAGTTAAAATGATTGGGGAAGAAATGTTTGAGAAAATATGTCATGTAAGATGCATACAATACAATGTATGTAAGTTTGCATAATCTCTTGATGAACAAATAAAAAAAATAAAATAAAAAACAAAAATATAACGTGCATATGTATTTACAGAGTTAGCTGAATACTTTGTTGAAGCAGTATTATTTAATAAAACTACAGATTTGTAACTCCATAATTAGAAAACTCCCATTTCCATGAACAAACTGGAGTCCATTGAAATCACTGCAGCACAATTGTTGAACTTGTCTGTTAAGGCGTCTGAGGATGGATCTCAAAACTGGGTTATAGCTGGCAGACAGTTGGTATTGTAGGAAACCCCCTCTGTGGCTTACAACCATATTAGAACCGGGGGCTGATAGTGACACACACTATCAGCAAAGGGTCAGGGTTTAAAAGTCTGCCAAAGGGGTACAGGTGTGATTATGGGACGGTGGAAATGAAATACGTGGATAAAGCATTTACACTGAAGGCTGCGTTAGCTCCGGCGCATCCCTGAGTCTGGGAGCTGATTGGCCCGGGTTCAGTAGGTTAATGGGGCTGTGTGTGCGGGTGTGTTCACAACTGGCAGGGACATGCAATGTTTGTGTTGCGCTCAGCTTGACACCCACATACGGGAAGACCACACCCAGCTGTTGATGCCAGAAGCTGCAAAAAAAAAAAAAAGCTGAGATGATTATCCAGGTGGCTCATTTGAACCCCGTGCCAGGTCATATAGGATATGACAAAACTCTGGAGTGAAGGGGGGAAGGGTGCAGTCCACGAGGACTGTGGGGTCAACGGCTGCTAGACCGTCCCACCATATCAATGTACTGCACGCCGTCTTCCTGGCGCTTTGGCACTTTCTGCCTCGACTGCAGGGGTTCCACGTGATTCGTCTCCTCGGTCAGATTATCAGGACGGACAGCATGGTTGCGGCGGTCTATGTGGTCGAACAAATCTGCCACGGCTTCAGGTGGGCAGAGGTCAACCTCTTTGCCTCCATGGAGTCAACACACTGCCTCCTGTTTTTCTCCTTAAAGGACACGACCCTCCCCTAGGGTGGGATGCCCCAGGTATTGCCTTCCCTCCTTTCTCCCTCCTCCCCTCGGTCGTCCACCAGGTCCAGACCGAGGAGGCAAGGCTGGTCCTGGTGGCCCCTCATGCCCTCAGTGATCCCGCACCCCCTGTTTGAGGGATCTTCTGTCCCGGGGGAGCAGGTCACTGCTTCATCCCTTTCCTGGGGAGGTGCAGCTGACAGCCTGGCCCCTGAGAGGGAGAGGCTATATTCTCCCCCTTCTACTTAAAATGGCATCTTATATCCATAAGATATAGTCCACCTGCTTGCATTTTCCCCCACTGCAGACAGGTTATGCTGATTCAATGAGCCTCCCTCTTCTTAAGAGCTTGAAAAGAAAGCATTTTTAAGTTTTTGAAGACATTTCACCATCCAAGCTTTTTCAGTTCCAAAACCAAATAATGAAGAGTCCTAAGCATCTACACTCTGTAGGCTGTCTCTTATGAGGTGGTTGTCACATAGTGCTTCAAATGTGCTCCCCAATCATGTTGATAGAAATTAGCCAGGATTATTACTTGATTCCTCATGGCCTGTTGACTTTTGCGAATTCCCATCTCATGGCCCATACTCACTAACTTTCAAATATTAATTGATTATGAATTACATCATAATCAAAGTGGTGAGGTGATATAATGTGTGTCACCTCACCACAATGTGTGTATGGTGCATTTCATTACTGCTGGGTGCAGGAAATTACAGGCTTCACCTTCCACCCATCTATCCGCCCATCATCTTCCACTTGTCCCCTTCACTATCACGGGGGAGCCTATCCTAGCTGCTATGGGTCGACCTCTGACAGCCGTCCATTGTCACCAGTCTATGACGGGGCTATCACAGAGAGACAGACAACCATTGACGCTATAGCCATTAGTAGTAGTACAAGACGTGGTTTACACATTTGCCTAAGAAGTGAAAGATCACTGCCTTGCTCTGAAGAGGAGCCAAATCCCTTTGGGGTTGTGTCGGGAAGAGCCTCTGATGTAAACAACAGTCAAATCAAACATGTATGACTAAGTGAGAAGCTAAAAGTAGCTTCTTTATCGTTACTCATCATGTTGTTAGAAAGGAATTTCCCAAATAAGTGTATTTCTCTTCTTTCCTTGTAGTACTACAATTAATTAATGCTTGAATCTTAAATATGACAAGGTTGATAATAGGGTCATAGTAATCAAACCATTACTTAAAAAGCCATCCTTGAAAGAGTTAAACAGCTAACAGATCATCTGCAGAGGAATGGTTTATTTGAAGAGTTTCAGTCAGGTTTCAGAGCTCATCACAGCACAGAAACAGCTTTAGTGAAGGTTACAAATGATCTTCTTATGGCCTCTGACAGTGGACTCATCTCTGTGCTTGTCCTGCTAGACCTCAGTGTTCGATACTGTCGACTGTAATAGGTGTTAATGTAAGTGGACTAGTTCTTCTATAACATTTTTCTACTGTATTTGAGCACTGTCAGAAGGTGGGAAACTCAGAAAAGTCCCACTTCTGTACCAAAAGCAGACTACTCCCACACACACTAAAGAGAGGAGAGATGGAGCGACAAGAGGAGAGAGAGAAAGCAGCAAATCAACCTGAGAGGGCCGAGGCACCGTGACAAACTCGGGGTTTTGCATCTTGCCCGAGGATATTTTGGCATGCAGACCGCACATCAGAGATAAAACCACCAACCGCCCAGTTAACGCCCTCTCACATCCTGGGTCATTTGATCTCAGTAAGTCACATGATAGGCTGGGGCAAGTTCTTACAACGGTTTACCTCAGCTGATGGTGACCCACACCTGTTTTCACACTTTGGCTCATGTGATTAGGCAGATGATCAATAGTGGGTCAACTCTTTAGGGACACTCCCAGTAGGGCTTAAAAATCTGGGACTGTCCACCAGTTGCTCTGAGAACTGAAGAAGGTTCTCAGGTGAAACGTCTTCAAGAAAAGTCCAGACACTTTCCAAGCTGCTTAGATTACCATGACCTGGATGACTGAGAATCTTCACAGACATGATTGGATGAGGGTTACCAGCCTTGCCCTGCCCCCTCAACCCGCTGCCCCATCCCTCCTCTGCACTCGTGCCACAAACCACACTCTGACACATGGGTTTTGTGTTTTATTCTAAAATAGACATTTCCTTCTAAATTCTTTTCATACATGATAATTTGTAGTGTTACCACATCTTTATGACAAGTATGTTATCATAAATGACTGTAATGAGGAACAACATGGTGATCCAGTGGATTTTCTTCACTCACTCAGTCACTGGAAAACTAAATATAAAATCTGGATCTGTCAGCATGAGACAGTGTAGAATAAATATGTTAACATGATACACTTAGAGTTGTTTTTGTTACTAGAGAAAAAGACTCATGGAAACATTTGAAGGTGAAACTGAGTTCAGCTGACTCGCTGCTGAGAGCCTCCTTTGTCATTTCCCTGCAGTCATGAGATCAGTGTTGAGCTGTGCTGCGGCTGTGAGACGCACAGATGACTGATGGTCAAGCACAGGATTAAATACCACAGCCAACTGTTGTTCCCGATTTGGGATCCTCAGAGACAGCATGTCAAGTACAGACAATCCTGCAGCTCCCATTCACTTTAGAGTCTTAATAGTTTTTAAAATCTTTAATATTTTTTGGTTTCCTGCTTCCAACTTGAATGCTTGGATTCCTTCCTCTGCTTGTCCCACATTTCCAGGATGTACTCAGTAGAGAATGTAGGAGCTAAAGAGCAGGATTTTCAGTTTTATCTTTCTGTAACATATTGTGCTGTCTAGAGTCTATGTAACTGAGACTGAAATGTAAACTGCTGCATCATGGCAGCGAGGACAGTTAGATGTTTTGTAACGGTAATATTTCAGTGCGTGCTTCTGACAGACAGCTCACAGGTGTCTGGCTTAGCCAGGCTACAGTTACAAAGGTCACAGGCAGGAGTGCAGCAGGGATCTGATTGCTTTGACCTTACTACAAGTTTCCAAGTATATGTTATGATCATTTTGAGCTTGAATTCTTGGATGTTTTTTAGTGAGCTCTTATTGAACAGTAGAATTTCAAAACAATACAAATAATACTGAAATGGTTTATGGAAACCATCACAATCACCAGGCTGTGGTGAATGATTCTGTATGTGGTTGTACCTGACAGTTTCTGTAGGTTCACCAAAGCATTGGAAAAATAGCAGCTACAGTTAGGTTCACAATGACACACTTCCTTTATTTTAACTTTAAACAATCAAGATGTGTTCGAAGAGAATGTTTAGCTCTGATGACAAAGATTTAAATTGTTACATCATTGTTACATTAAGTGTTCAGGAATTACAGCAATGTTCCTCTGAAGCAGGCCACATCAGGGGATCAAAGGTAAATGGGCAAACTATTCATGTAATACTTGCATGAAAATTCCTCGCTGTCAAAGACTGTAAATATCATGGACATCAGCAAATGCTGTAATTCCTCCCCTCTGATGTTTTGCCAGATGTTTGCTTCAGCCTTCATCAGTTGGTGCTTGCTCTTGGGTCTCCCTGCGTTCAGTTATGTTTTCAGAAAATGAAAAACATGCTCTGAGATCAGGTGAGGGACATTTCCATTAAAAAAAAAAAGAGAAAAAATTAATTTTCTTTCTTTCTTTGGATGGTGAAGGCAACAGTGGTACTAGTGGCAATCAGAACAGTTGGTGCAGTGACCTTCAAGCTGGGCACAGGGCTCCAGGAGATCCCAGGAGCAACACCTCTGTCCAGAAGAGCTCAGTCCTAGGAACAGCAAAGATACTGCGCAGGACCCTCAAGCTCCTCGTCTCTGGTAGGGGACTCGAGCTTGAGGAGAAAGATCGCCCGCAGTGCCCTCTACTTTAATTTTACTAATCTTGCCAACCCTAAAAATATAACATTCTTTAAAAAATGAATCAATCTATTTCTTATAGAATTTTGCATTTTTAAAAAATTATTATTATCGTTATTATTATTTTTTAACATTGATCGGTACCTTACACGAAATACAAAAACAACCCTCTTTACATTTTTACATGCTGTAGTGCCATATTTTGGGAGCATTTCAATTTGCTATGCAAAAAAATACAAACATTATATCCCACATTTTAATAATATGTATGTATTAAGTCCATAGTAACTACATACATTGCTAAAATGTGCAAAAAAAGACAAAGAAATTGAAAATCGTTTTTGTTTTTTGTTTTTTTACTCATTTTTCTAGTTACAGAAATGTCAAAGATACATTCCTCAAAACTGTAAATGCAAATATAAATTCACTGTAAACAGCAATGACAGACTTATTATTCTCCTGCTTTCCTGCTGGTAAGCAGCAGAGCACCAAGCCTCTGTAAAACAACACATGCAGATGGATTATAGTGACTCACTGTTCATTTCGTATTCATTACTGTAACACACTTTAGGCAGAAGAGCATTTTTAAATATTATCCGCATATATTTGTATAGTGTTTCTATAATTTACCTCTACAAAGCTTTATGGTGTAGACGTTTGTGTTCAGTTCATCAGATTAAGAAAACATACTGCTCTGTTTGACCTGGGACATGGAGGGTGACGTGTTTTAAAACTCCTGTGGTACAGCTGTGTACTGTGGGTGTGGAAAAGAATGATCATTGTACTGTCTGATAATATCTACATGTAGTGAGAAAAGCAGGGCTCCCAGCCAGTTTCCTCATGCAACTCCAAAACAAAAGTCCAAACTAAGACTATTCACATGTAACACGCTCCTCTCTGTAACGTGTTACATGTTTGGATCTAGATAAGAGCACATTTAGAAACCAACCTATTATCAAGATGGGTTAAATGGATACCACGGTCAACTGTGTCAACTCAAACTGTGCAGTCAGCTTTTCCCTGATCTTAAAGCTTTGGTGTTATAATTGTTCTGTTTACAGTAAAAAGCAGTAAAAAGCCACTCTACAGACCACTGGAGCATTTGATATCCACACTATTTTCTTTCGCTTACCCTTGTCCAGATTGTGGGAACAGTGGTCTAGGCAGAGATTCTCAGACATCCCTCTCTGCAGCCATGTTTTCCAGCTCTTCTGGTGGGACCCTGAGACATTTATAAGGTGGGCAAAATATCTGCCCAACGGGTCCTGGGTCTAGTGTCTCCTCCCAGTTACACATGCCCAAAACATCTAACCTGACCAGATATTTTTTGTTGTTGTGGAACATAAGGATAAGTGGAAAAGGATGGATGGATGGATGGATGGATGGATGGATGGATGGATGGATGGAAGAGCAGTGGCTCTAGTCTGAGACTCTCCTAAATGACCAAGCTCCTCATCCTATCTGAGGTCGCTGGAGGCCTTACTGGTCCAATCCCTGATTGCCACTAAAGTTGGGCATTACTCTGCCAGTATAGTGATTTGGGTCTGCTGGATTTGGAAAAAAGGAAGTCATGATACATACATTGGCATAAACGTAATAAAAGGTGAAAATCCCCTAGTCGAAGTTCTTCTTTAAATGTTTTTACAAATGATAAAATAGGTTACTTTTAGCTCTCAAATGTTTTAAAAAAAAATAATTTCCCAATGTCATCATTCTTTAGACTCTGCATGTAACAAATATAAAAGGCTAATGCCTGTGTGTGCCTCAGAAGCTGCATTACATCCTTCATGTGCTAGCAACAGATTATAAATAGACTGACACCTAAAGTGGAAAAGTCCCCCCAGCTGAGGGGGGCTCATGACAGAGGGAAAGGTTTCCTGCCAGTTAGTTTGTGCTTCACATTTACTCCTTGCTAAAACATCTGAACAACAGCAACAATGTTATTATTATCAGATTATCCTCCAGGATATGAAGCCACTGCATGTGTGACGTGTTAAATTAATCTGAGCTATGTCAAGGCACCCATAGTTATAACTGTAGTGAAACAGGAAGTTTAATAGGTTAGAGAACAGCTTTCATTAAATAACACATCTCCAAATTAGATAAGTTACACTACCAGCTAAAAGTTTGGACACATCTTCTCATTCAATGGTTTTTCTTTATTTTTACTACTTACGATACTTAAGATGGATAGTAGATAGAAACCGAACAACTCAAATATATGAAGCAAGATATTATGTAGCAAAACACATTAATAAATATCTGTCTGTCTTGTATTTTAGATTCCTGAAAGCAGCACCCTTTGCTTTGTTGGCAGCGCTGCAAACCCTCGGCCTTCTCTCAGTGAGCTTCGTGATGTCATCACCTGACATGGTCACAAGAGTCACCTCTGCTGCTGAGGACGCATTCATCGGAACCAGCATGGCTACCACAGCATCCTGCAGCCACATGCATCCCATCCAGTTTGTGTTTAGTTGGACCATCATTTGTTTTCCAAACACACCTCCAGGCTGTGTCAGGGCTGTTTGACCAAGAAGGAGAGTGATGGAGTGCTGACCAGATGGTCTGGCCTCCACAGTCACCTGACCTAAACCCAGTGGAGATGGTTTGGGATGAGATGGAGCTCAGAGTGAAGGCAAAGGACCAACAAGTGCTCAGCATCTCTGGGAACTCCTTCAAGACTGTTGGAAACCGTTTCAGGAGACGACCTCATGAAGCTCATGGAGAGAACGCCAAGAGTGAGCAAAGCAGGACTCAAAGCAAAGGCTGTTTGGAAGAATCTGAAATATCAAACATGTTCTGAGTTATTTCACACTTTTCTTGTTTACTACAGAATTTCATGTGTTTATTCATAGTTTTGATGCCTTCAGTGAGAATCTACAGCGTAAACATTCATGAAAATAAAGAAAAAACATTAAATAAAAAGGTGTGTCCAAACTTTTACTGGCAGTGTGATTAGCAGTGAAACCACAGTGTAAACACTGGGTGGGGCTCTTCTGTGTGCTTTGGCTGCTCGCCCTGTGACGCTCTCCTTTGACTTCCTCTTATTTATTTATGTATTTGTGCCAAAATATAAGCATTCTAGTGGAAAATGTATCATTATTTTTGTTAAAACCTTTGTTTTAAATGCTCACGATGAGATTTAAACTGTAAACTTCCTCCTTTGTTGATGGGTGGAAGTTGGAAGAGACATCTGATTTTATTTTGAAAGTCCCAGTGACGATGGGTTCCGGTTTGTCCGCGTTAACTTCACGATACGTGACCGGAGTATTTGTTTTGTACCGTGTCTACGGATCGAGCACTGGTGAGGATCTGTCATCGAGGCAGGTGGAGTCTCCCATCCACTCCCCGGTGAAGGAACACGGAAGAGGGGACACGCCTGCCCTCCGTGTAATTTAACTTCAGCGTGTGTGACAGGGTCGAGCATGACTTCGGTTTGGAAACGGCTCCAGCGGGTAGGAAAGAAGGCGTCGAAATTCCAGTTTGCGGCTTCGTTTCAAGAGCTGATCATAGAATGTACAAATAAATGGTGAGTGATATAATTCTTATATTTGTCAGTATTTGATAACTGTGGATTTGTTGCGCACCCCGGCACTGCTCCGTGGTGTGCTCTCTGAGCGTTAAAGAGGCTGACAGAGAGAGTGATGCCAAACTCCGGTCAGGCGTGTGAACTTCTCATTTCGGCGAGTAAAGCCTGTGAAACTAAGTGTATCATCCACACTCAGTTTACACGAGCCGGCGTATTTATCACTGCGCATTAACGTCTTATTGACAGACTTAATACAATTACTCCGTGTAATTACAGGTCGTCGGCACAATACCTCAGGTTTTAATGTTCAGAAAAAATAATGCTAAATGCTTTGTTTTGCTGCAGAGAGAGCCCGCCCCATTACTTCCGTGTTTGTTTTCTTGATAAGAGAACTGTAATTGTTACCATGCGGCATCCTAATAACCATGGCAACGGGTCAAGCCAAAAAACTGTCGTGGCTGTGGGAGTGAGTGGTGGTGCAGTTTAGTGTCACTGCTGGTGTCACGTGTGCTGGTGGAAGGATGAAGCATCTACGCCGTCATCAGTGGCTGAAAGTAGACTTCTGGACACTGAGGTCATGGATAAAAACTTCCCCGCTTATAAGAAATCTGTGGCAGGCCCAGGTCTGCAATAACTGTTGGGAGGAGTTAAAAACACGAGGAAACCTTTTTATGAAGGCAAACAGTTGTTCCGGTAAAGTAGCGCTTTAACCAGATTCAAACACTTGTGTTTTTGTGGCTCATAATGTGATTCTGGGTGAGTGCTGGGCCACCACCAGCTGACTTTACACTAACTGGTCACATTTTGTGAGGCTGGGCTGTATAAGAAATCAGCCACCACTTTAATCACACTCTGGAGCTCTGACATGTGGCACAGAAAGTGCACATTTAAGAGGTTTGTCTATTTATTACTTAACAAAATTTACATTTACAATAAAGACAGCTGGGGAATAGATTTCATTACAGTATCTTTTGGAAGGTGCTGTAACATAATTCCTCATTGCAGAGAGTACTGTGCTCCCTGAGCCTGGTTCTGCTGGAGGTTTCTTCCTGTTAAAAGGGAGTTTTTCCTTCCCATTGTTGTGCTTGCTCATAGGGGGTCATGTGATTGTTGGGTACTGTGGCCCCTCTGTGAAAGAAAGCCTCAAATCAGAAGTGGACTCCATGGTATAACTCTCAAACATGCACCTTGAGATGAAGTGGTATCTCACTAATTTAGAATACCTTCATTTCCCCAGGAAAGATAGTTTGTTGCTCTATTTAAAAGCCCTCAGTAAAGCTGTGACATCTCACTCCTCATCATTAATTGAAGAAAGTATTGAATTCACTAATTTCTTTACTAATAACATTTTAACAATTAGAGAAAAAATAACTGACCACAGATATATAATATGTTCAGCTACTTTCAATACTATTTATATTTATTTAGTCTTTATCTGACTGATCCTACTGCATTAACCTCAGCAATCATCATGTGTCTATTAAAACCAATTACTTCAAGACTGCTATAATATGTCCTATCATAAATTAGTGCTTCAATTTTAAAATATGATTAATCTGTCTCAATCATCACCTACGAACCACAGGCCTATGATGGCAGCGTTACTCAAACAGCCTCAGCCTCAGCTGTCTTAGCTAATTGCAGGTCGATCTCCAATCATCCTTTAGCTCAAAACATCTCCAAAGAGTCAGTGTAAAAAAGCTTGTTTTATTTGTAGAGGGAAAAACCAACCCCAATCTCTGGTGCTGTGAGTCTTACCCAGTAAGCAGTGCTTAGATGGAGCTACTGGGTGTGGGGATTAGCCCAGTACTAACTGCCTGAAAAGCCCTGAATGCCTACCCTTCTTCCTGTGACAGAGCCAGTACAGGCCCAGCTGCCAGCAGCCCCGTTTGTTACTGCAGCTCCCCTCTAGATTGGTGCACTTGGTAACTAACTGGGTTAAATTTAGCGTCCTGGAAGACTGAGGAGGGCTGGATTAACCTGTAAGAGTCATTCATGGTGATGTAGATGAATACTTTACCAGTCCCTTTGTAAAGGCCCACAATTAAAACCATTTAACGAAGGATATTTTATTAAAGCAATATAATAGGAGCAAAACAAAAGCAGAACCAAATAATACTAATCAGAAAATATTAATCAAATCACCTCGGTTACATGTGTCTAATGAACCCATTGTAAGCTAATGCTGAGCTTGTTCGGATCCTTGTGAAGAAGGAGGTTGGAGAGATGGGCACACCCAGGCATGAGGAGGAGCTTCCAGCTGTGAACATCTTAGGTCCAATCCTCTGAACTGCTCTTCTTATCTATTCTGCACAAAGCTTTTATACCTGCTCCTCCTTTCTCCCCCTTTTTATGTCACATCGTCTGAGATAACGTCTGGTCTCACCTGTGGAATCACTGTCCACCCGTACCTCATCATCCTCTCCCTGTCTGTCTGAGTTGTCATCATACATGATTTAAAACTAACTTTAAAAGTTAAAATCACTTCATTACAGTTTCTTTTTTTCCATGTTATTCTTACCATAGAAAGTTTCATTGTATATGAACATTCAGTCGCATATTTCTCCTTATGTTCCATTAGTTTATACAACCTCTCTGTCATGATCTTATTCTTACATGAACATCTTTTAGCATAATCCCTTTTAATCCAGTTACAGGAATACTTTCTTTTGCTGTTTTTCTTTAAAACTGAATACTCAATACATTTTCTTTTATTTAATCATACATTTATAAAGTCAGACATTCTCTCAGATTAGTGGCTCCTTGGTGTCACACCCACACACTGATTATATATATTGGCAATTAAGAATTAAGCAAAAACAAATATGAATTATGGCCGTTTGTCCTTAATTTTTTTTTTAAAGGCTTAAAACTCCCCGAAAAGCCTTCAGTTAATCCAAAATGCTGCAGCAAGAGTCCTGACAGGGACTAGAAAGAGAGAGCATATTTCTCCTGTTTTGGCTTCCCTTCATTGGCTTCCTGTTAAATCCAGAATTCAAAATCCTGCTCCTCACATACAAGGTCTTAAATAATCAGGCCCCATCTTATCTTAATGACCTTGTAGTACCATATCACCCTATTAGAGCACTTCGCTCTCGCTCTGCAGGCCTACTTGTTGTTCCTAGAGTATTTAAAAGTAGAATGGGAGGCAGAGCCTTCAGTTTTCAGGCCCCTCTTCTGTGGAACCAGCTTCCAGTTTGGATTCAGGAGACAGACACTATCTCTACTTTCAAGATTAGGCTTCAAACTTTCCTTTTTGCTAAAGCATATAGTTAGGGCTGGACCAGGTGACCCTGGATCCTCCCTTAGTTACACTGCAATAGACGCAGGCTGCAAGGGCTGGCTTGCTTTTGTCCTGTCTCCCTCCTTTCACCTCCAGCGAGTCCTGGCTGTTAGCTGGTAGCTGTCCCTCCCTGAGCCTGATGCTGCTGAAGGGTTCTTCCTGTTAAAAGGGAGTTTGTTTCCTTCCCACTGTTACTATTTAGTGTCATCTGACTATTCTTATAGGGTGGAGGGTCTTTACCTTACAATATAACTGACCACTGTTGTTGTGATTGTGAAACATCAGCATGTAATGGTGCACAAATCTAAATAACAGAATTATTAAATGAGTCTACCAGTGAGAGACGGGGCCTTAAATGAACCCAAAAAGCCGACTGGCCCAGTCACTAAAAGTTTTGTTTTGGCAAGATAAGGACCTTTTTTTCTCTCATTATTCCACGACAGATTAATCAGATCAGATATTTGGACCTGATCCCAGATGTTGAACTTGAGTATGAGAATAAAGGAGTATAAAGGAGTACATGATTAGGATGATGATTGCCAAATTCTTTAAGAAAAACTACAATATTTTGCAAAGTGAAGAAAATTCTTTAGGAGGTAGATCTATAACTGACTCTACGAGCCAGAGACATCTTCATGGATGAACCATCAGTCCCCATTGGCCTCTTCCAGAAAACATCTAAAATCTTGGTATTTGCTCGGCATTTCTCTTCTCGTGAACAGATTGGATGATTAGTCTGGTTTTCAGTGTTCAGGACAAGCTTGAAACATGTTCCTCTTGGCCATTTCCAGTTTATGTATACAGAGGATATTGTGCTTAGCTTTAGAGCTGCTGTTTTAGGTTCGGCATGTAGGAGTTCCTTTAATTCCACTGGCGTTAGTCATTGTTCAGTCAACATGTGTTTTCAGTCTTCTGGCCCTGGCTTGTATTTTGGCCGGCCTTCCTTTCACACTGTTTGTGCTTTGTGGTAGTTTAGAGAGATTTGTCACATTTTGCATGCTCTGTACTGGGGTCAGTGGTGTCTGTTAAGGCAGTGTTACTGGAAATCTAATGACAGCACACTGTAAAAGGTAATTATCATGTAATCACGTCCTTTCTTTTTGGGCTCTGAAGGAATCTCTGAGGTCAGAGTGCCCGAGGTGGTTTTAAGCATCCCTTATTTTGTCCCATAGGATTTTCTTTTCTGGATTTCATCCCAAGACAATTAGATCAAAGCCGATATTCACCGGAACAATAAAACCACACACAAAAGTTTAACACTGAAATAAGTTAAATGTCAAAGCTAAAACGGTGACAAAGATTTTGACACCACGACTAAAACTAAACTTTTATTTCTTTCCCAGCAAAAAGTTTTTGAAACTTATGATCTATAATTGTACATTTCTTCTTCTTCTTCTTCTTCTTCTTCTTCTTCTTCTTCTTCTTCTTCTTCTTCTTCTTCTTCTTCTTCTTGTTATTTGAAACAAAAACTGAAGCAGCAAAGTGCATAAGAAACAAACTTTGTGTCACTGCTAAAATGTTTGGTCATGTCTGTAGGACAAAGATGCAGCCAGTTCATGTCAATAGTAACCAGTTTTATACCAGGAGTAATGCAGATTAGCAGCTCAGATCGAGGACACTCAGTGAAGGAGTGAGTAATGTAGTAAGCAGACGGTTTACATACGTCTGTATTTCTTTCTGAAAACATCGGGCCAATTCAGACCAGTGAAAGGGGGCTGAAGGAGAATCTGTGTATTTGTTGATGTCAGGGTCATGAATTGCTGTGTGAAGCAGGCAGGACAGGATCCCACTGCAGACTCACAGACAGGCCTTTATTTTAGAAGACACAGCTGTGAAATATAAAACTAAGTAAACTGGGACGACGCCTGAACTAATCAGGCAGGCAGAACACACAGCAGGGAAATGAAGGAGGTCGCGACAACGGACAGAGTGAAACGAAGGGCTGAAGTATACAAGGATAATGAGGGAACGAGAAACGGGGGGAAACACAGCTGGGGCCAATCAGACGCATGAGACGAGGCACCTTCAAAGTAAGACAGGAAGTGACATGTACAGTGAGAACCAGACAACGACAGTAGGACATTGAACATGCAGATATGCACGCAGACAACTAAAGGGCCAGATGTGACCCCGAGGTCGTCTACCACCCAGTCACACTGTCTAATTTGCAACAAGAGTTAACAACATGCTTCAGTTTGACCTCTGACTAAAATGATCTCAATAAATGTTTTTTATAGGCAGATTCATCATGTAAACACCCAAAACTGGACTGATTTGACTTTGATGAAAACTATTTTGATCATAACTAATAGAAACGATTCCCAGAACTACAAGTTGTCAAGTTGTCATAAAGCTTAACCAAATTGCTCTAAATCAAAAACAAATACAGTGAGTAAAGCAGAAAACTGTTGAACACTTGCCCAAATGATCAACTAACCAGCTGCTTTTGGTAAGAGACTGTGAGCGATGAGTGAGAATGAAAGCAACGGACAGAGAACAGACATGGACAACATGCTTCACAGAGCTTAGAGCAACACCTGCTGCACTATTTATAACAGACATGTTTCTGTGCTGACCTATAAATGTACAGGCCTGTGGTGGTGAGTAACTCAGTGGTTTGTAGAGACAAAAGCGCCTGAAAGAAAACATTCACAGGTACCAGGAATGATGTATAACGACCTCATTTTAAAATGCACAGTGTTACAGTGTAACCATATTAGAGGAGGCTTCACAGTTTGAGGAGCATACAGCCTAGCTGATCCATATTTAAAACATTCTTCTGATAGACTTGTACAATGATTGTGATGCCACAGAAATGTCATTTATGGCAAGCTTAAATGATTCGCCCACACCCATGCATGTGTCTTACCCCAGGCTGTAGAAACAATGGGCTCAGCTTCAGCCTGAAAACTGAAAGGAACATGAAGGTGCCTTAAACCTGAAAACATCCTGTTTAAGTATACCAAACCTACCTGACCGTAACCCATAGATGTCTATGGGAAAGCTGCCCTGAACCTTGACCTTGTAAACTCTTTTCTGATGAGTTTACGGGCTTAGTCGCTCACTGAGGGTTGAGGGATGTAGCTCAGGTGGTCACTTACTAACTAGGTTGATGGTTGGATGGTGCTCCAGTCTGCATGCCAAATCCTCAGGAAAGATACTAACTCCATGTTACTCTTCGATGCATCCACTGAATGTTAGATTGGAAACAGCGTAGAAAAAAGTGCTTTTGCAAATGATCGAGTCTACAGGTTGTGTTAAAGTGCTGTATAAGAACCAGTCCACTCAAAGGAGACACTCTCTCCTGCACCATGCCTGTTTGTGATAATGCAACTATGCCTCAGTCCACTGAGCATCAGCCTGGTAGTTTTACAATGCCCATGTTATAGCTGCTCATCGCCGATGCTGTAGAATCGCCTTCTGAACAAATGTTCTTTCAACTTTGGGAACAGATGAAGTCTGGACTGTAGGGTGGATGATGAAGTTTCAACCAAAGTTTTGCAACAGAGTGACAGTTTGACAGGCGACGTGTGGACGTGTGGACGTGTGGTGTCGTGGACGATGCTTACGCACAGTGCTCAGCTGTGTTTTGGGACTGAAAGGGGGTTTTGTTGGTTGACTTTGATGGCTGGCACTGTGAAACACTGGAAAAACTCAGAAGGGCATTTCTGAACTGGAGAAGACAAATGCTGAGCAAGAGCGTAAGCATTCTCCACAACACCGCGCATCCACACGTCGCCCGTTAAACTGTCGCTCTGTTGCAAAACTTTGGTTGAAACGTCATCACCCATCCACCCTACAGTCTGGACTTCACCTGTTCCCAAAGTTGAAAGAACATTTGAAAGATTGTGCGGCGGCGCTGGTGAGCAGCTATGACACGGGCACGACCTGTTTATCTTTCTATCCCCATTTCGGTCGATGCGGGAGTCCTTACTTTTGGGATTGCGCTTGTATGTTTCAGTTTCTTGTCCATTTAGGTTCCCCTTTTGTCTTTGTCCTCTGTGTGTTTGGCATGTATGTGTGTGTGTGTGTGTGTCCTTGTGTGTTTTACACAAGGTCTGACCAAATCGTGGGTGCCATCATCATTGCCACACAGATTGCAATGAAACAGGCAAAACATGTCAGTGTTTCTGCTCACAACAGAGTCAGTGTCTATTGTAAAAAATAGATTTCACATACAGCCTGGGACTTGTTACCAACATGAAGCTGGAGAAGAAAATCTACAGCCTGGCTGAAGTGAAAGTCAAACTTTCATTCAGAAACTGGTTAACTTGTTTATCTGTGTGTAAGACAGTGTCTGTGTTGAAAAAGGATTTTAGTTGTTGCTGTAATATACTCATTGTATGCTGCCAGACACAGTAAAATCAGTAAAATACAGTAAAATACAATATACGCTCTGCTGTTATTCAGGCAACCGGACAAACTGAGAGTGGTGTGGATCAGAAGGAGCAGACGTCACAGCACAAAGGTAATAAAAGGAGAAACAAACGAGCGTCTTTACAAAGCACCGAAAGGAGCTAGTTGTGCCAGCGCTACTTAAGAACAAAATTTGACTTGTCATAATATAAAACCAGTGTTTCTACGTGAGCATCTGACAGATGGAGTAGTTTTTACACTGGGATTAGTCATTACTAAATATTTTGACCTAATACATGAAGGCTGCACATCCAATTTGCATAGCAATTAAAACGTACCACATTTTCCATTTTGGACTGATATAATCCTCTTTAGTGATTTGCAGCCTTTTCTTGATGCTTCCTGTTTCTGTTCTGTCAGTTGCACAGCTGGCAGCCAGGAATCCAGAACCCCTACAGAGGCTTGGTGGTTTGGCAGGTTCCAGAGAGTTTAGATATCACGGTCACACTCTTCAAGGTATGGAGCTGATTAATTATATGGATTATAGATGGGGAATATAATATGTCATTCAGCTAATTATTTATGCTCTGACAGGAACCGACTGCAGAGGAGTTTGAAGACAAAGAATGGACTTTTGTTATTGAGAATGTAAGTCTGATCTGTTTGTGCTAGCTTTCATATTGTGGTATGATCATAAACACTTGGGGCCTGAAACTTGGCTACCTGGCTAATAGGACATAGAGGTGTTCTGTGGTAACGACACGGGACCAAAATGGAAGAACAACAAACTAAATTAGAAGATTTTCTCACCATATCCAGCCATACTGAGTAGCAATGGCAAGATGATTATGTGACTAACTAGTACCGAACTGATGGGACAAGAAAAGTACGAAGTAGAACCAGAACAGCTTAGGATCCAAAGCACATCGAATCCCTTATCAAAGATGGTGGGGCAGAGGGAGTTGGACATATCTATGTCAGATGTCGTCTGGGATTCATTCCTTTGGTAAACTCCACGTTGCTCTGTGCTACTCCCTACTGCAATTCAAAGTACCACAGGGCCCACTTATCTAAATCCAAATTAGCTACAATCTATCCTATCTTAGACCCTCGCTGTAACAGGTGCAGGTCTGATGATGCCAAACTAACCCACGTTTTGGACTTACCCTGCCTTGGCAAATTTTTGTGAGGATGATCAGTATATTACTGGGCAAAACGTCGGCTGCGGTCTTTTGGTTCCCTCCTGGTTGTTGAGGTGGAAGGCTGCTGCCCCGCCCTCCCACGATCATTGGCTGATCTCATGTTGTGTCTCAGTCTTGAAAAGATCCACTGCTCCATCCAGAACCAAAAGGGCACATTTGATCAAATCTGGGGTCTTTTTCTGACAAACTTCTCTAACCTTAACCTAACCTTCAGGATGTTCCTGCTGACTAACTGACTTGCTTATTCCATCGAGGTCTGATGTGTGTCTGTGTTAATGGGAACGTGAAGCTCAGTGGTGTTGCAGCTAACTTCTGTGGGGTTTGTAAGGAAAGGGTTTGTTAGTATTGATCACTCAATAAAAATATTTTGAGTAAAAAGATGGCGGGGGCAATGTTATGTTATGCCATACTGTGGTTAGACCTTGAGTTGTGTTGTTGTTGAGTGGTGACTAATTATCTTTGGGATTAATGAATGTGTGTGCATTCAAACTTGAACTCTATTTTTTTAAATCAGGAGACAAAAGGATGTAAAAAAGTGCTGGCATCAGCTGATGTCAATATGAAGAAGTATGCAAGCGCCACACCAGCTCAGTACGATTTAACACTGACGCTCAAACCACTCTCTGTGAAAGTGGTGGAAGCCACACTGAAGCTCAACCTGTCGTGCATCTTTCTCAGGGAAGGCAAGGCCACGTAAGTCAAGAAGCATTTTTATTTATTATTTTTTATGACGTTCCAGGAGCAGTGAGGATTACTTTTCTCTGCAGATTTCCAACGTAATGTCCAAGTTGTTGAGGTTTTACTGGGTGGATTATGGCCGTATGTGGTCTATAAAAATCTGTTGGGTTAAATTTGTATCTGGACATTTGAGCACAGCACGCTCAGATCAGCAGTTTGTGTAACATCCAGTGTGACATCAGCAGCTTTGCATTGAATCTAAAACTTTCTGTTAGGTATGTGAAAATATTAGTGGAGCTGGATAAAGGTAGTGATGTCTGCTGATTTCTTTGTTTTATCACAGAGATGAGGACATGCAGAGTTTGGCCAGTCTTATGAGCATAAAACAGAATGATATTGGTAATCTGGATGACTTTAATGACAGCGACGATGAAGTCAGCGAAGTGAGAAGGTCAAAATTTGGAACAGGACAAGTTACTTATGTTACAGGTAAGATTTGTGAGGATACCTGTGCACTGATTCAACCAGGCTAAAAATGACAGAAGACAAAATACTCAACTTTTAGGTAAAAGCAAAGCCTGGAAGATAAACGATGTCTTGTGGTTTACCTGTGTCACACATTTAGTAGGTGCCTACAGATAGTAAATGTAATGATGAGGCCCAGATATGATGGCTAGATAACAGTTATATCATCTCCAAAAGTTCAGGTTCTGTGTTTGCTGCATATGGGACTGCATGGATATGTACTGGTCAGAGTGCTGGTACATGTTCACCAGCAGAAGTACCTAAAAGGCCTGACAGCATCAGAACTAGATGATGAGACAATGAAATAGGGTGGTCTGGTCTGATGAATCAGGATAAATACCTGAGGTAGTCTTAGATAGTTCTACAAGTGATTTTTGTTTGTGTAATATTTTCTGCTACAAGAGTCAATGCATGCCTGCGCTTTTTAGGTTTTAAAATTTGCAGCTAGAAATATTGGATTTAAAGTGCAAATATGTACCTAAAAAGGCAATACCAGAATTAATACATACAGTGCCATGAACAAGTATTTGTCCCCTTCCTGATTTCTTCTGGGTGCTTTGCATGTTTGAGTGACGAAATGTTTCTCCCACTGAAAACGCGACGTCCAGATAACCAGAATGAACTTTTTGGGATTAGACAAAGATGACCTGAATAAATATAAAATTCAGCTTTTAAATGATGAATCATTTATTAAAAACTAAGGAGATCTACCTGCCCGGTGTGAACAAGTAGTTACTCCCATTTGAGGCTGGGCGATATGGCCTAAAATCCATATCGTGGTATAATTTGAAGCAGGTGCGGTAACGATATATATCGCGATATATTGCTTTCTTCTGTATACCACATTTTCCGCACTATAATGCACACTTAAAATCCTTTAATTTTCTCAAAAATCAACAGTGCGCCTTATGTATGAATTCTGGTTGTGCTTACTGACCTCAAATCGATTTTATGTGGTACACGGCGCTCAAAAATCTGTCAAAAAATGTTTTAGTACGACTTTGGTAAGCTATGAAGCCGCACCGCTTGATGGATTGTCGGAGCATTACGGCCACCGTAGTCAGGAGCCTCGTGGAGTAATCTGGGTCCTAAACTCTGTCCGCTTCAGGTCCCAAAGTCAAACGAACACAGCCGCATCACTGAGAGTTAAAAACTGTCTAAAACCTTTCATCTTTAATAAAATGATCAGCATTGCTGCTTTACCAGGTGTAACAATTAATTTTAACACCCAGGCATCCATAAAAACAGGATTAGTTACATTTAACAGAGTTAGAAGCTAGCAGGAAGTTAGCTCGCTAGCTTTCACCTAAACATGATATAGCATGTTCTGACTGAGAGATTTTTGACAAAATTCAAACGTACAGCTCTGCTATCACTTCCAACATGAATGAAGACAGAAAACTAAACAGCAGTGACGTTTGCAGGGTTACTGAAGTTGGGCTAGCTGGTATATAATGATGTGCTACGTGATCGCTAGCGACACAGCTATGCTACCATAACATAAACACAGCGAAGCTGGAGAATGAATGCTAACTTTTTTCCACTCGATAAAAGTTAACGTGAGGGTTCCCGATGGTTAGAGACAAATAATAATAATGGATTGGATTTATATAGCGCTTTTCAAGGCACCCAAAGCGGTTTACAATGCCACTATTCATTCACTCTCACATTCACACACTGGTGGAGGCAAACTACGGTTGTAGCCACAGCTGCCCTGGGGCAGACTGACAGAAGCGAGGCTGCCATATTGCGCCATCGGCCCCTCTGGCCAACACCAGTAGGCGGTAGGGAAAAGTGTCTTGTCCAAGGACGCAACGACCAGGACAGAGAGCCCGGGGATCGAATCGGCGACCTTCCGGTTACAGATACGCGTCCCAACCCCCTGAGCCACGGTCGCCCCGCAGTGTCATGGCAGGATGCTGTAAGATATCGTGACACTCAGGCCTTATTACTGCCAGACCTAGGAATCAAGAAATCACTTGACTAGAACCTGCGTGACAAAGTGATGCTGACCAGAAAAAAATGGACTTCATGCCATGACTGAAAGAAACTGGAGAACAGCTGAGCAACGTAGTCATTGACTTCTATCAGTCTGGAAAGGGTTTCAAAGCCATTTCTAAGGGTTTGGGAATCTAGCCAACCAACAGAGGCGATCCTTCTTTGGAGTGGCCGGCCTATAACAACAACATTGATCTAAGTGCACCATCATGACTCATTCAGGTGGCCTTAACAGAATCCAGAACAGCATCTAAAAAACTGCAGGCCTCACCTGCCTCAGCCCATGAGAGAGTTCCAAGGCAAAAACCACTTCTGACCCCAAAGACCTCAACGACTCGTCTCACATTAGCCAAAAAACTACTTGAATGACCTCCAAGACTTTTAAGAAAATATTCTCTGACCTGATGAGACAAAAGATTAACTTTTTGGAAGGTTTGACTACTAAAACTCTAAATATAGTGTTATATTTAATAAAAAGAACATGATACCAACAGTCAGAAATGGAGGTGGTACTGGGATGGTCTGGAGCTGCTTTCAAGCTTCTGTACCAGCAGAGACTACTATGATTGATGGAACCATGAATCCAGAAAATCAAATAATCTCCAGTTCAGGGCAGGAAAGTCAAGCATACTCGAATAATGCAGCAGGACTATGATCTGAAAAACACACCAGCAAGTCCACCTCTGAATGACTAAAAAAACAATCTGCTAAAAGTCTGAACTCTGCAAGGAAGAGAGCCAGAATTCCTCCACAGCGATGTGAAAGACTTGTTGCCAGTTATTGCAAACACTTGATTGTAGTTCTTGCTGCCAAGGGTGGCACGAGCAGTTATTAGGTTTGGAGGCAGTTAATTCATGATTTAATAAAGGCAGCAATTACTTTTTAACAGAAGGCCAGGTAGGTTTGGATGGCTTTGTTCCAATAATGAAATCGTAACTTTATTGTGTTGCACTGTATTTTGTATTTATTCTCCTTATCTTTGTCTGATATTAAAATTTTCTTGATTTGTAACAACAAATATGAAAAAACTAAGAAATCTTGAAAAGGGCTCATATGTTTTTCATGGCACTTCCAAACAGATTTGTTCTGTTTCTGGTAGATATGGAATCAATGCCACATGAACGAAGCATTTTAGAAACTGTTTTTAGCTTAGACTCATGTTGGAGGGAGGAAATTATGCCCCTTCTCTCTATTCTGTTTCTCTTTGAACTTATATTCCTTAACTGTTGCTGCTTCCTTTTTGGTTTCCTATATAAAATGTGCTTTCCATTCTTTTAATCACTCTGCCTGCTGTTTTCTTTCTTCATACAAAAGCCTCTGCTTCCCCCACTGAAAGAGTTCATGATCTGGCCTGGAGGCCTGTAGTTGAATTAGGCCCCACAGGTAATTCTCACTTCTGTGAATTTATTATCATTTCTCTTCCTCCTTTCAGTTCCTCTCTTCCACTTTCCACACTCACATATGTTTTCTTAAAAATAACACAAAAACCCACTTTCATATATGCATCTGCGACTTTACTTTAACCCTCTAAACCAGGGTGTCAAACTCCAGGCCTCGAGGGCCGGTGTCCTGAAACCTTTTCATGTGTCACTGCTGCAACATCCCTCGAGGACTGGAGTTTGACACCCTGATCTAAAGCCTAACCTGTCGCCGTGCATTTTCCAATGTTTTTTTTTAAACATCTGTAACTCCTGAAACATTTGCTGTAATATTTTCTGCTACAAGAGTCAATGCATGCCTGCGCTTTTTAGGTTTTAAAATTTGCAGCTAGAAATATTGGATTTAAAGTGCAAATATGTACCTAAAAAGACAATACCAGAATTAATACATACAGTGCCATGAACAAGTATTTGTCCCCTTCCTGATTTCTTCTGGGTGCTTTGCATGTTTGAGTGACGAAATGTTTCTCCCACTGAAAACGCGACGTCCAGATAACCAGAATGAACTTTTTGGGATTAGACAAAGATGACCTGAATAAATATAAAATTCAGCTTTTAAATGATGAATCATTTATTAAAAACGAAGGAGATCTACCTGCCCGGTGTGAACAAGTAGTTACTCCCATTTGAGGCTGGGCGATATGGCCTAAAATCCATATCGTGGTATAATTTGAAGCACGTGCGGTAACGATATATATCGCGATATATTCTTTTCTTCTGTATACCACATTTTCCGCACTATAATGCACACTTAAAATCCTTTAATTTTCTCAAAAATCAACAGTGCGCCTTATGTATGAATTCTGGTTGTGCTTACTGACCTCAAATCGATTTTATGTGGTACACGGCGCTCAAAAATCTGTCAAAAAATGTTTTAGTACGACTTTGGTAAGCTATGAAGCCGCACCGCTTGATGGATTGTCGGAGCATTACGGCCACCGTAGTCAGGAGCCTCGTGGAGTAATCTGGGTCCTAAACTCTGTCCGCTTCAGGTCCCAAAGTCAAACGAACACAGCCGCATCACTGAGAGTTAAAAACTGTCTAAAATCTTTCATCTTTAATAAGAGTCATTCCTACTATTCGGTGCCATTTCAGTGTGATCACTCTTCATCAAAAAATACAAAATTTTGAATTATTTTAACATTTCATCTAAAAGAGGGATTTTCAACCTATAAGAAAAATGTATTGGTCCAGCTAAGGATATTATATTATATTTTTTAAAATCAAAGTCTTTACCCATGACGTGCCAAATGTCCACCCTGTTACAGGACATTCAATTTTCTATTAATAACTGTTTTGAATACACAGTTATAGTAATATTTACATTTTCTAAAAGCTACAATGTCCCTTTTTAAAATCTGCAAGGAAATTTCATGTTACAGTGCATAGCAATAACAGGGGTGACGGTAACAGGGGGGAGATTTTATGCTAAACTTAGCCATTACTACTAGTATGATGAACAACAAGCTAGTACATGGTGACCACTAAGAACCATTTTTAACATGTTTATTAGCCATATTATAAAAATTACAAAAAAAAAATTGTTTCCACTATTAATAAGCGTAACAGGTTGGACGTGTTATGCTTTGCCACATTACAAAATCTTGCTAAAACATTGAAAAAAGGGTTGATTAAAGAGTGGTACTTACTCGTCTTCTTCTTGAAAGTTTTCCCTCCAAAATATGTTACATCCGGGAGTGTCATATGACTAAAAGAATAATCAGGTGATGTGTTCTATGGAATTCTTATCAGAGTAACAGGGGTGACAGTTGATTCAGGGACACAACATTTTTTAAAGATTTTAAGTATTAAACATGCATTAATAATAAAAAAGAACATTTGATGAGGAACATTAGAAATAAGCCAATCCAGAAATGATGAAAAATCTAGATTTTTTTTTTTTTTTTAAGTTATATTTGTAACTGAAGTCGAGCAAGCATGACTGGGGACATAGTACTTTAGTGACTTGTGCTAAAATAAAAGTAATTTACTTTTAATGTATTTATCCTGTGTATATATCAATGTGTTCTATGGTAGAGGGGGGTTAAACATACAAGAAAATGGTTTAGAAATAAGCATTAGACAAGTTTTACACTAAATATACCATATTATGTCATTAGGACTCAAATGGCACCGAATAGTAAGAATGACCCATAAAATGATCAGCATTGCTGCTTTACCAGGTGTAACAATTAATTTTAACACCCAGGCATCCATAAAAACAGGATTAGTTACATTTAACAGAGTTAGAAGCTAGCAGGAAGTTAGCTCGCTAGCTTTCACCTAAACATGATATAGCATGTTCTGACTGAGAGATTTTTGACAAAATTCAAACGTACAGCTCTGCTATCACTTCCAACATGAATGAAGACAGAAAACTAAACAGCAGTGACGTTTGCAGGGTTACTGAAGTTGGGCTAGCTGGTATATAATGATGTGCTACGTGATCGCTAGCGACACAGCTATGCTACCATAACATAAACACAGCGAAGCTGGAGAATGAATGCTAACTTTTTTCCACTCGATAAAAGTTAACGTGAGGGTTCCCGATGGTTAGAGACAAATAATAATAATGGATTGGATTTATATAGCGCTTTTCAAGGCACCCAAAGCGGTTTACAATGCCACTATTCATTCACTCTCACATTCACACACTGGTGGAGGCAAACTACGGTTGTAGCCACAGCTGCCCTGGGGCAGACTGACAGAAGCGAGGCTGCCATATTGCGCCATCGGCCGCTCTGGCCAACACCAGTAGGCGGTAGGGAAAAGTGTCTTGTCCAAGGACGCAACGACCAGGACAGAGAGCCCGGGGATCGAATCGGCGACCTTCCGGTTACAGATACGCGTCCCAACCCCCTGAGCCACGGTCGCCCCGCAGTGTCATGGCAGGATGCTGTAAGATATCGTGACACTCAGGCCTTATTACTGCCAGACCTAGGAATCAAGAAATCACTTGACTAGAACCTGCGTGACAAAGTGATGCTGACCAGAAAAAAATGGACTTCATGCCATGACTGAAAGAAACTGGAGAACAGCTGAGCAACGTAGTCATTGACTTCTATCAGTCTGGAAAGGGTTTCAAAGTCATTTCTAAGGGTTTGGGAATCTAGCCAACCAACAGAGGCGATCCTTCTTTGGAGTGGCCGGCCTATAACAACAACATTGATCTAAGTACACCATCATGACTCATTCAGGTGGCCTTAACAGAATCCAGAACAGCATCTAAAAAACTGCAGGCCTCACCTGCCTCAGCCCATGAGAGAGTTCCAAGGCAAAAACCACTTCTGACCCCAAAGACCTCAACGACTCGTCTCACATTAGCCAAAGAACTACTTGAATGACCTCCAAGACTTTTAAGAAAATATTCTCTGACCTGATGAGACAAAAGATTAACTTTTTGGAAGGTTTGACTACTAAAACTCTAAATATAGTGTTATATTTAATAAAAAGAACATGATACCAACAGTCAGAAATGGAGGTGGTACTGGGATGGTCTGGAGCTGCTTTCAAGCTTCTGTACCAGCAGAGACTACTATGATTGATGGAACCATGAATCCAGAAAATCAAATAATCTCCAGTTCAGGGCAGGAAAGTCAAGCATACTCGAATAATGCAGCAGGACTATGATCTGAAAAACACACCAGCAAGTCCACCTCTGAATGACTAAAAAAACAATCTGCTAAAAGTCTGAACTCTGCAAGGAAGAGAGCCAGAATTCCTCCACAGCGATGTGAAAGACTTGTTGCCAGTTATTGCAAACACTTGATTGTAGTTCTTGCTGCCAAGGGTGGCACGAGCAGTTATTAGGTTTGGAGGCAGTTAATTCATGATTTAATAAAGGCAGCAATTACTTTTTAACAGAAGGCCAGGTAGGTTTGGATGGCTTTGTTCCAATAATGAAATCGTAACTTTATTGTGTTGCACTGTATTTTGTATTTATTCTCCTTATCTTTGTCTGATATTAAAATTTTCTTGATTTGTAACAACAAATATGAAAAAACTAAGAAATCTTGAAAAGGGCTCATATGTTTTTCATGGCACTTCCAAACAGATTTGTTCTGTTTCTGGTAGATATGGAATCAATGCCACATGAACGAAGCATTTTAGAAACTGTTTTTAGCTTAGACTCATGTTGGAGGGAGGAAATTATGCCCCTTCTCTCTATTCTGTTTCTCTTTGAACTTATATTCCTTAACTGTTGCTGCTTCCTTTTTGGTTTCCTATATAAAATGTGCTTTCCATTCTTTTAATCACTCTGCCTGCTGTTTTCTTTCTTCATACAAAAGCCTCTGCTTCCCCCACTGAAAGAGTTCATGATCTGGCCTGGAGGCCTGTAGTTGAATTAGGCCCCACAGGTAATTCTCACTTCTGTGAATTTATTATCATTTCTCTTCCTCCTTTCAGTTCCTCTCTTCCACTTTCCACACTCACATATGTTTTCTTAAAAATAACACAAAAACCCACTTTCATATATGCATCTGCGACTTTACTTTAACCCTCTAAACCAGGGTGTCAAACTCCAGGCCTCGAGGGCCGGTGTCCTGAAACCTTTTCATGTGTCACTGCTGCAACATCCCTCGAGGACTGGAGTTTGACACCCTGATCTAAAGCCTAACCTGTCGCCGTGCATTTTCCAATGTTTTTTTTTAAACATCTGTAACTCCTGAAACATTTGCTCAAATGAAAAAATTCCAAAGCTTCCTAAAAGCAGCGATTTGTGCTTTTCAGTTTTATTAGAGTAATTACGGTAATGCCAGGCATGGTGTTGCATTAAAGTTTGGTTGAAAGAAGAGAGAGTCAGTGTGATGGAGCTCTGCAGAAAACAGACATTTTAAAGGCATTTTGGTTCTTTTTATTGTGTTTTTTTAAAAATTTGTTTTGTTTTTGTTGTTTTCTGTGTTATTTGACAAGATCTGGATGTGGCGCCTTGCCTGGGAGGACCATACTGACCCTAATATCACTGAAAAGCACAGAGTTGGTGCTTTTATAAACCATTGCAATTTTTCGATTGTGCCCCTGGAACAAGAGTTACATTAATTTGACCTAAAGGTTTGGCCTAAAACTGATTTAATGGGTTAAAATCAGTGTCCAACCTGACCTTTTTATTTATTAGAGCCAGTTTGGGAGTTTGGGAGTACACATGTCATTATGTTTTTACATTTCTGCTTGTTTCCTGTTTCCTGCTGACCTTTATTTCATTTCTTTATTTTCCATCTTCTCCCTTATCCCTGTGCATGTCATATCTTTCACTCAGTGACCTCAGAGACTGATAGGAAAAGGTCTTCTGGCATTTCTTCCACCTTTTCAGCACCATCTTATCCTCTACTGTCACTGCCAGTCCCTGATCCATCTGTTCCATCTTTCTCATTGCAAACCCACGCACAACCACCGAGCACTACCCAGCAAGCTCGGCCCTCTCCCGATGCCTACTCGTTGCCAGCCTTTGCACACTCTCACCTTCCTGTACTCCCCAAAATCTTCCAGCACACTGTTGGATCAGGTACTCGTCAACAGATGTTACTAGTTTTGTGTGCTTCCCTTTCTTCTCTTTGACTCTGAGAGCCCATTTTTAAAGGGATTATCTGCATTTTATTTAATGCATCAATGCATCTGTTGCACCAGTTGCAGAGCTGAAGCACTTTCTGTTAAAGGAGTGTATGTTCATGGATTTACACCTATTCTTAGTAAAGTTAGGATAAAACTGCAGCTCACTGTTGATATTTCTTTCTCATTATATCCTATTATAATGCTAGAAGTCATTATTATAGCTAATGCTGCAACAACTGAGGTGAGGCTGTAGGTTACTCCTGCCATCAAACTCATCTCCACTGCCTGCACTCTCTCCTTCACCTCTCATGTGCATTTTCATAAATGCTGTGAATCCTGTCTTCTGGTTGTAGCGTAGTTAACAGTCTGCATATTTTCACTTGCTCTCGTTATTTGTCTTTTATCTTCACACTGCTCCCTTTCTCTTCTGATTCTGGCGCTTCCTGGACATGTTCTGCTGGCGTCTCGTGGACATTTCAGCTCCTCAAAGGCCCCAAAGCTTCCATTTTGGCTCCTCTTCAACTGAAGCCTTGAAGGCCCAAGGTTTCCTCTCTTTAATTTCTTCAAAATTCCCCTTTACCCTCTGATCCATCTTTCTATCTCCCTCAATCCTCAAATTCCTTGCAAACAGCTTTGTTTTGGAAAAAACAAAGCCGTTTGCAAGGAATCCCGTTCTGCTCTGTTCGTATTGACATTAGAGTAGATGCATCATGTAAACTGGTATTTATGTATTTAGGGTAATGCTGCACTTCAGGGTAAAACATCCATTTAAGCAAACATACCATAAAATGTATGAAGGAAATAAAATCTGATAGCAACAGGTAAACTAAAGGTGGGTCCACACAGGAAGTGATACTTTGCTTTGTTGCTTAGTTGGTGTTCAGCTGATGTTCCTGTCTTAGGTTGCCTGGGTAACCATTTCATGGATGTGCTGTCCTAGCCAGCCAATGCTATCCTGGCTATCTTGGCAGTTGCTTCTTGTCTTGGAATTGAGAAAGGTTTAACTCAGGACTGAGTTCCCGTGCCCTCTAGCTCCCCACGCCCATTATTAGACACTGTGAAGTAGCATAACGTAAACAGCAAGGAAGGTGATAAGTAAACAGCATCAGCAGACTATTTAAGCTTCTTTTAAATATACTTTATTTCTGGCATCTCCATAAAACAATCAACCTGGTAGGAAAAAATCCCACTTGCTTTATACAGGATTTTATCCACACCTGAACCTCGTTAGTCTCTACCATCGAAACAAATAGGTCGGACCAAACAATACAATTCTAAACAAAGAACAGGAATAAGATTATGCATGAAATTGACAAACTCATTTACTCAGCTAAATGGTTTGAAAAGTAAAACACTGCATGAAGTACAACTCAAAAGGCTACTTTAAAGAAAATAATCAATACAAAATGAAAAAAAACTTCATTTGGTTACACCCAGTGATGCAATTAATGACCTCATGACCCTATACCCACATAGCAAGCAGGTCTGGCCCGGAGCTGGTATCAAGCCGGCACTGCTGGCTGACCTCTGGCATGATAAGACGTATGTCATCCAGATATGGGCCAGGCCTGGCATAGATGGCACTGTCTATGTGATTGCATGCTCATAGAAAACAGGTCTGGCCCGGATCCGGCATCAAGCTGGCACTTCTGACTGACTGGTGTCATGGCAGGGTGTATGTCAACCAGATGTGGGCCAGGTCTGGCAATGATGGCACTATTCATGTTCCTGTTTTCCTATTTTAGTTAGAGGACCCAAATGCCTTGTTGCAATACTATACTGCTGTGGTAGCCAACGTTTCAAATGCAGGTTTGACAGGTTTGTTAGTTTACACTTTATCCAAAACCTAGTGATGGTTTACTCATGGTCACCACCGGGTGGCTGTAGCTCAGGAGGAAGAGCAGGTCAGCTACTGATCGGAAGGTTGGTGGTTCAATCCCTGGCTCCTCCAGTCGGCATGTCAAGAGTGTGAATGTGAATGAATGCAGTTAGGAAGCACTCAGTTTAGAGAAAGTGGGTGAATGTGGCATAGAGCACTTTGAGTAATCTGGGAGAGCAAAAAAGCGCTATAAAAGAACAGAGTTATGTTACTTTTGCACTATTATGTTCCGGCACATGTTGTTATTACATGGCTTGATTAAGGTACACATTAGGCTGACATCTGAGCCAGCAGTGTGTCTGCAACTGGCCTTGTGCTGGCCCATGTGTGGGCCACCTCTGGCAAACCAGATCTGGGCCACCAAAGGGCCGTCATTCTTTGCGGCATGTGGGCCATGTGTAAGCACATTGTGTGGGCCAGATCAGGGCCATACCAACTTTGCTATGTGGGTATAAACAGGAAATACTTGGCGGCCCTTCCCATATACCCGTCTTAAATATAGGACCTGAATACATGGACAAACATGGTAATTATAACCAAAGCAATATGAAGAAACATAATTTACCGGACATTTGCCTGTGAACAGAAGAAAATTCAAATGACCTGATGGTTAGTAGTGTTTGCTTTAAAACATATGCATGGATGTAATAGATGTAACTGCTGCTACCACAAACAAACCCAGGATAGTGTGTCAAACAAAGTTACACCAGCAATGTATAAATTAAAGCATTATGGCTAACTGTAAATTAACAAGGAAATAAGTTATCAATTCGGTTAAGGGACAAGTGGTAATACAAGCAGAATACAAGCTCACACACACACACACACACACACACACACACACACACACACTATCGTGGTCTAAACATATCATGCATTATTAGCTCTGTATGCTGCTCAGTAACACTGGATATTTATTGCTCACTGTAACTGATGCTCATGTTGGTTGGTGCTGTGGTTTCCCTGCTGTGCTGTTTCTTTTTCTCAGCAGGTGATCGAGCAGATTTTCAGTTTCTTTTCTTTCCCCCTCGTCTTTCTCTTTCCTGGCCCCCCAGTCCTGTACGTTCTGTTTGTAATAAAATCTAAATAATAAAAATTGAACAAACTATGCCAGTCAAGTGGACCATTATAGCAAAAGCTGTGGTGGTCCACTTGGGAAAATCAATCTGTTGGGCAGACGGGACGGGCAGGAGTCCCAAAAACCTGAAAAGTGTTTTAAATATCTCCGTCCAGCCTACACATGGGATTTAAATCAGGATAGATCTCAGCAGTTTCTCTTTGCACAATATTCCAAACAAAGAATCCATGTCTTCCTATGATGAAACCAGTTTGGCCTTGAGATGTGATAGAGGGAAGCCGAGCATGTTGGTAGGTGGTTAAAGTGTTAAAGTTGACCCACTGCTTCACAGGCTGTTCCTGTCTCAGTGGCCTCTGGCCCCACGTCACTGCTGGTCACTTCCTGTGTGGACCCATCATTAGAAGTATAGTTTTCATATTGAGAATGAGACTTACTGATCTGAATCTATTTTGAGAACAGACCATTACATTAAGCACTGACAGAGCTCTGATGTCATAGCTTTGAAAATAACTGCAGAATAAATACTTTCATATGTTAAATACTAAAACTAAATGTATCCTTGGAAAGTTGTCAAACTGCTGCCAAATGTAGTGTTTTACACAAAGTAGTGTGTCATGCAGCCGATGTTATATGTAGTACTCTGCATGCACAGGTAAGCTTCCCTTGTATATTTTCACATGTGAAAAGTTTGCTGTCTTGATTATCACAATAATGCAGCGATAACTTTTCTTTTCTCTTCTTTTCTTTTCTTTTCTTTTCTTTTCTTGTCTTGTCTTTTCTCAGCCTGTACTAGTGCACGTAGAGAGCAGAGTGGTCCTTCTTTTTCCTCTGTTTCCTCATCATCATCCTCAGCTCTACTCAGCTCTTTCCCTATACCTCCGCCACGTCCTGCTCTCAAAGCCTGCTCCACCTCTGAAAAGCTTGCCCCACCTCTGCTAGAGTCTGATATGGGGTCTGCCCATATTAAACCTACAAGTCTACCGTTTTCCCCAGAGTCAGGTAAAGGGACAGAGATTAAAGTGTAGACCAAGCAGATATTTTCCACACCCTTTACTTGACCTTTACCTTTGGTTTTTCCTTACTCTGTCCTCCCATGTTTTCCCCTTTGTTTTCCAGCTTCCTGGCAGACTGAATGGAGGCCTCCTAAATCTCAGGTCCCTCTAGCACAGCTGGCCCACTCTCCTACGTCTCTGCATCCCTTTGTCAGTGATCCTGGACAAGCTGCACTTCTGCAGAAAAAGCAGAGACTAGAGATGCCATGTAATTCTGCTCTACTTTAAACCCAGACCAGTACTCTGCCATGTTGATCAGAGGCTGCTTGCTGTACTTCTCTTTCATTCGTCTCTGTTTTTCCCTTCTTGTTTTCTTTCCTGTCAGCTTCATCTTCTCTGCCCACTGCTCAGCCTTTAGATGAGAAACCCAGCGGAGGGTCTGGATATGTTTCTTTTTGGAAACCTCAGGTCACATCTGCATTAGAGACCGCCTCACCTTCTCTACATCTTTCCTCTGCTCATGTGTTTCCTTCTCTTTCAGTCTGTGAACATGATGCAGGTACATGGTTAGGTTCAGCACAGAAAAGAGTGTAGCTGCTATGCTAGCGTGATGGCACACGAACCTCGTTTTTTAGCTTGATTTGTAAAATCGTATCTTTGCTTTTCCTTCTTATTAGAGTTCAAAAGACAGCTGAGCACCCTGAATGAAGAGGATAACCAGTGCACAGCACCCACAGGTAAGCATCAAGTCAGCATTCAGTGGGGTAAGGCCTACAGTACGGACTGCATGGCTAACTCTCTGAACTGTATGTTATTAGCCTCTAACCCTGGAGGCCCAGCCAGCCAAAGGTCAGAGAAGGTCAGAGCTTCAGAGAGGAAAAGAGATACAGCGTGTGGACTCGACGCTGCCAAAGCATCAGCAGGGTAAGTTGTTCCTGCAGGCTGCTTGAGTTTGGCACTTCTGAACATTTGCTGTGTTTTCACGATCGTCTAACAATAATCCACGTTCCCATATCACAACATTTTTGCTTATGGTTCTATCAAACTGTAGTTTCGAGAGTACTTCATGAGGTGTAGTTATCCTTGTTTAATTGGCCTATAAAAATGAAAAACACTGTTTTTCCTCTTTAAGGTTATATTCTCATGTAATTCTGAGCCACTTTATTTGAAGCTGCTGTGTAACGACATTGTCTGGAAGTTATGTTCTCTCCATTTGTGCTTTGTCAGAACTTTTGATTGGATTTTCATTTTTTAACAAAGTCACAGTGAAACAAATCTGAGTAGTGAGGTGTGCAAAGATTGTGTTTGTGTGACCAACAAATCCCCAATTTTTCAGTGTAGCAAAATTACATGCTGGCATGCTATGCAACAGTTTCACTGTTGTCCACGTGAGACAAATTTAGGAAACAAACCAGTGAATTTTGAAATAAACAACGATCATGCTCGTGGTCTCACCGTGCAACTGAGATTTTCCTTTTTTGGCCTGGGAACGATGTATTCATCAAATAACCTGCTGAAAGCTCAGAGACTCACATGAGCAGCGATCGTCAACGGGAAATCTTGCACCGAAAAAACACACATTTAGTTTATTTTCTGCAAGTATTCAACTTTACAAGAGGAGGTAAAACAGGACTCACTTTAAGTGATTTAAAAATAGCACCTGAACTGTAAAGAGTTACACAGGAAGATGATTCTGGTGGGGAATAGAAAAAAAGTATTTATTTATTATTACATAATGTTTAATGTGACTCAGGAAGTGTTGCTTTTAATAAATGATAATAGTGTCATAATTGTAAGAAGAACATGTATTTACTGAGCAACAACGCGGTCTACAAGAAAGAATGAACAAAACAGCCTCGAGATCAAGAAAATAAATTGCACTAATTGCAAAAATTAGTGCAATAAATTTTTTTTGAGTTTGCACTAATTGCAAAAATGCAATTTTTTATTACAATATATAAAACCACCCCATGCTATTTCAGTCCCGAAAAAATTCACAGAATGCGTGGCATGCTTTGGAAAGATGGACGCATCGGAGAGCAACTTGGAGTTTGTATCTTGCCCAAAGATGTTTGGCGTGCAGACTGGAGCAGCCTGGGATCAAACCACTAACCTTCCTTAACCTTAGTAGATGACCTGCTCTACCTCAGAGCAGCTACATCCACCTCAAGGAAACAGTCAACAACATCCACTGAAAGAACATTTCTTTAGTAAGGCTTCTGTCAAGTCGAGTTACGCCTGATATATTGTCTCTAATCAAGCTGCATAAGAAGTCATGAACCTTTCCCATCAAGGCTGCTGAAATTCAAGTCAACCAATCATCATCTCAACTGAACAGGGTTGGAAAGTTATGAGAAAAGGCCAGACCAATCAGATTTTAGATCTGATTTTAGACTCCATGTTAAGAAGATGAAGCGGTTGTTTTAAAAACAGTGTTTGAGTTCCCTGTTTGATGTTTCTGGGTGAAATTTTTGAAACTTCTGCTTTTTGATTCTGCTTTTAGAAATGTGATTTGTAAAATGTGCCACTCAATTCCTGACAGGCCACTATTTGTGATTGCTAGTCCCTTGCTTTGCATTGTGATGCAGTGATGTGATACATTGTTACAGCTAAACACCAGCTGGCAGAATTCTTATTTGTAGTTTGCATCAGTTGTGTAGTTTTGAACTTTTTTGTGGTTGCTAAAAATATAAAGTAAGTTAAAGTTACAAAGGAGAGAGAGTGTTGCCAAAGGAGCTGAGATCACTGAAGTCACTTTCAGAGTCACTGGTTGCCATTACGTCAGATTATGGTATTACTGGTATGCTAGGAACAGTGAAACAGTGAGAGCAGGTAAGTGTATGTGAGCGTGATACCTGACCTCTGCTCTGGATGCCATTAATTATGCTCTTTTTATGAGATGAGCTTCAGTTGTTGTTATTGTCACTATTCCAACAATAGTGATGTTACTGAGCAACACTGGTTGCAGCTAAAAGCACTGAATATAAAGCAAATAAAAAAGTAATCAAAGACTATGCATTGCAACAAAGTCAGAAGAAATGGAAAAAAAAAAGTTGCACAGTCGCTGTGGAATCATCATCAGCAAAATGTTGTGACTTGGTGCTTTGTTTGTGGGGTGCAGTTCTTGAGTGTGGTGTCTTAGTACTGGACTGTTTGTTGTGAAATGCATTTGTCGAATACCATGCATGACATTATGAAGTTATTAAAGGAACAAAGAGTAGTAACAGTGCTTTATTCGAGCGTGTTATTTTAAAAAAATGATTTTAAAATGATTTTAAAAGATTTATATCTACTTCACAGTGACCGTAACCCTGTACCAGAGTTTCACTGTATTATTATGAAGATTATGAACTTGAATTGCATTGATCTTTAATAAAATGATTTAATATATTTATTATATTATTGTGGCATCCTCCTCCTTGACTGTAGAGTATTGACTGTGACTTTGTATTTACCTTTTCTTTAGTGATGAAAACGTGGTTTTACTGCAGTCAACATGTTCGATTGGTGCTGCAAAACCACTATCCCAAACCCAAGTAAATAACGCTGAACAGCAACTACAAAAACCTCCAAATAGTAGCACCATTCAATGGGAAGAGCTACCAAAAATGACTACAGAAAGTTATCCTGCAGACAGGATCATTCTGTGGGAAGAGCTACCAAAGGTGACTACAGAGGAAATTAGAAAAGCACCACAGAAAGACAGTGAGATGATGAAAGAAATGGCTGACACGCAGATGGAGACAAATAGAAAAGCTGGGATACTGTTGCCTGGCCCAACCATCAGCAGCACATTTGGATTTCCTACTACTTCTGAACAAACATCTGAATCCCTTGTGCACAATGAATCTACTTGGAAAAAGTCATCAAAAGATTTTGAAGTTGCAACCACAGAACTTGCTCTTCACCCAGAAGGAGACGTATATCTAGAAATAGATAAAAATGTTTGCCAGCCTAGTGCACAATGTGTGCAAAGTTGTGTGGCGCCTGAAACGGGCTATAAACAGGTTAATTTTTTGGGGACCTGTTCCAGGTTGACAAACATTGCTGGCATGCCATCCAAAATGCCACCAGATTATGAAAAACAGTGGCGTGTTGATCGAAAGCTAATCTGGAAGAAACAATCTCAAATACAGCGAATATTACCACCATCTTCATTAGAGAAGAATGAAAGTGAAAAGAAGGAAATGGTTTCACTGGCACGCTCTTGCCCCAGGAAGGTTAGAAATCCAGGATTCCCATCTGTGTCTCAATACAGTTATACAAATCACTGTGGTCCAGATGTATGCAGCATACCTGGCTCAGAATCTGTTATTGATAGCAGATCAAAGATGTCGCAAGAAGAATTTAGTGCCATGACTGAAAGAGAAGTGTTACTAAGAGAGAAGGATGGAATTCAAGAACCGGGAGTTTTGACGCCAACATGTCCAGAGCATTCCTCAATAACAGACATGACCGTGATTCCACAATCTACTATAGTAAAGTGTGGATTGGCTAAAAACAGCATTTTAGGTTCTTGTCCAAAAATCTCTCTAATTGAAGGCATTCCCTCATTATTGGAGAATCCTTTCAGCAAAAACTGGATAACAGATTTTAGACCTTTAGCAGTAAAACAAGCGAAACTCAACCTCATAATGACTGAATATAGCCTTGACCATGGTGAAATGAAGGTAATGTCAACCTTTGCCTCGATTTGTCCAAAAGAAGCTTCTGTCCCAGGATTTCCATCTGTTTTTGCACCGACAGTAATCTGTAATAAGTCTAGAATGCTCAGTCTCCTTCCATCTTCCCCCACTGTCTCCAGTATAGCTGGTTTTCCATCATTACAAGCTGACAGCAAAAACTGGAACACCATTCATCAACCATTGTGGAAGAAGCCGTCTGAAAGGGAGCTCGTGTTAGTAATGGAGCTCGATAAAATACCTAAAAACATGAATGGAATCGTTTCTCTTGCACAAAGTTGCTCAAGGAATTCGTGCATCTTTGGGTTTCCCTCTGTGCCAAATCCCAGATTATATAATGTTGTAGATATGACAGATATGGTCAGTCTTTCATGCTCATGCCCCAAACTGTCACAAATAGCCGGATTTCCATCATATTATGATTCAAAAGACTGGATAATAAGCAAGGAACCACTATTTGAACCAAGAATGAAAGACAAGCAGATGGACAGAGAGAGCAAAATGACAAGTAATGAGAGAGTAATGAAATTAATGGTTTTCCTTCTACCAACTTGTCCCAAAGTTTCAAGTATTCCTGGTTTCCCATCTGTTCCATGTCCCAAAATTCATGGCCTGAATATGGTCAACCTCCTTCCTTTGTGTCCAGTAATTTCTGCTGTACCTGGATTTTCATTGATTGAATCACATCTGAACGTGGGATGGCCATCTGAAACGGATTTACTGATGCACAGACCACAAAGGAATACTCATCTTAGCATAATCTGCTCACCAGTGATCATAGACAAACCAAGCCACATGCTTCCTTTAGTTCCATCGTGTACAAGATCATCATTGATTCCAGGCTTTCCTACTGTCACTAAATACAATATCCTAACTCTCCTACCCGCTTGCCCGCAAGTATCAAGTTTGCCAGGGTTTGCCTCACTCAAAGTGGGCTTAAAATCCCAGTGGCTTTTAGATCCATATACTTATGGATCTATGCATAAAAATCCAAAGGAGACAGTTTTTCTTAAAGATGTTCCAAATCAAAATGCAGAGATTATGCATTTAATGGCGCCAGCTTGCCCAGAAAACTCCAGAATCCCTGGATTCCAGTCTGCGCCCCATTACAATTCCAAGAATAAATCCAGAATAAGTTTTGTACCTTACTGTGCCAGTGCTTCATGTATCAAGGGATTTGCATCCATGACTCCAGTACCAAGCACAGGTTGGCTAAGTGAAACAAAATCTATTTTGTCAAGACCTCAGAAGAAAATGGCAGAAATGTTTGTGGTACTTACTCAACAGGTCAAGTCGGATTGCTTCAACGTAAACATACTGTTGCCTGGCCCAACCATCAGCAGCACATTTGGATTTCCTACTACTTCTGAACAAACATCTGAATCCCTTGTGCACAATGAATCTACTTGGAAAAAGTCATCAAAAGATTTTGAAGTTGCAACCACAGAACTTGCTCTTCACCCAGAAGGAGACGTATATCTAGAAATAGATAAAAATGTTTGCCAGCCTAGTGCACAATGTGTGCAAAGTTGTGTGGCGCCTGAAACGGGCTATAAACAGGTTAATTTTTTGGGGACCTGTTCCAGGTTGACAAACATTGCTGGCATGCCATCCAAAATACCACCAGATTATGAAAAACAGTGGCGTGTTGATCGAAAGCTAATCTGGAAGAAACAATCTCAAATACAGCGAATATTACCACCATCTTCATTAGAGAAGAATGAAAGTGAAAAGAAGGAAATGGTTTCACTGGCACGCTCTTGCCCCAGGAAGGCTAGAAATCCAGGATTCCCATCTGTGTCTCAATACAGTTATACAAATCACTTTGGTCCAGATGTATGCAGCATACCTGGCTCAGAATCTGTTATTGATAGCAGATCAAAGATGTCGCAAGAAGAATTTAGTGCCATGACTGAAAGAGAAGTGTTACTAAGAGAGAAGGATGGAATTCAAGAACCGGGAGTTTTGACGCCAACATGTCCAGAGCATTCCTCAATAACAGACATGACCGTGATTCCACAATCTACTATAGTAAAGTGTGGATTGGCTAAAAACAGCATTTTAGGTTCTTGTCCAAAAATCTCTCTAATTGAAGGCATTCCCTCATTATTGGAGAATCCTTTCAGCAAAAACTGGATAACAGATTTTAGACCTTTAGCAGTAAAACAAGCGAAACTCAACCTCATAATGACTGAATATAGCCTTGACCATGGTGAAATGAAGGTAATGTCAACCTTTGCCTCGATTTGTCCAAAAGAAGCTTCTGTCCCAGGATTTCCATCTGTTTTTGCACCGACAGTAATCTGTAATAAGTCTAGAATGCTCAGTCTCCTTCCATCTTCCCCCACTGTCTCCAGTATAGCTGGTTTTCCATCATTACAAGCTGACAGCAAAAACTGGAACACCATTCATCAACCATTGTGGAAGAAGCCGTCTGAAAGGGAGCTCGTGTTAGTAATGGAGCTCGATAAAATACCTAAAAACATGAATGGAATCGTTTCTCTTGCACAAAGTTGCTCAAGGAATTCGTGCATCTTTGGGTTTCCCTCTGTGCCAAATCCCAGATTGTATAATGTTGCAGATATGACAGATATGGTCAGTCTTTCATGCTCATGCCCCAAACTGTCACAAATAGCCGGATTTCCATCATATTATGATTCAAAAGACTGGATAATAAGCAAGGAACCACTGTTTGAACCAAGAATGAAAGACAAGCAGATGGACAGAGAGAGCAAAATGACAAGTAATGAGAGAGTAATGAAATTAATGGTTTTCCTTCTACCAACTTGTCCCAAAGTTTCAAGTATTCCTGGTTTCCCATCTGTTCCATGTCCCAAAATTCATGGCCTGAATATGGTCAACCTCCTTCCTTTGTGTCCAGTAATTTCTGCTGTACCTGGATTTTCATCGATTGAATCACATCTGAACGTGGGATGGCCATCTGAAACGGATTTACTGATGCACAGACCACAAAGGAATACTCATCTTAGCATAATCTGCTCACCAGTGATCATAGACAAACCAAGCCACATGCTTCCTTTAGTTCCATCGTGTACAAGATCATCATTGATTCCAGGCTTTCCTACTGTCACTAAATACAATATCCTAACTCTCCTACCCGCTTGCCCGCAAGTATCAAGTTTGCCAGGGTTTGCCTCACTCAAAGTGGGCTTAAAATCCCAGTGGCTTTTAGATCCATATACTTATGGATCTATGCATAAAAATCCAAAGGAGACAGTTTTTCTTAAAGATGTTCCAAATCAAAATGCAGAGATTATGCATTTAATGGCGCCAGCTTGCCCAGAAAACTCCAGAATCCCTGGATTCCAGTCTGCGCCCCATTACAATTCCAAGAATAAATCCAGAATAAGTTTTGTACCTTACTGTGCCAGTGCTTCATGTATCAAGGGATTTGCATCCATGACTCCAGTACCAAGCACAGGTTGGCTAAGTGAAACAAAATCTATTTTGTCAAGACCTCAGAAGAAAATGGCAGAAATGTTTGTGGTACTTACTCAACAGGTCAAGTCGGATTGCTTCAACGTAAACATGATAGCACAAGTGGGGTCTTGCCCCAAAAAAGCCAGAGCATCCGGTTTTCCGTCTGCTCAAATTACAAACAAATCACCAAATATGGTCAGCCTAAACTCTTCTGCTCCATGTGTTTCATGCATCCCAGGTTTTCCATCAGCCAGAAGGCATAGTGCTGAATCTATGAACATACAAACCGTGGCAACATTCAACAAGATCTTGTTTAAAAACCTACGCAATAAAAGAATTAGCATTGGAGAGTTTCCTGCAAAACAAGACCATAAGCAAGATGAAGTTAAGAACATGGTAGCAATGGCTCCATCGTGTCCAAAACTCACTCAAACTCCTGGGTTCCCCAGTATTTTGCAATTGAATCCAACTGCAAAAACAATGCCTGTGCCACCTGCAACTAAGAAGCAAACCTTGCAAGAATTACCTCATGCAGAGTCATATCTCAAAGACACAGGAAATCCTGGTGTTTCTTTTGTACCTGGTAGCAGTCCAAGCACAGAACTTTCATATGGTGAGACATTTGTAATGTTAATATAAAGCTCGGAGTTATCTTTCTTTGCCATACATTTTAATCCATTTGATTTTTCTTTTAAACAGAAGAGAAACTTAAAATTGGTGCCAAGCAAAACATAGAACTTAATGTAGATAATAGGTAAGTGGACGTGCCTGATGCTCTTGCGTTTTTTGCATTTAGTGTTTGCCTAACATGCACTGCTTCGGCCAGCAAATTTAGATTGCATGGTAAACTGACAACAAATATGACGTTGAATTTCATGATATTATAATTTTAGTGCTAATTAAGTTTTAACAGCCAGGCTTTAAAATCCTTTATATTCGGGTCCTCAGAAAATCTGAAATAGAGAGGACAGCAGAGGAAGACCTAAGAGTGAAGAAACCATTGGAAAGATCTGAGCTGGTGGGAATCTTAGGTTGGGAACTATTGGAAGCTGAAGGAACAATAACAGAAAAAAAAGGAGAATCCTCTCTATCAGAAAAGGAAAAAGATATCTCTGGATTAGTGGGTGCTATTGTGGGTGTTTTCCACAAAGGGTAAGTGTTCAAACTGAAACCAACTGCATAAAGCATGGGTTGCTTATTAATAATCCTAGACAGAGTCTGATATTTCAGTGTCCAGGTCATTCTAGACTTGTGACACTGTTTGTGCTCACGGTGCAGTTTTCACTTTATCTTTATGTGCCAACATCCACAGGCTGGCTCTTTTAGTCAGCCTCGTCCACGTTGGTCAACCCCGCTCACCTGCTGGGACTAAAAGCCCCCAGCCCTTGTAATAAATTGGTACAATCTATATGAAGAGAAGAAGGCAGTTTCTTTCTGTAGACTCTGGAGACAAGCGAATGTGCCAGTAGCCTTTGGCTAAATCCAGCATTGTGAAAAAGCAAGCAGTGCCCAACTGGTCTAGGAGTTTGTCGACCTGGGACATGGGGTAAGCTGGGGCAATGGTTGAATTTGGTACGCTGGGCTCAAACTCATCTCAATCCTTAACCGAGCTCACCAGAGAAGCAGTATCAGCCTCTCTCCATTCTTTTAGGAGGTTGAGGTGGTATATTTGTGTGGCTTCACCCCTGTCTGACCGCACCACTTCATAGTCAATATCAACCACTCCCCGTGTGACCACCGAGGGTCCTTGCCACTTGGTGAGTAATTGTGAGCTTGATGAAGGGAGCAATACAAAATGTCTTAGCCTAGTCCCTCTATTGTACAGCCACTGCTGATGTTACTGGGCAGGGGGGCAATTCTCCTGTGGAAACTGGACTAAAGCCTTGCTCTCAGATCCAGGATGTATTGAATTTTATTTTTCCCTGGGTGAGACCTTCATCCCATTTTTCTTTAATCAGGTCCAACACTCCCTGTGGGTTTCTGCCAAACAGCAACTAAAAGGGAGAAAACTCGGTGGAGTCTAGCCAGTGATACCAGTTACTCTCATCCTTGTCTTGACTTCGTTGACTTGTCTTGTTCAGCGACTCCACCAGCTTGTCATTCTCAGGGTGGTAGACGCTGGCCTTAACAGATTAATCAGGCTGGTTCACCAGAAGACATTCTGTGGAGGATGCACTAGGCAGACCACTTTTTTGGCTTTATTCAATAGATACAGTTAATGTATCAATTGAAAGCAGAGAGAGGGGAAGATATGTAGCAAAAGGCCACGGGTCAGAATCAGGGCCAGCTGCTTTCAGCTGTACGGCATATGGCTGCATGCTTATCCCAGTGAGCTAAAGTGGCACCCAGAGAAAACCATTCATCACTCGGTCAAAGCTGAGTGTAGTATCTTTATGAGAATGCTCTAGTGGAAAATATTCCATGGAGCGAATCACTGGAACCGGCGGGTTCTCCAGTGAAGGCCCTGTTGTTTCCATGTCGCTAGAGTCCGCATGCTGTGCCTTGAGGCAACTGTTGTTGTGATTTGGCACTATATAAATACAATTCCATTGAATTAAACTGACATGTCACCCCTACAGACACCCATTAGCTTTCTAAATCCAGTCAAATCTGGTCCCAGGGTGTGAAAGTCGGGAGCTAACCACAGCCTTAAGTCGGTGCATTTAATTCACCAGCACTATGGGATATTAAGGGATATCCACACTCTTAAATTCCACCCACTCTGCTTCCAACAATGCCCCCGGTCAACACAAGGTTTGGTGAACCAGGGTCTGCTTGCAGCTCGAATCCACCATAGCCCATTGTGTACTCCGTTAGCACCTTACTGCAGCCTTGTACGTCGCTCTTGGACTGGGGGAGGGCGTCGGAGGGCCGATGGTGTAGAGCACCTGTCCTGCTCGCTCAGCTACCATTTGAGCCAGCATCTCCATGGCTGCACGGGTCATGGGTACACAGCATGTCGGGAACTTGGGCGCCACCGCAACATACTCCGTTTTGTCGTAGTCCCGACATGCCGCACACTGCTTGTGCTTCTGATGCAGTTTTCACTTTATTTGACACTGTGCCAACATGCACAGGTGACGTTGTGACTCTGACTCCACCTCCGCTCCAGGTCCAGGTTAACCAGCCTCCCCTGGCACTGACCCCTGAACCCACTCCACCACCCCTCTCCTGAACTCAAGCCACAGAAAACATCCCACCACAATATTAAACTCCCTTAATTTTCAAATGTGTAGTTTTAAGTGAAGTGAAAACTTTACTAGGCTGCATTTGCATGGGAACACATCGCCAATATTTACTGGCTTCTGTAATGAGCTACATGCTGATAGAGGAGACAAATTATACATAGTTCTAGTTTTCATTCACTCATATATGAATTCATTTCTCAGTTACGAAACTGTAGCATCAATCTTGGGGCCATCGAACTCTGGGTTAGCTGAAGCTGATCACCAACCCAAGCCTCTCTCTTCTTTGGATGCAACAATGACCCCTTCGGATGAGTTTTTTCAAGTCTTTACAAATTGCACCATTCCCATCGAGGACAGGTGTGAGGCTTCTATCGGCCATGCTACGGAGGATACAGAGGAAAGATTACTCACAGGGAAGGTCGCTGTTCAAACACCAATGTGCACTGAAGGTTTACTTCCAAGGCAGCAGACTGAGGTAGAACAGGATGAGGTTAGAGTGGTGTTGTCTTCTTGTCAGCTGGAAAAAGGGTGAGTGCTGGTTGCATGGTGTGTACATTTTTGATGATAACATCTCTATTATTTGGCTTATGAGTGCTTACTGCTCAGGATGCTTGTGATGGTAAAGTCAGCCAGTACTGACACTGGAGTATGGAACTGCAATATTGGTCGCTTTGTTAAGGTTAACCTTTGTTTCCTGGATGTGCCGCTTTGTTCTAATGACTTGTTGTGTATCAGGATTTGGTTTTGTCTTAATAGGCGGTTGCATGCACAGTAGAAATATGTGACAAAGTTAAGAACAGATGATTCTGAAGTTTGTCCTTTGTTTTTCTTAAGCCCTGAACAAATAAGCATGGAAGAAAATAATGCTACCTCCCAGAAGCCCACATCAAATGAGACACTGACAGATGCCACTAAAGATAGAGAAGTAATGTTGGATGTTGCCTTGGAAGAAGCCTCACGTGATCATAATGTTATTTCTGATGGACCACAAGGTGACAGTTCAGTACCGCAGCGAGGGAAGAAGCCAAAAAGAAGAAAAGTTCAAGACCCGCCACAGAACGAGTGTGACAGTGAAAACACAGTTCCTAAACGTCCTCTTAGAAAGAAAGATAGTTTAACCCGAGACCACAAACCCAAATTTAATGGTGTATCTGTCAAGTGCCTTCCTGAAGTTGTCCCAGTGGAGTCATTAAACAAGGATGCTAATGCGGAAGTAATATCTACACAACCTGCTACCTACCCAAGCCCACTCAAAAGAACTCACGATATCATCCCAAAACCAGAGCTTTGTGAGAAAACTGGCACTATTTCACTCATTAAGGAGATACATCTTCCTTCAATTGAGAGTGACAAGGGAATTACACCACAGAATTTAAATGTCACAGTTACGAATTCTGATAAACCAGTCCACTTTGATAAAGCAGCAGTTGGTGATAGGCAAGAACTAAGTCAACCAGCAATAACTTGTGACGCATCTATTGATGCACTTAATATTAAAACTCCTCAAAAGTCAGAGGATGCACCAGTCACTGCAGAAACTGAAAGCCTAACAGAAACAGCTTATTCTATCCCAAAGCCTTGTACGAATATCCATTCCAGTGGCACCTTCTCTGGTGACCTTTCAGCTACAGAAAGAGCCTCTAAAGCTGATAATGGAGAACAGGCACAGTCAGCAAGGCATGGTAGCCCTTCACAAATTTCTTCAACAGCTAAAGAACTGTCAGAGGTGGAACATAATAAAGACCTTCCTCTTCTTTCCCCAGTTTACCAACCAGAAGTAGTGGCTGGTGTACACTTAAGGAAAAGCAGATTAACCAATGAGGAAAATGTTCAAGCAGAGGATAATAATTCTTCAGAATCTCCAGTAAAACTCTCACGTTTGCCAGTGCCGAAACCAAGAGTAAAGAAACGTCTTAGTGATTTTTTCCCAGACGACACTGAAATCTCAGATAGTTCAGCTGTCAGTAACAAGGAATCAAAGGAAGGCCCACCATCACTGGATTCAAGTACGATATCTGAATTAAGTTTTGTCACAATTCATCAAGAATATGACAATACATTACAATTGGAAAAGGAAGTTCTAGCAGCAATGCAAGAAGAGTTTAGTCAGTCAGGTGGAGAGGATACAGAGCACGCTTTCGGTGAGACCACTGAAGGCTGGACTTTTACAGACGAACACGTTTTTACAGATCCCTGTGAGAAGGCTGTAGAGGCAGTAACTGAACAGTATGTAATGGAGACAGTCCAGGAAGCAAAGACCGATAGGCACCTTGCAAGTACTGTTGCTTCTCAGGATGACTGGCTGCATCTAGACGATAATAAAGATAGTGAACAAATGGAAATTGAACTAAAAAAGGAAAAGAAAGATGAAGAGTTGGACTTTGGCTTTGTGTCTGTCACTGCAGGTTGTTCAGAGTTCAGGTAAGATTAGTCAATACGCATTACGATGTGTGAGGGGGAAAATTTTAACTTGGATGTGTATATATTTTTCTTTCTCTTTTTACATTAAAGTTTGCATCCCTTAAAAAAAATGAAACTAAACTCAAAAATGATTTTAAATTAGCAACATGGTCTGGAAACGTATCAGCAACTAATAGATCATTTCTTTTAGAATAAAGATGCTTACATTTTTATAATTTGCTTTGTATTTGTGTGTATTTCCAGGCAAAGGGAAACAAGAGAAGAATTATCAGGTCAGCCTGTACCGATGCCTCGGAATAAGAAGCGTTTGAGTTGTTCTTCCTTAGATGACAGCAAGTCACAAGTTGTTGCCCTTAAGCAGGACAGGAAACCAACAACATCTCCATCTCAGGAGGTACGTTTAAGCTTACTCACCTGTATATTTGTATATGAACAGTTGATCAAATAACTGGGTGTAATATATTTCTTGGAGTAAAGAAATTTTAGCTGAATTCTTTTGAAATTTACAAAAGGCCTCTTGCTGGGTTTGAAGGTGTGCACCTTTGACTAAACTACAACCAGTAGTCGAGCCAGTCATGAGGTAGTGGAAATAATTATTTGGTCCTGTGCTGAATTTTAAATGTTGCTCATTTGAAATAATCATTCTCAAATTTTTATGGTTTGTTTCTAATGGAGAGAGACAGAACACCAACCAAAGCATAAATCCTTATTTATGCCATTGAAATAAATAAGTATTTGACCCCCAGCTAGAATTGTGACTCCCACAGTTGGCTGGCAGGTCACAATCAAGATTGCAATCAGTCAATACATCTATTACAGACACATCCCAGCTTATCGCGTGTATAAAGGACACCTGTCCACAGAATCACTTTCTTCCACTCCAACCTCGCCACAACGATAGACAAGTCCAAAGAGCTGCCAAAAAATGTCAAGGACAAGATTGTAGTGCTGCAGCTTAGCGATGAGGTGACAACTGTTTGTGTGGTTATTCAAAAATGGAAGAAATATAAAATGACCATCAATTTGTCTTGGTCTGGAGCTCCATGGGATCAACTTGACCAGCTGTGTTTGACAGAAGAGAAATGCTGTGTATAACCCAAAGAACATCATCCCACAGTTAAGCATGGAGGTGAAAATATTATGACTCTAAACTCTAAAGGTTAAACGACTAGATTTACCAGAGGATTAAGCAGCTCGTTATGGATAAAATAAAGGGGTCTACCACAGGCTATCAAGGGCAAGGTTGATAACTGAGGATACCTTTGGTACTCCGGTTCTGCAGTGGTCAATGCACATTGTGTCACTGGCATTGGCTCAGGTAATACAGAGGCCTATTCTCTTCTGCTTATCCAATATATTGTCCCGGGGTCCCGATGCGACAGGCTGCCAGTCTGTCACAGGGGTAACACATTGAGACAAAGAACCGCTCACACCTGTGGTTGATCAGCAATTAACCTAACCCCACTAACTGGGTGAATTTGGACTGTGGGAGGAAGCTGGAGAGAACCTACACAGACACAGTGAGAACATAGAGAGTCCACACAGAAAGTCATGAAATTGAACCTTCTTGCTGTGAGGCAATAGTGCTAACCACTGCACCACTGTGCTGCCCTGTGCAGGAAACAGATGGACAAAAATATTCAGTACTCAGTTCACCAAGTCGAAGGAACTTAGTGAATCTAAGGAGGAGGAACTGCAGATTCAATGTGGGAGAGTCTCTTGGAGCCTTTTCCAAATTACGGCAGATTCCAAGATTATTAGTTCAAATAACTGTACATTAGTACAAGTTATACCACTTTGTCAAGGTCTGGAAGAAGACCTAAACTGTCACCCTTAGATGGGAGGAAACTTGTTAAGATGCTCAGTAATAACCAAGGAACCACTAAACTTCAGGCCCTTTTTAACAGTGAGACGAGGTTATGAATGAGCTTCTTGGACAAAATGATAAGAAATATATTTGGAGGCTTAAAGGTGAGGCTTTTTAACCGAAGAGCACTGTTTTGCTGCCAGTGGGACTGGTACACTCCACAAAATGGATGTAAACATTAAGGAGGAGGACTACCTTCAAATTCTTCAACTTTACCTCAATTCAGCACGTACATAGGTAGCACTTGCACACAACTGGGTGTTCCAATAGTGATCTCAATCATGTGTCAAAACCAGTTTTGGGATAGAAAAAGCAAACTAATTTTAAGATGTTGTCCCGTAGGAAATTGTTTAGTCATCTGCATTTAACCCATTCACTCAGTGAAGCAGTGGACAGGGTGAATCTACCAATCAGGGAGCAGTGTGTAGGGACGCTGCCTTGCTCAAGAGTACCTCAGGATAGCCATTCAAAGGATTTGACCCCCTGATCTTCTGATCATGGGGGTGAACACGCTACCTACTGAGTTATCCCTGGCCCCTGACTTCAACCCTACTGAAAAGTTGTTGACTTTAAAAGCTCTGTCTGTGCCAGGAAGCTGACCAAATTAACTGACAAGAAGAGTGGCCAAATATTCAGTTAGAATTATGCCAGAAGCTTGTTGATGGTTATAAACCATCAACCAAGCTAAAAGACCTTTAGCCAACTATGAGTTGGGCTGTATGTACACCCAACCTATTCAAATGGTGGCTTAGTAGCAACCTCCAAGTGCCGCTGCCCATGGTCCTGCCAGAAACAGAGTAAAACAGAGAAAAACATGTTTTCAAAGCCTTCAGTAATTCCAACAGAACTTCCTGCAGCTTAGTGCAATATTCTACCCACAATGCAGTGTGTTGTTTTAAACGTATTTCTACAAGTGACACAAGTAGTCTGTGATGCAACATTTGTTTGTCAACCCAAAAGCAGAAGATTGAGAATGAGAACCGTCAGTTTAACCCTACCTAGACGAGCCATTCCACAAGAGCGTCACGCTAACGGACCAATAAAGTTTTGGATTGATGTTGACACAAACCAGTTCCCTGATGTTAAGAAAGTTCCAGCTGTGACTCGAGTTTTTCACACATGAACTCTGTAAAAATCAGCTCTCGTTGCTCTCTGACTGACGGTGCTCTTCATCATTTCCTTTGGTTTGCACTGACTCAGCTTATGAGTCAAAATTTGCTTTCTGTCACGTCTCCCATTAGGAATTTCAAAGTAACTGTATCCTATATATCAACATAATGTGGCTTGTCTAACAAGCCACGCCCAGTCACAGGTGTAGATTTAGAAAAAAACCTGTTCCCTCAGTGTGTAGCTGTAGATGTTGTATTTATGTGTTACTGCTATGGGTTTGTGCACTGATAGCTTTGATAGAATTGATAGCTCTTTTTTACTTCTGTTAAGTACTCTTTAAGATGTGCTGGGTCTGATGTCATCAAAACATTTATTTTATTTTGAAAGGAAAATACCACTAATAGTTTGTATTACTTCCACTTGAGTCAGGTATGATCAAAATGCTTATTTCCGTGTGAGTTATGACCAGATTTAAAAGAGAAACATTGAGAGAACATTACTTGTTTGTCAAAACATTGTGTTTGTTTGAAATTTATAATAACCTGCTGCTTACTGGCTGGTACAAATTCCTTGTTTTGAAAATCTGGCCTAACGATCTTTGTAATCCAATTGCCCTGATATAGACTATTAAAGAAACAAAAGAGTGATTTATATTGCTACAAATATTGACTCATCTATTAAAATCATTGAATTCAGGTGTTCCTTGGCCACAGGTAATCAAGCACCTAGGCATGCAGACAGCTTCGACCGACATATGTGAAAGAATGGGCCACTCTGAGGAGCTCAGTGAATCACAGCATGGCTGTGTGACAGGATGCCACCCATGCAGCAAGTCCAGTCATGACATTTCCTCACAACTAAACATTCCACAGTCGACTGTTGGTGATATTATAACATAGTGAAAGTGATTGAGAATGACGTGCATACTGCACAGAGGTCAATCACAGCAGACGTCCAAACTTCATGCGGCCTCCAGATTAGCTTAAGAACAGTGCGTAGGGAGCGTCATGAGATAGGTTTCAATGGGTGAGCGCTGCATCCTTGCCTTACCTCACCAGGTGCAATGCAAACCATTTGATGCTGTGGTGTAAAACATGGCACCACTGGACTCTAGAGTGAAGTGGAGATGTGCTCTGGGTTTGTTGGTTGCCAGGTTGCCCAAAAGAAGTGAAGCTGTCATAACTGCAAGGGGTGGGCTGACATCTTATTAGAACCTATGAATTAAGAATGGGGTGTTATGGTGATATGCATGTGGAGACAGATGAGCAAATACTTTTGGCAATTTGTATACTGGAGAAAATCCCAAATAAATTAATTACTTAATTAATTAATGACACAGTAGCCTCGGCATGTCTATAAAACAGGTTCTGACTGTTGTTAAATAAATGTGACCCCTAAAAACGGGGGATGTGTCTGAAAAAGCTTTAAACTCCTTAACGTTTAATGCACATTAAACCTATTCAATTAAAAATGTGTAATTCTCCACTTTATGTCAAAAGTTGTGTCACTATAATTTCAAAATAATCTTAATGTGTTTTCTAGAATCCACCGGGAAGTCCGACCTTAGTTACGTCAAGTCAGTCCTTACTGGAATGGTGTCAGGAGATCACAAAGAATCACAAGGGAGTGAAGATTACCAATTTCAGCACTTCCTGGAGGAACGGCCTCGCGTTTTGTGCCATCTTACACCACTTCCACCCAGAAAAGATGTAAGAAACAGTTGCCCTATCACCCTTACTGGATAGACTGTGGACTGCTAGTTTAATTTTTAGCTTGACTATAAGCAATGACAGCTATTGTGTGCAGCTTTCCAGGTGCTCACTGGCCAAATGTTTAGCTACCTCTCTGTGTCTTTTAATGCTAATTGTATATGTAAAAATGTAGTGCTTTGATTGTTATGTAGTCAGCCAATTCTATATTGGTTGGTTAGCCATCACCAGTTTGTCCGTCTGTATGTTGAAGTCCTACTGGATCTAAGCTTGGTCATTCTCAACCGCCCTGATGGGCATGTCCCATTTTGACCTCACGACCTCAGGCTCTGATGTTCCTGTATCCTATTCCGACCACTTGGTTATGGCGTTCCATGTATTCCCTGCCTGCTAGCATCATGCTCCCTGCTGTTATGTGCTGGATTGTGTCAGGGGCATCTTTGCTTTTCCTTTACTCTTTCTTGAATGCCTGCCACTGTGATAGTTACTGGACTCTTTTCGTGGAGGTTGCTATGGTCTGCTCTTAGCTCATCTAGTCACTGAGCATTGTTGTTATGGGTTGCATCCTTCTCCCATATGCTCTTCGAGTATTTGTCTCCAGGCTTGGTGGAGCTGTTCTCAAATTGTTCTCCTGCCACTGAGAGAACACCTTGGATGGTTTCACTGAGAACATCTGGTTTATTCTCCTGGATTCTGTCTCTCTGGTATATCTCTTCAAACAGCTGGCCAAGGCTATTAGTTTTTGCTTGGTAGTTTCTAAGGCCTCAGGTGTGAATAGCTTGCTGTACTTCTTAGACACCCCATCTCCGATAGTTGCCCAACTTCCCTCCATGCTGCCTTGATCTTGACCTCTAGTTTCCTTCTCCATGGAGGGTACTGCTCCTTGTTGCTGTGTGTCTTATACCCAAGCATCTCAATTATCACTGCTGCCGTGGTGTAGATCAGCTGGCTGGTTTCAGTGATGGCCGCAGTAGGGATTGTCCATAAAGCTGCATTCACACCTTCTGCTAGTCCATCAGAGGGTACTTTACATAGTCTTGGTAATCTGGCACGGAGGGTTTCCAGTTTAGCCACGATCTTATCTCTCAGATCAGCTGCTCTCGCACTCACGCACCTGTTGAGCTTGGTACCCAATCTCAGATGGCGGGGATGATGATATCTCCCCGTGATCTTCTTTCGAATGTTGGTACATTGAACTAATAGTTGTTTTGATGTTGGTCTAGATGTTGGGTGTCCAAGATTCCATAGGTCCGTTGTGACGTTCATGCAACCTCTTCCTCTGGGATTATTTGCATGTTAGCATTCCACATCCCTTGTCCACTCACGCCTTCTATTTGCACAACACTGTGAAAAAAAAATACTAGTAGTCTATATGAAACAGATTTAACTAAATTTAAGGATCCCATGTGCCAACACAATACAGAGTAGCTTTTTATTATCTGTTTAGTTGTACTTACTGCTTGCTCAGTCTTAACGTGTCGTTTTATGCTTGATTTTAAATTAGTTTTACACATTGCACAGGATTTTATAGTTTTTGGTTTGCTTTCTTGGCGAGGTTTCCTTGAAAAATAATCTTTGTCAGTGCATATACTGGTTAATTAAAGGTTCAATGAAAACTTAAAAGATATAAATGTGGTATGTTGCCCTGTTTTGTCTTTTTCTAGTAATTTTGAAATGTTGGATCCATATGACATCAAGCAAAACAACAAAAAGGTGGTTAACAGTTTCCTATATTCTCATGAAATTACAAGTACTGATTACTTAATATTTGGGAAGTCCTTATAATGTCCTTGTATTTGAACATGTTGCAGGCTTTTAATGGCTTTGCTGAACTTGGAATTTCAAGGTTGATGGAGCCTTCAGACATGGTCATGCTTGCAGTGCCTGACCGCCTCATTGTCATGACCTACCTTAACCAGATCCGCACATATTTCACTGGCCAGGAGCTCAGTGTGCTTCACATAGACAAAGACACCAGTGAGTCCAGTTATGCTGTGGCAGGGGACCGGGAAGCCCAAGACGACCCCGAGGCAACTGTTCGCTACTGCGCCCAGAGGCTCCAGGAGGAGGGTATAAGTCTTGAGACTAATAGGAGTGTAAGCACTGCAGAGAAGGACAGTAAAGCCAGCAGGGACGTGGTGCCGCCTCCCAGAACCAAACGCTCGCAGGTTGCTGGGGTGAGTGCAGCTCAGTCTCCGGTGGCGCCACCACGGACTCATTTTCTGTTCAAGTCTAGTTTCTCTCATGTCAGAGATGCTGACCTGGTTAAGAAGCGTAGGTCACAGCGCAGGAGCGGGTCAGTCGAAGAAGGAGACATATCAGCGGTATGTTACCTCATGTTGCCTCCCCTGAGTTGTTTATTCCTTTGAAATGTCATTCTTTGTCTTATCTACATTGTGTGTGGATGTTGTTTGTCTCTGCAGGCTGAAGCCCAAAGGAAGTCAGAAACTGGTTAGTTCTCTTTGACTTAAACTAAAAGCAAAAACACAACAACAACAGAACTTGGACATAATGATGAATGATTGGTGGCTCATTTTTACATTTTTTTCATGCAGAGAGAATGGATGCTGCGTTAAAGGACAGAAGACCAGAGGGCCAGGTGAGCAAGCAGCTGTTTAACTGTAATTTGTAAAGTGCGTCAGGAAGTCTGTGGAGAATCTTTTGTTCTCCTCTCATCGTCTGCAGAGTGAGTAATTATTGTTGTATCTAGGACCCGAGCGAGTACGTGCTGAATCAAATGGAAGCCTTGGAAGCAGAACAAAATCACGTTGATAACAGAGCAGGTGTGGTGGAGAGGAAACTCAGACAGTTGCTGGAAACAGGTAAAATACCCGCTCTACCTGCCCACCATGTTCTAATCTAAGAAAGAGAACAAAGAAGACGATAACCAAGACGGGACATTAATGATGGTTTTACCCCACAGGCAGTGACAAGGAGGAGGAGGAGCGGTTGATTCAGGAATGGTTCACATTGGTTAACAAGAAAAATGCTTTAATCCGGAGGCAGGACCATCTACAGCTACTGTAAGACACACACACACACACACACACACACACACTGCACACATTGTGCAGAGGAAACTGTAGAATACCAGTATATCACTGACATTAAGACAAAAATCTCTCCTCTTGGCTCATTTAGCAGCACAGAGACAGGTTACAAATATGTATATACTTGATGTGTTAGTATATTGCCCAAGGATATTTGACGTGCCTGGCTGAAGCAGCCAGGGTTCAAACGACCAACTTATCTGATTAGTAGGTGACCTGCTCTGTAACTTCCCCTAAAATAACAGGACGGTGCAGACAACCAGGAGTCAATAGTACTAATCTGTGATAACTTTAAAGTTCATTCATAATCATTCACCACACCGTAGCCATGTTGTTGAGAAAACTCCAGAATAGCAACTAAACAGACCACATGATGTTAGTGTTTTCCAGTTTTCTTTGCAAGCTCCTTTGACTACGATGACCTGGATGACTGAGAACCTTCACAGACAATACATGAAATTACGGCGTTTAAGGCAAAAAAACCTGAGTTTGTACAAATTGAACAAGCTTGAAAGTCAATATTTAGTATAACCACCTTCATTCTACAACACAGCTTGAACTCTCCTACACAATGTTTCATGTAATCTTCAGGATTAGTACGTAGGACATTCTTCTTCGGTTGTATCTGTTCTCTTCTCTTATCCCACACTGCTTCTATAATAGTAAGGTCCAAGCTCTGCGTAGGCCAAACCATAACTGATAGTGTGGTTTTTCTATCAGGTATGCTTTTAATGCACTCGCAGTGTGTTTGGGGTTACTGTTTAATGAAGCTGCTGTCAGACAGATGCTTTCCAGATAGGCAGCTGTAGCTCACGAGGTAGATGGTGGATCAATCCCAGTCTGCAGGCCAAATGTCATTGGGCAAGATATTAACTCATTCACTGCCAGCCATTGGCAGTGAATGAGTTAAACCCATTGACTCATTCACTGCCATTGACGGCTATAGACGTCAATGGCAGTGAATGAGTTAACCCTAAGTTGCTCTCTGATGAATGTGTGTGAATGTTAGTTAGTGAGCACTTAAAATCATAGAAGAAGATGAATGTGGCGTGTTATATGAAGTGCTTTGAGTACTCTGGCAGAGTAGAAGAGTGCTGTATAAGAATCAGTCCATTTACCAGAGGGTGGATCTGTGTTAATAATTCCATTCACTCTGACGAGCTCTAAGACAGCACTTACTGAATGCAGCCCTAAACTATGTCAGAGAGCTCTTGTGTAATTTTGGCACATGCCAGCCTTTTCTTCCTGTTTTCCTTCCTTAAGAATGGTTTCTCCATGGCCTTCCACTGACACCATTTATCACGAGGCTTTGGTAACCAGTTGATGGGTCAGCGGACGGGGATCTTTCCTTTTTCTCAAGGACGTGACTTTAAGATATATTGTATATGAGGAATATATTTTTTGTAGGTCTGTTTTTACCTTACAATGAAGAGTCCTGTGAAAATGGTCAGGTCCAAGCTCAGAACTGAACATAAGTGAAAAAGCAGCCAGTGTCCCAAGAACCACTTTGACATGACAGGACAGTCTTAAAGGAGTAAGGGGTGGTTCAAGACTTTTGCATAGTACTGTATATCTCAGCACAAAGTTGCTGACTTGCTTCATGTACACCAATCAGACATAACATTATGACCACTGATAGGTGAGGTGATTATCTCTTCATCATGACTCCTGTTGGTGTGTAAAATATTAGAAAGTAAATAAGTCAGATCCACAGAGGCCCAGCAGGACTTTAAGGATCTGTTGCTAACATCTTGGTGGCAGAGACCACAGGACATCTGCAGGGCTGCAGTGGAGTCCACGTCTCGACGGGAACGTCATTATTAGGCAGGTGGTCGTATTGGTGTATTTGGTAAATTGAGTGATACTCTTATAGCACGTTTCTACTCTGAGTACTCAAAGTGCTTTTTACTACATGCTACCTTCACCCATTCACACACACACACACACACACACACACGCACATACACACACACACACACACACACACACCTTGGATTTTGGTATTTTACCTCTATTAGCAGATGGTGGAGTTGTCAACTCTGTCATAACACTTTATAGCAAGGATCTTGGTTCACATGTTGGCTGGGGGTTCCCACCTAAGACAAAGTTAAATGAAACACAAATGTTGTGTGTCATAAATCATTTCCATCTGTTCTGATTAACAGGCTTGAAGAACAAGACTTGGAACGAAGATTTGAGCTGTTAAACAAGGAGCTGAGGGACATGATGGCAATTGACGGTATTAAACTGTTTCATGTTCCCATAGTGGAGTTAAAACCTTGATTAGGGTTAGTTTAGCTCCTGAGATGTGTCAGCAGAGCTAAGAAATGGGAACTGACACCCTCTGTTTGAAAGCAAATCTCTACTGAGAGATCAGCTGCTATTTGGTGCGCTGCGTACATGTAGTGGCAGCCGAAATACAAAATACATGCAGTATAACTACATACAGGCTGAACCACCGACTTAGCCTGTCAGTAAACTTTTCCTTTCCATCCTCACTTGGCAGGAGGAAATGTTTCACAGCCCACCTCAACAAAACCGTGACACAAAAGCTTTCATTTTAAATCACATCAAACTCATTCACATGAATTTCCTCAGTAACTTTGGCTGTGCAAACAGAAGATGTTTCACTTCAAACAGCTTCCTGTGACCTTTGACACTAGCTCCCTCACTTTTTCGACAAATAGAGACAAATTAAATAGAATTTGCACAACAAGAAAATCCAGTTGGTAAAAAAGAAGAAGCATTCAGAGAGTTCAGTACTCGTCACGTGTTTTCCACTGCACATGTTTTCAAAACAGAGCTGCAGAGTCGACAACAGCAGAGTGGCCACAACCCTCTAATCACTCAACCTCTCACTCCACACCAAGCCAGGAGTCACTCAGTGTCTGTGTCACTAGAAATATTACCTGTGTAGTGACGTCCCTGCACAGAGCGTCAGCCTTTCATTTGGCAGGTCTTATCAAGCACAGTTGACAGCCACTAAATTCAGCGTGAAACTCGACGTCAGATTTCCTTTTTGACTTGACTTTGTATGAACGTTGCCACTTGATATCCTGATATGTGGAACTTACTTTGTAACAGTAAGTTCCACATCTATACAGAAAAAAAGTAAGAAGCAGCTCGTTACAGCTCGTTTCCTCCCTAAACTGTTCTCTGTCCCACCTCTGTGTCTGTGTGCTGCAGAGTGGCAGAAGACTCAGGCCCATAAACACAGAGAGCAGCTGCTGCTTCAGGAGCTGGTGTCACTGGTGAACCAGAGGGATGAACTGGTCCACAGTATAGATGCCAAGGAGAGAGGGTGAGACTCACGATACACACATGATAAACTATTCCTAGACCTTCAGATTCAACTAAAAAGGGATTTCATTAGCCTGTATGAAACAACACAACGAGCCTGGAGGCAAATCACGGTTTCATATTCAGCTTTCAAACTCTACGTCCATCTTTTTTGCATTTTTATTGAACCTCTTGACTCAGCAATAAGTCGGTGATAACATCAGTAGTTTTTGAACAGATTTACTAGTTTCTGATGAGGAATTTACTCCTGTTTACCTGACCTCACCTTCTGGTTGTAAATGGTAAATGACCTGGGTCAGAGTGCCTTATAAGGTCTCAGCCATTCATATACGTTCATACAAGCACAACCTTCCAGTTAGAAGATGACCTGCTCTTCCTCTCGAGCTGCTGTCACTTCACTCATCCCCCTCTCTGTCGGTCTGTCCAGCAGCAGCCTTCCCTTCACAGTCACTACCCTAAATAACTGAAAGACACTTTTAAAGAAAAATGGACATCCACAGTTTTCCCAACACAAAAGCATGTGCAGGCAGCTTGTAACCATCTCTCCTCTGGTCCTCAGAGCTGTGGAGGAGGATGAGCGTCTGGAGCGTGGCCTGGAGCAGCGCAGGAGGAAGTATGCTAAACAACAGAAAGAGAAGTGTGTGATGCAGTGACCACCGCAAACTTCCAAATGTTGGGCCAAGGCAGTTTTCTCTCCTCTGTCACCTGCTATCAGAATGAATGATGTGGTTTTAGGTCAGCAGTAAGTGCACATTCACACTGAATCTGAGAAGATTCAGAATTCACATTAAAGTTTGGCTTGAGTGGAAGTTTTGGTCTGCTTTGCATTTTTAATGTCTCAACATGTGCCACTAGGAACCCTTTTGTTACCTGATATATGCACTAGTTAAACCTCATGAACTGTTTGTAATGATGCAAAGTGGGTTTGAGTGTGGAAATGGTTGGAAAGCCTAGAATAGCTGGCTTAGACTATGGATGATCTATAGATCCTAGAAGCTCCAGCAGCACAAAGCCAACAGCCTTGCAACATTACAAAAAGCATCCGTGTGGGTCCGTTTTGTTTAAAGTTAATGGTTTCAAGCTGAATTTGGTGTAACGTGTGATTTTCAACAGCTTTGAACAAAAAAAAACACAAGAAAAGTCAAGGTGAGAATTTCACAAATGTAGGTGCTACTGATTGGAGCTGAGTAGCCTTCACACAAATGTAACTGAAACAGCGAGTCGCCCTGTTGAAATGTGAATGATGTCACTCTCCCGCTGCTCAGCGTGTCAAATCAAAGTTTGTATTTAAGTGTCTCAGAGGTTTTATCTTGTGTTTGCAGTTCTCTGTTCATCATTCGTGTGTACTACAGCTTACATCTCGCCAAAAGCAGTGCCTTTTATAAAGTTTTATTAACACCTGTTACATTTAAAATATTTGTAAAGACGGGAAAATACTAAAAGCTTAAATACACATTTTATGCAATTTTGAATGTGTTTTAAACTGTGGGATTATATTTGCCATTCTTCCATAGAAATTCAACGTCAATAAACCTTCCTGACACAAAACTGCTTTTGTTACTTTGTTGTCACTTTCTTCTTCTTCTTGTTGCTTTAGCAACAAGAAGTAAAACACTGCTGAGGATTTTATAAAGACTTGTTTGTTCAAAACAACAAGGGTGGTTTTCAGAATATCAAATAATTGTACGTGGATACATGTATAGTTGTATGATTACAGTGTAAAACCTCACTGAACAATAACATGCAGCATGAGTCATCTTCATCACCATAGAGTGACCTGCTGTTTCACATACAAACATTAGGACTGTTTTGGGGCCATTTTACAGATAACCTGAGGAACCCAAAGCTGTAGATACACTGTTTGCACCGACTACAAAGACAACCCAAGTTTTAATATGATAATAATAGAAATTCATATGTAATAATGAGATATATCAATCCTAAATGACATACCTTTGTGTACATGTCATTATCAAAGTGTTTATGAAAGTTATTTTTAATTTCATCAGACACTCACTGTCACAGTTTGGCTGAGACGCTGACTGTGTGGAGTGAGGAGGTGGACCCAAGTGCAGAGAGACAAAACCTGACGTAACAGAAAACGAGCCGTTTATTAAGGCTGGCAAAACTAAACCTAAACTGGGTGAACTGAGGCTAAACATAAAAACATCATGGAAAAGAAACAAGAACATAGAAACCTGACATGAAGGCCTGGCATGAATTCAAAACCCTGGAAACATGGCATGGACACAAGGCAGGAAAACAGACGGGCGAGGAATGAATGGAAACACACAGGAAGTGATCAGCGGAAGTGGAAACACATGGGGAAACAGCTGATTATAACACCACAGGGGAAATGAAACTAAACACACTGAACAGGACACCAGACCTCTTCAAAATAAAACAGGAAACAAGGCACGCAGACATGAAACATGAAGGGCGAGGGAGAATGTACAGGACTTTACCTCAGCTGTGGTTGTTTTAAAGTGCTTTATAAATAAAGATGATGATGATGATGATGGTGGTGACTTTCCCTTTTTACCCCTCAGCTGCTTCAGGAGCTGAAGGCTGAAGGGTCACCCCACCGGGAAAGTGGTGTGGACCCCAAAGTTTGGGAATCTGATAACTTGATAATCTTGTGAACATAATAAATCAAGAAAGACGTCACTCATTCATTTCACTTTTGACTGGGAACGACACAGATGGAACAAGGTTGATTAAAACACTCAAAATTCAATGAAAGGTGGTGCTCATCACTTTTATATGTTCAAGTGCATAGTGTGGAGGATGTTGTAAGGCCTTGAGGTAATCAGATGTAAAACACAATATTTATGAGTGTTTTAAGTTGTAAATCGGTCAGATTTGACAGAAATGTGAGAGGAAGTTAAATCCAACAGCACTGGAAACACTTCCTGAACCAGCACGACTTCAAATGACTCGACACACTCTCAAAAACCTTGGCACATAGTAGCATCCCATTCTTAATCCATAGGGTTTAATATAATGTCAGCTCGCCCTTTACTTCTATAACATCCTCCAATCTTCTTTCCACAAGTGTATTTATGGGAGCCTTTTACCATTTGTCCTGAAGTGGCCCCCACCGACTACAAATGCCAGAGCCCTGCTTTGTTTCTATAATTTTTGTTCATCACATTTTTTATTTTACAAATTTGATATGTTATTAGCACAAAAGAGCACCTTTTTATTTAAAATGGTTTTATTTTGTGTTGTGAATTATTGCTTAATGTCCATTTTTGTTTGGTAAAGGTCCAGTGTTGACTACAGAAAGAGACTTAGTGTGACAGTACAGGCATTTGCAATAAACCTCTGTCTGCAACTGATGGTTAAAAAAGATTTGAATAAAACTGAAATGAATAAGGAGACATAAATACAACACAGGGGAATACGCAGTGGTTCTCACTGCTGCCGCACAGCAGCGATGTCCTGGGTTCCAGTCTGTGTGGACTTTACATGTTCGCTCTGTGTGGGTTTGCTCCACAGTCGAAAGGCTGCAGTTAGCGGGGTTAAGTTAACTGGGGATTCTGATTTGCCCAGGTGTGAATGTGAATGGTTGTCTGTTTCGATGTGTTAGCCCTGCGATAGATTGGTGACCTGTCCAGGGTGAACTCCATCTCTTGCCCTGTGGCAACTGGGATATGCTCCAGTCCTCATTAGTTTGTTACACTTATGTGTGATATGACCCGCATATGAAACTCATGCACTCTGCATGGGACAGCTGGCTCGTGAATCACTTTACGCTCTGCTTCGGCATAAAGTCCAGTTCACCATGAACTTTTTATAATTATTTGATATCAAAGCCTGAATGGCATTTTATATTTTTAAAATTTCAGTGAAAGTTATACTGAAGTCATCGTGTTCAGTGGTGTGTGTGCTGCGACCTGGATCCCCTGCAGCCATGTGCTAAACCAACACTGACTAATCTTGGTGTCAAACTGTGATTTATTCTTGATACGCAGATAAAATCCATCATCAAAGCTACTTTTTATCATTTGAGACTTTTATCCAAGCACAAATCCACCTTCAAACTTTGAACATTTCATTTATGCTTCTGTCACAGTACCTCTGGACTACTGCAATGTGCTCTGTTTTGACCTTTGAAAAGATCCCCTTACTGTTTGTCCAAGATGCTGCAGCTTGTCTTTTAACTCGCAAACACGAGTACATTTGTCCCGTCCTCGGCTCCCTTCCCTGGCTTTCTGTTTGTTTAAGGATTCATTCAAAGATTTTTTTTTCCCTAAAAGCGTAAATAATGTGTGTTTAAACTCTTTCCTCTGATTATTTTCATGTTGACTTAAACAATATCTCCCCCTGCTGTTACTGCAACTTCTGCATGAGTATGCATTTCACGCTTTGAAGAGGCAAACATACATGTTAGGATGCCCCCCCCCCCAAAACTAATAAAAACTCAACTAAAATGAAACATTTTCAAACACTAAAACCTCAAAACAAAGAATCACGCTCTGTAAACTCACTGATTATAAAACACAAAACAATAAAAACAATGCTCTTTAAATCTAATGTTACTTGTAATAAATGTGGCCTTTTTGTAGCTTTGGAGGCCAGGCTCAGTGAACTGGAGTTAGACTGTGAACTCTTGAAAATAAACCAGTATGGCCAGTAGCCAGGACCCTGTAACTGCTGCAGGGACAGCAGCTTAACCCAGTAAGCTGTCACTCAGCAGGTCCTCCAAGGCAGTTGGGAACCCTGGCTAACGAGATGACTGTGAAGAGGAAGTGCAGCCTGAAACTGAAGCCATCAGAATGTGAACCAACCTGTTTCAAACAGTCGTCAGACACAATGACTCTGTCCCACGTCCAAAAGTGAAGCGATTACTTCTAAAATATGCTCAAATGCATTTATTTAATAATCTTTCTGTGACACAAAATAAACTTTTGAGATATTTTCAAGTGAGAATGTAGATGTATAAACTTCAAATATCTTATTAAGAGCTTCATGTTATTACTCAGATTTTTCATCAGATTTAGTGTCCAGTTCAATTCCACTGGGTGACTTTTACATTCACTTATATAACTTTCAAATTTGAATAATTTCCTCTGGAATGAATAAAACATTCTGATCAATGTAGATGATGAAACAGTGCATTTAGTTCATTATTGGGCTACTTTAAAGTGTCAGAATGCAAATAAGCTGCCTCATTGTTTTAATCCCACAGTCGATCTTGTCTTAATTTATGGAGTAGAAATCCCCGAACACCTACACAGCACTGTAGCACAATGTATATGACTGCAATTAAATGCACAAAGCATAAGGAAAAATAATACACGATAAAGATCTAGATAATTATAATGTAGAGTTAAGTAAGCATGTTTAAGTTCAGCCCTGTCATGGTCCCTCAGTCATCTCTGGCATGCTAGTTTTTCTCTCTCCTCCTTTGTGTGTGTTCATGGGCAGTGCTCATCGCGGGTTAGTGGAGGTCACTACTTAAGGTAGTGGCTGAAGGATCAGTGTTTGCTGGAACTGAATGGTTGTAATCTTGGCTCCTGTTATGCTGGGTGTTTTTGCTCTGCTGCTGTGGATTTGTGGCCCTCTGTGCCCTGTGAACAGGTTCCTCTACTTCTATGCCTGGTGTGGTGAGCCTGAGCCTGACTGCGAGAGAGTGAGGACTGTACATGTTGGATGTTTGGAACCATTCCTGTGTGGTTTTTCTTGTTGTCTCTCCCCAGCACAAGCATGATGTCAGACATTAAGCTGCCAATCAAGCTTGCCCTCGAGGAATGGATTGTTGTGGACTAACTTGACCTGGGAGACATGGAACATGTGGTGAATGTGCATGGATACTGGAAGATTGAGTCTGACTACTGAAGGGTCAGTAAAATGGGGACTGAACTTAGAGGAGAGGGCCTTCACAGGGATGTCCTTAGCTGTTAGCCATTCCTTTTGTCCAGGTTCATATCTGGGAGCGGCCATTTGGAGGCGATCCAAATAGTGGCGCTGCCAATGAACGGTTCTGAGTAGAGCTTCCTGAGTCTGGGCCCAAATGCATCAACTACATCAAAGGTGATGTTGGACAGATGGAACTGTGACGTCAGCTTCTACCTCAGGGAAAAGAGGCGGCTGATATCCTAGGGATATAAGACGAGAGACTAGTAGCAGATGAGGTGAGTGAATTGTGTTTGTACTCTTCCCACGGGAGCTGCGAGGACGAGGTATGACTAGAGCACAAGGAAAAACAGGGTAAGTATTAACAAGATTAGGATGAATCATGAAAGCATGAATGGCCTACAGTATCACAGATGTGGGATAGCGGACGAACTGGCGAAGAATAGTTGTGTACGCTGGTCTTAAAACTGCCAACTGGATCACAAACAGGTGAGGATGACAGGTGTGATGATTTGGACTCCACCCAGAGGTCGAGTCCCCGACCCTGTGGAAAAACAGAAGCACTGGCTTAACCGCTGAAGGGCTGATGATTCTGTCCACTTCGAAATGTCCAATGTAGTGTGGCAACAGCTTGCGAGAAGTTGCCCTGAGTGGAATGTCCTCAGCAGCGAGCCCAGCCTTGTGTCTAGGAGAGTAGGTGGGCACTGGAGCCCTTTGATGATTGGCGTAGAGATGTGACGGACTGAAGCAGCATCTCCAGACTTGGAGGTGGTGCTTGACAGATGGTACTGTGAGCTCAACCTCATGTTCTGAAAACAATGAGAGTTGATACTGAGGAGGCTTCAGGTCTGTAGCAGAGGAGGTGAGTGAGTTATAAGCATACTCATAGGATAGGTGGACCAAGTTGCCGGGTTGTGCGCGGTGATGCAGCGGAGGGTGGCCTCCAGTTCCTGATGAAGGTGTTCTGTCTGACCGTTGGTTGATAACCTGAGCTGAGGCAGGGCTTAGCTGCAAGAGCGGTGCAGAAAGCCTTCCACACCTGAGGAGTAAATCGGGGACAAACACTATTTCCACTCGGACACCATGCAATCTGATTACTTGTTCCACTGGAATTCTGGATTTGTTGAGATGATTGGTTTTGAGCTTAGGTCTTTACAAAATCTGCTTAAGTGGTAGGACTTTGCACTTCATTGCTCCCTTGCACAATAAAGGAGAGACTTTATTGCTGGACTCACACTTACAGGTGTGAGATGACACCAGAGAGTCGAATCCCCCGTGGGGGTGTTTTGTTTATTATTTTCCATTATTTGGACCCATTTTTCCTTTCATGTAATGCTATTGTTTTTATTGTGTGTGTAAGTGATTATTCATGTTGAGATTGACAGGTTGTGTTGAATGCAAGTCAAGTTCATCAAACCAAACTCATTAGTCATCCACTTTGTTTAGCAGTCATTAAGCAAAACTTAATACACTAACACAGGACTATCAAAATAAAACAGGAAACAAGAGACGTGATAGGACACGTGATTTGATACGATGACTGGGGGAATGAGGACACAGAGACAAGACAATGAGGGAGGGACAATATAATCACAAAGAACTGAAGGCAACAGAAACACTCTCTAAACATGTCGACAGAAAAACTAAGAACTGAAACAGAAACTAAATGATGAAAAGAAAACACTAGCAAAACCAACCATGCATCAATCAAAGAGTATAACTCAGCTTAGCGTACTACACCCAAACACAGAACAGTCCAAAACATAAACGCCACGACAGTCAAAGGATGTTAACAACAAGATTGTAGTTATTTTTAAACATTAGTGTTTCCTGAATTTAATCCTTTTCCTTCACTTTTGGACATAGTTTGCAACTATTTGCATGTGTGTGTGTGTGTGTTGGAATGAATGTCTGATTATGTGTCGTCTTTGGAAGCACTCATCTTTGTTCCAGTATTTTGAGTTTCGTTTTGCTTTTGTGATTCTTTCTTTTGGAATTAAGGAATGTAAGGCCTCCCTAAACTAATACTAACTGGATTAGTTTGTACTTCTTAATAATGTCTTTTCATCATTTATAGTCCAGTTATTTCCAGTTCTTGGTTCCTGATTACATAATTCCCTTTCATGTCCGGTATGTTGCTAGTCCCACCTCTGTGTCTTGTCCCCATGGTTGTTTAGCTCCGATCTTCCCAGTCCGTGTGCTTTCTCTGTCTTGTCGAGTTAATGCGTTTGTCTCTCTGTTTTCTTGCTACCTGTTTCCATGTTCATCTCTCTGTGTTTCCTCTTTTTTGTCTCCACAGTCAGTCACGTCTCCATGTCCGTTTATTCCCGGTCACAGTTTCAAGTCATACCTTACGTTTAATCAGCACTTTGTAAATACACATACTATTTTATTTTATGTTTTTATTTTTAACGTTTTTATGGCACAACCCTGTTTGTGCTGGTGCAACATGTTAAAAAAATCTGACCATAAGAATCCTACGGACAGTTTTCTAACATGGGTCCACACCCTTGTGTGAATGCACTTAGTTGAACAAATCTACAGTGTATACTGTGTGGAGTCTCTGGGGGTCGCTGTTGTCTTGTTATAGACTAAAGACTAAAAAATTCTGGACTATACTTTGACCTCCAGAATGATGATTTCAGTTTTACTGCTTAAACCGTGGCTAAATAAGACATTACATCATATTTTGCTCTATTTTATATTGTATCGTACCTTTCAGGTAAATATGCAGCACTTCACACAGCAATGTCAGTTAAAGGACTTATTATTTAACTTAAAAATAGCAGTTAATATAGATAGATCAAATATCTTGTGATTAAAAAGCAGAAATGCCATTTTAGATCATGCATACATACATATCCTTGTGCCTGCCAAGGTTTATTTTCAGATGTAATAAACTGTGACAGGCACAGATAAAAAGATTTTGCAGAAAAATAAAGAGAACAGAACAGAGAAAGAAGGAAATAACAAATATGATGTGCACAAAGGTTATGTGCACAGTTTTGTTCTTACACAGCAGATATGAGAGGAAAGGAGAGAGGGGAGAGCGGGAACGGGAAGATTGATGCGTTATGCCCAGTCAGTGTTGCTGCAGTTGCAATTAGATAATAGGTCTGGATCAGCAGCACATGGCCGGCTCAACACCATTAAAGATTAGCCTGAGAAAGCTGTTTCACTGCCTGCTTATTGCAGACCTTTCCATGGCCACTTGGCTTTCTGTATCTCATCTGTAAACCTGTTACCTTGTATACATTAACCTTTTCATGCATGAATTATGACAACCTCAATCAGGATTTTTCCTTAAGTATTTTTATTCATCTTTAGCAGTGTTGGGAAGGTTACTTTTAAAATGTATTCCATTACAGAATACAGAATACATGCCCCAAAATGTATTCTGTAACGTATTCCGTTACGTTACTCAATGACAGTAACGTATTCTGAATACTTTGGATTACTTAATATATTATCATGCTTTTTACAACAACGTGAATGTACTATTGCTGTGTGATTTATTACTATTACTGAAGGTCCGCGGCTCCGAACTGTAGTAAAGGGACCTCTGACTAATACGGCGGGGTCCCTGTTGGCTCGTAGCCGAAAAATAGCTTTACTTTGTTGTGTGGGTCAACTTTTCTTGCCAGAGACAGAGAGAGGCGTTGAAAGGCTGCTCCAACGGAACTTATTGTTTTCGGAGGAAAACAGGAACACGGTGTACAGTCGAGTCTTAATAGCTTACTTACAACTGGGCTCGTCAGGCTCTCTTCTTGGCTGAAGTGGTTATTATTATATTTACATGTTTCCTGCTCCCGTTTCTGCTCGATGACAACTCGTACCTTTCCACTCCCCTTTTTCTCCCTCCTCGCGCTCACAGACCCATAACGTGTATGGCAGTCCATTCTGCCCATGATGCTACATTCTTTAGAGCTATGCTTGTAGCATTCTGCCTGTTAGCTTAGCACAACAACAACGAAAAGGCGCTCTCTCACCCAGGAAACACACAGTCGCAGAGAGAGAGAGAGAGAGCGTCGCCCTGTAACCATGGCAACCGTAACGCTGCTGCCTGGAACAACAGAACGTAGCTGTCAAACAAAACCCAAACAGTCCTGACCCGCGACAAAATGAAACAGGAAAGTACCGCAGTGTAATCCATTTATTTCAACAAAGTAACTGTATTCTGAATACCACCTTTTTAAACTGTAACTGTAACGGAATACAGTTACTTATATTTTGTATTTTAAATACGTAACGGCGGTACATGTATTCCGTTACTCCCCAACACTGATCTTTAGGCATGAAAGAACGATTTTTAAACTTCATTTTCTAAACATACTTTTGAAAGAGTTTTTTACATGTCCACTTAGGTGGACAACACTGGCTGACTAGTGGGGGGCAGGTATGGAGGGACACATCAGTGTCCAGTGTAGTGGTTTATGTGCAAGTACACCATCAACACTGACACAAGTGCAAGAAACTGAACACAGTCGTGGCTTCTTTCTACAATAGAAATCAAATATTCTCCCATATCTGCTGCAGAAGTTCCCATAAATGTGGACCAGGTTGCTTTGCTTTCACCAGTTCATCCCAAACCAGCTCGATGGAGACTGGAGACTGTGCTGGACACTCCACGTCTTGTCCTTGTTTCCTGAGGTAGTTTGGCACAGCTTGGCCTGATGTTTTGGGTCATTATCCTGCTGTAGGATGACGCCCTGACCAACCAGGTGCATACCAGAGGGTTTTGCATCGCGCTGCAGGATGCTGGAACTTCCCCTTAATGACAACGTGTACAACCATTGGAGATGTGAGCAGGACAGACGGAACAATTGACGGAAAAAGTGTGGACTTTATACCAGTTTTTAAATTGTGTTGATCGGCCACGTGAAACCACAGTTATGATAAAAATATCTGCAATGTTTGGTTTTCTTCCTGAATACTGGTTGTTTATATTTACTGCGGGAAGAAACGGTAAAAACGGCGTTTTATAAGAAAAACTCTCGAAAGCCTGTGAGCAAAAACACCCCCCCCCCCCCCCCACCACCCTTTTCTATTGGTGGAAAAATGTACCATGTCGACCAATCAAAAAATGATATGGCAACGTGGCATCTAGTTGTTAAGAAACGGGGGAAGTTTTAGGAGTGACGGCGGTGTTTTGAGATGTGAGAGATTTGCGACGTTTAGCGCAAATCTTGTGTAGTTAGTGTGTAGTGTAGTCAATAGTGTTGTTGTGTGTGTCAGAACAATGAGGCGACTGCTGAATGTTACAGGTGTTACAGCAGTGATACATCTCCTGTTGTCAGGCCTGCAGGTATCAGGCTGTTGTTCTCCTTTATCTCATAGTGGACAGAAATTATTTTTTGGAGTGACACAAATAATTTGTGTGGCATCAGATTTGATGCAGAACAGCTGATTGTTCTGTAAATAGTTTGAAATGTTTATTTAAAAACGCCTTGGCTGCATTTTTAGGTAAACAGCTGCAAAAAACTTTGTTATTTGCATAACTCAGTAACTTTTTTGAAGAAGTAACTATGTAATTAATTGCCCAACATTGGTCATTATTTACTGTATTTTGCAGACAGAGTTACAGACTCTCTCGCAGACCACAGACTCAGACTCATAATACAAGTCAGAGCTTTACTGAAGTTCAAGTTATTTTTACTTCCAATAGTGTTAACATACTACACAGGTCACGAACAAGATTGTTTTTTAATTTTCATTGTAAGTGGGCCGAAGCAGTTAATTAAAAGTAGTCTAACATATGTCGGTTTTTGAGGAGTCATTGAAACAAGGCTCTCTCCCTCAGACACTAAGACAGGCTTCTGTCTCATTACTGCATAAAGAAGGAAAGGATCCTACCTGTTGTGGCTCCTATCAACCAATAAGCCTTCTTAATGTAGACTTTAAAACTTATCCAAACTGCTAGCAACCCGTTTGGAAAGAGTTCTCTCTTCTATTATATCCGACGAACAGACAGGCTTTATTAAAGGAAGACATTCCTTTTTTAATATACGGTCCCTTCTTAATATAATATACTCCAAAAATCATAGCACCGTTCCTGAGGTGGTGATCTCATTGGATGCTGAAAAAGCATTCGATCGAGTGGAATGGGAGTATCTTTTTGCGGTCTTGAGGAAATTTGGTTTTGGTGACAGTTTTATATCTTGGATTCATCTTTTATATACTACACCACTGGCATCTGTTTGTACTAATACTGTGAATTCTGAGTATTTTACTCTATGACGTGGTACATTTCAAGGTTGCCCACTCTCAGCTTTACTTTTCACTTTAGCAATAGAGCCTCTCTCTGTGACTCTCAGAACCTCGCCTCTGTTTCAAGGGGTTATTCGTGGTGGTACGGATCATAGGGTTGCTCTGTATGCAGATGACTTATTACTATATGTTACAAATCCAACAATTCATTTATCCTCTATGCTGAAAATACTTCTAAATTTTGGCTCTTTCTCTGGGTACAAGATTAATATACAAAAAGTGAATGTTTTCCTATAAACCCAGCTGCACAAGAGCTTAGACAGACAGATTTTAATTTCCATTTAGCTTCTTCAGGTTTTAGATATCTAGGAGTGCATATTACCAGTTCATATAAAGCTTTGCGAACAGCAAATTTTAACCCTTTGCTGACCTGTGTAAGGTTGGCTTTTCAAAGGTGGGCAAACCTTCCTGTATCACTGCTTGGCAGGATTAATATTATAAAAATGAATATTCTACCTAAATTCCTCTACCTTTTTCAGTGTATCCCATTGTTTAACCCTAAGTCCTTTTTCAAATCTGTGAATCGAATGATTTCATCATTTATATGGGCAAATAAGACCCCCAGGATTAGTATGACCTCACTACAACAGGGTAAGCTCAGTGGGGGTCTTGCTCTGCCCAACTTGATGTTTTATTATTGGGCAGCCAACATTCAGAAGTATACCTATTGGCTGAATGATCCTCAGGCTTCTTGGTGTTGCCTTGAGGCTCAATCATGTTTCTCTTCCTCACTCCCAGCACTATTATTTTCATCCCTTCCTGTTTCCCTGTTACGATTCACAGACAACCCTGTTTTAATTGGCTCTCTAAAAATATGGTATCAATTCCAGCGTCACTTCAATTCAGTCTCTGCTTCTGCTCTGACCCCAGTCTGCAAAAACCACCTCTTCCCCCCGTCCCTGGTGGACTCCTCCTTCTGTATATGGGTAAGAAAAGGTATCAAATGTTTTTATGACTTTTTCAAAGATAACATTTTTCCAGCTTTAGTGACCTATGTTCTCTGTATGATTTGCCCTCGTATCATTTGTTCTGCTACTTTCAAATAAGACACTGTGCATCTTCTATCTTGCCAGAGTTTCCAAGTCAGCCTCTCAAGCCTTGGTGAGAAGACTTATTCCAGCTGAAGCCTCACAGTAAGGCTCTAATATCACAAATTTTAATTATGGCATTTGGCAATTACTCAACCAAAAAAATTGCTTCAAGTTGGGAACAGGAACTGGGTCTTAAGTTTGGGGAAGGTTACTGGGAAGTAATTGACAAAATTCATACCTCAGCCTCATGTGCAAGACTCTCCCTTATTCAGTTTAAGACGGTATACAGATTACACTTCTCAAGACCCAGACTATCTAAAATATATCCCAGCATTCCTGAGCGGTGCAACAGATGCAACACCTCCCTCTGTGATTTAACTCACATGTTTTTTGCCTGCCCGACACTTCAATGATGATGAACATTTTATTTTGAAATGCTCTCTCATGTTCTGAGCGTTACACTCAAACCATGCCCACTAGTTGCCATTTTTGGTGTTTCTGAAGACGCCACCCTAAACCTTAGTCGTAAGCAGCTGGATGTTATCGCTTTCACTTCACTGCTGGCACGGCGTCGAATTTTGCTGTCTTGGAAAGCTCCTCACCCTCCAGCCCGATCACGTTGGCTGGAACATGTTATGTTCTTTTTAAAAATGGAGAAAATAAAATTCAGACTCAGAGGAAATGTTAACAAGTTCTCACAGATGTGTGATGGCCTAATCTTTATTGAGATATGTCTTTGTATCGGTTGGTACTTGCTTTATTGGGCCTGATATGTCAAATTACATGTAAAAACTCTATAAATAAAGAGGGAAAAAAGTAGTCTAACATAAATGTAAACGCTGTAATTTGATTATTTTAATAAACCATGTAACTTGGATGCATTCGATGCTGCTGTGACCACAGTGCACACGTCTGCTGTTGCTCACAGTGGTCCAAGGGACCGCTCAGGGAGTTTGTGTGTTCGCTCAGACACATGAAAAATTAGAGGGAACATTGCCCGGTACCATTACAAATTGTTTCAGTGACATAGATTATCTCACTGGTTTTAGTAATACTGGAAGCAGGATTTTCCACAGAGCGGTGTTCACATCTGCAGCAGTCCAACCCTGAGAATCCCACAGTACCAGAGATGCTGCTGCCTGTTCCTACATGCTGTGGAAACTGGCCACATGAAATCAGACCTGCAAAAAACAATCAATCAGCACCATCTGTACCATCATTCTAGGTTCTTTAGGCCTGGACTCTTCTGTTTTCAATCCACTTTTTAAAATAAAGAAACTAGAGACATCACTGATGGATCACAAAACTGGCACTAAACAATATTTGGGACTTTGACTTTGTCACAGCACTGAGACTGAAAGACAGACGACGAGAGTGAACAATGTTCAACTGGGAGAATGGAAGATAGATGGGTGTTTATATTCTGGGGAAGCTTGGCAGAATATGAATACCCATTGGATATTAGGCAAAAGATGCAGAAAATGGAGCTGCCATGCAGGATAACAAAGATTCTTTGATGTAGGAGGATATACAGAAGGTTGGCGTGAGAAAAGATGATGCAAAGGATAGAGTGATGTTTGAGATGGACAGTGGAAGTTTTAGTGACAGTCACCCTCAAAATAGCCACTGAAACGTGGAAACAATTGGTCCGGTCTATAACTAGTAAATGGTTGTCAGCAAGAGTTGCAGATGCTGTTTAACATCTTCACACTTTGGGGCTAGAAACAGGAGTGGCTGATATCCTGAAGTAGAGTGAAAATATAAAAACAAAGTGTCAAAGAGGGGCTGAAGGCACCAAAACTGAACCCAAGTGCAGAAATCCAGTGCGGAGCTTTTAACAAACTTTATTTGGCTTGAGCCGAGACACAGAGGAATCATTAATCGTAACAACGTGTACAACGTGTTAACAACTTGGCAAGGGAATGCGGCGAACATGGACTGGTTACGGGATGAGGGGGCCTGGTCTAATCTTGTTAATACTTACCCTGTTTTTCCTTGTGCTCTAGTTGTACCTTGTCCTCGCAGCTCCCATGGGAAGAGTGCAAACACAATTCACTCACCTCATCTGCTACTAGTCTCTCGCTTTTCAAAGTATCCCTAGGATATCAGGCAGAGTGGTTAGTGCCTGTGACTGCCTCGCTCAGTCTGTCCATTACTCTGTTAGTCGAAACCAGAAGAAACACTATAGAACTGAGGGCAACTTAGGGAGGGGTACAAAATGCACAGCTTTAGAAATTCAATCAATAATGGGGAGCATGGTGGGCTTAGCTCAGTGCGTTGAGTGGGCGACCACATCCCATACGGCTGAAAGCGGCCAGCCGGGGTTCGAACCCTTTGCCGCATGTCTTCCCCTCTCTCTCTACTGCCGCTTTCTGCCCTCTCCACACTGTGTCTAATGAAGTTGAAAAAAAGGCCAAAAATTTTTTAACAGATAATGGAGAGTATGGTGGAGTTACCTTGGGAGTGTGGAGGTGACACCGTCCAAGGAAATATGGATAGTTAGGTCAGGTGGTTGGTAGGGGTTGGCCTGCAGGTGTGTCAAGAACGCTAACCACAGCCAGAAGACACCGCCATCTTTGGAATACACAAATATGTGCACAGAGAGAGACTCTCATGATGCACTGAATGTTTCTTCTTCACATTCAGTATAATGAGGATGAAGACCGGGACAGCCCTACAACATTCAGAGTCTTAATAAACTTATGGTGGATCTCATCTACCAAACTATATCCTCAGCTGAAGTCATCAACTGCAACTGCATCGCGTGAGCAGAGCACCAGTTTCCCCTTCCTGAGTCAGCTGAAGGTTGGCCAGAATCCCTTCAAGGCAGACCGCAGTCTCTTTCCATGTCAGCCTTCCTTACCTTGGCCATGTCTCTAAGCACTGAACACCTTGTACTTCTGGACACTCCGGGTAGGTTGCAGTTCTGAAATATGGCAGCAGTGTAGGATAATGGGTTCCTGGCAGCTTCATGTTTGATTCTTCTCAAATCTTTGGCAGTTAATTTGCATCTTTTTCTCTCAATATGTTTCTTGCGACTCTGTTTGCTATTTCCAAGAAAAGGTTTGATGGTTCTGTGGTCACGCCCTAATATCAATTTCAAGGGTGCTGCATCCCTCTGAAAGACCTTTTACAATTTTCAGAGTCCTTTAAATCTCCTTTTTGGCCCATTTTGCCCAAGAAAGAGAAGCTGTCTAAAAATGATGCACACCATTACGCAAATACACTTCATCCAACATGCTTAAATCCAAAAGGCACCCAAAGTTTATACAGCTTGAAGTTGCAAAATAAGCATAATTTTGCAATTTTGGTATGGCCAAAATACTCACTTGCCTAATAATTGTGCACACAGTGTATATCTAACCTCAGGGTCCGTCTCTACCTGAGAGGTGACAGACCATCTGAATCGCTGTACGTTAGCCCGCCCCCACCCAGCATCGATTTGCCTTGAGACCCTACCAAGGGCCCAAAGACCCCTGACAACAAAGCTCTTGGGATAACTGGCACACACAAACCCTCTATCACAACAAAGTGATGATTCTATGCTTTTGTGTCTCGTTCAGTGTAAAACCTCTATAAGCATATAGTGTAAAGAATAATTTGTTTTGTTTTGGTGGCATGATCCATAATACACTGGATTTAACGTGGCTTCACTCCACAGCAGCCACGCCGCTTTGCTCGCTAAAACACCGGTGTCAGCACATAAGGACGCTGTCATAGCCTGTCAACCACGTTGATTAGCTGCGTATATACGAATGTGAATCGCATTATTGGCTGGAGTACGGGATAAGGTGGCATCGTTCTGATCCCATACAGGAGCAGCCAGTCACTGACTGACTAACACTGCCAAACAGAATTGTTAAAGTTTTCATTTTAATTTCAATTCAGGTTAGATTTTTTTTTGTGGGCAGAGACGTGCCAGCAGTGCACAATTATGACCCAGTGTTTCAGTTTCTTAGGCTTTTTCTGGCATTGTTTAGGTTTCTAGTTTCATATTTTTTTCCAGATCTTTTAGTTATTTCCTGCTAAGCTTCTACGTTCTTGTATTTAGGTTTGTTACTGTTCCTCTCTTACATTCCTCATTTCATTTCTAGTCTCCCTCGTCTTCATCTTCGTTTATTATTTATATGTCTGTTTTCTGTGTTTCCTGTCTGTCTCCCCAGTTGGCTATGTTCCCATGTCTGTTTCTTCCCCATACAATACTACATGTCAACAGCATAATCACAAAAGCTGAAGAACCAACTACACCCTTACTCCTTCCATAGTAATTAAAAGCAGAAGTGGCATTCAGCTGCTGATAATGAAATGCAGTACTGGTGTGAGCAACTATTTAAATGTCAGTCCAAGTTTTTGTGCATATTTGTGTGGTGACACAATGCCACACAATGGAGATCAGCAGTGATCTTAGAGAATAAACTATTGTTGTCCATCAATCTGTGGAGGATATTTTGTTATTTCTAAACAATTTGAACAGTTATGCCAGGTTTGAAAAGGTTTTCAGGAGAAAACAAATTCTCTATAAAAGGCTTAGGTTTGCAAAATTTTATCTGTGCAAACACAAGATGTCTGGAACAATATGCTCTGTGAAGACAAGACCAAAACTACAAATCTTTGGGCATAAGGTCCGTAAAGATGAAAAGGATTATAAGGATTTGATTTATGAACTCCAGCTGTCAGCAGCTGGGAAGTGGCTGCTACAGCATCTTTGTCAATACAGCTTTTTCAAGGTAAACAGCACAGCATAACACCTGCTACACAGAAACTGTAGCTCTGACTCGTCATGTTTTTCATAACCAGTCACTCTGTTAGGTTAGAGGCAGACAAATACACTCAAATAATAAATGTATGCTTAGGTTGTTTAGCAAGCGGATAAACTCTTGCATGCAGTAGTAGGATGGTAGTGAACACTGTCTGCACTTTAGATCAAACCATATTGATTATGTAATTTACAACCAGTTGTGCTGCAGTGTCTCCTTAATTCTCTGAGAGTCACTGTGCTGAGGCAGACACTGTAATTGAGAGAGTGAGGGAGAGGATGGAGATGAAGAGGAACAGAAGCACAGAATTAGATCAATCCATCAAATTCTAGCGTGTTGTGTGAGTCGCGGATCCATCTGTGTGGTCGATGGTGCATATCTATACGTTGTATTGTATTTTTTTCAGCAAATCAATTATACTCACACAGGAAAAACACATATGGCACAAATCTGATGAGTAATTTTATTTGGAGTCAGACATATTGATATTTAAAAAAGCAGCTATGGGCGATCAGACAGGGTGCAGATATTTATGAGTCTCTGGCTGCATATGACATCATCTGTAGACAAAAGGAGAAAAAACAAGGCTATGATGCAAATGGGTCCAAAGATTTGACAGTGACGGCTCAACTCAGGGACACGATTATTTGTAACGTAATAACGAGAAATTAGAAGGTGGAGGTCAATAATTTTTGAGCTGCCTTGTGTTCAGAGAAGCAGTTACATCCAGGACAGAGACTTTTAAAGGACATGCCTTACATGTCCACATGAGGGGTATGTTTGTGTGTATATGAGTAGATGTTCGTTAATGTCTGTGTGCATGTGTGTATGCGTGTGAGAGAGAGATGCATCATGTGGGGAGGAAAAAGGTGAGGCAGGTCAAATTCGAGGCACTCAAGTTGATTAAAATGTCTTTGCCACCGTGCCTTCTCTCCTCTATTGCTTTCTCACTCTTCTCATTTCCTTCTCGCTGCTCTCCTTTCTGCAAGCGACTGCAGCGATACACAAACATTTCTGACCAAAAGCATCAGAATTATGACTGTTGAAGCTCAGATAGAAGGCCTGATGTAAATAATGTATTGTTTTTCATGTAGTTTAAGCTAAAGACAGACATTCTAGTGCTCTTTGCAGTCAGTCGCCTTCAAAACTATCCAAATAACTGTTTTCTGCTTGCTGAACCTCAAACTCAATAAAGAACCCATCATTAATATCCCCAGAATAATTTTGTTTTATAAATATAAAGATAAATAGAAGAAGAAAGAACAAAATGTTAGTTTTTTTTTACATTATTATAAACATGTGAAAATATTGCAATATTTCATCAGTGGCTAGGATTTAGTGAGGTTTAAAGCCTGTATTGTCCCTAACCATTGGGAGTTCATCCTCCAGCTTCACTGTGTTTATGCTATGCTAACATAGCGTGTAGCTAGTGATCATAGCACATCATTATATACCAGCTAGTCCAACTTCAGTAACCCTACAGAAGTCACTGCTGTTTAGTTTCCTGTCTTCATTTATGTTGGAAGTGACAGCAGAGCTGTACGTTTGAATTTTGCAGAAACCTCTCAGTCAGAACATGCTACATCATGTTTAGGTGTGTGGCAAAATGGGTGAGAACACATACGTCGTGGGGATGTAACGCTTAGTTAACATGCTTGTTTTGATTTAGCCATATCTCATATGTAGTCTGCAATAGGCAAACATCTACTATATCGTGTTTATGTTTTGCACTTTTACAGATTATGTAACATAACATCTTTGTTTAAATCAATTCTGACAAGTTTGTTAAGTTAACACGTTATTTAATTCAACTGTTAACTGGTTTAGTTTGAACTCACCTTACTTACCTGTGTTCCAGGAACAAAAGGAGGAAATATAGTTTCACTTCCTGTATTTATAGCTTCCTGGTTAATCTGAGGTCACAGGATAGACCAGGTGAAGAACGGGGAGAATCTTTGTAATTTAATAAAGCTTATTTTAGACTGTGTTTATACAGAAATGGATTTATTGGTGAAATATGTATTGATTACACTGTAGAGATTTTATTGCTAGTGAAGAGTAGCAGTATAGGTTTGAGTATGATAATGTTCATCTTACCTACTGAATGGAGTAGTCCAGGGGTGAATGGACTATTTAAACAGATGAATGCAGGTGTTCAGGGAAGAAAGGGCCAGGTTGGTGTGGCTGGGTACAGTGTGACCTTATGTTATGTTTATTTGTACTGAGTTAACTATGGAGTTGAGTTTCTTTTTTTTGTAAATATTGTTTGGTCACAAAATAGTGAATAAACCACTCGCTACACTGGACAGCATCTGTCTCCTGCACTTCTTTAGCCACTTAAGTCAAGTCTTACCACAAGGTGGAAACTAGCGAGCTAACTTCCTGCTAACTGCTAACTCCGTTAAATTTAATAAATTCTGTTTTCATGGATGCCTGGATGTTAAACTTAATTGTTACACCTGGTAAAGCAGCAATGCAGATCATTTATTTAAAGATGAAAGACAGTTTGTAACTCTCAGTGATGTTGCAGTGTTAGTTTGACTTTGGGACCCTTAAGTTGACGGAGTTTAGGACCCAGATGACTCTGCGAGGCTCCTGACTACAGTAGCCATAATGCTCCAACAATCCATCAGGCGGTGCGGCTTCATAGCTTACCAAAGTCGTACTAAAACATTTTTTGACAGATTTTTGAGCGCCGTGTACCACATAAAATCGATTCGAGGTCAGTAAGCACAACCAGAATTCATACAGAAGGCACTCTGTCGATTTTCGAGAAAGTTAAAGGATTTTAAGTGTGCATTATAGTGTGCAAAATACAGTAAGTTGATTATTTTCAGTTATGAAAATACAGGCCTCTCTGTGAATTGAAGCCCCTTTGTATGTTGGGCAAGATCCAAAGGGGCTACCTTATCATGGTGAAGGGGTTTGTGTGTGCCAGGGATCCCAGAAGATCTGTTGTTGAACGGCACAAAGAGTGATTTAGAAGAACCTTATCACTATAAAAAGAAGAGAACAGTTCAAAATGGCTGGGACAGGGTTACTGAACCAGGCCTGGGAGGGTGCTGGAGGGAGAGTGCATAGTGTGTGAGCCTTACCCATGCGGTCTGGCTGGGCACAGCCCAAAAAAGGAGCCATGGGCCTTCCTTCTTGTAGGCCCACCACCCACAAGAAGTGCATCAGAGGAGGTTGCAGTGTGTTCTGGATAGCAGCAAAGGGTGTAGACCCTGGCAGATCGATTCCCAGCTACAAATTCTGGGAAATTTAATGTCACCTCTCTGGTGGGGAAGGAGGCTAAATATAGTCAGGATCACCTCAATGCATGGCTTGGACTCTGTTCCAGTCTGGAGTTGCCCTCCGTGAGAGGTAGTGAACTGGGCTGAATATCTTGGCATCCCCTTGGCTTGTGGCCTGTACCTCGTAGTTTTTCCTTGTGGACTAGAGATTTTTGTTCCTTGCGCCTTAGGTTTGGGGAATGGTCCTGAGTGCAGAGTACCTGGCCTTCCTAGATTCCTTGGATGGAGTGCTCGAGGGTGCTTCAACTGGAGACTCTGTGGCCTACTGCGAGACTTTAATGCTCATGTGGGCAACAACAGCGAGACCTGGAAGCGCATGATCGGGAGGAACCGCCTGCCGGATCTGAACCTGAATGGGTATCCATAAGTGCCTGTGGTGCCACGACACCCAAGATTGATTTGGGAACAGGTCGATCAATTTTGTCGATCTCCCCCAAAGCTTTCATGTTCTCCCAGTGTAGCACTCCTGGTCTACTTTTACACCTGTGAAATTTGATAATATGACAACCCTCATAGATAAAATGAAGTCGTCTTCATGCCCCTCATATATCCTCCCCACCAAGCTTTTTACCAGCGTTTTGATACTGTTGGTCCTTGGGTTGTGAACCTTTTTACTGTTTCTCTTCAGACTGCGGGGTTCCCCAGCTTTTTAAAACATGCCATTGTGAAACCAAGGCTCAAAAAAAACCCAACCATGGGTTACAGGTAACGGCTTTACCTTTTTCAGTAACGAGTTATCTAACTAATTACTACTACTATTGTTGAAACGCTGTTACCGTAACTAACAAGAAAATGCGGTCCGTTACTATTTTTCAACAAACAGAGGGTTGAAGCTGTGTTCAGCTCACCGCAGCTTATATATAAGTTGTAAGTAATCTGGGCGAGAGAGAGAGACAGCAGAAAAAGAAAGAGAGTGAATTTTGAGATGTGAGAGATTGTGTTTGGAGTGTGTAGTTAATGTGTCGTCTTGTGTAGTTAGTGTGTAGTGTTGTGGATAGTTTTGTGTTGTGTGTCAGAACAATGAGGCGACTGCTGTCTCCAGGTAGAAACAGCAGTGATACACCTGCTGCTGTCAGACCTGCAGGTCTCAGGCTGTGATGTTTCCTTTATAGTGGACAGAAATTATTTTTTTGCAGTGGCACAAATAATTTGTGGCATCTTATTGAAGAACAGCTGATTGTTCTGTAAATAGTTTGAAATGGTTATTTAAAAAAACAAGGTAAAAGGTAAATGGATGCAAATAACTTTGTTGTTTGTAAAACTTGTGCATAGGATTTTAAAATTGACATTTATATTTGCATTTAAAGTTATGAAATGTGATCATTAAACATGTTTGTGGTTGTTACAGTAAAAAATATAACTTTTTCTACTTGGATTTTATGTTTTTTGTCTGATTTTAGATCAATTGTGTTAATACAGTATGTCAAAATGAAAACATGACTGTAAATTCAGACACGTGAGGCTGTGCTGAAAAGGATGATACCAAACAAGGCAAAGGAAATAGCTTTTAACGGTGAAATGTGGAGGAAACATCAAAAGTGGTTAAAAATGGCCAATTCTACCCTGGACGCAATAGTTACTTTTCAAGTAATTTAGAATCGTGTAACTCAGTTACTAACTCAGTTACTTTAGTAACTAGTAACTATAATTAATTACTTTTTCAAAGTAACTTGCCCAACACTGCTTGGATCCAACATTACTACCAAATTATATACTTATAAACTCCCTTTTATGAAAAGACTTCGAGAAGCCAGTTGCTGCTCACGTTGCAGCCAACTTGGATAAACATAACATCTATGACTATTTCCAATCTGGTTTTCTTGAAATGCATTCCACTGAAACATCACTACTTAAAGTTACCAGTGATATTATGAAGTCAGCAGATTCTGGAGAATACGTCCTGGTCTTAGGTTAGACCTCTCCTCAGCCTTTGACACAGTTAATCGTCGTCCTGATAAACAAACCGAGCGATCTGGTTGGCACGTCTGGCTCTGTTCTTCCGTGGTTTCCATCCTACATAATGTCAGGAGTTTTAGTGTGTATGCAAAGCAGATCATGTCTGAATGTACAGAGCTGCTATATGGAGTTCCTCGAGGCTCCGTGCTGGGACCTATTCTGTTTTTAATATACATTCTTCCTTTAGGCCAGATAATACAGCAGTTTATTGATATTTCTTCTTTTTGCTAAAGATATTTAGCTATACTGCTCATTTAAGGCTTCTGAAGTTCACAAACTCTGCATTTTGACTGCTTAACAAATATTAGGCAATGGTTGAACAACAGCTATTTACAGCTAAACCGAGACAAAACTGAAACTTTGATTATTGCACCGGGCAGAGCAATGTCTGACATTAAACACCACCTGGGTGATTCGGGTCTCTTGCAGAAGCGTAGCCTTAGAAATTTAGATGTTACTTTTGACGAAGCTTCCTTGACTTAAAATGGAGTAAGAACCTTCTTTTTTCATTTGTCTGTTTACTTGTTTAAAACAAGAAAGGGCTGGCTCATCTCCAGGTTGTCCAAAACTCGAGGGTACTGACCCGCTCAGATGAACTCATGGAACAGCCTGATGGAGGTGGCTGGGGAGAGGGAGGTCTGGGATTCTCTGCCTAGGCTGCTGCCGCTGTGACCAGGCCCCAGGTCAGGCCCCAGGTAAATGTAAGAAAATGCATGGATGGATTTTCAGCTATGTAACTTCTATTTGTTTTAAATTATTCATAAATTAAACCCAACATTAAAAAGTGTAGTGTGGAAATGACACACCAACAGCGTTTACAGTTGCACACAGCTGCCCTCTTTGTAGCACACACACACTTGAGGTCCCAGCACATCTTTTATAGGGGCGCCATGGTGAGATGATTGCTCCACCCCTCCCCTCCCCTGCAACTGAGCCACAAACCACACCCGCCGCATGTAGGGAATTGATTGTAAGAAATAAATGAACACACCTGACACGGTTTGGCTAAAGCTCAGGCGGTAGAGCAGGTCACTTAGTAATTAGAAGGTCGATGGTTCAGTCCTCGTCTGCTCCTCGTCTAAGTTAGATAGAAGGCGCTTGTGTGAATCAGGCAAGTTTTGTCACGTGCGATATAAGAACCTCCATTTAGCATTTATAAAATAATAAATTTGCTTAATTTAGATTAGGCTTGTTATATCTTCATTATAGGTCACTCATTCCAACCCTGCCATGCAGCCGCACAGCTTTGTTCAAGTGTCGAATTATTTTAAACATTACATAGTGAAGGTTTGAAAGATGGCAGCTGAGGGGCTCATGTGAAGGTGTTTGTTGACAGTATAGCAACAAAACCATAAATAAGATCCAACCCAGAGCAGCAGGGCCTCTAACAGCCAACTGTTATTAGTTTTATACTCTGCCTGCGAACAAGCCACTGCATCCGTAAACTGTTTAGTATTGAATTACGTTAATACAGCTGCAGATATTAGTATTAGACTCCTTGATGTTAATGCAAAGCCACAGGGCTGCTTAGATCTGTTTGACAGAGCAAACAACCATTTTTTTCATGGTAAATATACGTACGCAGAAACTTTCAACCTCCTGATTTTATCAGGGGGTTTGTTGCACGAATAGAAAAACTGTAAAGAGGCAACAGCTGACTTTTATAGAAGACAACTTTCCTGACAAACATCCCACAGCTGCAGCAGAAGTCACGCTTAGAATTAGAGGAATGTTGGTCTGTCCTTGACTGTGTGCAAACAATGAACATGGACTGACATTGTGGTTCTGTGAGCTACCTTTTGAAGTATTGATACATATTTAGAAGACACGGTAGTTTTATGGAGTTAACAATGTTATTATTATAACAGTGTGCATGCACTGGATGGCTGGCTTTGCAAAGGATCTTCACTGTGATGTGAATATGTACTTAATGTAAAAATAGAACAGCTGGTTGTGTTTTAAAAAACTATCCAACCACTTCATTAGAACTAAGTTAAACTGGCAAGTTGTGAACAATACAATGTACTTGCATTTGTATAACTTTTTTCTAGTCTCACTCAAAGCGCTTTAGACCACAACCTACCAGAATAATTAAACCTAAGATGCATGTCTGGGGACTGTGGGAGGCAAAGCACACAGTGGGCTTCTTTGTATGTTGGCTGGAGGTCTGTTTTTCATTTTATCATAAACAATGCAACTAATGATTAATGTACAAAGACCATTCAGATGTCTGATGCATTGAGTTTTTCCTTTCCAGTCACCTTTCTCACTCACTATGTGTTAATAGACCTCTCTGCATTGAATCATATCTGTTATTAACCTCTGTCTCTCTTCCACAGCATGTCTTTATCCTGTCTTCCTTCTCTCACCCCAACCGGTCGCAGCAGATGGCCCCGCCCCTCCCTGAGCCTGGTTCTGCCAGAGGTTTCTTCCTGTTAAAAGTGCTTGCTCATAGGGGGTCATATGATTGTTGGGTTTTTCTCTGTATCTATGGAACGCCTTGAGGCGACTTTTGTTGTGATTTGGCGCTATATAAATAAAATTGAATTGAATTGAATTGAATAGATGTAATTACTACTGTGTTTAAATATTTTCTATGTAAAATAAAGGAAAACCTACGAGTATCCTACTGCTCAATTATTATGTGTTTGTTAATTTTTTTGCAAATTTGTGGAAAAGTGGAAATGTGTCTGATGCCGAGTTGAACAAACACACACGGAAACACATACCAGACAATATATTCCTCAACTTTGTGTGCAAGTTACAGAACATCTGTGACAGGAGAGCTAAAGTCAGAGTTAATGCCGTCTGAGACGAGTGTCTGGTTGTAAAACATTCTTTTAAGTATTATAGGCTCAAATGTAAACATGAACTTACAACGAGACAGACGGCCTCTCTGTTTGTGAAATGTGAACCACCTACTCTGACCTCATTAATAAACATAGAATTTAAAATGACATTACTATTATATACTATTTATACCACTTTTGTTACATTTTACTCTACTACATGCTTTTAAGTTTTGGGGACAGACATAGTCTGACAGTATAAACTCCTCACATGTTAATTATAGTGCACCACTTCACAACAACGGTTGCTTCAAGCTGCTATTGTAAGATATAGGCCCTCGTGTAGTGTATCTCTAGCATCTCCAGGGTAGAGAGAGTGTAGCGTCGTGTAGACTGGCAAACAGTCCAGTCCCATCCTGCCAAGACTGGCTGTTGGGAATGAGGTTAAATTTATGGTCCCACAAATGTGTCCGTCTGTGTAGACTTTTTGGTTGGACCGAGGCGGAGAGAGGTTTTCACCCATCCAAGATGTTCTTCCATGCAGTCCTCCAATATAATGTTCACTGGGAACAAAAAAACTTCAATGATAAAAAAACTACAGTATGAAAATCACAAAGAGTGGTTGCACGGTCACTTTTTCACTTTTTACCACTGGTTTCACTTGAACGCTTTGCATGCTATTTCAAGACCTGCACCGACTGTTACTGTGATGAAACACATCCCAGTCTTTCCCAACCAAGACTAGGAAGGTCCAGCAGCTGCTTCAAGAGAGGAACATCAAGTCTGGTGTCAAGGCCCTCTACAGCATGGCATGGACCAACCTAAAGAGAGGCACTAAAAGGCTAAGAGGGACTACAAGAAGAGGACTGCGGAGCATCTACAATAAAGATACCCAGGAGACCATCAGCTGGTGAACTCCACATTTTAAAAGATTCCTCACATCCCATCATAGTTTGTTCCAGGCTGGAGAACAGTTTCTATCTGAGAGCCATCAGGGCATTACTCACCACCTAGCACCATATATAATAGTTGATATTATGTACAATAATGCCACACATGTGTGTTTTCATGCAATAGTGTTATATGCCACATGCAATGGTGTATTGTGTGAATGACTATCACCATAAGGAAGGCACCTACTCTCGTTACATTTCATGTATTTATGATCACAATAAGGTTAAATTCAAATTCAAGTGTTATAGTTTTGCTCTCCTTTGTGGCCGGCTGACAGAGCGACAACAGCACAAGCAAGAGTGGCCACAGACCGGTTGTAACACTGCCTCCCTCTGAGAACAGCGCTCGCTGCAGGCAGACGACCGTGCTCTCTGTGCTCGACCATAGAACCAGCTTTAGGGTGGCGTCCCCAGAAAGGAAGGCCTCTGGGTCTCGACGTAGACCGCTGCCCTCACAATATGGATCAGTGGCAGAAAAGGGATCAATGTAATCGATCGATAGTTGACGGATGTTAGACAATCAGACTGCCAAGGATCATCAATATGAAGAAGCATTTGGGGACAGTAAGCAGGAATGTAGATAGACAGACAAAGACAAAACACAAACTATGACTGGCTTTTTCAGTTGCCTCGTGTCTGCCACAGTAGGTGCCTCAATCTTTCTTCTATAACGTGGCAAAAACATGTGGTGGGTGACAGTAGAATATGTGGTAGAGCTCTCACACTGCATTTCATTAGATTTCACAGGTATGCATAACTGAGTGTATATTTACAAAATTCAGTTCACGGTATATATCATTTTCTGCTTTTATCATTCGCCATGTAAACAGAAGCTGGGTGGTCCTTCCTAAAACAAGCAGCCAACCAACCTTGCTGAGTTTTTAGTGATGTGAAGGCAGAAAGAGTAACAAAACCTAACGAAAATAAAAGGAAATAGTATTTACATGAATCTGCAGCTTGATGCATGGTGTACGATATGTAGCCATGAGTTCTTTGGTCTCTGCACAGACACTTTATTTTAGACGTGTCTAATTTGGCACCATATGTGGTTTTTTTCATCGGGGAGTAGTTTAAAGCACTACAGGTGCTCTCGCGAGAGTAACTGTCAGCTCCATGTTTACAAGCGGTATTTATTAGGAGCAGTCTCCCCCTACTGTCAGTGCTTTACGGTCTAACCGACCGAGTGTGTCCGTAAACTCGCCGCTGCTTTAATGCGCTACTATCGACATTTTCACAGCCTCTGCTTTTCTTCGGGGTAATTATCGCTGCCCAGGCAGAGCAAGGAACGAAAGAAAGCAGGCACCAAGTCGTCGCCTCGGGTTCTCTTCGAAGGAATAGGCGGGTAAGACCGAAAAACTGAAGCTATTATTATTCAGCGAGCCACTTGACAGCTGACACGAAGAGGCAGCGCTATATTAAAACCATAACAATGAAGCATTTCTGCGCTCTGTGTGCGTCTTTGATTTCTGACACCGAGGAAGCTGCTCTCAAACTCGAGCAATAAGTCACCAGTATTTGTGTTGCACGACTGACGTTATTCCGTTTAATCGTTGCTACATCAAAGGTGGTCATGGTTACAGGCCTTTTCTTTTTTCTTTTTGCTCCACAACACCGGTACCGGGTTAGACTGTGCGCTGTAGATGCGGTTCTCCGGCACGGGCAGAGCGCCAGGCCAAACTCAGTGTTACATACTGGCACTTTAAGGCTCCCGTGTCTGTAAGCAGAACTACAGAGCTCGGGAAACATGGCAGGATACCATCCGGGCTCATATTGTGGCAAATATGTAAGAGATTTTAGTAAAATTCTACTGTAACTTTGTTTGGTTTGCAGAACCGTGTCTGTAAAGGTGCGTCTGTGCAGGTATGATGGTGTTTTTAGAAAATTGCTGATACAAAATGCTTCTTTTTCTTTGCATTAAATGTACACCTTTCTAACAGTACAACATTTGAACCAGTGGCAGTGTTGTTGCTTGATAATTTTATTCCCTTTTAGCAAATGTATTTGACAGCATTAGATTCGTATGTGGTCAAAGCAGTGGCTGAAACAGCAGCACTGGTCAAACAGGCTCCGTGCGCTTCAGAAAATAGTCACGACTTCTGATCTGTTGATTTGCATTTATGGGCACAGATTAATCCGTTATCTGATGAACAACTACAGAGACCACAGTTCCGGTCATACATGTGACAGATGTTTACATTTCACATATATTATTCTGTAATACACTATTAGTACGTTTTTAAATGGATTATTATTAATACACACTAAAAAGAACTTGTTTAGATTTAAGTACAGTAAGTTCTCATTTAGGTTTAAGCATTAAAATACTTGGCTAAGTTTAAAAATCATGCACTGTTTTAAAGTTTCTTTCCAGGGTGTTTCATGCACATCCAAAGAGTTTATAAGTCATGCTGACAGTAACAAATTCGTGTTTTTCTTCAGATTTCAAGGCTGTTTCTCCCCATTCAAAACTGGTTGTGGTATGATGGCAGAAACTAAACAGGGACAGATGTTGATCTTGTGACCAACAGAGGCCCAGACTGACCGTCATATTATTGCCATAATCAGTCATGAGAAGTTTCGATTAGGAGGTAAAATTAGTCAAGCTAGCTGCCTGCTAGAAATTGTGTTCATATAAGAAGCTGATTATTTACTCCCCCTGTTATCATTTTCTCCTTACAATGTGATGCTAAATTATAAGAGGCTACATGACTTTTTCAAGATCTCTGCATAATGTGATTTGCTTGGCTAACGGCCGTGCTGGAGGATTTGGATAAACATGATGTGATAGGCTGATCCTGCACTAATGCACTGAAGCTTCCACAAGTTGAATTTCTTTCAGCTTTAAGCAAAAATCTATAGATCCATAATTCAGATTGGTAACATGTGCCGGCAGCACATTGAAAGTGGAAGAGAAGCGAGAGCACTAAAGCCTGAAACCAAGCCAGTCCTGCCTTAATGAATGATATCTGCAGTTAAAAACAAAGCAACCATTTTCTCCTGCCTCTCTGTATCTGCAGGTCTCGGTAGCTTGAATGTATTTCTTTTCCAAGTCATAACAGTAAAAGCTATTTTGGCAGCAGACAGCACTCAGTCCTTATACAATGTCAGGGGGATGATTGCCAAAGTTTAATCAGCGCTGCAGGTTTTACTGAATGTGTTCATTTAATAAAACTTGCATGTGCGTGCAGTTTTATCACACAAGTTAATATCTGTAAGTGATTCTGGCTCTGCACATTTCTGGATCCAAACTCTGGTTGCTCTGCTGCTTTGCTGCTTTGGCGAGCATAGAGGATTCAAGACGATTATTTTCACTTTAATTTGTTCCTATTATTCCAGCCTGTTATTTTGCACTCAAGTTAGAAATCTTTACAGGTAATAATAAGGTGAGTTTCTAGCTCGTGTCCCAGCACCTACACTGTACTCAGGCTGCACTCTTGCTTAAACCAAACTGAAGATTTCTTTATCTCTGGTAGCTGTGAGAAAGATAAACACTGCTGTGAAAGACAGTTATTTAATGCAAGTGGATTTATATTTCATTTGAGTGGGTGACTTGAGTGGAGTGTCACTATCCCCACTTTTGGGGTAGAAACAAAGCTGAACTTTAGAGCATGCTTTTGTTCGTGGAGCATCAGGCTGTGCAGCCGTGTTGCTAGTTTCCTTTTGTTTGCTCATCATTAAATTTTGAATGTATGAATTATTATAAAACTATTAATATATAATTATTAGTACGTTATTTCCAGTTGTTCCAGTTTTTGTATTCAACAGACGATGCTTGTGCACTATGTTAAATACTAATTCTTGTCTTTTGTGTAATTTAATTTAATAAAAAGAATACTTTTATGATTTTACCCCTTTTTAGACTTATTATCAGAGCTAATACTGTGTATTTTTTGCACATTGTGACTTGCTTTGTTTTCGTAAATCTCTTTGAAGTCATTTATCTGTGGAACAAAAAAGGCCTATAGCTGTCACTTAATAAATATTCATCTGGTGAAGTATTTTGATATCATATTTATTTTTTAAGCAGAAGGGTTATGTTCTCATTGTAGCATTTATCTTGAAGCGCTACTGTTTATTGTTAACATATTAAAAACCGGGTTTGCCAGTAACCTGTACAGCCTGCGTGTGTGTGCCGAGTGTGGAGACAGGAAAATGCAGCTTCCTGTGGGAGGGGACGACGCTGTGATAGATACTGTGCAGCCATCTTCGGGAGCAGGGATGTCTTTTAATCATAAAAACCACAACATTAGGACATAAAGAGTCATACTTTTGTATGTACAGTTGTGGTCAAAAGTTTACATACACTTGTAAAGAATATAATATAATGGCTCTACCGAGTGTCCCGTTATTTCTAAAACTCTAATTTTTCTCTGATAGAGTGATTGGAACAGATACTTCTTTGTCACAAAAAACATTCATGAAGTTTGGTTCTTTTATGACTTTATTATGGGTTAACAGAAAAAAGTGATCACATCTGCTGGGTCAAAAATATACATACAGCAGTGCTAATATTTGGTTACATGTCCCTTAGCCATTTTCACTTCAATTAGGCGCTTTTGGTAGCCATCCACAAGCTTCTGGTTGAATCTTTGACCACTCCTCTTGACAGAATTAGTGCAGTTCAGTTAAATTTGATGGCTTTCTGACATGGACTTGTTTCTTCAGCATTGTCCACATGTTTTCAATGGGGTTTAAGTCAGGACTTTGGGAAGGCCATTCTAAAACCCTTATTCTAGCCTGACTTAGCCATTCCTTTACCACTTTTGATGTGTGTTTGGGATCATTGTCCTGTTGGAACACCCAACTGTGCCCAAGACCCAACCTTCGTGCTGATGATTTTAGGTTATGTTGAAGAATGTGAAGGTAATCCTCCTTCTTCATTGTCCCATTTACTCTCTGTAAAGCACCAGTTCCATTGGCAGCAAAACAGCCCCACAGCATAATACTCCCACCACCATGCTTGATTGTAGGCATGGTGTTCTTGGGGTTAAAGGCCTCACCTTTTCTCCTCCAAACATATTGCTGGGCATTGTGGCCAAAAAGCTCGATTTTTGTTTTGTCTGACCACAGAACTTTCCACCAGAAGGTCTTATCTTTGTCCATGTGATCAGCAGCAAACTTCAGTCGAACCTTAAGGTGCCGCTTTTGGAACTAGGGCTTCCTTCTTGCACGGCAGCCTCTCAGTCCATGGAGATGCAAAACACGTATGACTGTGGACAATAACACCTGTGTTCCAGCAGCTTCTAATTCTTGGCAGATCTGCTTTTTGGTGATTCTTGGTTGACTCTTCACCCTCCTGACCAATTTTCTCTCAGCAGCAGGTGATAGCTTGCGTTTTCTTCCTGATCTTGGCAGTGACGAAACAGTGCCATGCACTTTATACTTACAAACAATTGTTTGCACTGTTGCTCTTGGGACATGCAGCTGCTTTGAAATGGCCCCAAGTGACTTTCCTGACTTGTTCAAGTTAATAATTCGCTTTTTCAGATCCATGCTAAGCTCCTTTGACTTTCCCATTGTAGCGTTTGTGGGCGTTTGTATCCAATGAGCCCTATTTAACTGGTCTAAGAGAAGTCAGCAGCTGTAGTCACTCATAATCACTCACAAGAAGTTAAGAGGCCATGCTATGAAGCTCAGTTCACTGACAACTTTGTAAGTCACCAAAATTGCTAATTCATGTTGCTGTATGTATATTTTTGACCCAGCAAATGTGATCACTTTTTTCTGTTAACCCATAATAAAGTCATTAAAGAACCAAACTTCATGAATGTTTTTTGTGACAAAGAAGTATCTGTTCCAATCACTCTATCAGAGGAAAATCAGAGTTTTAGAAATAACGGGACACTCGGTAGAGCCATTATATTATATTCTTTACAAGTGTATGTAAACTTTTGACCACAACTGTAACTAGCAGGCGATTTCTGCCAGGCCTGCAGGGCTTTTTCAGAACCTTCTCTCTGTATTTTGTGGTCATGTGAACAAAATTGTGTCACGATGCAGATTTTGGCGACCCTTACGTTACATGCAGGCAGTGAACGTTTAAGATGACACGGAAGAGAAACACAAACGATTAAATGGTTATGATATATGCAAAAGTATAAAGATTCGTAATATAGATCTTAATAACTGCTCTATGTGTGAAAAAACAACTATTTGTTATCATACTGTAGCATCAGGCCAATCAGACTGCTGGGTTATTGATCTGGTCTGTTAAGCAGCAGAGGGGGTTGGCTAGGGTTGGTGTCACTACTGGTAGCATCATGTGATACATGGACCCTACAGATGTTGCACAGTCATTTCATTTTTGGATGCTTCTCTCAGTTCAGCCCTGCGACAGTGTCAGTGCCAACAGCCTCATCATTGCCTCCTGCAGCTGACACACAACTTCACACACAACTGCTGCAGACAGAGAGCTCCTCCCCCCTGACAGCTGATGTAGTTAACATGCTTAACACTTAAACTCAGAGCTCAGTAAAACTCTCATTTCAACTGAAATATTAAACTATTATCAAAAATGTTAACCTAGCTGCCATGCATATGAGCATTAGCTGTGCAGAGCAGAGGGGAGGCTGCAGCTGAGCTGAACAGAGTGTGGAGAGCTAATCAGAGCAAATACAGAGTGAAATCTGGAGCAGGCGACAGTTGTAGGCTGAAGAGCTGCAGCTTGAGGTGGAGCAGAGTGAACGGGGGGGGGGGGGGGGGCAGGTTGAGGCAACTTGAACTTTTCTGTTTTTACAATAACGCACTGATATTTTCCGAGGTGTCACTTCTTTGCCGTTACTTCTGTTGTTGTGGGATGGGGTCAAATTTCCCCCCTGTGCTACAGAAAATGGTATCAACCATTGAGTGTTTTCCTGGGGATTTGCAGTAGCGGTTTTTGATACGGGCGACATGGGCGGTTGCCTGGGGTGGCATCGTGGTGCGGGGCAGCATCACAGGCATCAGCAAAAAAAAATTGCTCATACTCATGCTGCCCCGACATCAGGCAGCGCATATTGGGAATGGCAGAGGCACCGATCGGTTTTCTATCGCCCATTTGCTGGGAGTAAGGGCGCCCTCCGTTTGCGAGGTGCGCCTGCTGCTTGCGGCACAGGGAGGAGAGGGCGGGGCGGCGGGGGATTCTCTGACCGGCTGGAGCAGCGTCTAATAACCAACTCGCCAAATAAAACAAAATAAAAACAAAACAACAAACACGAAAACACCAGACATGATACAGACTTATAATTTGCACCGATGTTTTTTCGAAATTCTATACGAGAAAAGTGAGCGCGAGAGCCCTCGGTGCGCCTGCTCGCTGCCGAAGTCAAAGTAAACTTTATTGTCATCTCCGCTACAGTCCAGTATATAGAGAGACGACGAGGCTCCAGTTACAGCAGTGCAAGTAAACAAACAATAAATATAAGAAGAGTAAGAAGATAAATATACACTTTAGGACTCGTGGTAAAGGATCAATAACAATTTAAAATGTATAATTTACAGTTTGATGATTTAAAGTCTCACACACAACCCGTCGAAAGGGGAGGGGCCGGCTGCTTCCAAGTAGAGCACATTTCATTCATAATGTTGTAAATTATGTATTCATGATTTGAATCCTGGGTTGTGTGAAATCCCAGAAATTAGGGTTGCTCAATTAATCGAATTTTAATCACGATTACGATCTGGGCTTTCAACGATCATTAAAAATGACTGAGCCGATTATTAGCCCCTCCCTCATTTATCCGCGACACCTTAAAGGCCGTCTGTGAAAATATTGTCGGGCATAAACCGTCCGTGGCGCAAAAAAGGTTTGAGACCGCTGATTAAGAGGACCCGAGGGAAGCTCGGAAAGCTAAGCAGAAGTTATTTGGAGAGGAGAGTGACTGCCGTTGGTTGAAAAGAGAGGTAAAAAAAAACTTCAGTGGTGTTGCACACTATTTTATATTATTTTTTAAAGTCATTGTTAACCCTTTAAAGCCGGTCAGAGCAGCACGCTCCGTTTTGTGTAACTATTGTTAAATCCCTGTAGAACCTGAACCGTGTAAGCTAGCGCAATAATTTGTTTGCATATGAAACCGGAGGAGTTGTACTTACATCTGATGCCATCAGCTTGTCCTCAGTCACGGTTTCGTTCCACATATAGCTTTGCAAAAATTGCATAAAAAGCTCTTGCAGGAACAAAAACATAATATTCCAGAAACACGCTTTGCCGTTCCTATCAGCTGTTCGTAACACTTCCCACAGTGAAATGATGCACATGCTGTTTTCTTTGCAAATTTGCATCATAGGATTGTTTTTTGTTTTTCCTGCAGTATATAAAAATTGCTGTATCTCCAAAATAAAACTATGAAGACACTCAAAATAAATTTCCTGTGGTGGGAAACTATTTTTTGCAACTTTATTGTATTTAAAGTTTTGAGGGATAAACCTCTTAAATTTCTCCAAGTAGAAATATATGTAAACAAAACAAAAGCGATTTTCTATTTTTTTTGTAGTTTATTGCACTTTTTTGCAATTTATGTAATTACTATGGACTTAATGCATACATATTATTAAAATATGGGCTATAACAGTTGTATTGATGTATAGCAACTTGAAATGCTCCCACAAATGGCACTACAGCATGTAAAAAAAAAATAATATAAGCTCTGGCGGACTTGGTTCTATAGTAGGTCTTAAAGGGTTAAATAAATATCGTCAAATAATCGTGATCTCAATTTCAGTGAAAAATAATCGTGATTATCATTTTTGCCATAATCGAGCAGCCCTACCAGAAATACACCTTAGACTAAGTGAATCTGTGAACTAAGGTGTTGGTCTATTAGGTTATGTTGTGGTGATCCCTGAGTTGGGGGATGGGTGTTCATACTGGAGTGCAAAATTAAAACCAATGGAAGATGGACAAGAAAAGTTCAAAGCCATCAGGTCCTCAGTTTAGAAAAAAGAGAAAAGAAGAGGAGGAGAAACGAGCAAAAGATGCAGGTAAGCAGATGTGTCATTGGATAATGGCAGGTCATCCTGAAACTATCAGAATCAGAATACTTTATTAATCCCTAAGGAAATTATGTGGGTTACAGTTGCTCCAAAAATAAATGGTAAAAATAGTAACAGTAACAGACTAAACTCCAAATATTATGTTACAGATTTTAATATTAATTAGTCATTGTCAGTTGTTGATTTGTCCTGTTCTCATTGTATGACGAATTATGATGGCTGTTTGGTAGCTCTTTGCATACAATGCATACTCTCTCTCTTTTCATATGTGTGTGTGTGTGTGTGTGTGTGTGTGTGTGTGTGTGTGTGTGTGTGTGTGTGTGTGTGTGTGTCTCTGGCGAAATTCAGTATGGTTCCGACAACAGTTTTATGTTAATGTATAATCCTTGATGTGTTTTGTGTGTGTGTGTGTGTGTGTGTGTGTGGGGGGGGGGGGGGGGGGGGGGGGGTGCCAGAGGGAGTGTTTGCCCGGGGCGCCAAACAGGCTAGGACCGCCACTGGGTGTTTGCACTGAGTTTGGATTTCTGGTATTGTGACACCCCTGCAGTGCCACACATGTACCACAGAACATCTAGATCCTGTTTACAGTTGCTAATATGCTTCGATAGAGCAAAATGAATATTATCTTTGACTAACTAGTAAAGTGTCAGATTTCATACAGCAAAGACACTTATGAGATTGTGTTTACGCGTTTAAACAGTGGTGCACTCACTATGAATAGCCACAGCCATGACTAACAGTTGCACATAGGAGCATTTCTATACATACACCATTGTAAGTGGAAAGTCAGTGCACCTGTTTCTGTGGTGGTAGAGATGTGGGGACAACAATCATGTAAGTGTGGCTTAAATAACACCAAATGATGGACGTACACACGAGGAACAGGCATTTGATTAAAAATCAGTGCCCTGCAACTCCTCTGAGCTGACCTGGTGACATACTTGTATCACTTTTTAAATAAAATAAGTCGAGCACAGATGTTGCACCCTGGACTGGTCGCTGGTCTGACCACACTAAGGATGAACATGCACAATCACCACGAGCTGTATAACTAAGTGTACTGGTTGAGTAATCGCTTGTTTTCTCATTTTTATCATCTTTTCTCCTCGTCCTCCATCTGTGCACTGGAGACTCTTCAGTCTGATTATATTTTTTTCATAAATTGATTTAATTATTTTCAGCATTCCTCAATCATATCAGGGCTGATTTATTTATTGATTTTAATTGATATTAGGTTCCTCCTCCAGTGTTTTATCCTGAGAGTCATGAGCCATAACTTGAACCCACCCCCAGTGAAACCAATCCTTCTGTCAACCTTATGCACAAATTCCTCGGTCTAATTTGAGAGGTGACACACGTTCTCCCCGCCCATGGCCTGGCCCCACTCTCACTGTGTTTCTCTACCCTTCTTCACCCCACTGGAACCAATCTTTCCACCATCACTTTTTTATCTTTGTTTTTTCCGTCCCTGGTCTTCACAAATAATTTCAAGGTGCTGATGTGGTGGAGCGATATTTCAGCGAGTATAATTGCAGAATTGATATTTGATCTGTTTCGGTGTAAAATCATCCCAGCTCACTGTATTGTTCAGTCCTCCTGAAATTCCACAGTGGAACAAAAGGAAGTAACTGAGCTGCGCTCAAAGCACTTTGCACTACACATCATAGTCACATGACCACGCACATATTCATTTTTTGTATCTAATATTGACACATGCACACTCACAGTGGGATGGATGTGTAGGACAAAACCTGGGCTTCAGGATGTAGAAAGGAGGAGCTAGGAATTGTACTACAGACCTTGTGATCTGTGGACAAACCAGATGTGGTTGTGGAGGTAGATGGTCCACGGTGTGCACTGTGTCGCAGTTGTTACTTGATTGGGTTAGTACTCCATCGTCCCACCACAATTCAAAGACATTAATTTGATCTTCTGATTCTAAACTGGTCATTCTGTATGTGTTACCCTGTGGTGGACTGGCAACCAGTCCAAGGTGTGCCCCATGTTTTGTCCAGTGACAGCTGCACAAACCTGAGTAGAACGAATAATTAAGAAAATGGATGAAGAAACTTACAACTCCAAAGTTCTGTACGTGATAGGAGCGACACAAAACAGCGATTACTAGTTAGCATCCAAATTCTAGAGGAAACTATTGTGTCTGTGTTAAACTACAGGAAGCAATGAACACTGAAGCCGACATACTGGGTATAGAGCTGGAGTCAGGACATTTCTATACTGCACAGCATGCTGAGATGTTTCCAGCTAATAGTTCTCTGAAAACCACAAATTTTGTGTTAATTTTAATATTGTATGCCTGTTGAACTGTTATCATCAATCATTTTCATAGATACAATTAAAGAAATGGAAACAAATGACATTCTTTTTGTAACCGTCTGCTTGTAGCGTGGTGCCTAAAATACAATTTAAACGCAGTGATGGGAATAACGGCGTTACAGGTAACGGCGTTACCTTTTTCAGTGACGAGTAATCTAACTAATTACTATTTCTATTGTTACAACGGCGTTACAGTTACTAACAATAAAATGCGGTCCGGTCGCGTTACAGATTTTCAACAAACAGTTTTGTATTGTGTGTCAGAACAATGAGGCGACTGCTGTCTCCAGGTAGAAACAGCAGTGATACACCTGCTGCTGTCAGACCTGCAGGTCTCAGGCTGTGATGTTTCCTTTATAGTGGACAGAAATTATTTTTTTGCAGTGGCACAAATAATTTGTGGCATCTTATTGAAGAACAGATGATTGTTCTATAAATAGTTTGAAATGGTTATTTAAAAAAATCAAGGTAAAAGGTAAATGGATGCAAATAACTTTGTTGTTTGCAAAACTTGTGCATGTGGTTTTAAAATTGACAATTTATATTTGCATTTAAAGTTATGAAATATGATTCAATAAACATGTTTGTGGTTGTTACAGTAAAAATAGAACTTTTTCTACTCGGATTTTATGTTTTCTGTCTGATTTTAGATCAATTGTGTTAATACAGTTTGTCAAAATGAAAACATGACTGTAAATTCAGACATGTGAGGTTGTGCTGAAAAGGATGGTACCAAACAAGACAAAGTAAATCATTTTTAACGGCGAAATGTGGAGGAAACATCAAAAGTAGTTAAAAATGGCCAGTTACAACCTGGACCCCAGAGGGTTAAACGTTTTTTTAAAGTAACGCAATAGTTACTTTTTAAGTAATTAATTACTTTTCAAGTAATTAATTACTTTTAGAATCTTGTAACTCAGTTACTAACTCAGTTACTTTTTTTGAAGAAGTAACTAGTAACTAGAATTCAAAGTAACTTGCCCAACACTGTTTAAATGTGATTTCTTGCAGTTTTCTGCTATCTTTAAACACAACATTCAGCCTCTCATGTTAGGTGATTTTTTTACACCTGAAATATTTGTAGATCTGTGAGTCGTCTGAAGGGTTTGCTAGATTGTTTGGAGGATGTTAAGAGGAACCCAGGAGGGATTTTTGACTCTAATGTTTGATAAACAGATCAATGCTGTAATCAAGTCCAGTTTCTTTCATCTTCTTGCTAAAGTGAAGCCATTTCTCTGTTTCAGAGACTTTGACAGAGCTGTTCATGCCTTCATTTCATCTCTCCTCGACTCTCTGTAATAGTCTTTACTCTGGTGTTAGCCTGTCATCAGTTAGCCGACTGTAGCTGGTCCAAAACGCTGCAGCACAGTTACTAACTGGGAGGTGAGACCACATATCTCCCATACTGGCATCCTTACACTGGCTGCCAGTTAGTTTTTGAATTAATTTTACGATTTTATTATTTGTTTTTGAGGCGTTGCACGGGTTAGCACCCTCATACCTTTCTGATCTGTTGAATTGGTACGCTCCTGCAAGATCACTGAGGTCTGCGGACCAAAGCTCAGAGGAGACCGAGCCTTTGCTGTGACTGCTCCTTCACATCAGGACCTCCCCAACACTTTCAAACCCGTCTTACAAACCCACTTTTATTCTTTGGCTTTTAAATCACAATCAGTTGGTACTGCTTGTATTGGTCTTATTTCTCACTCAAATCTTCTAATTTTATGATTCTTGTTTCCTAACTTTTGCCATGTCTTCCTATGTTTTTGTCTCTGTTGATTATCTTAAATGTACAGCACCTTGGTCAATGTGCTATATGAATAAATTTGACTTAACACACGCAACCTTGTGACCCTGACACGTTTTATGTTTACTTTAGTAAAACTCACAGTATCGCATAACCCCATTAGAGCACTTTGCTGTCAGACTTGTCTTACTTGTGGCTCCTGGGTTTTAAAAAGTAAAACGGGAGGCAGAGCTTTCAGAGTCTCTTCTGCAGAAACCAGCTGCCAGTCGGGATTCGAGAGACATCCATCCTCTCTACTTTCATACTTAACACTTCCCTTTTTGCTAAAGCATATAGTTGGGTTGGATCAGGTGACCCTGAATCCTCCCTTAGTGATGCTGCAATAGGTCCAGGCTGCAGAGGACTGTGCACTAGTGTTTCTTATTCACTCACTATGTGTTTATACACCATTCTGCATTTATTCATTAGTTATTATTGATCTCTTTCTGTCTTCCACGCTGCGTCTTTCGTTCTGTCTTCCTCCCTTCACCCCAGACCGGTCACGGCAGTCTGGTCTGGTTTCTCAGAGCTTTTCTTCCTCCTCACTAAGTTCTTGCTCAGAGGGGATCGACTGATTGTTGGGGTTCTCTCTGCATTATTATTGGGCCTTTACCTTGCAGTATAAAGTGCCCTGAGGTGACTGTTGTTGTGATTTTGGTGTTTTATGTATAAAATTGAAATGAATAATTGTGCTGCAGTGGCTGGACACAGTTGACACACCAGTCAGGCTGGAGACAGAAACTTAGACTGTAAGGAATAGAGGATAACTGTCACACAGGAGGAGTAGTGGGGCGATACTTGAGTGCACGAATACTATTTCTGAGCACTCTTCCTCAGTATAAAGAATGTATTTTTGCATTGTCACCGTTCACTTGTCACCTGCAGTAAAAGGTGCAGGACTGCATCAGTTACACAGAAACCACCAAAAAATGAGGCCTGGGCTCAAAATGCTACCATTGTATCACTGTTAGCACTTTAAATGAAAGCATTTGTTGAAACTGTTACCGTACACGATGTGTTGACACAATTTTATAATAATTAAACATTAATACGACAAACTAGCTAAATTTAATGTCAAGCTCTAGGTTAGCTCAAGTCATTTGGCACCAGGTGAACTGACCCGGGTGAGCGGTAGAGGTTGCCAGGTTTCCATTTTTGCAATATGAAGCAAAATAAAAAGTCTTTGAGTTTATTAAACTTAATGTTCTCTGACCTTTAGAAACCCAAATCCTCTTTCTAATTCCACAATCTCCTGTATGTTATTTTCACAAATGTTTAAAGTTTCTAGCTGTGAGGAGATGCATTTCTAGTATAAACCCAGAGCCCCACTAATCCATGAGACGGTGTGGCATTTACTAGGGTTTTACTTTGATGCCTTTTTATAGTGGCCGTGTGACCAAACACCTGTCTCAGCCTTTGTGGCTTAGCTATGAGGGTCTTCAAATGTCTGTGTGGAGACAGAAAATAACTTTCCCTCCATCACAGTGGAAACTTGGTGTGACTGAGCTGGAAAGACACGAGGAACACGTGTAAGTTTGAAAACACAGACTTTAGCCGTGATCCTGCAGGAGGACTTACTGTCCTACAATAAAGAATAAAAATGTAAAAAAAGATTGTATAATCTACAGTAAAAATAACATTGTTGACCCTCTAGAGTTGATGGATACACATATCACTTACTCATTTAAGTCAAACTACCATTTTCTAATTTGTGTTGAAGTCACATTCAATGCAGGAAGAAACCATAAAAATATTTTTTAAGGACAGAGTAGAAGAAACTATGACTTCACTCTCGTATCAGTGGAAAAAAGCACCTCAGTAGCCAATCACAAGATTATATGGGAACATTTGGTGGCTCTGGAAAAAAAGGGGACGTTGTGGGAGTGGCTTCAAAATCAATAACGGTGATTTTAATAGTGAGTCTTTAGATTAGTGTGTTTAGAGTGCATAGTTATTGTGTCATGTAGTCATTGTTTGCTAAATTTGTATTTAATTGCTTGAAATTTCCAATTTGTATTTGCATTTCAAATGATGAAACTGATTAAATGTATCTTTGGGTTTCACAGCAAACAATCTCTTCGGTTTTTCTGTGATTTATTAATACAGCATATAGCGATAAATTTTAACATCTTTTAAACACTTGTATTTTTCCAATTATCATACAGAACATTCGTATTATTTTACAGATAGCCACATCCCCACAAATCATAAAGACAGATAACACCAAGACAAGAAGAGAGAAAAGAAAACAGGGGTGCACCTCTCAGTTTTTACAGGCCTGTTCAAGGACAGACAGAAACATTCAAGGTTCCCGTTCCAGACCAGGTGGATTGTTGTCGTATGTTAACAGAGGCTCCCATGTTGTGTGGAATTTGCTGATGGATCCGTGGAGAGTACATCTGATTTTTCAGCTTGACATTTTGCATAACATCCCTTATCCAGTGGTGATGTGATGGAGCAGTAGTAGGCTTTTAAATAAAATCAGGCGTCTCGCTAATAATGACAAAAAGGCAATGACCAGAAACAGAAGTCGCTATACCAGAGAAACAACCAAAAATTGCCACCAAGGCGAGATGTTATAGGCACAGGCTTTAGAGATGACTTCAAAACATGATGACCAGAAAAGAGCAATTTTCAGACAGGACCAAAACATATGAAGGGACGTAGCTGGAGTCTGTTTACATCTAACACACGATGGGTCAATGTTTGGAAATATTGTCGCTAGTTTAGCTTTTGAGTAACCTGTGTAACACTTTGAATTGTATTTAGGAGTGTCTTGAACATAGAAGACGAGTGGACCCTGGAATGTTTAGATCTTTCCAGAGATCTAACCGGTCTGGTGATGGTTTACATCATTGAAAATAAATAATTGATTCTTGGCAAGACCATCTGCTACTGGTTTGATGAAAGCTGCAGACAGTGAGGGGCGAGCGGGCATCGCTGCCTGGTGCCCTCTGGAGACTGAAGCTGGAGGATGTTTGGTCATTTGTTCTGAAACAAGCTGTTGGGGGATTATTTAATATTTTTAACCAGTTTATCAAAGAGTTTTTTCTGCATTTAGAGACAATATTGTGTTTTTTACTGGATGAGTAGTCTATTAAATTAATCTACGTGTATTTGTTGATGAGGGCCTACCTTTAATGAAACCAGTTGGTCAGGATGAGTTAAGAGGGGGGTTATCTTCTCTAATCTCTCTGAGAGAGCTTTGCAGATTATTTTATGGTCAACATTCGTGGGAAACACAGGGTGTTTGCTGGTTTTAGCAGGAGACTAATGTTGGCAGAATTCATATTTGATGGTAGTCTGCTGTTTTCCTTGATTTCCTGCAATGGTCTGTGGAGTACTGGTGCCAGAATCGTCCAGAATTCTTTGTAGAATTATGTTGGAAATCCATCTGGACCTTATTATTGGGCAGACTTATCAGAGCTTCCTGGAGTTCGCAGGTCATGAACTCACGATTGCACTGGACATGCTCTGGAGTGAGGCTTGCTCTTATCTTTGAGATGATGTTCCCAGTTCCTGATAACAGTGCTAAAGATTCTCTCTGTCATGACTTGAGCAATTTGAGGTGCATGAGCCTCCTTTCAGGAGAGACTCACTTATATGCCTGTGCTTAATCCAGCTATTAAGCGGCTGTACCTCAGGTGGTAGAGCAGGCCACCGACTACCCGAAAGGTTGGTGTTTCAATCCAGTCTGCGTGCCGAATATCCTGGGAGATGATCGTAACCTCATGTTGCTCTCTGACACACCCATTGGAGTGTGAATGTTTAACTTTATTATGACACTCCTTGCAGGTCCAGGGTTTGCAGGTTTTATTAAGTGTACAAATAAACTTATCATTATTAAATATTTTATTTTGTTCCATTTAGCACCTTGAGTAAACCTTTGTTGTGATTTAGTGCTATATAAATAAAAACTTGTTAAAAAGAAAATAAGTTCATATGGTTGAAATCTCTGGATTCTGCCAGACCTGTAGTGCTTTTTCAAAATTTTCATTCAGCATTTACTGGTAATCCAGATTTTGGTGACCATTAAGTCACGTACAAGTGACACATGTTGAATGTGACACATGAAAATGAAGTTTTGTTCCAACATATATTCACATATATGCTGAGATCATATAGTGAGAGGTGGTGGACTAGTTTGTAATAAAACAGCTGTTTCTAAGGCTACGTCCACACGCACACGGGTATTTTTGAAAACACAGATTTTTCTATGTTTGATCTTTTCGTCCACACGTAAACGGCGTCTTGGGTCACTGAAAATGGAGATTTTTAAAACTTAGTTTTTGCGTTTACGTGTGGACGAGGAAAACTGAGATTTAGTCGCGCAATGTCAAAGGCGTGCACCGTTTTTGACCTCACGCTGTGCTCACGTTATTGTTTACATGAGATTAATTTCTACAATGGTGGACAGAGACAAAATACTGTTGCTGTTAATCTGTCTGCAGTTTTTAAACACTGACACACACACAGTTACTGTCCCTCCATTTAGAAAGGCAGAGGCGCACGTGGCTTCTACATTCAACACAGACGCTCTCACAACTCAAATCCCAATGTCGATTTTGAATAAATTGAATTTGTAAAAAATTAAATGTATGTATGCTGTATGCATTTTGTTCATTATTAAGTTGCGAGTCTACACAACAGCCAAGCTTCTGTCTTTAGTTATTAACATTTGAAATGCACGTGTGGACGTAGCCTAAATATCTTATTTTATTGCATTCTTATTTTGATTCTGTTGTGTGTCAGCTGTATCCGGGGAGGTGAAAGAGTTCCCCCTCATGTCAAAAGCGAGTCACTCCTCACTTCCCTGACACTTGATTTGAATGACTGCATCTTGTTTTTCACATACTAATGTGGACTACTCTTTATTGAAATAAACTGTGTCTGTTAGTCGACCTATTAGCACAGAAACCCACCAAACCCAAGCAGCATCATTACAGTTACAGGTCTTCTTATCCTAGAGCTGTGAAATATTTTAATGTTTGCTACCAACTAAGTGTAATTACATTCAGTCCTTCACCAAAAACATGATATACTCTTCTTAGTAAATTGATATTCACCACCTAGACATATTTATCCTGCAAATGTTAGTCTCTATTAAACATAAGCAGATTTGAATGATTAGCTTTTTAATCTGCAGTAACAGAACAAAAAGCTGTTTATGCTGGTGAAGCTCGGACTCTGTCAGACTGCTGTTGTCTCGGTGTTGAATATTTAATAAGTCTTTTCTCAGAAACCGCAGCAGGTCACGTCGACGCTGGCCATGCTGCACACTGATAAACTACACCAGGACGTGCACACGCACTGAGAAAGTCTCACATAGATTCACTAGTTGCTAAAGATAGAGCATTCAATCCACCCTTGAGATGATTATTTATTTTATTGCATATGATTCTATTGGCTGTTCGGGGTTGTCTGTCCTATCCAATCTTAAATCCACACTGGTGAAACTTTCATACTTCTGTCTTTTCTCGTCTCATCTCTCCCTCCCTGATTCTGCCTGTTCTCCGTCCTCGCCTGTACTGTAATCACATTACTCTCTCTCTGTCTTCTCTGTAGATCTGAGCGTACACAGAGCATACCCTGCCATCCTTGTCTGATGAAAGAGTCACGACATCTGCTTCAGATACACAGACCATATTCGCATACAAAGATGCAGCCCACTGTGGTTCTTCTCTTCTCCTCGATCTTCCTCCTGGCTTTCATCATCCCATTCTGCTTCTCCCAGAACGAGGGAGACCTGGTTGTTCAGACACGTACCGGTCGAGTTCGAGGCATCCGCCAGCTGGTGCCGGATCAGAGCTACATAACTGCTTTTCTGGGCATCCCCTTTGCTGAGCCCCCACTGGGGAACCGCCGTTTCCGTCCTCCAGAACCCAAACGTCCGTGGACTGGAGTGATCGAGGCCAAGGAATACCCCAACGCGTGCTATCAGTATGTGGACACAGCATTCCCAGGCTTCCAGGGCAGTGAGATGTGGAATCCTAACAGAGACATGAATGAGGACTGCCTCTACCTCAATGTCTGGGTGCCCTCCTCGCCCAGACCTCACAACCTCACTGTCATGGTGTGGATCTATGGTGGAGGTACTTAAGAATTCACAAACCATACTGGGAATATCACTCCAATTGTCATTGGAGCACTGGGTTAGCCGTTCCTGATATATTACATTAGAAAATTCCTCGTCTGTCAGATTATTTTTTATGTAGAAGGACTGAGGATATTACGCTGGAATTCTAATCATTAAACGTCTTGAATAACAGTGATGAATTGTTGTAGTACGCTCTAATATTGTAGGTTAATGCTGTGATATTCCACGTTTCCAGGCTTCTACAGTGGATCTTCTTCTCTGGATGTGTATGATGGTCGTTACCTAGCTCACAGCGAGACAGTCATTGTGGTTTCGATGAACTACCGGATCGGTGCTTTCGGCTTCCTGGCTCTGCATGGCTCCTCCGAGGCTCCTGGCAATGTCGGCCTCCTTGACCAGAGGATGGCGCTGCAGTGGGTACAAGACAACATCCATTTCTTTGGTGGAAACCCTAAACAGGTGTGTTTCTTATTGCTTTATTTGCCTAGCCTCTGTTATGCTAGAATAATTATGAGCCTGTTTTGATTTAGTTTTCTGTTTGTTCTCTCTGTGAAACAGGTTACGATCTTTGGCGAGAGTGCTGGCGGAGCTTCAGTAGGATTCCACCTGTTGTCTCCAGACAGCCGACCCACTTTCACTAGAGCCATCCTCCAGAGCGGGGTCCCCAACTGCCCCTGGGCCTCAGTGAGTCCCGCTGAAGCCCGCAGACGTGCTACACAGCTGGCAAAGTTCGTCGGTTGCAACGGAGGCAATGACACCGAGATAATAGACTGTCTGCGCAGTAAAAGTCCACAGCAACTTATCGATCATGAGTGGCAGGTAATTTACACAAATTCTGTTTGACTTATCGTGTTGTTTGCAACGTGGACGAGAGACTTATTTTCAGTTTGATGTTCTTTAAATTCAAACCACTGGCTCTGTGATGCAATGACATGGTTTATTACCTGTGGTTCCTACTAAGTGCACAATATGTTGTTAAGGATCAAAATCAGACCGGACTCAAACGCAAGACTCTCTCAAACAGTTCAGGAGAGTGCTCCTAAGAACACAAAACAGCCCACTGCTCTCCAGCACGGGCTTCTCCAACCAAGGGCATGTAGTTAGTAAGTTTTTCTCATTCAAAGCCAAGTTGCACAAACACGGATATAAGGAGCCGTGTTTCAGTAACTGAAGACCGAAATGGGAGGTCAGACTAACGAGGACAGAGGGACCATGCCAGTATGTACCTGTATCAGTCAGGGCTGCAACTGAAGATTATGTTGGTAGTTGAACAATCTGCCAATTTTCCTTCCATTAGTCAGTTAGCCAGCGATTATTTCAACAACTCTCACAGTGCTGTGGGCAAACCTGTTCTAGTCTTCAGTCCTCACCTGCTCAAATCTGCCCACTCTGCTGTCTCGTTCCACAGAAAATTAAAATAATGAAACACATGAATTTGAAAATAATCAAATGTATTTTTAAAAGGACTCAATAGGACGGTCAAAATAAAAGTCATATAAATAAAAATATTGGTTGCACAAATTAAAGTGCTATTAGTATTTAAATACAAAATAATGTGCAAATAGGAAACTAATTTGCTTTCTAGTCCAAAATAACAGGTTAACCCTGTAATGCTATAAGTTTCTGAGACCTCTGTCACATCAACATGATCAGTACTTCCCATAATTTCAAAATGTTGTGGACAAAACTCTTTTTTGTCTAAAATTAACATTGTTGCCAAAAATGCCCAATGTATCGAATGCGATACAAAAAATATATAATAAAAATATATCATACACAACACGATATAGCAAAAAAAAATATTGTGGATTTTGTTTTAAGGGTTAATAAACATCTCAGTTCAAAAAAATCTGAATTTTCTGGCTATTTTTTGACGGGTTGGGTCTGACAGGGTTAACAAAGTTTACAGATGATTCAGTTCATGAATCCACAATTACTCTGAACATGTTCATCACGATCATTTACCAACAAAACAGATTTAGAAAAGACCGTTGCTCATCACATATTTGGTTATAGATCATAGTTTCTCATTAGGTGGAAGAGGTTTACTGCAATATTAAAGTGTGAGATTTAAAGATTTACTATCACGTTTCATCCTGAGAAGTTTCCGACAGCTAATGTAAACATTACTGTAAAAACATTCATATAAACAACATGTCAATGCAACCCACTAACTTGTCAAAGGAGCTTGCAAAGAAAAGCGTCTGGACTTCTTTAAGTTGCTTGTCCCTCTGTGGGGGGATTCTCCCACTAGGTTTATATCTGGGACTCTCCACCATTTGACCTCAGAACTGAAGAAGCTTCTCGGATGAGAGGTGAAACGTCTTCAAGCAACTTAAAGAAGTCCAGACGCTTTTCTTTGCAAGCTCCTTTGACTACGATGACCTGGATGACTGAGAACCTTCACAGACAACCCACTAACTTCATAAAACTGACCCATTTGGACATCGCAGCTCCAGCGTGCCAGCGTTTTAAATGCTCGTGCACTGCATCAGTGCTGTCATGGAAGGAAAGCTCTGCTTTGCACAGTCTGCATTTAACTTTGTTTGCTGTTACATGCTTCCACATTTTTTAAAATCTCCCCGTTGCCAAATCTTTATAATCGACGACGTCATGTTGACGAATCGTTGCAGCCCCAGTACCAGTATGTAAAAGTCACACAAAAGGAGTAGCTTGGTTCTGGAGTAGAAAGTAGCACTTCTTGGTGTTCAATGTTGCGTTATTTCACAGTCCCATGTGGGTTTGTAATCCATGCAGGTTCTGCCATGGTCCGCTCTGTTCCGATTTTCATTTGTGCCTGTTGTGGATGGCGAGTTTCTGCCCGACACTCCTGAGGCCATGCTCAACTCAGGGAACTTTAAAGACACGCAGATTCTCCTCGGCGTTAATCAGAATGAAGGCTCCTACTTCCTGCTGTATGGAGCACCAGGCTTCAGCAAGGACAACGACAGTCTGATCTCCAGAGAGGACTTCCTGGAAAGTAAGTTCTCCAAAATCATGTTTGTTTTTTGGATGGATATATGTAACTGAGCAGAGAGAATTGTATAAATCCATCCAAAACATTCAAGTTAATTCTGCTTCAGGTTATTACGGCACAGTTTTACTTCTATCTTGTTAAAAACTTCAGTGTCACTCTTCCAGGTGTTAGGCTGAGCGTACCTCATGCTAATGATATCGGCCTGGAAGCAGTGGTGCTGCAGTACACCGACTGGATGGATGAGAATAATGAGATAAAAAACCGTGATGCCATGGATGACATTGTCGGTGACCACAACGTCATCTGCCCGCTGGCCCACTTCGCTCGCTCTTATGCACAACACAATGCCCTCAAGGCTAACGTGGGTGGCATCAACTTTGGTGGGGTGAACAGTGGAAACTCACAAGGTAGGATACCCGAGTACCAGTGTGGTCTGACAGATCTAGAAGTATATATATCCCATACCCAGACACGCTACTGTTTGAATGACCTGCTTTCTGTTGATAGAACAATTTGGTACGATACTTAAATTAAACTGTGCGTTAAATTTCATGTTTTCACTTTTTAATGCAGATGATAGCTGTTTAAAATATGCTATAATGTGCAGGACAACTTTACAACAATTTAATCTGCATTTGTCATGTAAGCGAAACTGTTGATACTCTGATGATAGATCAGTAAAATATTCTAGTTGGAAAAATGATTTATTTTTTAACTGTCCTTGTAAAAGATTAAAACATATCTGTAGTTTCTGAGTAAAAATGAAATAATAATGATGATTAATTATTTATAATTGTAATTTTCATGCATTTTCTTCCACCATTTATTTCTTAAGGAGGGATGTATCTTTACCTTTTCGATCACCGGGCATCCAATCTGGCCTGGCCAGAATGGATGGGGGTGATCCATGGCTATGAGATTGAATTTGTTTTCGGGCTGCCACTGGTGAAGAGACTCAACTACACCCGAGATGAGGAGAAGCTAAGCCGACGTATGATGAAATATTGGGCCAACTTTGCTCGGACTGGGTGAGGCCACAAAAAAAAAACTACCTATGGAATCAGGGTCTATGTCCACGTCCAGTCTTTTTTATGCAAATGCACCTCAGCAGCCATGTTTTTCAGTCAAAATAAATAATGCAGGAAAAGCTGTATGAGTAAGCAGCCCTTTAATTCCTGTGAGACTGCAGGTTAATGAGTCTTGACATGAATTTGGAGGCACAGAGAGCTTCTCCTGACAGTTAACCCTCATGCTACTTGGCTTAAAGGAAAGGCTTTAATAAGTAAATGTTAACGCTGTGAGGTACACAGTGGGGGAAATTAAATTATTTGATCTCCTTTTGAAATTGTATCCAGTTACAAAGAATTGAGAAAGCTACAATTTATTTTAATAGTAGCATAAACTGTCAGCAAAAACAAAACATTCTGTAACAGTTACAAATTCATGTGCATTTTAGTGAGTGATCAGTATTTAATCAGCTTGGAAGACAATTCAGTACTTGGTGGAATGACTGCAGCAAGAAACACTGTCAGACATTTCCTGTATTCAATTCAATTCAGTTTTATTTATACAGCGCCAAATCACAACAACAGTCGCCTCAAGGCGCTTTATATTGTAAGGTAGACCCTACAATAATACAGACAAAAATGAAATGAAATGAAATAAAATTTAGTGATCCTTAGTGAGCACCTACATGTTTGAGCTTGAAACAACTCAGATATGATTATCTGAATATGTTTCTCATTGAGCAAAATGGCTTTGTTCTGCGCCATGCTGCAATGGAACATGAAGTAGTGATGTACTACGAGTACCGACATCGACTGCAAGCAGAATTGTTGTGAATCTAACAGTTAGTTTGGAGATCATTTTACTGCTTTTTCGTTTGATTTAGTTGTAATTGTAATATCCTTTCTTGTTCTGTCTGTATCAGAAATCCCAATGACGTGCAGGGAGATAGAGGGAAACGCTGGCCTGTGTTTACTGTCAGCGAGCAAAAACACGTTGGCCTCAACACCGAATCACTCAAGATTCACAAAGGTTTGCGAAACCAGATGTGCGCATTCTGGAATCGCTTCCTGCCACGCCTTCTCAATATTACTGGTAAATACTATTAAATATTACTTCATCTCTACACTTGAAATCTGTACTGAATGCAGGTCTTCACTTATGTTCCACTTAAAATTATGACACTTCTCACTGGATGCATGATACAAGAATTATTTTAAACTAAAGTGGAGCTTTCCCACATAGCAGGCAGGTCTGGCCCGGATCTGGTGTCAAGCCGGCACTGCTGGCTGACTTTTGGCACGGTAAGTGGTATGTCATCCAGATATGGGCCAGGCCTGGCGTAGATGGCACTGTTTATGTGATGGCATGCTCATAAAAAACAGGTCTGGCCCGGATCCGGCATCAAGCTGGCACTTGTGACTGACTGGTGTCATGGCAGGGTGTATGTCAACCAGATGTGGGCCAGGTCTGGCAGTGATGGCACTGTTTATGTTCCTGTTTTCCTATTTTAGTTAGAGGACCCAAATGCCTTGTTGCAATACTATACTGCTATGGTAGCCAACGTTTCAAATGCAGGTTTGACAGGTTTGTTAGTTTACACTTTATCCAAAACCTAGTGACGGTTTACTCACGGTCACCACCGGGTGGCTGTAGCTCAGGAAGTAGAGCAGATCACCTACTGATTGGAAGGTTAGTGGTTCGATCCCTGGCTCCTCCAGTCGGCATGTCAAGAGTGTGAATGTGAATGAATGCAGTTAGGAAGCGCTCGGTTCAGAGAAAGTGTGTGATTGGGTGAATGTGGCATGTTGTATAGAGCACTTTGAGTAATCCGGGAGAGTAGAAAAGTGCTATATAAGAATCAGGCCATTCACTGTCTCAACAGAGTTTCGTCATGTTACTTTTGCACTATTATGTTCCGGCACATGTTGTTATTACATGGCTTGATTAAGGTACACATTAGGCTGACATCTGGGGCCAGAGCTGAAACTGTTCTGGGCCAGCACAGGACCACCAGTGTGTCTGCAACTGGCCCATGTGGGGGCCACCTCTGGCAAACCAGATCTGGGCCACCAAAGGGCCGTCATTCTTTGCAGTATGTGGGTCATGTGTAAGTTGTGTGCAGCCATGGGCCAGTTGCAGACACACTGGTGGTCAGCCTAATGTGTACCTGTATCATTCTTTGCAGTATGTGGGCGAGATCCGTGAAATACCAATTTTGCTATGTGGGATGTAGCAGCTTGTGTCAGTTCGTTGTTTTGTTTTTCTTAAATAAATGCAGCTCCTCCTGATTGGTGTCAGATGGTTGACTCCCCCCTTGAAAACTGTTCGTGGTGTTGATTTCAGACCATGAAATTATTTCATCATATCTTTATATGTAACCCCAAGTTTTGAAAATTTGGGACATTGTGTAAAATGTAAATTTAAGAGAAGAATGGAGCGACATGAAAATCTCATAACCCCTAGTCATTCACAATAGAAAACAGAAACTCTATCAAACTGAAGAGTAGACAATAAAGCAGTTTTCAAATTGATGATAATACAACACATCATAACAAAGTGGGAGAGGACCACATTTACCATTGTGTAGCATCAACTATTGGGGTGGCTGTGGCTGAGAAGGTAGTAAAGTTGGTGGTTTAAAGCACTTTGACGGCTCAAGTAGAGTAAAAAGTGCTATTTACGGACCAGTTCATTCCCTCTGTATTGAACGACACTCTGAGGAGAGCAGTTGCTGGACTTTTGGGAGGGGAAAGCTCTCCCATTGATGTCTGGTACAGGATTCAAGCTGCTAAACAGTAAAAAGAGACACTTTCTATTTTGTGAAAAACATTAGCTCTGTTTGAAGTTGATTGCAGCAATACATATCAAAAGTTGGAAACACTAACTCTAAAGGCTTAGAAAGCAAGAGCTTCTAAAAATAGAACAGCTTGAAGATCATTTTGCAACTAATTAGGTTAACTGGCACCAGCACAGTAACATGACTGGATATTAAAAGGCAGGCGGAATTTCTCAGAAGTAAAGACGGGCAGTGTTCTCCAAGCTTTTTCTGTCACGTGACAGTGAAATGGAGCTTCGCCAGTCTGCAGAAAGCTGCATCTACAGATTGTGGAAGAGTGTCTACTTAATAGTCCTCAATGTAAAATTGCAAAGATTTGGATGTCTTATTACTTACAGTATATTACTGTATGTCCTTAAAAGATCATGGGAGAAATCTCTGTGCACGAGGGACAACGTGAAAATCAATCTTGGATACTGATCAGGCAGCACTGCATTAAAAAAAACAGACATGATTCTGATATTTATCCAGAAATCACAGTATGTAAAAGGAGTTTACCATACCATCCACATATGCAGGTTAAACCTCTGCCATAGAAAAACTAATCCAATATGGTCTGGGGGAACATGGAGAACTGTGGTCAGATGAATCAAAATTTCAAATTCGTTTAGGAAAACATGGACCCTGCATCTCTTGACCTAAGGAGGTATCTGGTTTGTTTAGCATGGATTTGGTATGTTACACAGACCTTTTATCAATGCTAAAAGGTATGTACAGCATTTAGAGCAAATAAACTCTTTAAACTTGGTCCTGTCCCAACTTCAAGATGCATTGCTGTCATCAAATTTAAAATGACTGTATTTTTTCTTTCTAAAATGTTACTCATGTTCTCATTTTAAGCATTTGATATGTTTTCTGCCAGTCTTCTAGCTTGCTTACTTGCCACAGTGCACTGTGCCACCTACCAATAGAAAGGAAAAAATAATGTGCACATTTCCACGAGAGAAATCCCACGCCTGATTGTATCCTAGCCATTCTATCCTCGCTTTTTACATCCAACACAAAAACTGCAGTCGTGGTGCTTTCGATTGTACTCAGAACTCGGAAATTCTGCCTTCTGAATAGGAAGATGTAGGTAACAGCAGACTGCAGATGAGCTGCATACAGGGCTGGACTGGGACAAAAAAATTGTCCCGGGCATTTTGACTAGAGACCGGCCCACCATTATAGGAAAAACATAAAGCCTTTGAATGAAAATAAACACTGTTGTGACAGTGATGTACACTGTTCTGATGGTATATATGCATCAATCTATCAATCGTTTGTTGTAAGATTCAGATAATTATTTTTTTAAAAGTGAGACATTTTAAATGAGGATAAGAAAGAAAAGTATTTCCTTGTGCCCACCTCTCCCTGTTAATGCCCTACATGCCCCCCTGGCAACACTTTGCTAGATCCGCACCTGCACAGTTACCAGCTGTCAGCTACCTAAAAAAGGATCCTGGTGTTATTTGTCTCTCAGAAACAGTTCATAACTTCAACTCATTCATGTCACCTAAAAGGTAAACCTGTTTCTCCATCACCTGTTCAGCTCTGATGATCCAGTAAGGACATCTCCTGGTTTCATCTTCATGTTTCCCTCTCATCACATAACCAAACCATATCATGACCAGCAGCTTTACAGCTGTGGCTCCAGCAAACATCAGCTGATACTAGAAATTTATATTAAATAAATTCTAACAACAGCTGATCAAACATGCTGCTGTTGTTTAGCGCGACATCCGCTGGTTTCCTCTTTCTGGCGCAAAGTGGGCGATAAACAAACAAGAGAGAAAAGCCGATCAGCTGATCATTGATCAGTTTTCATGACTGAAGTAGAAACAGGAGAGGGAGGGTGAGAGGATGAGAGAAGAAGAGGCAGCTGTGCAGCAAAGACACAGAGTAACTCCAGCTTTGTGCCTTTTTCATTGTAGCTGAAGTCCGGGACAAACTGTGTTTCTTTTCACCTCAATAAGAAACGCGTAATATTTTCTCTGAATACCAGACGATTCCGTTTTTTTACAAGACGGTTGGCAGTAATTAACCTTATGAACAAAATAAAGTTCAACATCAGTAACATAGCACCCACCCAGCTGTATAGAAACTCCGTCATGCTAGCTAACACGCAGTACGAAAAAGTCAGCATAACGAAAATAAACTCCACCTAAACTTGGTTTATATCTGACCCAGAGAGACTGCAGTTTATAACTTCTTACCTGAAGTTCAGTTCACCTGATACTCGGACCGGCGGCCGCTTCGGGTCTCTCCTCTTGCCTCCCTTTTCCTTCATCCACCTGCTGGCTTCCACCACTTGCTAATGTTATTGAATCTGTGGACGCTCCGCGATAGCCACCACACGAAGTAACGAATAACGAGCCTATCTAAATCCCAGTAACGAGTAACGCATTCCCGGTTTTGGCATAATAACTAGTTACTGTGCTCGTTACCACAATAATAACGTAGTTACTGTAACGCGTTACTTAATAACGCGTTAGTCCCAACACTGATCATAAGTTATCTAAGTGACTTGTATATCATGTTTAACCTGAGTGGCGAAAGACCGCGGGGGTCTGAAAACGATGTGCCGGGAGTCCGGTGTTCTCACCGGCTCTAGTGAGCCTTGAACCCTCTAGTTATCGAGCTGGTGGGTAACGTCTCCGAAAACATCGCCGAACTTTTCCAAATATGTGGTGTCTTGATAAACTGAGCAGATATTTGAAGTTTACACAGCTACATTCTCGCCTGAAAATATCTGGAAACTGCAATTGGCTTTAGCTAATTAAAAAAAAAAGGCAAAGAACAAGGTGCGCATTAGGTTTGGAAGATGGGATAGGTTGGCCACGAAGGATTCACCCGACCCATCCTTCAAATCTGGGGAAATGAAGGACGCATTCGTCAGACCCATTTGGAGGAGTTTTTGAATTTGCACAGCCTTCCTCGCGTCACTGAAACGTAATTGGGCTACAAATGCGGTTCCTGAATTTGGACACAGCTCCGATACCGGTCACTGCTGCTTCTTCTTCTTCGGGGTTTAACGGCAGCTGGCATCCTTGTACATGCAGTGCTGCCATCTTCTGTTTCAGTCCGTTATTACACTCTTAAATCCTTCTACTTATTCCTGCGTCTTTTGGGATCTTACAAAGCTTCAAACGACGGATCGACTATTAAAACTATCAACGAATCGTGACTAGTCGACAAATCGTGGCAGCCCTACTTCAAGCTCAACTGCTAACCGTTTTTGCTGTTCTGTCTCTGTTTCTTCTCTCAGACAACATAGATGAGGCAGAACGTCAGTGGAAGGTGGAGTTTCACCGCTGGTCTTCCTACATGATGCACTGGAAGAGTCAGTTTGACCACTACAGCAAGCAGGAGCGCTGCACTGACCTCTGAGCGCCTCAGCGAGGAGACGACGGAGAGAAGAGCGGCGAGCGAGCCGTGGCTGTTTTCCTCCATAGTTCCTGAGTGAAGGCTGACATCTTTTTGTGGTTCTTTTGGTTCACAGCATACACAAGCAGAGGCACTGTTGTCATTTATTTATATTATTTATAATATTTATTGTTTTGTTTTTTTATTTGTGTATGTGTGTCTGTGGAACTTAAGGGCTGTGGAGTAAAACTTGTCATTGGAGGAGTAAAGATGCGTCATTACCTCGAATGTGTGTGCGTAACTATGTGTGCGTCTCAGAAACCGCCCAGTTTGACTCAGATAACTTAACTGACCCGTCACACTGCTCCACTACGGATTTACTGTAACCTCACTCATCTCTGTGGTCATCTCGTCACTTTTTTTGCTTTCTGGGGATTTCTTCTTTCCAACATATCAGTTGTATTTTTGGTCTCATCACTGTTTTGTTTCTCTTTTATTTATTTAGTTATTTTTATTAATACTGTTACAACCACTACTCCCATTACCTGTACTGGTCTTGCTTTGTTTGTGTGTTTCTCCTGTGGTAAGCCATATACTATTTTGCATTTATCTAACTGTTGCTGTGTGTGAAAATATCTGATTCCTCACATTTTACTCAATGTTAAAACTGCTGTATTCTAGTTTGATGTGAGATGTAGATAGTATATTACATCCAGACCAACTGACTGGTGCCTAACTCGCATTATATTACAAGTTCACTCAGTTTCACAGTTGAATGGAAACAGAAACGAGTCCCGTTGATGTTTATGGGTCCTCTTGAGCATCGCCTGTCTGTTGAAGCGCGTCGGTGCTCAATTCTTCTAAATGTTCAGCCTTCCTGTGAGGGTCGATTCTTCTGCACAACTGCACTGAATTGTGCATGTGTGCGTGGCCACCCAGTGTCCTTCACAGGGGTCCCGTGTGCCACTCATGTGTGAGACAGTAAGCTCGATCTTTCTTTTCCTCCTTTTTTCTGTCACTCCTGTTTGTCTTCCACCACAACAACCCTTCATCCAGTCCCTCTCTCTGCTTTCTGCCTCTCCATCTTCCTTCCCTTTTATTGTCCTCTCCACTCTAGTTGTCATCTTCATCTCTAATAAACCTCCACCCACCCTCATTTCTTTCTTACTCTTTTCCTTTATCCATTATTCCCGCCTCTCCCTTCCTGTTTCTCACTTTTATGTTAGGCCTTTTCCATTCCTCGTTTGTTTCCTTTCGCTCCCTCCTTTTAGTTATTCCTTATTCATCATCTGCCGTATCTGTCCCTCCTTCCTTGTCGGCTCTGTTACATCACTGCTCCCTCTCCCTTCCCCCTTCCTTGGTGCTCCTGCTTTGTTGTTAGTCTAATGGAGGTAGAGTAATTCACTCAGCTGCAGGATAATGTGGCAGAGTACTGGCTCAGCCTCTGGCCTGCTAGCCAACAGGACCTGCTGAATGCAGAGGTGGAGAAGTGATGGGAAAATGACAAGACGGAGAAATGCACTCCTATGTCACAAAAGTAATACAGATATGCACTGATCATTTGAAAACTCAGATGCGCATTTTGTTACATCCAGGGCCATAAAAAGACGTTTGCATGTTCGATCCTGTGATTTGGTTGCAAACACTCATGTGTGGCAGCATTCACCTGCATTTGAAAGAAAATCAAGAAAAAGACTTTTAACCTTTAACTTGATGCTCACAATTTTCCCATTTCTGGGTGCTTCGGTGACCCAAGCCGCCTCTTACTCTTACTTAATGACGATAATCTTATATTTGCATATCTTATGAAAGAAGTCGGAGCCTGCATCGTTCCCTGTGTTGTGAGCATGTTATACTGAAGAATCAAGACAGTTTAGTCAGATTACAACCTTGTTTGCGTAGGATCCAGATACCGTTTGTTCCCCTTATCTTTGTTAAGATATGTTGCCTCATGAGTTATTATTAGTTTAGCAGTAAATGATTCACTTTACATCCAGTTGTCTTGTTTACACAAGACCTGTGATACGAGCTCGGTCACCTGGCAGGTTGTTATTCATCCATATTTTCTGCACACTAAATAACTTGTGAATATTTATTAAAGTAATATTTGCATTCAAATCTATTATATTCTACATTAAAAGTATAATCGTACAAGACTTTGGGGCAACTCTGCCTGAGTTATGAGTCACTACCACCCATATCACTGTGTATGTATGTGTGTTATCACTGTACTTTTGTCAGCCTTTCTTACATTTCCATTTGAGTATTGTGAGGGAGCTGAAGCGACGCTCTGATTAGCTGTTGGCTGCCCCAGCACAGTGTCCCCGTTGGCATGTAAAGCTCCTATTTGTGGCTCAGTCGTGTAGTCTAGCTTTAAAAAGAACTAAATATGACAAAAAAAAGTATTGTACATGTGTAAAATACCAGTAAAGAGTGCATGTTTGAAAGGCCATGTGACTGACACCTCCTCCCTCCAGCTCCTCTCGGACAGAGAGATCCTGCTTAAGCCACTTCTATCGAGTCCTTGTGCATGTCCAGAAGCCCATCATCTGCAGTGTATCCTACCAAACTCTGACTGTTATATTCTGTGAAATTTGTACTTTCAACAAGCCTATTATCCAGTATCTCATGTAAGGTACGTTTGATGTTAGCAATAACAGAAATGCATCAGTAAAGGAATATATTTGATATTTAACGCAGTGAAAATAAAACGTGATAAAACAGCAACGATGAGGGGCAGAGTCATTTTAAAAGCAATATTTATTCAAAGTATGAACTTAATGAGTGCCGATGACTATTTTCTTGTATAAACTGTTTGTTTGACTCCTTTTCAGTCCTCTGCCTCATCGTTGTTTGTTTCAGTCACTGGTACTGTAAGTGTTGAAGGCTTCTGTAGCTTCCCAGTATGTCTCTGTGTATGACGAACGCTGACTTTATTAAGCTATAGCAACAGAAATAAAGGGAGCCTGCTGTCGATCTCAAGTTTTTTATTGAATCTCAGCATGTACCGACAGACACACAAGTTTTAGTCTCCGTCTGGACTATAAAAAGTGTCCCGTGTGAAGATTTTTAGTCTGCAGCACTGAAACAGACACACTTCAGAATAAGACCGTGCAGAACACAACTACTAAACATTTCAGTCGTTTGATTATCTCTCAACTTTTAATAGTTTAGGTGATGCAAAACACTGAGCCAGCCTTGCTGCTCCAACAGTATTTGAATAGTACTGTCGCCTAGAAATGAGAATAAAATCCATCAGTTGTTGTGACAATAAAGACATCACAGTCTTGAAGTCATTCACACAAAGTTAATAATGAATGTGTGAATGCAAATACATTGTTGCAAATGATTGACGATGTGTGCAAACGTTTCACAGCTACTCTGTCATCTGCTGAAATATATGAACATATAGTTTATAGGGGTGCAACGATACACAAAATTCACGGTTCGGTTCGGTTCGATACTTTGGTGTCACGGTTCGATATTTTTTCGATACAAAAAAATGTTCATGCATTTTTAATTTGTCATTTATTAAAATTATAAATATATATTTTAACTCAAAAGTACAGTTTTTAAATTTAACCCTAACCCTTGTGCGTGTTTTTTATTTTGACAGCGAATGCGCACCTGCGGACCACTTATGTGCAGCCCTGGTTATTTAGCTCATCATATTGCAGCCACAGAAATTCTTTTGTCCATGAAACCATAAAGCTGCACTTTCTTTTTGCCTTATAGTCTGATTTGTCATAACTTCTCCGTTTTGTGGTAAGCTTTTCTTTGGCTGTCACTTCTTCACCCTGACCTGTCTTATTTGGCTCAGCAGAACTGAAATGCTTTTACACACTCACTCACATAAGCTCAGCGATTCTCTGCGCGATCAACCTCTCACATGTTTAAGCTGCGGGAGATTTCACTTGTCATGTTTGCATAGTGAGCTAACGATTAATAAGACGATGTCAGAGGAATTGGTGCACAAATTATCATCACTCACAGATCAGTGCTGTCACTCTCTATACACAGTTCGCACGATTGCAAAGTGAAAGCAAAAAAACAAGCGCAAATTCAAACGCGACTTCAATATGTCACATATTGACAGTGGCTCACCGATGCCAATGACATAATTACCCAGCTACATTTCTGAAAGAATGCAAAAGCATTGACATATATTTTTCCTACAATAGCCCGACGGGCAGGGAAGAGATAGATTTTGGTAGCCCGACTGAAAAAAAATCGCTAGCTTCGGGACGTCGGGCTAGCGATATTGCAAGCCCTGTATCTGATTGAGGAATCACTCATCTTTGGAAAAGAGAGTTTATTACAGAGAAATGGCTCTTTCCAAAATAAAAGCTATACTATCCGCTTCTTCTGGGCTATATTCTCAGCAGCATAAGGAGAATCATGTGCTAACAGCTGTCTAAATGACTCGGCTAAAGTTAGTAGCATGCTTGCTTTTTTTTGTCTGCTTCCACTTGTCTTTGCACTAGGATGATGTCGGCGTAAATGTGCAGTCATATTCGTTGTGTTCCCACTAGTGCTTTCAGGTTAATCTCGTTGAAATGACCTTAACGCCACAACACGGCAAATCTCCGTTAACGAGCTACCGCCGATCGCTCCGTGCATGGGGCTAGACGGCCAACACGTTAACGAGCTAACTGCGCTAACACACTAGTTCACACCAATGTAATTGAGCATTGCGTGGCACATCCAACATACTGTTTTACTTTAGTCCATGACTCGCTTACCTTCAGGGTCATACGTCACATGAAAACCAAAATAATTCCAAACGCCAGATCTGAATGAGGTTCAATTTGCCTGTTGCAAGTAGAGCTTAACTTCTGTCTCGCTAGCTTGCCCTGCGCTCTTCCTTCTGACTATGCTGTCTGTGTTGAGCGCTCAGTGGATCTGCGCTCGACAGTGCAGCCTAGGCGGAGTAGTCGAACACAGATTCACTGAGCGCTCAACACAGACAGCATCGTCAGAAGGAAAATTGATAAAATAAATTACAAATGTTGTATTGTTCGATACATATGCGTACCGAACCGAAAGCACTGTATCGAACGGTTCAATATCGATACGAATATCGTTGCACCCCTAATAGTTTAATACTGACTCACTCTGAACCTTGTGAGTAGTTGAGCCTCCTGGTTTATCATCGAGCAGCACAGGATAAGGCAAACATTTCTGTGATGCTGTTTAATCCTTTGAACAAGAAATTAGTTTTGAATTATCACTTTAAACCGTGTGGGACTGAACCAAATGAGAACTAATAAAGTTTGGTAAAACTGGCACACACACAATAATGACTAACAAAAACGTCAAAGCTTTCTGGAGTGGAAATATGGAAGATGGAGTTCCACTGTGTCCAATCAGGATGTGGATTAACTGCCTCGGTGGGTCTGCTGGATTAATATTAATGTCAAAATGACAGTTTGTAAACATGAGATGCTGTGAAATTGTGACAAAAACACAGGAGTCGACTTTTCTAAATAATAAAGTAGATTCATCCAAATAAGACCGAAATAACAAATGTGTTGTTTGATTGAGTTTGTGATGAACAGCAGAATGTTTCTATGCATCCTGAATTATTCATTCACTCACGCATTTAAAGCGAGCAGGAATGTTCAGGGAAATCTGATGCCAAAATCTTAGAGAGCACTGAAAATAATCCAGTAATTTTCTTTCGGTTCTTTGATGTCGGCAGCACCAGCAGAGGGCAGCAAACCCGGTGTCTTACTTTCTTACAGTTTTTTCTGAATGCTTAAACCCTAACTGTGATTCCTGTAGCACAATCTCTAAAACTATTCAGACTTATAGCAAAACCACTCACTGAGTTTGCAAAACTAAAAGCACAAAAGCTGCTTTGCACTCAGTTTGCAATTTTGTAACACACACTTTGCAAAACTGTAGGCACAATTCACTGCACAACACTCAATTACCAAATTTCCAACACACTCCTAGCAAAAGTATACACATGTATGGCTATCATTAACACTAATTTGCCAACTGTCTGGCACACTTTCACATGTGAAAACTTTTTTAGATAATTAGTTCACTTTGCAATCAGCCTAAGCACTACAATACAGGTAAGCTGTGTGTGCGGAGTACAATGGAGGGAGCAGGAAGAGTGAGAAGTAGAGGAGGCCGAGGAAGAGGACGTGGAGGTGAAGAAGTAGGATGAAGAGGACGACAAGGACAAGGAGGAGCAAGAGGAAGATGAGGAGGGGGGAGAGGAAGGGTAGGAAGAGTAAGAAATAGAATTGCTGATGACATCAGAGCTACAATAGTGGACCATGTAATCAACCGTGGAATGACCCTGAGGGTAGCTGGCCAACGGGTCCAGCCTAACTCGAGCCGCTACACTGTAGCAAGCATCATAAGGACATCTTGAAATGAGAATCGGTGAGTACAGTCACTTCGCACAAAGATTTGTAGCACTGCCATATGCCAATGAGAAACACACCAATACTGTTATGATATTTTGATACCACGGTAAGCATTTACAGGATATTGTTTTATACAGGAAAACTGTTACTCAATAAGGCCGATCTACTAGTTGTTTTTCTCTTTCTCTGTGACCCAAGAATTAATGTGTAGGACTCACAAGCTGGTACCCCAAGGTCGAAAACACCACAGAGATGAGACCACTTCCTTACTCCCATCCTCCCTTTTTCTTTATCTCCTGGAAAAGGCTCGTTAAAGGCTAGGTGGTTCGTTTCAGAATTCACTGATGAAAGAACTCTGTATTTTATGTCTAGGAGTGTATTTTGCTGGGATGATCATAAATTGTAGCTGAGCTGATAAACTACACACAGGATACTTCTTTGCTCACAAGGCAGGAAGACGTTTCCTTATTTGGTCTGTACCGGTTTGAACTGGGAAAGCTGACACACGAACCTTTTTTTTCATCTATATAAACTGCTGTGTATCAAATAAACCTTTGAGTTGATTTGGGAAGGCAACCTGAAGCAGTCTGTGTTTCCTTGTTCTCCCAAGCTGCTCCCGGCGCTGTAACTAACCCAGCTGAACGGCATACCTGAGTGTTACTTTAAATAATTAGGAATCTTAGAAGGAAAGGACAAAACTCTGCTTATCGCTCACGCCACGGAGGAAACCCGGGAAGGCAATTTCCTTCAAATACCATTGATGTAAAAATACTGAAATTGTTACTTTACAGAGTTGCTAGATGACCAGATGCTGGGGGCAGAGGAAGCATGTTCACTGCAGACCAAGTAACCCATATAGTCATTATGGCGATTGCAAATAATCCTATACTTGGAAATAAACACTTGTGTTTGTTTTGATGTGTTTGAATAAACACCAGTACTTGAAGTTTGGATCCCTCTATGCTTATGGATCTATGACAGAAGTATGAGCTCAAACTGACATAGCCTACCTTGTGCACAGAGAAAGCAAAAGCCAGATGTGTTTTGTATTCATACCATCAGTGTGCAGTTGGCGCATTGTGTGCTTAGTAGATGATGGCTTGTGTGTACTGTTTGATACGGAAACACCATTTTTACGAAGGTGTGAAGAGTTAATCTAGCTGTGTTTGCTTTTGCAAGAGAACTACAATGTTTTGATGATTGGGTGACAGGTTTTCTTATTTGTGTGAAGAGTTTTGCAAAATTAGCCAATAGTTACAAAAAATGTGCTTAAGCAATCAGAAAAAACTGTAAACCAAAATAATTCACATAAATCAGCCTCAAATATGAGGAAACTTACCTTCTGCTGTTTTTAAAGGTTCCATGTGATCAAATACTACGCTGTAGTATAGCAGGATAGTATAATAGCAGCTCATATGCAACGGAGGGAAAAAAAGACTGAATAAGAAAAACAATATTTACAAATATGACCTAAATGGTAAATTTAGGTCATATTCAGATAGATTAACAGTAGTTTTAGTTGTCAATAAGCCACTAAAACTACTGTTAATCTATCTGATTAATAGCTGCCTTGGGAGCCACCATCTGGAGGAGGAGCAAAAGGAGGACAAAAATATGTTGTTATTGCTCCTTATCTGTTCGCTGCTGATATCATAAAGTGCGCTCCACACAAGTTCTGGCACAGAGGCAGCAGGTGATGCATTGCTCACACTGCTCCGTAAGAATTAAGTATCAGTAACCATTTTATCGATGTTTCCTGTAACTTATTGAGGCAACAAGTGAGGAACAATGAGCTACACCTTAGAGACAAAGACTCTGAGAGGGGTGATCAGTTCAAGTATCTCAGGGTCATATTCACGAGTAATGGGAGGAGGGACCAGGAGATTGACAGACGGATTGGTGATGCGGATGCAGCGATATGGATGCTCTACCGGTCTATCGTGGTGAACAAAGAGCTGAGCGTAAAAACGAAACTCTATATTTACCAGTCGATGTTTATCCCTACTCTCACCCATTGTCAGGACACGCTGGAGAGATTATATCTCGGCTGGCCTGGGAAGGCCTTGGTGTTCTCTAATGGCCATCTAATTTTTACAGCACCAAATCACAACAGCAGTCCATCCAATGTGCTTCATATTGTGAGGCCAACAATGATCCAGAGACAACACCAACAACCTAACAACCCCTGATGAGCAAGCACTTGGAGAAAAGCAAAACTCGATTGTAACATGAAGAATCATGTGGCAGAACCAGGCTAAGGGAGGGGAACAAAACAAAAAACAAACAGAGGATCAACAGGGGGTCCATGACCCTCTTAGGGACACTCCCATAGGGCTTAAATCTGGGACTCTCCACCAATTGCTCGAAGAACTGAAGAAGCTTCTTGGATGAGAGGTGAAATGTCTTCACAGACCTTAAAGAAGTCCAGACGCTTTTATTTCCAAGCTCCTTAGACCACCATGACCTGGATGGCTGGAAACACACGTGTGGTTAGATATTATATTTGCAAGATTTTTAGGGCCCAGTACAATAACCTCAGTTTGATCTGAATTTAGAAGCACAAAATTAGAGCTCATCCAGGTTTTCATGTCTTTAAGACCTTAATGCAGTTTAAATAACTGCTATGTGGTATGGAGCTTTCACATTAATGAACATGTATGCTATGCCTTCACATTGCCTGTTCATTATGCTGTGGAACACCATAATTAACCTGAGTGTGTTTCCATTAACAAATTGGTCTCCATCAGGTAGATATGATTTAAACCACTGCAGCAACCAACCTTTAATTCATAGGTATTGCCTAATCTCTGTAATAAAATACTAAGTCAACAGTGCTGAGGACTAGCACAGATGAGTCCACTGTCAGAGCCCATAATAAAATGGCCTATTATTCACCTTCCTGCAAAACACAGGATCCACGTTTAGTTTTCACACAGAAGAAGCTATTCTTACGATTCAATGGAATTAATCAAGGGCTACCGAAATGTTAGCAGTAACTGATTGTGGTGCTTGGCACTGTCCCAAGCACCACAGCAAGAAGGTCCTGAGACGTTTCTCCCACTGAAAACATCCAGATGAACAGAATCAGCTTTTGTGGATTTGCTTACCTGGATGATTGAACATGCATCAAGAGGGTCCCGAGTACAAATCCATTAGCTGACTGGGGCCTTCTATGGCGCTTGCGTGTTCTCCCCCATCTTGCGAGGGTTTTCTCTTGAGCACTCTGGCTTCCTCCTACAGTCCAAAGACATGAATGGAGATTAGGTTACCTGGCAGTTCTAAATTGGCCCTAGGTGTGGATGTGAATACTTGTGTGTCTCTGTGTTACTGTGATGGCCAAAGCCATGGCCACACTCTAAAAGTCAGTAACTCTTATGTATTCGTTATTTTTGATTTAAATAACACACTTTAGTTTGCAGTAAGTTTATTGATTGGTTTGGATACATTTGTTCTATTTGTAAGCACGCACATTTAGTTTATCTATGTATTTACACCAATTCATTTCTTATTCTTGATTTTGTCTAATCTTCGTTTCCTTCACCTGTGATGAGCCCTGGGAGTTGCCAGACAGAACGTGGCAGCCAGGGTTTACAGCAGTTAAAAATCGCAGAAATCGCATGATAAGGTGGGGCCAGGTTTCACAATGAGCTCACCCGAAACCCTGGCTGATTGGGACCCACACCCATGACCCTCTTAGGGACACTCCCATAGAGCTTAAAATCTGGGACTCTCCACCACGTGACCTTAGAACTGAAGAAGCTTCTGGGATGAGAGGTGAAACGTCTTCAAGCAACTTAAAGAAGTCCAGACGCTTTTCTTTGCAAGCTCCTTTGATTCTACAAAGATATTTTAGAAGGAAAAATAAGAAACCGTGGTTTTATCGCCCGCTCACAGCGCCAGCTGTAGCTTTGTTGGAATCCTCAGCTTGTCTCCTCCTCCCACCTTTGGCTGTGTGCACACTTATTTTGAAGGCATCGACAGGAAGTAAACCCCTAATTCCAAAGTGGACCTCTGCAGGAAAGTTTCTCAAGGGATTCCTTTGTTCGTGGGTTTGGACCGGGAGAAAGTGGGTATATGGCATGAAATAAACCAGAAGTTAATAACATCAGCTGAGTGAGGAGGAGGAAGCGTCTGTGGACACAACGAGGAGTTCTCGGTGAAAAGGCAGAGGGACGAAGCTCCTAATGGAAAGAGAGGGAAGATGACTAGGAGGAGCCGAGGACGGAGCTGAGCTATGTGGCAAATCTCTGAAGAACTTCTCCGTCCGTGAAAGCAGCAGAGCCGCCTTTATTTCGAAAAAGTGGTGAGTTGGAATCGCAGTGGGCCTGACACGGTGAACTGGTCTGATGTTTCCTCCAAACTTTGAATCCACGCGGGGGAAAAGTTTCAGAGGAAGGGCCGAAGCTTCAAGCTAGGCTGTGGAAGTTCCTCCAGCGAGTTAAACCTGAGGACAGAGTCAGGCCCTGCTGCTGTAATTCAGCAGTACAGTACCTCACATTACTGCTGTTTATTTAATCTATTTAAACAAACTTCTTCCACATGTGACATGTTGTCTTGTTTTCCGGATGAAACCGTGGCTGCACCCTGAGTGTTTCGGTGCTCATCACAAAACGTCCTGTTTCTGTTGCTCACGTTTTCCTTTTTTTAAAAAGTCCCGATCTTTGAATATTTAACTGCTCATACCGGTTATACAATTAGCTCGATTCATATTTGGCAATGATACGTTTATTTTAAACTTGTTTCTGTTCACAACACCGTAGATCTGAAATCAAACGATCGATGTGTGATTGAATTCAAAGGGTTTAAAAAGTATTTCACTAATAATGTAGGAATTATAGCTGTTTTGTAATCCCGGACAAATGAAGATGATTTTAATGTTAGTTTTTCTTTAGTCCTCTGCAGTCAGATACTGCTTAAGAAGAGAGCTCGTAGATGGAACCAAACACTGCATCTTCCTGTTGTTTATTAGCTAATACAGTGAAGAGGTGACCGGAAGGAGAGAGCGAGAAGAAGACGCCAGCAAAGGGCCTCAGGCTGCTGCACTGAGCCTTGTAGCTGTTTGCCTGCTCAGTCTGAGCTACACCAATGTGCTCCCAACATTCTGGTGCACGTTCATTTTCGCCTCCTCTGTCCACTTACAATAATCTTTTCCAGAACTGGGCACGTTGTGGCGTTCCTCAGGCTTCCCATCCTTCAGCGTAACCAGTGGGTTCCACCTTGTTATGAAGCTTCTGTACTTCCTTTCATGAAGTTGTCTGTTGATTGCAGACTGTTAATGACAGGCCTTCCTAAGTGCCTCATTGTACAGCCTATGATCTAACAATCAGATGATCTATGAACAAGCACTTGGTGACAGTAAGAAGGAAAAACTGCCTTTTAACAGGAAGACACCTCTGGCAGGACGAGGCTCAGGAAGGGGAGGGGCCATCTGGTTGTGGTTGGCCATGTGATTGGCTGGTTGGGTCAGAAAGAGACACCACAAAAGGCAAACTATGGTAGAGGCCGAGTTTTATAATTGTGACTACATGCAATGTTCACTGGGATAAAACGATCTCTATCCCAGTAAAGATTTGTTTTATCCCAGTGAAGATTGTCAACATGAATATTTCATTCATCAGGATGTGATTGAAGCAGGCGGTCTGATGTAAAGCTGCGAGCATTTTAACCCAGTGCTTCCCTGCTGTCCAGATGGAGGGAGAGAAGGAACGACTGAGACAACATCGGGATGAGAAGGAGAGCAACGAAGCAGATGATTACGGCAAGTGTGACGACGACAAAGACAAGGTCGAGGAAGATGGGGAAGACTTGGTGGGGGCAGCACTGGTCTGGCAGGAACGCTACGGCGAGGACAATCTGGGCCTTCCCATCATGCACTGGGAGGCCCTGAGCCTGCGCATTGCCGAGCTTGAGAAGCAGGAAGAAGAGAAGAAGGAGAAGAGGTTAAAGGTCAGAGATGTTGTTGTCTTGCTGAAAGATGGTGTTTGTGTACACGTTGACTTTGACAATTGCAGAGGTGTGAGCGATGATGGGATACATAGAGACGCCCATCTCTGAATCCACGTGAGCGTGAATGTAAGATAGAAAGCACTTATCTCAAGAGTTTCACCTGTAGGCTGATCAGAACTGTTCAGTGATATTTACCGATGTAACGCGGTTTGTTGAAATGGTTTTAACATGTGGCTGCTGTGCTTGTCAGACTGGCCTTTCTCTGGAGCAAGGAGGAGCCCCAGTCAGCTGGAAAGAGGAGCGAGGGAGGAGAACGGAGAGCTGGGAGGACGGCGACGACGCCTGCAATAGTCACGTGCTGGCACTGACCTCTCGGTACAGGCGCGCCTCTTATTTCTTACTGGATGTCTGTTAACACCGTGTTTGTCTCTCAGTGTGCGGTCGCTGCAGTCTGCTCGCATCTGTTGCAAGTTCCAGTTTGCACACAGTCAAAGTCTTTTGGGTGGAGATTCTGGTGCAGTATGAGCTGCAACCATGCTTTCCTCATACTGCATGATCTGACAAAATGAAGGAATTTATTAACAACAAAAGTTAAGCTTTGTTTTCGTTTGGTCACGTTGGAGAGGGAGACTTTACCTCTAAGCAGGAACGTGAGTACAGGGCAGGTTAAAATGAGCTTTGATGGCTCATGTGGGGAAACGAAGCACCGCTCACAGTAATTTCTAACGTGAGCTCCAACAGATTTTCTTAATGTACAGGTTCTGATCAGCTGACCTGCTGCTCTTTGCAGATTTATGCATGTGAATTCAGCCAGATGTGAGCAGATGTTTCATGAGTTGCTCTTCCATCCTCCACACTGACAGCGCACTGTTCATGCTGCCTTTATACTCGAGGGCCACTGTGCACCAATCACACACGTCCATCACACTACAGCAAACTAGCCTGCAGAGGATTTCATGCAGTTTTTAAATGACACAGTTAGTCTGCTTCAGTTTGATTTGCAGCATGAAACAAATAATGTCACAAACACAACATGTGGTTTAGAATAAAACAGAATAGAATAGCTTCTATTGTCACTGTACATGTACAATGAAATTATTATTTGAAAACATGAGAACAAGCGTTAAATGTGCAGTTTATCAAATCCCACTGAGCAGTCAGCTGTTCCTGTCCCGTCTTTATCTTTCTCATCTCTGAGTGAAGTCGGCTTTTTCTTCTGTCTCAGCTCATCAACACACAAACTGCACACACAGGTTGTGTGTTGATGACTTTTGTTGAGCTGATAGAAATGTTGCATATGCAATCACCCCACACTTTAAAAATATTACTCCTTTTATGTTCGCTCCTCTTTTGTGCTGCTAGCTAGATGCTAAGCAACCAGCTGTGATGTGAGATTGGATATGTGTTCATGATGGTCCACTGACTGGTGTCTAACCCTCAGCCTGCAGACACGGATGAATCTCCAGCTCTGCTTCATCAACAACAGTGAAAGTGAAGAGGAGGAGGAAGAGGAGAAGAAAGGAGATGTTAGAAAGAAAGAAAGCAGCTCATGGGTAACCACTTCATGTACAACACAGCAGATTGTTCCAAATTACTTACAGTTAATATGTAGTTGCAAAATGTGATGCAGAGCTGAAGTAGCAGCGCTGTCACATGGCCTCATTTCATAAGTGTGCTCAGATTTGCCGTCTGTTTTCTGCTGAAGAGAGGAAGTGTTCAGATTCACAAGGATCCTCAGCCTTCAAGCAAACCAGAGAAACAAAAGTCGAGAGGCTTCAGGAACACTCTGAAGAACCTGCGAGACCGACTAAGGACGGACCACAAGTCTTTGGTGAGACAAATATTCAAAGGTGGAACAAACTATGTTATCATATAACCGAGTTCGAGTTATAGGAATCTGTCCTCTGCTCCCTGCACTGCATGCTGGGAGTGTAAACATTGATATGATGCCAGATTACAGCAACAGCTGCTTTAAGGAGTGAGTGCATGGAGGTTGTGGTTGGGACGCTTTTATCTCTCACCTGTGTTTGTGTGTTTCCGTGTTGTGCAAGTGTTTTTGCTACAGTTTTGTCCGGCATCATCTCCCTTCGGCTGTTTTGTGCATTATTGGTGATTAAATCTGCTATGGATAATTTTCAGTCAATGTATTGAGGTTGTTTTTCCAACGGCGCTGGAGCGCAGCTCCCGGTATACTTCCGGGTGCTACTTCCCCTCTTGCCGGTCATCTCGTTTTTGATTCGGAGGCCTCATCGGTGGAAGTGCGGGAAGAGCGCTGGTTTTCTTGCGCTGCTTCGTCAGCCTCTGAGAGAGGAAGAGGATCTTTGGGAGCTTCACTCCTGGTGTGCCGCCGGTCAGGTTCGCCTGAGACTTGTGGGGCTGGATTGATCTCCATGCCCACTTGTGTTTGCCACCTTGGGCAGTCATGTGAAAGCGTGGAAAGCCACGGCTCATCATGGTAGGATTTGCTGTGCAGCGTAGCCCAAAGTCGGGACTCCAGGCCCCTCTGCACCTGTCCCCGTGGGCCTCACCAAACTGCCAACAAGTCTTAAATCTTACATGATTGTTCTGAGCAGAGAAGCCTGATATTATGTTCATCTCTGAGACATGGCAGCGTCAGTCCCACAGTCTGCTCATTTCTCTGTGCACCTCGGATCTTAACTTCATAACTTGTGCTATTAAATTGGCCGTCACTTATGGAATTTCCCTTCACCATCTGGACACAATCGAAGTTGTTTTCATTGACCATAAGTTGGTCTCTTTGAATGTATGTTGCAGCTCAGCGTCTTTTCCCCAAGTCTGTATCAGGAGCTTTATTGATGACTGTATCAATGCTAAGTTTTCTTCTGATGATGTTGAGCTCCACATACACAATCCACAGTTATGGACTAAAACTGCTTGGTTCTACCAGCTTGAGCAGTATTAGCAACATCTGGGCTGCCAAAGCTGACAGGGTTGTGACTGGGAGGGCAGTAGAAATCTGCTGCCATCCTCAGGTCGATGGGTGTCATTCTGGTGGAGCACGTGGGGGCTGCTCTTCCTGGTTTCTGTTAGTGAGCATCAGCTGGAGGGTCTCAGCCAGTAGTTTGCGCTGATTTTCCACAGGAGGAGGAGGAAGAAATAATTCTGTCTTTTAAAACATCAGCGATAACAAATCCTTACATCCTGTAAGCATGAAAGTTCTCAACAAAACCAAGAGACTCTGTTTTTCGAGAGGTGAGGTGGTCTGGTGCTCTTGCACCAGGTTCTTGTGCAAACATCCCACAGAGAAATGCAGTGTGGATCTTCAGTGGAGGCTCCAGCGGAGGGCGGGCCCATGGCCACATACAGACATGTGGCACATATGGACTAAAGAGTAGAGGGTCACTCTGTGTTTTGCTAAGGAAACCTTCCAACATTTGTGGGTTTTTGGATGACAGTTTTCATTTTATGGCCCTAAGTACAGTGCAGCACTTCAATCGGATTTGCCCGGTCAATTTTCCCATTTGTTGGGAACAAAATGAAAGGAACGGCCCCGTCTTCTTCCTCCTCCCAGCAGATGGCGCCCTCCCTGAGCCTGGGTGTGACGGAGGTGTTTCCCTCCCACTGTCACCAAAGCGCTTGCTCACAGGAGGACTTCTGTTTTCTCTGTGCTGATTTAGGGTCTTCACCTTACAATGTAAAGTGCATTAAGGCAACTGTTACTGTGATTTGGCACCATATAAATAAAATATAATTAAATACAGATGTTAAACTTATGTTCAAGGGTCGCGTGTCTGCTTGTACCTGTTATAACACTGTGGCAGATGTGTGGCATTTCATCTCTGTTTAGGGAAGTCGACACTGATTTTCTTGTCAGATTTTGAAATGTTGTCTGTCTGTGGGGGGGACGAGGTCGTGAATATGTGCAGTAATATTTTTGTGTTTCTTTGTTTGGCTGTTAATCATGATTTGTTTCATTAAAAGATGTGTAAACTCTCCTCAGAGCACAGCGCGGAGTGATCCTGTAAACCAGAGGAGACATTTGGAGCACAGCGATCTGCAGGGCTTCACTATCAAGGAGCTGAATGCTCTCTGTGCGTCTCTCAGCCAGGCTATACAAGGTACTATATAACCTTAGCCCCGTCGTTTAAAAATAAAAGCGCCGTTTTCTCTGATGCATTGAAGAGTGAATTTTAATGGTTAACTTTTCATCCGTGTTAGATCTGAGCTCAGAGCTGGTGGGTCGCCTCCAGGTCCGAGACCAGCTGAGGACGGAGCAGGACGCCATGCTGCTGGAGGTACAGGATCTAACGTCACTGTGACATCACGTCCACATGTGAGCAGCTGGGAGGAGTGGTTATGAGACTTAAACATTATTAGGGTAACGCCACAAAGTTCTCCACGACATCTGAGACATTCCCTGCTGCTGTTGGCCGGACTGGTCACTCACTGTGAAGTGTTGGTCTCTATAAATACTGGGACTTTTTTAATGTTCTGTGTTTTTAGGTGTGTAAGGGAAACTTTGACCTGCTAAAGACGTCCATCAGCTGATGATTTACATATGAAGCGAAAACCAGCAGAGAACTGCATGTCAGTAAAAACCTGAGCCTTACACCTGCTACATTACAGGACGGGTGTAAGGTCAAAACCTCAAAGGTAGAAGCATGAGAGGGAAATATGACATCCAGGTTTGGCTTTGTCTGTTTGTGGAAATGATTGTGATCCACGTGGAAAGGTGAAAGGTTTCACGAGTGTTACTGGAATTCCCGTCTCTCTGGAAAGCGCTCTTAGATCATCCGCCTTCAAGCTGCAAGCACTGAACCCAGGTCAGTGTCTGTACAGGCTAAATGATGAGCAGGGTCATGCACATTTCAAAAGAGGGGCTGTTTTTATTAAAAACAATAGTTTTAGCACCAGATTGTTTCCATTATGTTCATTTATTAACTTGAGAATCCTACTTGTACTTCACATCATTTCTCCCACAGATACAGTAGAGACAGTCATTTCTGCATAATAGTGAGACGGTCCTTAACACAGTAGTAAGAAGCCTTCCAGCAGTCCTGTGTAAAATATCCACCTGGCGAGTGAAACTTCAAAACTCTTAACTCTGCAGTGCAAAAGGGACCAATATGGAAAAGCTCATTAACATCTGTTCTTTGCTCTGTTTCGATATAGTCTTTTGATCCTGGCATAAAGTCTTATTCATGCTTTTCTGTCTACACTTTTTAATTGATGTTGGTTAATAAATGAAATGTGCTCTTTTGTACAACAAAACGATATCTTTAGTATTAATCTAAATTTTGACACTTTTAACTCATTCACTGCCATTGACGTCTATAGCCGTCAATGGCAGTGAATGAGTCAATGGGTTTAACTCATTCACTGCCAATGGCTGGCAGTGAATGAGTTAACTTGTTGACTTGACTAACCTGTAAATTGTAATTTACTATTTTTTGTTCGTGTTTTTGGTCACAGTGAAAGTATTTCATCTCATTCCTGATGAGCTGTTGATATCAAGTTTAAAAACAGCAAACTTTTTAAAAGTTGAATGTAAATATGAACAGTACACATTTATTTGTAAACCATCAGTGTCTTACAATATACCAGGTGTTGAATGGAGACCACTGTTATTGAAATGTTCTCTTGGAGTGCAATGCCATCTTTAAATAAATAAATGATTTTTTAAAGTTTAAACAAAGCACATCAAAACCTGGAAAAATTAAAACTAACTAGAATAATTGTTACCACGGTCAGCAACACGAGCGTTTGTTTCATTCTGAGTTTTTGAGATTGCTTTAAGTGGAAAAGGAGGTCCACAGCCCCTCCAGTCCACTGTGATGCTTTTCACAGTCAGTATCCATTCTGCTGATTTGTACTGAGTTTTGCAAATTATGAGCTGTGGATTAAAGCCTGTCGTTTCCTCAGCAGGACAGATGGTGTAGTGTTGAAGACGTTAACACTTGGGAAGCTTTTTTTGAAGTCACAGAATCTGGTTTCAATCTTCTGGTTGATGTTATCGACCAATATTAGCTATTTTTATATAGCTATGTACTATCAGTGTGGGCATTTATAATGGCCAAGAAATAAAATTAGTAATTATAAAATAAAGTTTATTGCAGTTGGTCTCCTTAGTTTCCAAACCTGTGCACAGAATCCATTTCTTCCATTCCAACCTCTCTGCTGTGGACAAGACGAAGGCTCAACAGCTGGAATGGTGACAACTGTAGGTTGTTTATAAAGCACTTTTCACAGGCAGTCACAAAGAGCTCTACACAAAAGGCTAAAATAATCGAGAACATTAGGTGCCAAAACAGACAATACGAATGATTAAATAAAACACAAAAATTAACAGTTTAAAAAGTTTTAGTTTTAAAATGAAACATTCTTAACACAAAGCCTGTTTGAATAGAAAAGTTTTTAACCGCTTTTTAAAAGAATCCACAGAGCCAACCAAATGTAGTTGTGGTGGTGGGCTGTCCCACAGACTGGAAGGCTCTGTGGATTTTAGGATTTAGTCGTGTTCAGGGAACAACCGACAAACTGAGCCTGTGAACAGAATATTTTGTAAGAAGCTTGGATAAATAATCTGGGGCCTGGCCATTTAGCGCTCTGTATGCTAAGACAAGAACTTTCAAACTCTATTGGGAGCCAATATAATGAATATAAAATAGGAGTAATGTGAGCTCGATTGCTAGACCTTGTTAATAGTCTGGCCACAGCGTTTTGTATAGCTTGGCGAGAAAAAGACTATTTGCCCAAGCTGGTAAACAGGGCATTACAACCTAAACGCAATGACACAAACGTATGAACATTTTTTTCCAGTTCAGCTAAGGAGACCATATGTCGCAGTTCAGAAAATGTTCCTTAAATAAAAGAAACAGGAACAAGACAAAGATTTTACACGCAAGTCGAGGCCCAGAGAAGAATCAGATATTACACCAAGATTTCAAATGTTTGACTTGGCAGCAGGACAGAAAGACGCAAAAACCTGACTGATTTTAGAATCGAGTTCAGGAGGAGCTATGATCACGGCCTCAGTCTTTTTGGTGTTTAAAACAAGGTAAATGCCAGAGAGCCAATCAGTAGCACCAGTTAAGCAGTGGACTAGGGTGGACAACCTATCCAGCTGATGAGGCTTAAACGACATTATCATAGAGATGATAAGAAATGTCACTGAAAGATTGAATAATGCCAGATAAAGCAGCCATGTAGAAAGAAAATAGTGGTGGACCTAAAACTGAACCGTGTGGAACCCCGTTCCCACTTATGAAGGCAATGTTGGAGGAAAACCTGTCTGTTCTAGGAGAGGCCCTATAAACAGGAAGAAAACCAAGGCAGAGCCAGATGCACTAGCCAAAAAATTAGATCATTAGATCATTAGACCTTCAAGAGAGCGGTCTCAGTGGAGCACTGCTTTTTATCATTATCATCATTTAAACGTTGCGTCCCACCAGCACAGGTGTAGAGGAGCCTGGAACAGAGTACGGACGATGGTGTAAGCTGCACGGGTTTCCACGCTTTCAGATGACCGCCTAGGTGGTAAACACAAGTGGGCATGGAGATCAATCCAGCCTAGACAAGTCTGACCGAAAGGAGCCCAGAAATGAAGCTCCCAAAGATCAACTTCTCTCTGGTGGGCAAAGCAGCACAAGGAAACTGTCTCTCTTCCTCTGATGAGGCCTGAAAGAATACGAAAGGACCATCAGCCGCCCTGGGTCTGCTGCTCAGTGCAAGACGTTGCCTCATGGGGTGAGCATGATCATGAGAAAGGTGGATCAGCCCAAAGCTACATGGGAGGAGTTTAATGATCTAAAGCAGTTGGCGCCATAGTCACCAAGAACTGGCAACACACTAAGCTGTCATGGATTGAAATGTTGCCGTGCCTACAAGGTCCCTCTCTTCGAGAAGGCACATCTAATCAGAGTCAGAATACTTTATTGATCCCTGGGGGAAATTATTTGTCGTTACAGTGCTCCATTATAAACAAACATTAACAGAGACAGACAATACACTAAGAATAGCACAATATATACAGGCATATATGTACATAAAAGTCACTTATTAATAAATAGCTGAAAAAGAACATGTGCAAGAAGGGTGTAGCAGTAAACATGGATGAGTTGTACAGGGAGATGGAGATGGCCACAGGTTCAGTGGTGCTTTTCGGTAATTTCAGTCTCTCACTGAACGTGCTCCTGTGACTGACCAGCATGTCATGGAGTGGGTGGGAGGTGTTATCCAACATTGTCTTTGTCTTGGACAGCATCCGCCTCTCCGACACCACCTTGAGGGAGTCCAGCTCCGTCCCCACAACATTGCTGGCCTTGCGAATCAGTTTATCGAGTCTGTTGGCGTCTGCGACCCTCAGCCTGCTCCCCCAGCATGCAACAGCATAGAGGATCGCACTGGCCACAACAGACTCGTAGAAAATCCTGAGAATTTTCTGGCAGATATTGAAGGACCTCAGTCGCCTCAAAAAATAGAGACGACTCTGGCCCTTTCTGTAAAGTGCTGTGGTGTTTTTAGCCCAGTCCAGTTTATTGTCAATGTGTACTCCAAGGTATTTATAGTCCTCCACAATGTCAACACTGACCCCCTGGATTGAAACAGGGGGTCAGCACTGTTGGCCGTCTTTTTCAAGACCTCTGCAATTCCCCCTTGTGTGCTGTCAATCAACTTCTGGGCCAAATCCTGACTGATGCGACCAATGACTGTAGAATCTTTCATAATCAATGTTTAGAGTTTGTCACAGTTAGTGGGTTTTTGACAAACTAGAGCTGAATTCACTGACTGAGCAGAAAAACCGGGGGAGTTGAATATGGAGAGAAATCTGCCTCAAAAGTGTTGCAAATGCATATAATATGATCCACAAGCATAAACAAAGACTTACAAATGTGCACAATGATTTGTGTATAACCTTTGAGGGCTTGCAGGAATGTGCTGACCACATGTATAACTACTTTACAAATGCAACTATCCAAACCTAAATAAATACTGATGATTCCACACCAGTTATTACGTTCAGCTTCACAAATCTGGCCATTTTCTCTTTCAAAACCCCGTCTGTGCCGGACCTTTGCTTCAAATGGACAAGACAAGAGTAAAGCCCTTTACACACCAAGTAGATAAAACATTTTCGAGGTGCAAATATTTTATGTGTGTACACACTGACAGCTTTGTCCTCAGGAAATGAACTGCAAAAAAAGCTCTGTGTAGGTCTTTGGTTGAGTCATGGACTAAAATGACTCAAAGGATGGTTGGTTAATAAGCTGGAGTGAAAGATTACTGCTCCTGTTCCTCAGTTTGTGCTTTCAGACCTCTGACAGTTATTGTGACTAACTGTCAGTGACTGGCAGTGTTGATTCGTTTAAGCTAACACGTTCATCTCCCTGTAACCAGGTTGCTCTCCTCACCTCCAATTTGTGGAGCACATGCTCTAAAAACACCAACACAACTCTTCACATAATCCATTCTTCTACCACGGTGTAGAAAGGAAGAGTCCTACCCCGTGGTAGAACCGTCTAGATTTGTGTATGAATAAGTTTGTTTTTGCATTAAACATTATGGGACAAAAGATTTCCTATATGTGTCTTGGTGATAGCAGAGATGAATCAGGCTGTTTAGATGGAGAGGTGCTCCATCTAAACATTTATGCAGAAGGTCAGAATTAACTTTACAACTACAAAATAAAGTTATACCCATTTTGATGTTTATTTCTCTCACTTTCTCTATTGACCAACCTAGAATGTAAGTGTTGATTATGCCTTTACCCATGCTTGTGCCTGCACTGACGGAGGATAACCAGCCAACAACCAAGTCTCACATAGGTGTAGGTGTGGAAGACAATGTTCTTCTTTGCTTGTCAATTACAAATACTCAAGAAAAGCAACGTAAAACAAACTAAAACTGTTCTAAAACCTTGTTTTAAAACAGTTACTGATTTCTGTTCATCATATGATGATCAAAACTGGTTTTACTGGCCAGTTATGATAATTTGGGGATGTAGTGTAATGAAGGTCCTACTCCTGACAACACTTTATACAGTACAATTGTGTTGAAAATAGGAGAATTGAGGCAGAGATGAGGTGCAGACCAGCCGCGTGCTTATTCACCAACACTGACGGCCACTAAAATGTAACACAATCAATGCAGCCCACTGGTGGGACATCTGATGTTAACTGTAGTGATGGTCTGTGGAGCTAAAGTGTCATAAAGACAGTGCTTCAGAAACACTGTGTCGAGGCTGAGGTCGGCTGGCCAGAGTCACGTGACTAATGACGTCCAAAGCGTCATCCTGTATGTCACTGCTTCAGGACCTGATTCAGTGCTTTATAATCAGGTCCTGAAGCAGTGACATAAGGAGACGACTCATTGGTGGTTACTTTGGTGATGATTTTGGTGAACCAGTGTATAACACACACACACACACACACACACACACACACACACACACACACACACACACACACAGTGTTGGGAAGGTTACTTTTAAAATGTATTCCATTACAGAATACAGAATACATGCCCTAAAATGTATTCTGTAACGTATTCCGTTACGTTACTCAATGACAGTAACGTATTCTGAATACTTTGGATTACTTAATATATTATCATGCTTTTTACAACAACGTGAATGTACTATTGCTGTGTGATTTATTACTATTACTGAAGGTCCGCGACTCCGAACTGTAGTAAAGGGACCTCTGACTAATACGGCGGGGTCCCTGTCGGCTCGTAGCCGAAAAATAGCTTTACTTTGTTGTGTGGGTCAACTTTTCTTGCCAGAGACAGAGAGAGGCGTTGAAAGGCTGCTCCAACGGAACTTATTGTTTTCGGAGGAAAACACTAACACGGTGTACAGTCGAGTCTTAATAGCTTACTTACAACTGGGCTCGTCAGGCACTCTTCTTGGCTGAAGTGGTTATTATTATATTTACATGCTTCCAGCTCCCGTTTTTCCTCGATGACAACTCGTACCTTTCCACTCCCCTTTTTCTCCCTCCTCGCGCTCACAGACACATAACGTGTATGGCAGTCCATTCTCCCTGCAGCACGGACTACACTGCCCATGATGCTACATTCTTTAGAGCTATGCTTGTAGCATTCTGCCTGTTAGCTTAGCACAACAACAACGAAAATGCGCTCTCTCACCCAGGAAACACACAGTCGCAGAGAGAGAGAGAGAGAGAGAGCGTCGCCCTGTAACCATGGCAACCGTAACGCTGCCGCCTGGAACAACAGAACGTAGCTGTCAAACAAAACCCAAACAGTCCTGACCCGCGACAAAATGAAACAGGAAAGTACCGCCGTGTAATCCATTTATTTCAACAAAGTAACTGTATTCTGAATACCACCTTTTTAAACGGTAACTGTAACGGAATACAGTTACTCATATTTTGTATTTTAAATACGTAGAGGCGGTACATGTATTCCGTTACTCCCCAACACTGCACACATATATGTATATAACTAATTAATGTGCATAAATGTGCATAAACAATAGACCAGAGAAGAATAGAGAAGCTGCTAATAGTCAGAATAGCTGAAACAACTTAATTTAAAATATATATTTCTGCATTTCTTTGTGTCTGACGGTGTTGACAAAAACCTTGCACTGCTCCAGCAAAAACATAAATTATTAAAAAATGTTACACCTGGGAGACCAAAACATGGTGAGACAGCCAAAACTTTGTGTAACAATTATAAGTAAATGTGTTTTTGAAAAATCAAAAAATATATTTTAGAAAATTAAAACCTGTTTTGTCCCTAATCTCAGGAGTCACTGTCTAACCTTAACCAGCACTTTAATGACGTTAAATAGTCTTTTCCAAAGTAACTTTGAGGAAAATGAACGAACATGTGTAGATTGATTCTAAACGGTTCTCGTGTTTCCTTATTTTTTCGATCTCGTCAGGGACGTGTTGGGTGCCCGGAAGCATAATATGTTGACGATTTGTCACCTATTGTAAAATATTACGCTTTGGGAGTGAGAACGTGTTTTGTATTCACACATCAAGTAGTGCAGATACTTTTCTGGGCCCAAAGGGATTTGCCTCTTTTCCAGGGATCAAATAGGGATTCCTGTCAGGAGAATGTGTAAACCTTTACACTGTAGAACTTTGTTATTTGAGTTACTGTTGCCTTTCTTTCAATGAGGCATTTTTGTTTTGGGGTTGAGCGTAGAGTGTTCATGAGTTGTCTTTATAAAAAGACAACTCATGAACTTAAGATGATTGGTGAGTTTTCTGTAAAACAAAAGGGAGTTTGGGAATCAAACCCAGGAATCTTTAAGTGTACAGAGGTTATTCATAAAAAGCTTTAAACTTAAATGGACGTGTCGTAACTTGATTTGTTTTCAGGGTAGTTGTTTAAAAAGTAGTGAGGAACACACACAGACACACACACACACACACGCACACACACACACACACACACACACACACACACACAGAGGTGAAGTGGGGAGAAGAATTGGATGACACACAATGAGGGACAGAGGGAGGGACTGGATTACCATAGAAACTGCTCTGACTGCTCAGGGCCAATCGTCAGGGTCACAGATCAACCAAGCCGCTCTGCTGATGACTGATTGCAGCTAATGTTCACTTGTTGTTGAAATACAGGGAAAGGTTGCAGTCGTGGTGTCAATCACAGCTGCACTGCAGTCATAGCCTTTTTGGATGTTTCTGCAGTTTCTCAGCTATTCTGATGGGCAACAGAATAGAAGCCATATGGAGTAAGAGTCATCGCTGGCAGGGGTAAGCTCTTTGTCTTACAGCAGATTGTAGTGATGCAGGTATTTATGAGTTCGATGCTGTTGCATTTACACAACAACTAATGAACCTCCAGACACGGGAGAATTGTTATTTTTGTTCCAGAACATTTTCCAAAGCAGTAATATCTTTTTAAACATCCATTCAAAAACACATTTTCTTAGTTAGCCTTATGTAACTGCATGCCTCACTCTGGAACTCAATATGAGTTCAGAGGCAAACGGTTTGAGAGTTTTAGGCTTTTCCAGAAGCTACTTTTTATATCTAATTTTTTCCTGATACTCAATGTAAAGATTGGATTCAATCAACACCCATACAGCATGAAAATGTGTTAGCATATCGTGTTCTATCATGCTACTATGATTAGACAGAACAGTTCAGGTGTCTGCAAACTGTTCTTCATAGTTCTGAAAAACGTAAGGGAGCTAACATAAAAGTAAATAAAGAAGCACCAAAAGTTTATGGGGTGTTGCAACATGCTTTGCAAAAGGAATAGCTGCAATATACAATCTTTGTGATTTGCAGGAAACATGTATTTCTGGCACATATCTTTGTATTGTATAATTGTGAAAGACTCATGAAAATGTTTTTCATTTGTCAGTGGATACACATTTTCTTGTGTTAGGCTGGCTTTGTGCACTTTTATATTTTTGAAAATGTCATATATCTGAGAAAGCTACAGATCTGAGACACATTAAAAGTAAGGCGCCACCAGAAACACCACGACACATTTATGGCCTTGAAACAAATGCTTCAAATATTGAACCTATCGTCACACTTTCAAGATATATTTATTCCCCTTTTCGGTGTTTGATACAAAAACGTTTTCTTACTGAACATTAGTTTAGATGCAGATGGTCATTTTAACTCGAAACAAACATATTCCTTTAGTTTACTGGAACTCTATAACAAACTAATATGCAGAGGTACACCTGATGTGACTCTTTCAGTGAAGAAACTACAATGTTGCCTGAGTGAACCCTGTTTAGTTAGAAACTGTTGACTTTGCTGATGCTGTTGCTGACTGCATGACATGAAATTACTCAGGGATTGTGATGACAGGAATGGGTAATATGTAATCAGTGGAGTGAGAGAGACCAATGTACAGAGGGATGCATAAAGACACGTAGGGAAAGTGTGGTTACTTATTGCTGAGTTAATGGAGTGAGAAGGATCTGAATCAGCAACATACCCTTGTACACAGGAAGGCAAACAAGCACTGCGAATGAGCAGCATACAACAGGGGGACAAACAGATTGTGCAAAGGCCCCAGTGAACAGTTAATGGGAGGGGTGGGGTTGGAAAGCAGTAGCTCTTTATTATATTGCCCTCAATATAATAATAAGATAAGATAAGAAAACATTTTTTAAAGGACTTTTATGCTTTTAGCTATAGACAGGTGACAGATTTAGATTGCAGGCATGGTTTCATTGTAAGCTGATGCAAAGTTGTTCTGAGCAAACAGCGTATGAGAAAACGTTTCTGTTTCTGATGGGAGCAGATCCTTTTACAAACACAGTGTCTCCATCCTTAGGGGACGAAAGTTACTAAAAGTTTAATTAGCAGAAAAAAACAAATCTATGTTATAGATTAAAAATTGTGTGGATTTGTATCATTTCTCTCTAATCTGTGCTAACCAGTGATAACAAGAAATAAAACTGGTTTTTGAGTTTTCCAGTTAGAGTGGACGAGGCTAAGCATCAGGCTTTCAAAAGATTCAAAACTCTGTCTTTGGTTGATTAATAAGCTGGTGTGAAAGACTGGTGCACCCCCTTCATGGATTCTGACAGTTAGTATAACTCGGGGGTGTTCATTCATTTAAACTGACATCCTGCTGTTACCAGGTTTCTGTCAGGCAGAGTAGATCGATTTGTTGATCAATTATGAATTAATGTTCAGTTAATTTCACTGCTTTATTCTATGTGGAGATGTGGGTGCTATATTGTTCTTTCTTTGTAGTTTTTTTGTGTTAAATTAGTTTTTTTGTGATTTTTGGTTTGTTTTTTGTCTGGGAGCTGAGACAGTCTCTAAGGGGATGTGGTTCTGGGGGAATAACAGGACGATTGAATCTTGAAGCCCACATCATTTTTTGGACACCACTCTGACAGCCAGAAATTTAAGGAGAACATGCAGCTAAACATGTCACTCCTGGTCCAATTGGCAAGCAAACCAGCAAAAACGACAGTGTTTTGGCAAAGTTACACACCAGTTTATTATTAATTCTATGTTTACCCTTAGCCAGCAGTTTTAAATTTCCCTTAATGTTGCTAACTCTGGCCCCTGAAAGACAATTGACAGTAACATTGATTAGTAACAATTGACTGTAGTTGCTAGTGTCTCTAGCTTCATATTCTATGTCCACATTGACTCCCTGAATTGACACAGTGGTCATTGTTTTCCTGGTCCCCTTAAAGTCTGCAATTGTTTCCTTGGTCTTTGTCACATTGATCTACGGATGATTCTTCTTGCACCACACGACAAAGGAGTCCACCACAACCTGGTACTCCATCGCATTACCCCTAGCAATACATCCAACCACCGCAGAGAAAAAGCCTTGGAAGGTGGCAGATCCCTGCAGTGGACAGAGTCTACGGTGTTAAGGGTGAACAGGAAAGGGGAGAGAGTGGTCTCTTATGGTGCTCTGGTGTTGCTGATCACCTTGTAAGACAGCGGTCCCCAACCTTTTTTGCACCACAGACCAGTTTAATGTCAGACAATATTTTCATGGACCTGCGTTTACGGTGTCACAGGTACCAGTCCAAATTTCGTCAGACAGGTTGCATTTACTATATTTTTCAGACCATAAGGTGCACAGGATTATAAGGTGGACTAAGCGAAACAAAACAGTCAGACTTTACTCAACTCATTCTTCTTGCTTCCGTATCATTGATTCATTAATGCTGAATTCTCTGGCAGCTGCTCTATTCCCATGTTGTTGCAGTACATTAATGACAAACCTCGTATTGTGGATGGATTATCTCAGTTGTTGTCCTGACTGAAGTTTGGTTTACAGCATCCTGCCATGCGATTGCATTTGTCCCTAACCATCGGGAACCCTCACGTTAACTTTTATCGAGTGGAAAAAAGTTGGCGTTCATCCTCCAGCTATGCTAACATAGCTGTGTCGCTAGCGATCACGTAGCACATCATTATATACCAGCTAGCCCAACTTCAGTAACCCTACAAACGTCACTGCTGTTTAGTTTTCTGTCTTCATTTATGTTGGAAGTGATAGCAGAGCTGTACGTTTGAATTTTCTCAGAAATCTCTCAGTCAGAACATGCTATATCATGTTTAGGTGGAAACTAGCGAGCTAACTTCCTGCTAACTTCTAACTCTGTTACATGTAATAAATTCTGTTTTCATGGATTCCTGGATGTTAAACTTCATAGTTACACCTGGTAAAGCAGCAACACTGATCATTTTATTAAAGATGAAAGAATTTAGACAGTTTTTAACTCTCAGTGATGCTGCAGTGTTCGTTTGACTTTGGGACCTGAACCTACGGAGTTTTGCTCCGCGAGGCTCCTGACTGCGGTAGCTGTAATGCTACGTCAATCCATCAAGCGGTGCGGCTTTGTAGCTTACCAAAGTCATACTAAAACATTTTTTGACAGATTTTTGAGCCTACCAAATAAAAATCAGTTCGAGGTCAGTAAGCACAACCAGAATTCATACTTAAGGCACACCGGATTATAAGAGGCACTGTTGATTTTTGAGAAAATTAAAGGATTTTAAGTGCGCCTTATAGTGCAGAAAATACAGTAATATTAAAATTTAATGATCTGAAACATGTAAGTATGACAAGAAGCTGTCCATGAATCTCAATGAACTGAAGCACAAATGTTAAGAAGACTGTGTGAAACCATCTGAAGAACTGACAAAGGCATGGTTTACAAGCTACTGAATAATGGAATGTCCTTTGTTTTTTAACAGAACTCCATAAAATACTGTGAAAAAGTTTTAATGTACCTTTGAAATCATAGCAGATGCCCACAGAACCAGGAACACTACTTGATCAAAACTTTCAATACTAAGATAAGAGAAAATCTGATGAAATAAAATTCAGATAAATGACTGCTGTCTTTGTTTATTTCTAGGTAAACACTCATACATGGACAGGACCAAGGATGATAGAGGAGAAACCTGCCAGAAGTCCAAACATACATGCTGAATCCTTCTCTCTCATATCAAAATAACTTTTGCTCTCACGATGTCATCAAGACATGAGGTTCCTTCAGATATCAATGTGGATACGTTCCACGATATCCTCAACTCTTCCTCCCCATCCTCACCAACTCAGTCTTGCAGCATAGACGAGTCGTACAAGTACATCTTCCTTCCAATTTGTTATTCCTTCACATTCATCTTTAGCATCTCTCTTAACTCTGTCATCCTCTACCGTTCTTTCCGTCGGACCAAACGCTGGAATGCTTCTTTAATATACATGGTTAACCTGGCCTCTACAGACTTTATGTACGGCCTGTCGCTGCCATTTCTTGTAGGAAGTTACATAATGCGTGACCGCTGGGTTTTTGGGGACTTCATGTGCCGTGTGGTTCGTTTTCTCTTCTACTTTAACCTCTATTGCTCTATCTTCTTCCTCACTTGTATCTCTGTGCACAGATACCTTGGTATTTGCCATCCAATGAAAGTGATAACGCTGGAGACCAAGAAGGCCGTCAAGTGCACTTGTGTCCTTGTTTGGATAATAGTATTTGCTTTGACTTGCCCCATCTTCCGTTTTGCTCAGACTGGTCATGTGACAAGATTAACAGGGTTTGGAAGCAATGTAAGTACTGACAACCCGAGTAATAGCATATCACCAGAAAATGGTAATGTGGGCTATGGTAAATTGGAAGGGATAATTGAAGAGTACCAGAACTGCTGGGATGATGCCATCGATAAGGAGTTTCCTGATTATGTACCCTATGGCATTACGCTCCATTTGCTGGGCTTTTTTGTGCCATTTTCCATAATCGCTTACTGTTACTCTCACGTAGTTCTGACCATATTTAGGACACTGCATTCTCAGCCCTCACTGTGCAGAAATCCAATGGATGAATGCATGGAGAAAAGAGATGGGAAAGCCTCAGCAGTTGTTAGAACGGGAAGAAGACGAAGCAATGGATTGCAGAAGATGGCGGGACGAGATGAAGGGATTTCCATTTCACTTGGTGCGCACTCCCCATATGCCAGTCGAAGGCGTAAATCTATCAAAACTATTATCACTATCACCCTGCTATTTGCTCTGTGTTTCTTCCCCTTTCATGTTACCAGAACCATCTTTCTTTTGCTGAAAGTGACCAAGGGAGTTCCCTGTCACACCATGACGGCAGTCTCTATGTGCTATAAGATTACCAGACCTTTAGCATCGTTCAATGCATGGCTCAATGCCCTTCTTTACTTTCTGACTAAAGATAAAGGAGGAGCTCACTGCTGCCAAGCAGTAAACACCCCTACCCAGCAGCATGCTATGCTACAGTTGCCACTAAGAGTGATGGGAAAAGGAGAGGGTGAAGTGGACAGAGAAACAGAAGACCGTATTGACAAAAAAGAGAATAAAGCATGTCAAAGTCCATCATATATGAACAGAGCAAAAGTTAAATATGTAGCTGAATGAACTTCAGATGCACTGCTGGATGTTATTTATAGACACCAATAAGCAACACATTAGTAACAAGTGAATCAGTCCTGCTTCATGTTAATCATTTATGTAAATCTCATTTTGGGATCCACTATCCACATCTTGGTATAGGGACTCACTGACATTGGTTTTACCTAGCTGGACAATATGCATTGCAATACTACGAAATTTACTCAAGGAACATGCCAAACCAGTAAAGACACTGTCACCAGCTGCTAAGCTCCCTGGATCCCAATCAAATTCAACATCTGCAATACATACCGGGAGAAGTCTTGATTCCCTGGGCCAAACCTTCAACTCCAGAAGACCTACTGGCAACATCCTCCTACCAGACACCAGTAAACACCAGATGTCCACCATATCCTGACAATTGGAATCAGAGAACACAGAAGACTGAAATTAACAACTATAAATATCCACGCATATATACAAGGGAAACAAACAAATGTCACCATTTTTAGACTCAGTGAAATCGAAAGCCAATATCACAGACTGTACATAAAAGATCGAAGTACCAACGGCAAGATTTGTGAAAGCAAGCAGAGGATGTTTTGTAACTTCCCCCAAGGGAATACTTCATCAACTACTGTTGGCTGAATCCTGTCAGAATGCTTATTTATTGCTACTGTCGATGTAACGTTTACACAATAGTTATAAACTTTAATTCTGCAGGTTAAAAATGTAAATGTATAGCCATTGCATTTATAATATTTTAATCTCTTCATGTAAAATAAAATAATGTACGATATTCTTAGTCTCATGGTTTCTTCTTGCAGATACATGATACAATCAAGCATTAAATGTTTGTTAAACCATGGTGTGTCACATCAGTATTACATAAGGTTGCTGCTCTGTACAGGGAATGAAGCTACACCTTTAGTTACAAAACCAGCAAACCACTTGCATCCCTACACGTAATGATTTTGCAACAGGATGTCACAGTTTAAGGCTTCAGTCCACGATTCCAACAAGCTGAAATAAGAAGCTGCGTGTTTTAAATTTATGGAGAATGAAATAAATGATCCAGTATGTGTAATACTAATATGATATATACAGGTGAGTTCTTTAAAAATGTTTCCTCATGCACAATTGTCACTAAGGGGAAATTAGCTGTTGAAATATTTGTACCAGTCTGTAAACGTGTTTGTATATGTAAGTCTACAAAGGAAATGATCCCACTGAAAATTGAAAAATTAAATTTGACTTAAATTTGGTGGCCTGTGGATAGAATTAATGGGTGATGCCTGAGAAGCTACTCCTTTGATATCTGTCTAAGGTCGCATGTTTCATTCTCAAGGCTTCCATAACAAATGTGGCCTTTGGCAAAGTTTATTGCAGCCTGCATATAGCATAGGTTCCCAGTAAATATTTGTTTATTGTTGTCTGCACAACACATGCTAGCCAGTACAGAATCACAGTAAAGGGAAGCCAATTCTGAAGACAGCCAGTCTCAAGTAAGGTGATTGGCTGACAGTTCAGTTTGTTTGTTTTAAGTGTGAAAAGAAGCCTTTGTAACTACTTGATGTTTTTTATTATAAATTTTTTTCATTCACAAAATTAAGACATTTAGCAAAAGTATTTTACTTAAACACTTTAATATAATTTCCATCACAACCAATGATTTGTCTGTCTTGACGCATGCTCACTCATCCAAGTAAGTAAATCCCAAAAGCTGATTCAGTTCATCTGGACGTTTTCAGTGGGAGAAACGTTTCGTCACTCATCCAGGTGACTTCTTCAGTCTCAGCAGGTTTCCCCAATCTTATCAACAGTACATTTGCACAATGACTGAAACTAGCACAACTGAATGAACGATGGGCTGTGAGGTCCTTTCCTTGATCATCAATATGCAAATTGTCACGACCATTGATTAACAACCACTGATCAATGGCCATGAGTACCAATCACAGAGAGTTGGGGAATGGCTGCAATCACAGCATTGTAAGTCAAAGTTTTTGGCTTCGATCCTCAACCTGCTGGTGGGCAGCTCTGAACACCACATCCTGAACACCCTGGATTTTGTCGAGAAGGTGAGAGATGTCATTATGGAGGCAGATGAAACCATGGTCTCGTACGATGTTACATCTCTCTTCACTTGCATCCATTGAAGTGTTGGAGATAGTCCAACCTCAGCAACAGGACCACTCTCAGCATCGACCAAATAATAATAATAGTAATATCCATCCATCCATCTTCATCCGCTTTATCCGGGGCCGGGTCGCGGGGGCAGCAGCCTAAGCAAAGAGGCCCAGACCTCCCTCTCCCCAGCCATCTCCTCCAGCTTATCCAGGGGAATACCAAGGCGTTCCCAGGCCAGCCGAGAGATATAATCTCTCCAGCGTGTCCTGGGTCTGCCCCGGGGCCTCCTCCCGGTGGGACATGCCTGGAACACCTCACCCAGGAGGCGCCCAGGGGGCATCCTTGTCAGATGCCCGAACCACCTCAGCTGGCTCCTTTCGATGTGGAGCAGCAGCTGCTCTACTCTGAGCCCCTCCCGGATGGCCGAACTTCTCACCCTATCTCTAAGGGAGAGGCCAGCCACCCTTCGGAGGAAGCTCATTTCTGCCGCTTGTATCAGCGATCACGTTCTTTCGGTCACTACCCACAGCTCGTGGCCATAGGTGAGCGTAGGGACGTAGATCGACCGGTAAATTGAGAGCTTCGCTTTTACACTCAGCTCCCTCTTCACCACGACGGACCGGTGCAGCGTCCGCATTACTGCAGCTGCAGCCCCAATCCGTCTGTCGATCTCCGGCTCCCTTCTCCCATCACTCGCGAACAAGACCCCGAGATACTTGAACTCCTCCACTTGGGGCAGGAATTCATCCCCGACCCGGAGTGGGCACTCCACCCTTTTCCGGCTGAGAACCATGGCCTCAGATTTGGAGGTGCTGATCCTCATTCCCGCTGCTTCACACTCGGCTGCGAACCGTTCCAGTGCGAGCTGGAGGCCCTCACCCGATGAAGCCAACAGAACCACATCATCTGCAAAAATCAGAGATGAGATTCTGAGGCCACCAAAGCGAAAGCCCTCCGCCACTTGGCTGCGCCTAGAAATCCTGTCCATAAAAATTATGAACAGAACCGGAGACAAAGGGCAGCCCTGGCGGAGCCCATCACCCACCGGGAACGAGTCCGACTTATTGCCAGCAATGCGAACCAAGCTCTTGCAACGGTTGTATAGGGATCCAATGGCCCGTAGCAATGGGCCAGACACCCCATATTCCCGCAACACCTCCCACAGGACACCCCGAGGGACACGGTCGAATGCCTTCTCCAAGTCCACAAAACACATGTAGACTGGTTGGGCAAACTCCCATGCACCCTCAAGTATCCTGGAGAGGATAAAGAGCTGGTCCAGTGTTCCGCGACCAGGACGAAAACCGCATTGTTCCTCCTGTATCCGAGGTTCGACTAACGGACGAACTCTCCTTTCCAGCACCCTGGCATAGACTTTCCCAGGGAGGCTGAGGAGTGTGATCCCCCTGTAGTTGGAACACACCCTCCGGTCCCCCTTCTTAAAGATGGGGACCACCACCCCGGTCTGCCAGTTCACAGGTACTGCCCCTGATCTCCACGCAACATTGCAGAGGCGTGTCAAGCAGGACAGCCCTACAACGTCCAGAGCCTTCAGGAACTCGGGGCGGACCTCATCAACACCAGGGGCTCTGCCACCAAGGAGTTGTTTAACTGCCTCAGTGACCTCGCCCCCGGAAATTGGCGGGTCATTCCCCTCATCCCCAGACTCTGCTTCCTCCTCGGAAGACGTGTCAGTGGGATTAAGGAGGTCCTCGAAGTATTCCTTCCACCGCCTGACAATTTTCTCAGTCGACGTCAGCAGCGCTCTGCCAGCACTATACACAGTGCAGGTAGAGCACCGCTTTCCCCTCCTGAGACGTCTGACGGTTTGCCAGAATCTCTTCGAGGCAGTCCGAAAGTCTTTTTCCATGGCCTCTCCGAACTCCTCCCACACCCGAGTTTTTGCTTCAGCCACTGCCCGAGCCGCATTCCGCTTGGCCTGTCGATACCTGTCGGCTGCCTCCGGAGTCCCACAGGCTAACCAAGCCCGATAGGAGTCCTTCTTCAGCCTGGTGGCTCCCTTCACCTCTGGTGTCCACCATTTGGTTCGGGGATTACCACCACGGCAGGCACCAACCACCTTGCGGCCGCAGCTCAATGCAGCAGCTTCGGCAATGGAGACGCTGAACATGGTCCATTCGGACTCAATGTCCCCAGTCTCCCTCGGAATGCTGTTGAAGCTCTGCCGGAGGTGTGCGTTGAAGATCTCGCGGACTGGAGCCTCTGCTAGACGTTCCCAGCACACCCTCACTACGCGTTTAGGTGCACCAGGTCTGTCCAGCGTCCTCCCCCGCCACCTGATCCAACTCACCACCAGGTGGTGATCAGTTGACAGCTCAGCCCCTCTCTTTACCCGAGTGTCCAGAACATATGGTCGCAGGTCTGCTGATACGATTACAAAATCGATCATCGACCTACGGCCTAGAGCGTCCTGGTGCCACGTGCACTTATGGACACTCTTATGTTCGAACAGGGTGTTCGTTATGGCGGTTAGCACAGAAGTCCAATAACAAAGCACTGCTCGGGTTCAGATCAGGGAGGCCGTTCCTCCCAATCACGCCCCTCCAGGTCTCGCTGTCGTTACCCACGTGAGCATTGAAGTCTCCCAGCAGGACAACAGAGTCTCCAGGTGGTAATAGTAATAATGAACTTTATTTATAAAGCACACTAACAAACCAAGGGTATACCAAGGTGCTTGACAAAATAAGGAGATGGAGATGGGAGGGAAAAGGGAAAGAGAAAGGACCTGGCATTTATCAATTATAAAACCATGACAATCATAATACATAAAAGTAGTTAACAAAGCATAAAGGATAAAAATGTATCAGCACACAGCAGATATTATCTAGGTGGAAAAGCAAGATCAAATAAATAAGTCTTTAACCGTGATTTACACAATGGCATAGAGTCAGATGCCCGGATAGCAACAGAAGGATTGTTCCATAAGACTGGAGCAGCTACACAAACGCACGGTCGCGTCAGCCGAGAACGAGGTTGCTCCAGAAGAAATTGGGTAGCAGATCTAAGTGCTCTGACAGGAGTGTGTAACTGAAGTGTGCTTGAATTGTGTCTTAATTCCACCTACTTCACATACAAGGGTCAGTACTACAGGCAGAAACATGGGCTCCCCAGTTTCACCCATCGTGGCCAATTTGTACATGGAAGAAGTGGAAAAGAGGGCGTAAAAATAGTTTTGGCTTCTCTTCATTGGTTGCCAGTAAACTTTAAGTTTAATTTTAAAATGTGAGTTTAAACTTTTGGATGTCTACATGGCGAAAGTCCCCAGTATATCTTTGACCAGTTGAAACCTCATGCTGCTTCCCCAGCACTTAGGTCTTTAGGACAGAAGTTACAGTTGGTGGGGATCGGACTTTTCAGGCACCAAGGCTGTGGAACTCTCTTCTGTTGTCTTTACGCTGTGTCAACTCCATTGACTCCTTTAAAAAGCAGAAAGACATTTCTCTACATATGAGCTTTTAATTAACTTTTTCCTTTGGTTTATAATATTGTATATTATTTTAGTTATATTTCTGGTTTTATTGTGAAGGACTTTGTGATTTTTGTCTATGAAAAGTGCGAAATAAATAAATTTTACTTACTTACTTGCTATCCTACCCTGGAACAACAGCAAGTCATTGGTTCAGGTATGTGGATGGCACCTGGGTGAAAATCAAATCTCAGGAAGTTCCACAATTCACGGATCACATTAACTCAGTGGACCGACACATGAAATTCACCAGGGAGGATATGTGGAAGCCGCTGGTGGTGGAGCAGGTGTGGGCTGAACAGACTCCTCAGACCCTCCAGGATCGTGACACCCTGTCCCCTAGCAGAGGGGGCCGTAACATCCTTGAAAACGGCCTTTTTATATAATTCTGAAATGTACATTATTTTTCAGTTTTGGATAACCTTACCTTTTTTTAGCCTCTGTCAGTTCACCACTTACCTTTGTACCATTTCAACTATTCATTGGACTTGAACGACTGGAATTGTAATAAATAACTGGAATAATTGAATTGTTCTAAAACCGGTAGAATTTTATGCATCCTTATTTTGTCAACTTGCTGATGTGGACTGTACCAATACAATTCTCAGGGGTGATTTCAACTGTTTATTATGCCCTATATTGGATAGGTATCCATCACAGGTAGCTCAGTCCAAACATGTTAATGCGCTTTTAAATACAACAAAGGAGTTTGATCTCTTGGCTGTATGTAGGCAACATAATCCCCTTGAACAGCAGCACACATTACATTGTCCGCCACATCTGTCAGTGTTCCAGACTGATTATATATTTGTATATATCTGACAAATAAACCCAACTGCCTATTAGCACAGCTATCAAGGAATGCTCTGGTAAAATCCTTTATTCCAGCCATAGTGGATGAGAATAGTCATCCACTATGATATCTATGGAAAAGTTAATTTATTTAAGAAATAAAAAAACTTTTCCACAGATACCAGAGAATCAAGTTACTATTTTAGAATCTCCCATATAAGTGGACGAGATTGTTTCAGCACTTCAGTCAGGGAAATCTTTACTTCCTCAACTTGTTTCCAAGTTGCTTCCAAAGCACAATGTAATGACTTGCAAGTCATGGAAGAATTAAAACTGCTGGTGCAAACATTACACTAATAGCCATGAAAATAAGAACACTGCTCTTCCTTTTAGTCAATGAACCTTTTAGTCTAGTGACTCTACAACTGCCAAAGGTTAAGAGTGGGTGGGGCCTACCAAATTTAGACATGTTGGTTATTCAGGCCTGAACTCTCTCCTCCTGGGTGAGAGGTGGATGCAGTGCTGTGAAAACCCTTTCCCTCAATAAATTTCATAGGGAAACACCACCTCCTGTTAAAGGCAGTTTCCTGAATAAAAATGTGTTATGAGCATGGGGCAAACTAAGGACAATGTCTGAAAGTAGCTCAGTTAATATTCTTGTAACATTAGATGACCCAGAACTGTCAATGCAAAGTGTAGGATCAAACTTTACAAGTTGGCAAAGAGCAGGCATAAAAAGAATATATAATCTTTTTGATAACGGAAGCTTTAAAACACCCTGAAGTCTCAACATCACCTTTCAAGTAATGATTTCTATAAATACCTACAAATAATGTTCTTCTGAAAGCTGGCTCATGAGGACATTTCCACCAGAAACAGTCTGCTGGAAAGGTTTTTCTCTGAACCACAGAAAGCACAAACACTTTGTGACAAAGTTTTATTCTGACATATGTAGTTTGAACTTGGATAAACTTGAATGATGTTTGGGACAAAATGTTGCTGCTGCCCTTCAGAATCTCAATATGTAATAGATATAAAGAGTTACAATATAACATACTGCATAATCTTTATATTTCACCATATATTTACAGTAAGGATAAAACCAAACTGTCCTAAATGTTAGACTACAGTTGGAAGAAGGCTCCATTGTTTGTGGGAATCATTCTGACTTTCTGAAGAACAGTTTGTGCAAACATCAGTAAAACAATCACTCTCATTGCCTGTTTATGCCCTGTCCTTATCTTCAATGTCCTGCTGCTCTGTTGCATCTTAATTGCCCCTTGGGTATAAATAAAGTCTTTCTGATTCTGATAATGAGTAAACAGTGCCAGCAGATCCACTACTTTGTTTGCTTTGAAATGTTCCTGACTCTTTAATACAACACAAAGAAGTCATTCACACAAATGCTGGCAAGAAAAGTCTTTTGATTAAGTGGGTCAGACATGAACCTCAGTCTATCTCCAACAATCATAAAGGTTTTTATGTCAATAAAATAAGGATATTATGTTGATATTTTCTGCAGAAATGGATGAAACCAGTGAAGTTCTGAGACTGAACTGTAACTTGGACTCACAAATATTTTGTAATGACCGAATAAAAGGTTGGATCCATGTGGGAAGGAGCTTTCTTCACTTTATTTTGGCCTGAAAACTGAAGGCTCTGCCTCCCATTCTACTTTTAAATACTCTAGGAACAATAAGTAGGCCTGCAGAGCGAGAGTGAAGTGCTCTAATAGGGTGATATGGTACTACAAGGTCATTAAGATAAGATGGGGCCTGATTATTTAAGACCTTGCATGTGAGGAGCAGGATTTTGAATTCACTTCTGGATTATATCAAATCTAACTTGATATCTGAGACTCGTGTATAAGTCAATTCTTTTTTTCAACTAAGAGATTAGTCATGAGCACTAAATCTAAAAAATTTACTTTAAGCTCTGACTTTATGAAGCTAAAGGGAACCAGTGGTTTGTTGGGATGTGCTGAGCTTTCTTCTGTTCCTGCTCCTGTGCGTGGGGTGTCCTGTTTCCAGCTCCGGGCAGGACTATCGGCTGATGTTGTTCCTGGAGGAAAGCCCGGCCCTCGTAGGACGAAGCATTTGGTGATGGCAGATACAGTCGGGCCATCGCTGCAGAGGAAAGGAGACCATCTAGCCAATCAAGATACCTGCCTTGCAGCTGTCAGGGGTGAGATGCAAACCAAGTTTAATGTTATTGGGAGTTTACTGGTATACTACGTATGATATTCTGATACCAGACTGACCTTTGTCATCCTTGTAGCACTGAGACAGATCATACAGACCAGTGGGACGCTACTGAAGGACGACATTCACAAGGTAAATGTGATTTAAAGTAACATAAGCGCTACAAAAGAGTGCCCAGCAGAGGGAGACACTTTCTACAGGCGTCTCCAACCATCCACAGATCAGCCTCTGCTGCAACGAGTGGCACCGAGCCGCCCGCTTTGGAAGAAGATCCGTGTTTAAGCAGACGTGATGTTTGCAGTTCTTTAAGCAACGATTTCCTCCACCCACAGTGCATTTCTAATGATCCACATGAAATATCCCAACATGTTCTAATATGTTCTTGTAGCCAGAAAAGAAATTATGTAACTTTATACACAAATTATAGTGATGCATGTTTACTTTTTTAAATAGAGAACGCCCATATCTGTGAAATTGTTGCTCAAAGTGCTGCCGAACATCATCTGTTTAAACCTTGTTCTTCTTTTAAAACTGAATTTTTCAGTGTACAGTTTAATGTGTGTTATTGTTTTAAACTAATTATTAACATTATGCATGATCATTTTACTTGACTAGCAGTTTGTTTTAAAAGATTAACATGGTTATTAATGTGTTATTAAATAGAAACAGGCAGTTTTCCTGCTTATTACACAGAACCTAGCGCAGGTAATAGAGTAGTAATAACATAGGAATTAGCACATTATTGCATTCTTGTTACCCTGCAGTTCCCACATCATTAGCTTCAGTTTGTGGACCATTATTATCCAATTGCATCAGTTTCAGTGTAATATTACTCGGCTGTAACTGTAAGTGGTGTGGTTAGCGTCGACGTGTAGTTACATGTCTCAGCAGGTCCACGTCAGGTTGTGGCGTAGGGTTAAAATGGGATACTGATTACAAGTTATGATGTAGTAAGACACGTTTCCCATCTTGTGATGATCTGCAGCTGTAAAGTAAAATGCTTTCGTTTGTTTTTTCCATCATTTAGCATTTTTGGTGTATTGCAGGAGAGACTCTTCATTTTATTGTTTTTAATAACGAACGATTACACTGTTGTGTCCTGTCGATTCCTTCAAGCGGCTCCATGAGGTGGTTCTGCCACTGTGTGTGCGCCTGCAGCAGCAGCAGTCTTGCAGCAGCAATGCATGTGAATCTGCAGGGAGCGCGAGTGGGCAGTACAGCAGTGCTCTGACTCGACGAGAACTGTACAGGTACGATCTTCATGTTAGCGATGAGCCACACATTAGTGTTCCAGTAGTGTTACGGTGCTCCTCCTGCTTTTTGTTCAGGTTGAGTTTAAATGTTCCACTGTTGACTGAAGGAATGTCCACACAGTGCTTTATTCAGACTGGACCCAGTCTGACACCACCCTAGCACCAGCACCACTGTGGGCCCCGAACTGGTCTATGTTCTGTAGATGCAAAAGTTCACTTTAGCTTCGTGTTGGACTGAAGGAGCTGTTTCACTTGTATGAATTTGAAGGTTATTGCTGGCCCTGGTCCTGGTCCCCTCACCCTGTTGGCCCCCACCTCTGACCTGTGCTGTGTCAATCCTCAGTAACGGGCGCACCGACAGGTATGCGTGTGGGCCCAAGTGGGATTCCCGAGTATACAGTGTTTTTAGCTTGTGTGTATAATTCGTTCGATAGTCTTTATGGCAATGGGGCCGCGTTCGTTCGGTTGATAATCTAGATCCTGGGTTATGTTCGCAGGCTATAGTCCCTCTAGACTGTTTGGGTTTAAATTTGGGGTTGACAAAGCTGAATTTGCATCTAAAACCGTGTGTTTGGGTTTTGCAGAGCGAGACACGTGCTCTGTATGGTGTGTTGAGTGTGAGGGAGAAGTGTCTCCCAGAGCAGAGTGAAGCAGACTGACAGAAGAAGGAGGGGCAGGCAGCCCGACTCAGAGGGGAGG